>NC_059341.1:64396694-64996694 GCF_018350155.1 Leopardus geoffroyi
TCCTTCATTCCATCCAAATTGTTCTCTCAGGAGCTACAATGATATGATATAACTTTACATACACATTTCTCCCTCCTCTCTACAACAGCTGACTGATCTAGAAGGCTTGTGGCCCATCCTGGGCCAATGAGTCATTTGCCATTGATCTTGGACTTGGGGCCCAGAGAGTTGAAATGGTCTCTCTGCAGGTGACCAACGTTGTAAGCTGAAAATCTCAGGAGGTATCAGTGGTCACATTTCTATTATATGAAGAAAGATAGTAAGAGAGAAGAATGAGGCTGACAGAACACAGAAGACAGAGCAAGCATCCTGTATTGTTATCATGAATTTGACTTTTTTGCCTAAGCTAATTTAAATTAGAAATCTGGCACTTGCAGCCAAAAGAGCATATATGTAAATGTGATTTGGGGGAATATCAATAGGAAGAATCAGGCACCCTCTTTTCAAAGAGGTCAGAATCAAAGCCTTGTGAGGGTCAGGACATCCTCTTGTAAGTTTTTGGCTCCTCCTGAGTCTGCTGTCCTTCACCCTGCTTACTACTTCTAGTTCCTCTTTTACCCCTTTACATCATTAACCACCTTTTACTAGTCAACAATTGTATTACATTTTCCTGTTCAAATGACTGGTTGTCTTTTGACGGATGTATAATCCAGATGTCCATCATCAGGTGAATGGATAAATATGGTGTGATATACTCACACCGTTAGCTACTACTCATTAGTAAAGAGGAATGAACTACTGGTACATGCAACCAGGTGATGATTGTCAAAAATATGCGGAACAAAAGGTGCCAGATCCAGATGAGTCCATAGTGTATTCGTGAACTTATATGAAGTTCTAAAATGGGCAGAAAGCAGATCAATGGCAGCCTGGGGTCAGGGGTAGGGTGGGGTAGGGAATTGACTACAAAAGAGCATAAGGGAAGTTTTTGGAGGATGCAAAAATCTTTTATATATATATACATATATATAATATATATATATATATATAATATATATATGTATATATATTTTATATATAATATATATGTATATATATTTTATATATACATATAAATATAATATATATGTATTTAATGTTTATTTTTGAGAGAAAGAGAGAGAGACAGAGTACAAGTGGGGGAGGGGAAGAGAGAGAAGGAGACACAGAATCCGAAGCAGGCTCCAAGCTCCGAGCTATCAGCACAGAACCCGATGCAGGGCTGGAACCCACGAACCGTGAGATCGTGACCTGTGCTGAAGTCAGACGCTTAACCTACTGAGCCACCCAGGCACCCAGGAAAAAGCTTACATCTTGATTATGGTGGTCATTTCACAGATACATATGTTTGTCAAAACTCGTTGAATTATCCTCTTAAGATGGGTGCATTTTCATATATGTAAATGATACTTCAATAAAGTCTATTTAAAAAGAAAAAATAGCCAAAAGATATATGGCAATTTTTAATTGCATTCTATGTTTCAAAATGTTACAATTCCAAAGCTCCAATCATTTTAGTTGATTGACAAAAACTGATTTAAATTCTTGCAAAAATCTTGTTCAATTTTCATTTTTCAGCTGGCATTTTTTGAAGCAGTTAGGTGTGCTGGTGAAGGGGACAGCCTCCAGAGTCACACTGCCTGTGTTCAGATCTCACTTCTTCCTTCCTTGCCTATAAGACAACTTGCTTAAGGTTATTAAGTTTTAATTTTCTTATTTGTACAATAGAGATCAAAATAGGGTTGTTGTAAAGTTTAAAGGAGATAAGATATATGCTTAGCCTCGTGCATGGTACACAGAAAGTATAGAATAGATGGAAGGTGTTGTTTCTATGTGCCAGGCATTGAGCTAAATATTTTAATGTACAATACCTCATTAGTTTACTTCAACAGAATTTATGGCATCAGAAAACTAGTGCTTGGATATTATTGTAAATATTTGAAATTCTTTTTTTTTCTTTTTTTTTTTACTTTTTTAATGCTTATTTTTTGAGAGAGAGAGACAGAGACAGAGACAGAGACAGAGCACGCATAGGGGAGGGACAGAGAGAGAGGAAGACACAGAATCTGAAGCAGGCTCCATGCTCTGAGCTGTCAGCACAGAGCCCAACACGGGGCTCGAACCCACAAACTGTGAGATCATGACCTGAGCCAAAGTTGGACATTCATCAGACTGAGCCACCCAGGCACCCCAGTAAATATTTGAAATTCTTAATGAGATTTCTAAGAGGTCTAGTGCTTCTTGGGTAGCACCTCAGAATACAGCAGGACAGGACCAATTATAATCATATGCAGCAGTGGGGATTTTAGACCCTAGCCCTGGACACACTCAGTGATGTATGATAGATAGTGGAGTGACGGGGTTGGGTGGACCCTGAGTCTGTGCTCAGATAATAGGATAGTTGGAGTTTGGCAGTAAAACTTGGCGTTCAAGGTGAGCCACATCCCTAGATGGTGTCTAGACAGTAAACAAAAGGGGTCATAAGATTTAGTTGTTGAAAAGGAGAGCGGAAGGGAGGCTCCAATGCAGGCAGCATTCAGAAGTCTGTGCAAGCAGTGAGCTTCAGGAAGTCACAGGAGTCAGTTTCTCCAGGTGGACTAAAAAGTGAAGAGGGTGTATGGGTTGAATTGTGTCTTCCCAAAAGATATGTCCAAGTCCTAATCTCTGTTACTTGTGAGTATAACCTTATTTGGAGATAGGGTCTTTGCTGATGTAATGAATTCAAAGATCTCAGGGTGCCTGGCTGGCCCAATCAGTGGAGTATCTGACTTTTTTTTTTTTTTTAAGTTTACTTATTTATTTTGAGAGGGAGAAGGAAAGAGACTGCAAGTGAGGAGGGCGGGGCAGAGAGATTGGGAGAGAGAGAATCCCAAGCAGGCTCTGTACTATCAGCGTGGAGCCTGACGTGGGGCTCAGTCTCACAAACTGAGAGATCATGACCTGAGCCACCACCAAGAGTCAGACACTTAACCAATCGATCCACAAGCACCTTTTTCTTTTTTTAAGTTTTTATTTACTTGAGTAATCTTTATATCCAACATGGGGACACGACCTCAAGATCAAAAGTTGCATGCTCTTCCGACTGAGCCAGCCAGGTGCCCTGAAGCATCTGACTCTTAATCTCAGGGTTGTAAATTCAGGCCCCACCCCACATTGGGTATGGAGCTCTCTTAAAAAAAAAAAAAAAAAAAAAAAAAAAGTTAAGGATTCAAGATGAGGGCTTCTGAATTCAGTGTAGATCCTAAATCCAATGCTGATGTCCTTATAGACACAGAAGGGAAGACCATGTGAAGTCAGAGGCAGAGATTGGAGTGATGTTGCCACAAACCAAGGAATGCCAAGATTTCCCTGGAGACCCCTGAAGCCAGGAGAGAGTCATGAACTGGATTCTCCCTCACAGCCTCCCAAAGGGACCAATACTGCTGGTACCTTAATTTTGACCTTCTGGCCTCAAGAACTGAGGAAATCAATTTCTGTTCTTTTAAGTAACCAAGTTTATGGTAATCTGTTGCAGCAGCCCTAGGAAAATAACATAGAGGGGAACTGGCCAAGGTCCAGTCTGAAAAAGGAACTGGAGACCTAGGTTACCAAAGTTGGACCCAACATACATGGGACCTAGGGCTCATCAAGAGAGAGTGACTTCGCATATAAGACAGAAGCCCAATTCCAATAACATAAGCATAATAACAAATTCTACATAGAAAATGCAGGGACTAGGGGCGCCTGGGTGGCTCAGTTGGTTAAGCGTCCGACTTCGGCTCGGGTCATGATCTCGCGGTCTGTGAGTTCGAGCCCCACGTCGGGCTCTGTGCTGACAGCTCAGAGCCTGGAGCCTGTTTCAGATTCTGTGTCTCCCTCTCTCTCTGACCCTCCCCCGTTCATGCTCTGTCTCTCTCTGTCTCAAAAATAAATAAACGTTAAAAAATTAAAAAAAAAAAAAAAGAAAAGAAAATGCAGGGACTAGATTGGGTAGAAGGTCTAGATTTGAAGCAGAAAATGGGGTAAGGATAGGCCTGGAAAATCACATTCAGGTGTTTCCATCCATGGGAAGGAAAAGCCTCGAAGAGACCAGAACCTGAAATGGTGCAATATTGGGTTTTAAAAGGTCAATAAGCAACTTCGTCTCTCTGCCTCAAGATCAGAACCAATCGAGAAGTAAAGACACAGGACACCAAGAGGTAGAGAACAAAATACAGACTCTATTATCAATAAAGCTGATTAGAAGAGAGAAATTTAGACCTGTGGACAAAAAGCCTTGCTGCTAATTTACTCCCTGTCCCTCTAACCTCCTCCTCCCCTATGCCAGACCCGAGCACAGCACACAGCAGGGGATATTTGAGCCTGCAAAGGATCCACATTTATCCCAGTATTGCTGTCCCATTTAAACTCCAGGAAGAGGGGCGCCTGGGTGGCGCAGTCGGTTAAGCGTCCGACTTCAGCCAGGTCGCGATCTCGCGGTCCGTGAGTTCGAGCCCCGCGTCAGGCTCTGGGCTGATGGCTCAGAGCCTGGAGCCTGTTTCCGATTCTGTGTCTCCCTCTCTCTCTGCCCCTCCCCCGTTCATGCTCTGTCTCTCTCTGTCCCAAAAAAAATAAATAAACGTTGAAAAAAAAAATTAAAAAAAAAATAAATAAAAAAAATAAATAAATAAACTCCAGGAAGAAAAAAAAAAATAGCTAAATCTCCAGTGCTTGCGACTTTTCATTAGATTAGCTCTATCCAGTGGAGAAATGAACATGAATGCCAGAATTTAGTATCCACCAGTCAGGGGAGGAGTAAGGAAGGGGTTACTTCTTTAGAAGTCCCTCTCTGTGGAAACCTGAGGCAAGAGGAAAGGAAGTTCCTCCCTAAGAAGTGGTTGTTTAATCAGCATCCATTCCCCTCCTCCCTTACTACGTAGCATTCATATTGTTTGGGTGGGATTGGCCTTACACTTAGCTCTAGGTTGAGGGTTTGTAGACCTATGTCCCTTGTAAGAGATATTGATTTGGGGATGGACAGTTATCCCAAGTTGGTCTAATTAGTGTGGGATTCAGGATAGAAATAAGGAAGTATTCAGTCCCTAGAATTGCTGGTCGCCCTCCCTGTAAGGAAGGCCAGGCCAAGGATGAAGCCAACATACAGAATAGGGCAGAGCCAAGAGAAATTCTAAAAAGCAAATCATAT
Organism: Leopardus geoffroyi; assembly: GCF_018350155.1. Taxonomy (NCBI): domain Eukaryota; kingdom Metazoa; phylum Chordata; class Mammalia; order Carnivora; family Felidae; genus Leopardus; species Leopardus geoffroyi. The sequence goes on from NC_059341.1 coordinate 64,401,838, forward strand.
CATGAACCCTGGATCAAATCACACAGGAAGCCTGCCCAATATCTGTCATTTGTCAGTGAATGTAAGCCAATTACACTCCTTTTATTGTTTTAGCCAGTTGGAGTTATTTCTTTTACTTGCAAATAAAAGTATGCCCCAAATATTAGGGGGTTAATCTCTAAGTTCCCTTTCACTTAAAAAAAAAAAAACCATATCCTAAATTTAATAGGAAAGAAATACATAAATCCATATTCTGGAAAAAATCCCAGGGCCGTCTCTTAAGGAGGTGACAGTGTTATGCCACTGGAGCCTCAGGGGGGCAAGGCAGGCTGTCCCCTAGAATCAGGGTCCATTGGATGAGTTAGATATTTTAGTAAGATGTTTTCTATAGAAAACATTTTCCTTGGTTGGCTGTATTCCTTCTTACTAACCCAAGGTTGAGAATACAAGAATACAAGAATTCAAATGTGTAGTTTTTATCAAAATTTAGAACACTCACACCTTCTGATTCATCAATTCTGCTTCTCAGAATCTCTCCTATAAAAACAGACAAACGATATACGTGCAGTGATATTCCCTGAAACGCTATTCATGATATTAAAAAAGGAGAGACAATTCTATATCCACCAGGAGGAAATGGTTGCATAAATTCTGGTATATCTAGGGGCGTCTGAGTGGCTCAGTAGGTTAAGTGTCCAACTTCGGCTCAGGCCATGATCTCACGGTTCATGGATCGGAGCTCCACATCCGGCTCTCTGCTGTGAGCACAGAACCCCCTTCGGATCCTCTGTGTCCCTCTCTCTCTGCCCCTCCCCTGCTCTCGTGTGCGTTCTATCAAAAATAAATAAACATTCTAAAAAAATTCTGGTATATCTATACAATGCAATGCTAGCGATGAGGTTGCACTGATAGGAAATAATTATGTAATATATAATTGAATGGAAAAATCAAGAAAGAAAAACATATAGTATGATCTTATTGTGTTGAAAATAAGCTGTATACGTGTCTGCGCTTTAGAAAAACATGAAAGTCTTCCACCTTTTTTTTCATATTTCAGTATTGTTGAAAATTTTTACAATAGATACAAAAGGTATCTATCGATTTTTTAATTCAAAACCTTTCTTTTTAAAGTGTATGTATGTATTTTTCTGTGAGAAAAGATCATCAATATTGTGAATCATGGCCATTGTATATAAATAACTCAAACTTGTAATTATTTTATTGACTTATTGAGACTAATTCAAATGACTATATCTATTCATATATGCATATATACACATGTATGCATGATCATTATTCAACAATTCTTACTGTGTGCTTACTATAAATGAGTAAAAGTCCTATAGATATATTGTTCTGCACATATATAGGTCCAAAATAGTCTCAAGAATGTAAATAAATATTGAAATGAAGCAAAATATGTACGTTTATGTATGTGTAATTTTCAATCATCAGAAACATTTAATTTGGTTAATCAATGATGAACTTGATTTCCTGTTATAAATTTGTAATCTTTCCCAATTTCATCTATAAACTTTATAGTTGAAAGCACTGAATTGGATAGCTAACTAGAATATTTTGGATGCAATATCTTTAGACCCTTACCACATGCCAGAATTTGAAACTGAGTTTTCAGTTCCAGACTTGACATACAATTTCTAACACCTCTTTTAAATCATGGTTATCATACTCGTTCATTTGCTCCCACTCTGAATTCAGAGGCACTTGTAATTAGTCCCATACAATTTAGTATTCCAATATTAATTAATTCAGGTATATAAATCTTTTCTTTCTAACTTGTGCAGCTGAGAGCTTCTGGAGGTCAGAAACTGTTTTCTCTTTCCTCACAATCATACACCACAGTTTATTCTTTCAGAAATTTGGTTGACTAAATGCATCCCTCAGCTTCCTCAACAAAGAATGTACATTTAAACTAAAAATAGAAGGCAGATCCTCTGTGCTTTTCAGTCATAATCAATATAACTATTCCTGAGGTAATTATTTTCAGTTTAGCAATTTAGACATAATCCCATCATTGAATTAGGCTTCAGGTCCTAGAGAGAAATGTCAGGATGTTTATTCACCCTAGCTCACATCGAAGCAACTGTTACCCTTCAAGCTGATAGCCCCCTCAGTAGGCATCATTTCCAGGGAGCAATTTTAGCTTACATAATAGTTTTTTTGGAATACATTGTGAAAAGTATCTATTCTGTTTTAGAAAAACAATGGTCTCTCTCTCTCTCTCTTTTAAAGAATTCTTGTCCTATGACGATTTCCTTGAACTTCAAACTCAAACAATAATTAAAGGTAGCAAGAAAGATGCTGGGAGAAAAGCCAATTTAATTGTACTATGCTGAATAATTGTTTCTGACTTCCAGCTTGCCCATTGTGATATTTTTTTTTTTTTTTGGCAGGAAAAAAATTAATATCAGACTCCAACAATCTTCAAACAAGTAAAAATTATAATCTGGTGGGTGCCTATTTAAAGTAACAGAATCCAAGGCAACACAAGAGGCTTAATTTTAGACATGCATGTTATTAACTAAGAGTAGGAAAGAGCATTATCTAGTAGTGAAAAAACAGGAGCTTGAAACCTTTTAAAATGTATACTCTCATTTCTTCAAGGTTTGAGTTGAATTAAATAACTTCAACTCCTTGTATTTAGCTGCTCTGTCCTTAAATTTGGTTTTGCTTACCTCTTTATCATTACACAAAATTGTTGACTATCCAGGCTTATAAAACACAAATTCTTTGTCTTAGTTTGGGCTGCTGTCACAAATTACCATAGACTGGGTGGCTTAAACAATAGAAATTTATTTCTGACTATTCTGAAATCTGGGAATTCCAAGATTATGGTGCCAACAGATTGCGTGTCTGGAGAGAGCCCTCTTCCTGGTTTGCAGTCGGCCATCTTTGCATTATGTCCTCACGAGGGGGTGGAGAAGCAGTGTAAAGGGTTCAGAATATCTTATTTACTGACATACGTGTATATTATATAATTTATATATAGGAATGCTAAAATATTATGAAGTGACCTTTTCAACACTGGTGGGTAAAAAGTGAGTTTTGAAGACTCCTCTAAGGCAAAATACGATTGGATTATAATAAAGAACTAAGTCAATAACAGAATTAAAAAATTCTAACCTAAAGATAATTACTGAAAAATGGAAAGCTTGCTAAATTAACATGTGAATTTGGACACTAAAATATCTGTCTTGTCTAGTGATATATTTTAAAATGTTATCAGTGGCTACAGGCAGGCAGTAGCTACACAAAAGTAGCAATTAATGTGACAGCAGTTGAGTGAGAAGACCAAATTAGGGGGAATTATTTACTCTCATTGCTATGCTTGGAAGTGTATAGGAGGTACCAGGATTTACTATAAAGGAGGTTATGGATAAATACACACTACTTTTTATATTTGTCTTGAAACGTACAATTGCACAAAATCCTTTCAAGAAAAAAAAACTTCAAGTGAGTAAAATATAGAACAATTTACAGTCTCGGATCTTGTGTGTTCTTTTTTGAACAGCAGCCACAGTCTCCAAACATTGGATAAATATTGAGCTCTTTTCTTAAACTTTTTGTTATGGAAATTTCCAAACATACACAAAGTAGAAAGAATACGATAATGAGTCCTCATGTATCTATTACCTGGATTCAACATTTATCAGCATATGACCAATTTTGTTTATAACCCTGCTGTCCCCTGACCCCAACCACACTAGATTATTTAACAGCAACTGTCAGAACTGAAAGTAGGGTAACATTGTGTGCCAACTATATTTCAATTAAAAAAAAAAAAAAGCCCTCAACAATAAAATGAAATAAACTGTCAGGTAGCATATTATTTCACCAGAAAATACTGTAGTATATCTATCTAAGAGATAAAGACTTTTTTAAAAGCATCATCATACTGCCATTTTCAAACATTAAAAAAATGAACATCTTATTATAAATAATATACAGTCAGTAATGTCAAGTTTTACTTATAGTCATCTAATTTCAATAATATTTAGTAGTAATACAACATTGTTTTCAGATTGAACTTTATAGGAATCTGAATTTTTGAGTTTAAGAATTTCTATGCAATACTTGCATTGTTTTGTTGTGTTGAAAGTATGTTAAATGAATATATCTTATAAATCACATTCCTGTGTTTGATAGATTGGTTGGTTGATTTATTTTATACAAGAACTAGAAACGGAGGAAGTTGATTATTCGTAAGACAAAACAAACAGAGCAAAACTGAAATCCAACCTCTCTGCTTTTGAAAATAATTTCTCTGAGTCCAGAATGGAAAGAGAAATATCTTGACATCTTTCCTAATGCCATGGCTGACTTTCAGTTTGTTTAGACTGCTATGTTGCACTCAGCTTTAAAATACTAAAATTCTTGGGGTGCCTGGGTGGCTCAGTTGGTAAAGTGTCCGACTTCAGCTCAGGTCATGATCTCACAGTTCGTGGGTTCGAGCCCTGCGTTGGGCTCTGTGCTGACAGCTCAGAGCCTGGAGCTTGCTTCTGATTCTGTGTCTCCCTCTCTCTCTGTACCTCCCCTGCTCACAGTCTCTCTCTGTCTCTCAAAAAGAAATAAATGTAAAAAAATATAATAATAATGAATAAATAAAATACTAAAATTCTTCTTAAAAAGAAGAGGCTGGTGGCTCACGTCAGTTGAGTGTCAGACTCTTGATTTCAGCTCAGGTCATGATCTCACAGTTCATGGGTTTGAGCCCCACATCGGGCTCTGTGCTGACAGTGCAAAGCCTGCTTGGGATTCTCTGTCTCCTTCTTTCTCTGCCCCTCCCTGCTCACACTCTTAAAAATAAATAAAATAAACATTTAAAAAATCTATTAAAAAATAAAAATAAAATAAAGAATAAAAAGTCCATACCATGTTAATATAAATTATATATGTGTATGTAATGCATCCATATTTTCCAAAAAAATTAAGTGAGAAGAGTGGCATTGCTTTAGTTTTTTGCCAATCCCCTTAATATCTAGTTTAAAAAAAGGGGGGGGGATTTTCATATCTACTTCTGCATTCAATAACTTCTGCTTCAATATCATGTCATATAGCCTCTGGAAAACTATATTCATGAAAGAATGAGAATAGGAAAGGCTAATAATGTCTTAGTGTTATTATGAAAATAGTTTTGACCTGAAAATAGCAGACCCATTAGTATGTCTCAGGGATTCCTAGAGGTCCTCAGGCTACACTTTTTAATATTTTTTTTAACTTGAAAAATAATTTACATACCATAAACTTCACCCTTATAAGCTATACAGGTTAATGGTTTTCAGTATATTCACAAAGTTGGACGACAATCACTGTTATCTTATCCAGAACGTTTTCATCATTCCATTAGCAGTCATTGCCCATTCCCCCAATACCATCACCTGTTACCACCTAGTAACCACTAATTTTTCTGTTTCTATGAATTTGCTAATTCTAGACACATCACAAAAGTTTAACCCATATATAATATGTGATCTTTTCTTTCTGGTTTCTTTTACTGAACATAATATTTTCGAAGTTCATCCATGTTGTAGCATTTATCATACTTAATTCTTTGTAAGGCTGAATAATATTCCATTGTATGGATATAGCCCATTCTATTTTATTTATTTATTTATTTATTTATTTTTAATTTTAAAAAATATTTATTTATTTTTGGAGAATGCAAGTGGGGGAGGGGCACAGAGAGTGGGACAGAGGATCCAAAGCAGTCTCTGTGCTAATAGGCTGACACTGGTGAACCTGATGTGGGGCTTGAACTCACAAACCACAAGATCATGACCTGAGCTGAAGTCAGACACTCAACCAACTGAGTCACCCAGGTGCCTCTATTTTTTTTAACTTTATTTATTTATTTATTTTGAGAGAAAAAGAGAGACAGCAGGGGAGGGGCAGAGAGGGAGAGAGAGAATCCCAAGCAGGCTCCATGCTCAGCACAGAGCCAGACATGGGGCTCGAACCCACAAACTGTAAGATCATGACCTGAGCCAAGATCAAGAGTTGGGCGCTTCACCAACTGAGACACCCAGGCGCTTCTGGATATATTACATCTTAATCATTCATCGTTTGATGGGCATTGGTTTTGCTTCTGCTTTTTGGCTATTATCAGTAATGTTGCTATGAGCATTAGTGTACAATTTTTTGTGTAGACATGTTTTCAATTCTCTTGGGTACATACCTGGAGGCAGAGCTGCTAGGTCACATGGCAACTCTACACTTAACTTTTTGAGGAACCACCAAACTAGACGCCACAGTCTGAGAACCACTTCTCTCGTCTCTGCCACTCTCACTTATGTCTGGACTATTGCAAGACTTGCCCAACTAATTTCCCTGTTCCCGCCTGGTGTCCTTGAAGTTTTTATTTCACACAGCTGCCAGAGCCATGTTTCTGAGAGCTCACATTAGAGCATATCACTTTACTGTGTAAAAACCTCCCATGGTCTTTTACACGTGGAATAGAATCCCAACTCTACCAGAACTGGAACATGATCTAGTCCCACTTCACCTCTTTGACTGCGTCCCCCCACCACTCCACCCTCACTCACTGTGGGCCAGCCCAGGGACTTCTGCTTTTCGAACAGGCCAAGCCCCTCCCACCTCAGTGCCTTTTAACTTACCCCCTTCATCTGGAACTTGCTTCCTACTAATCTTTGTGTGGTTGGTCCTTCTAATCTACATTCAGATCTCTACTTGAAAGTAATGTCCTTGGAAACGCCTTCCTTGGCCTCCCCATCTAAAATAACCACTCCTACCAATCACTCTTTATCCTTTTATCTGACTATATCTTATTCAGAGTACTTACATTGTTGGCTTATCTGTTTAATTTTCAACATTATATCCAGTTCCTAGAGATTCAATATTTTCGTATGAGTGCAATAAAAGGCAAAGGCAACGAGTGTTCCAGTTATTTATCACTGCAAAACAAACTATCCCAAAACTTAGTGATTTAAAACAACTGTTTATTTTGGTTAGACTCAGCTGAGTGATTTTTCTATTGGTCTTGCCAATAGTCACTTGTGTAGCTGCAACAGATTGACTGGAGGCTGGGCTCAGCTGGACCTCCCCCTCCCCCACCCTCACCACATGGCCTCTGCATATGGTCTCGACATCAAGGTGGTTGGATTTCCTACATAGCACTTCAGGGTTCCCAAGAGGGAAAAAGTGGAAGCTGCTGTCCTTTCAAGACAGCACAGCATCACTTCTGCCTGGAAACTAGCACAGCATCACTTCTGCCATATTCTGTTGGCTAACAGAGTCAACAAAGACAGCCCAGATTCAAGGGATTACACGGGGACATGAACACCAGGAATGTTTCATGGGGATGGTTGGGCAGGGGGGTAGCCAATGAAATTGGCAAGCACTCTATGCAAAGGCTCAGTATATTTTACTTATTGTTATTATAACTACCCAGTATCTGGAGGAGGAAATTCCCTAAAGAGTTGCCTGCATTGCATATTAGAGCATCTTTCCTAAGATAGAGTTGTAGGAATAAGAATAAGAGAAAGATGATTAACTATTTCGAGTTTAGGAGTCTTTGCTACAACTTGGTCAGAAAGCACACATCTGGAGATGGATGTGTTTTATTATAGACACTTTGTAGTTATATCTGTTAAAATGGAATTCTAATGGAATCCTTATCTAAGCAGCATAGCGTAATAGTTCAGTACAGGTCTCTGGAGCCTGACTGCCTGGGTTTGGGTCCTGGCTAGACAGCTTACTAGCTGGTGATCTCACACGAGTTTCTTAACCTCTTCATGTTTCAGTTTCCTTATCTGTACAATGAGGATAGTAATAATAGTAACTACATTATGGGTTATTGAGAATTAAGTTGGTTACTATCTGTAAAGTACAGGATAATGCCACGAAGTGACTGGTATGTAAGCATTTGTTAAATGGAACAGAAATTTCAGGAAAAAAAAAACCCTAAAATGTGAATTCTAAGAACATCAGTACTTACATTAATCAAACAGTAGATAATCTTTTCTTTTTTTTTCTTTTCTTTTTTTTTTTTTTTTTTACTTTCCAAAAGGCAATTGAACTAAATCAAAATAGTTTACCAGGATGTAATAGAAACCCTTCTCTCCTCCAAGTTTTCTCCAATCATTAACTATATAAACACACATGCCAACTAATCAGTTCTTTTTTAAAATATGTTTTTGCAATACTTAATCAGACTTTAAGACTTTGACCTTTGTTGCATTTTCTTTCACCTTCCTTAATAACTCTTTTTAAAGGCCTTCAAAAAAAAAACCCCACAATAATGACTGGCAAATTAAAGTAATATTGGACAGCAGTGCTCGTTCAAAGGTCGGTTTTGATTGTGCAGGGTTGGAAGTCACTCATAGCTATGAGTGTCATAGTCCCAGGAGAGCTGGTCCCTGGTCTCTTGAGACTCAGGTTAATTCAGGGCCACTCCAGGAATTTCGCTTGCAGCTTCATTAGCATAGACTGTTCCAGACTCTACAGCCTCTTCCTTGAGTCCCCAAGCCAACAAAAGCTGTAAAAAGGGGGACTAGAGTTAATCTAGTTCTCATCAGAGCATTCTAGGGTAAATGTGCAGGCCAAATTGCCACTATTTTAGAAACCCTAGATAAGATGGATTCATTTATGAAAAAGATGAAAATATTACCTTAGGTTTATGTGTCATAGAAGCTTTTTAAAGCATTTTCAGTCTTATATCATGAACAGCTGAGGAAACATAGCAAGACTAATATAATAATTATTGCTTTTGTGACAATCAGCATTCCAAGGATGAGAGGTCAATGCAGAGGGGTAATTATAAGTAAGAATATGTGTGGAGACAGTGGGTTCCCTTTGTCTTTCCTGGACCTCCATGTACTTTTCAAGTTCTGAACACTGACAATTAAAGCTTTAATCCTCTTCTTTTCTTCTCATTTTTGAAGCTATAACAATAAAGGAGGAAATGGAAGGCATGTATAATCTTACCACCTCAATGCAAATATTTTCAATTCTACATATTTTCTTACAGACTTTGTCCAGACACATGCCGGTTTTTATATAATTACCATCATAATGCACATGCTTTTCCATTTTTTACTTTTCTCCTTTTATAGCAACATTTGTTCATGTTGTTGCGTAATCTTCTTAATTATCATGGCTTCATTTTCCATGATAATGTGTGATGTGTGACAATTTACTTAGTCATTTATCTATTAGTAGACAAGTATGTTGTTTTTACTTTTTTGGGATACAAAAGTTATAATGAACATCTCTGTTTTTATACCTTCTTTGGCATATTCTCCATGTGATAAATTCCTAAGATTATAAGTTGTGGTGGATTTTATGTTCTACAGATGGCCACAACAATCTCTCCCAATCCCATTGCTCTTCCACAATGCAACCTTGACACTCCCCCTTTAACATGGGTGGGCTCTGTGACTGCTTTGACCAATAGAATACCATGCGGTCACCGGAGTATTACTCAGCAATCAAAAAGAATGAAGTCTTGTCATTTGCAACTACGTGGATGGAACTGGAGGGTATTATGCTAAGCGAAATAAGAATAAGAACAAGAATAAGAAATAAGAACAAACTACTCCTGAAATCATTGTTGCACTATATGCTAACTTGGATGTAAATTAAAAAAAAAAAAAAAAATATATATATATATATATATATGTATATATATTTGTAAAGAGAAAAAAACAAAAGGGTCTCTCTAGCTTAAAAAAAAAATATTAGTAACACTGCACCTGTTTCAAGTGTAGCCCTTAATTGGCCCCGTGACATCTATTTCCTGCTTCTAGAAAGTACAATTATCCTGACAGTACCATGATGTGAGAGGCCCAAGCGACATGAAGAATCCCTGGGTTCTGAGATGCCAGGTGACAATAAGAAAATCCCAGCAGCAGGGAGACATCAGACATGTGGACAAAGACACAAACTTGGAAATTATCATCCAGACCTCACAAACTGGAGCCAGGCAAACTTCCCAGCAGAGCCCTTCCCACAGACCTGCATGCAAAATAAATGGTTGTATTAAGCTACTAAATTTTGTGATAGTTACTTAGTCATAGGTGTTTGAAACATGAGTGTATGGACCAAGGGCAGGCTGTCTGAAGATGGGCCACTTTGGCATGATTATTTTGATTTAAAAAGCAAAGCAATTAAAACCCAGCAGATCCGGGAAAAGTTCTTTTCTTCTGCCTCAATTGCCTAAAAAGAATATAGATGGGCAACCTGCTCTAGGAAGAGAGTTATCACCGTAGATAATTACGTTTTGAGAGGGTCTACTATGGTAGACAGGGAGGAACCTAGCAAGATGGGTTAGATCAAAGTCTCCTATATTGCATTGTTTCTGAGGGGCCCAGCAAATATTTGTTTACCAAATATTTACTCCGTTTCACCTTCCTGTGAATTGTATTCCTTCCCTTCAAAGTCCAAGATCCTCACCCACTTTTCCTTAATTCAGAATGACACGCATACCTTTTTTTGTCTGTCTTCTGTATGGATTCCTTCTACACATGAAATTAAATTTGATTTTCTCCTGTTAATCTGTCTCATGTCAATTTAATTCTTAGACCAGCTAGGAGGACCTTGAAGGGCAGAGGAAATTCTTCCTTCCTGACATGGGTCAAAAGATTAAAAAAAAAAAAAAAATTCCCAAATGCTGGCAAAAGCATTTCTAACGGGACTGAACCAGTTTATACAATGAATAATGCCTTAAAAAGTCTATACTTTTCAAGGTGCAAGCCTTAGAAGGATTTTGTTGTCTGCCCTGTTTTGGAATTACTTCATTTAAGGGAGAGCAATAGCATTCAACTCTTGGGAAGGGATTTTAATTTTGTCTCTATTCTGAGAAGGCAACTAACTGCTCACTTTGGAAGCCCTCCCCTGATTAGCTAACCCTCACCATCTCTGGTTTACGTCCTTCTTCCTTCTTGTCCACACCGCCCCCCCCCCCCCCGCCCCATTTTAAGTTCTGCTCACCACCCCCCCAAAATAATACCTGCCACTCACCCAGTTTGAATTGAAACATATAAAGCAATTTGAACTTCCTTTAAGAAAGGAACCAAGAAGGGCTGAAGTGGGTGTGGATACCAGTACAGTACATTAAAGACAAACTATATGCTTGATTCATAAACTCATTCCAAAACCTCTTGGAGCAGCTACTATGTGTTAAGCACATTGATTCTCTCAGGTAGGACTCTGAGTATCTAGTGATAGAAACTACTTTAAACCAGATTAAGGCGAATGGGAATTGATTGGCACATGGAATTGAGGATTGGTTTCAGGAGAAGCCTGACTCGGGGCTCAAGCAAAACGGGTTTCTCCATTTCGTGGCTGACTCTGCTGCCCTCTGTGCGCTGGTTCTTTTCTCAGGCTCTGAGTGGTTGCTTCAGACAGCAGCTCCAACGCACAGCCTCGTGGGCTCCAGTTCAGTGAAAGAGAGAGAGATTCTTCCATGGAGCTGCTGCATGTGCCCTGGCATTCAAGGATTGTTAACATCTCAGATCCTACGCCCACGTCTGACAGCCACGTGGGGGTGTGGGGGGGAAAACGTGGTTCAGGATGCACTGATTGGCTCAGGCTGGACCACGTGTTCCATCCTGGCCCTGAGTCCTCCTCTTCCCGAACTTTCTTACTGAGACCGGGAGAGGGGAAGTAAGAGGGAAGTAAGAGGTCCCAGATGTAGCTGCAGAAGAACGCATCTGGCTTCTCTTCCTCTTATGCACGAGTTTTCTGCAGACACTATGGTGTCACTGAGCATTGACTTCCAACCTTGTTTGATTAAATACTACCCCCCGCCCCAGTTTAATCAGTGTCTCTAAAAGTGCTCTCTCTGGACCAGGGATTCACAGTGCCTCAGCTTTGTTTTAGTGTACTGATGCAAGGATAGTTCTAAAAGTTCAGCCACTTCTCCTTTGAGGTGCCACAAAATGCCCTTCTTTCCTAGGAGAAGCAGCCTCCAGGGGAAGGAAGGAAGCCAGCAGATGAAAAGCTACTTCTTTCCTTCCGCTCCCAGGAAAATACATAATTAGAATTTTCCAAGATATGAAGAAAAAGGGTACAGCTAGATTTCCGAATGTGGAGTGAGAAGTATTTTACAAAAGGAAGGAGTTGGATTAGACAACTCTCTAGAGTTCCTCCTCCGGATAGGGGTCTATGATTCACAGCCCTTCTTTCAGAACAGCCAGTTTGAGGTATTGTTTTTAAGAAGGGGAAAAGGCGGGAGCACCTAGCTGGCTCAGTCCAGAGAGCATGGGACTCTTGATCTGGGGGGTGGTGAGTTCAAGCCCCACCATGGGTGTGGAGTCTACTTTAAATAAAAAGAAAAAAGAAGGAGAAGAAGAAAGGGAGAGGGCATTGGCTCCTGAAGTGGAGACTGGTGGAGAGGAAGGAGTCTCTTCAGGAAAGAGGGAAGGGGCAGGAAGGGAAGGGTGAGTGCAGATAGAAAGACACACTTGACCCATTTTCCATTTGTAGCTGTCAGGCTGCTCCTCCCTCCTACATGGATTTTGAGCCTTTCCACAAATCCTCAGAATTAGTTCAAATCATCAGCTGCTTACTTGACAGCTTTATTCCCTTGGCTCTTGAAGGGGAAAGTAAATCAGAGCTTGACTGCTCAGAACCTGACAGGAAATCTTAATAAAGATGTTCATGGGAGGTGGGGGCAGGCTTGAGGATCTGCAGTCATCTCTCAGGCCCTACTTCCCATCCAGGCTGGCTTCCAGAAAAATACAGCAAGTTGTAGGAATTGCAAGATGGCCAGGCTCTACTGCAGAATGAAATGATCAGCCCTCAAGCCATGTCACTTTTAACAAAAGCAATGAAAAGGAAAGAGTGAGAGGGGAGAAGTTATAGGGGCAAAGTGGTTGAGAAAGCCCCAACTTGCAAGTGAAATGTTTGCATTCCTACAAGGGAAGCACAGTAAGCAACACAGGAAAACATTCAGCCATGTAGCAGAGGCAGAGGGAGTGCAGGGAAGTCTGCCGGTGAGCAGCATTTCAACGCTGAGTTACAGGCAGAGAATGGGCTAAAGCAACGGAGAGAGAGCTGTTCCCTCAATATGGGTTGAACTCAAGTACAGTTTCAGCATTTGTGCTGATGTTGCCTCATTTGAAGTTTTATTTCCCATGGATCCTCTGGGGGGTCAGAAGAAGTGCAGAGCCACACAAGCTGTGCAACAAGTGAGTATGTTCCAAACAGTTTAGTTTGCCAAGGGCATCACAAATAAACAAGTCCTCTCTCCAAGCCCTCTCGCTTACAGAACTGTGCCTCTGCATAAGGATCCAGAATGTCTCAGGTCATATCAAAACCCAAATGTTGTCTTTTATCTGGAATAGAACACGTTGAGAATTAGGAAACATGTTGAATTTGACCTGAGCCCTGTGTTCCTGGAAAAGAGTAATGGGGATTAAGAAATCCCCAACCTTTTATGTTCTGGAAAAGGGCCTACTGCAAAGAACCACCCTTCCCCATATGACTTCAATAAGAGTCACTAATGTCCCCTTGTTTATCTGTGACAAGGCTGGACACGGATTTTAAATTCCCTTTGTTTGCTTCATAAATGATTAGCTGAACTGTTTGTCCTCACTGATCAATTGCAACTAAATGTTGTTAACCAAATTTTGGTTAAGCTTCTCTACCTCTGGGCACTTGAACTTTGGCCCACTCTCAGCCTGAGCCCCCGCACACAGCCCCTTGTGAGAATGGGTAGGCCTTAGGATCAAACACTCTCTGGCTTACTATCCAATCATGCCACTCTTATATCTCACTTCCCCATGGATTCTTCTTAGCCTTGTTTACTCTTCTCTATAACAGAAAAACTCTTTTTACCTGACTCTTAAGCTGCTGGCAGACATGTTCACAGCATTCTCCTATTGCAGTGGTCCCTTCCCTCCTCCCCTCTTGCAATAATCCTTTTGGTTTTTGGTTGTTGTTGTTGTTGTTTTGCAATAGTCTTTTTGGATACAATCTCTTACTAAGTCAGGCAATTTTTTTTTTTAATTTGTTAAACCATATGTGGAAGACAACCCATCAACTCCCTTTCTGACCTCCTTCTATCTATAGAAGTTTATAGAAACCTAATATTCTTTGGTTCTTCAGCCACCTGAATGGGTTTCCAGAGTGACTGTGCCTTACCAAGGGAAGGTGACCTCTGACAAATGATGAAAAGGGTAAATAATCTAAGTTAAATGCTTTTCATGTGCTGGGCACTTGTTTTAAGTGCTTATATGTGTTATCTCACTTAATTTTCCCAAATTCCATAAGAGTTAGGTATTGTTTTTAGTTCTGTTTACAAAAGCAGAAACTCTTTAAAAGCGGGGGGGGGGGGGGGGAGGGGGGGTTGGTGCCTGGGTGGCTCAGTCCATTGAGTGACTGACTCTTCATTTCAGCTCAGGTCATGATCTGAGGGTCTTGGGATTGAGCTTCACATCAAGCTCTGTGTGGAGTATGGAACCTGCTTGAAGATTCTCTTTCTCTTTCTCTCTCTCCCTCTGCCCATCTCCCTTGCTCACATGCTCTCTTTCTCTCTCTTTAAAAATAAAATAAGTCTTAAAAGAAAAAAAAAAAGCAGAAACTGAGGCACAGAGAAGTTAAATAACTTACTCAAGGTCACATAGCCAATGAGTGGCAGAGCTGGGACACAAAGTCAGGTTGGTCCAAGGCCACAGCTTGGCATTTAACCACCACGTCCCCAGCTTTCCTCAGGGATGGCTTCATGGGGATGCTCCTTCTCATGGTTGCTCCTTTCTATCTGTGGATAGAAAGCATGTGAAAAGAAAAAAAAAGAGTCCTGACAAGTGTAAGCTGGGAACTGGCCTGGCATCAACAGCTGGGAACTGGTTCAATACTTAGCAAACACAAACCATTTCACATAGCAGCATGTCTAGTAAGGTCCCTCTGTGGCTGTCATAGAGTGACACAAAACAGCCCACTCCACAATCATGCCTTTAGCACAAAAACAAGATCCTTGTGTGAACCATAGAAACAACCAAACATCTCACTCTCCTGGCTAACATGAGCACCTGCTACTTCTTTATCAATGTCAGTGTTATCTTGATCCCACTCCTGCCTTGATAAAAATCAAGATACTCAATCACGATAGTACCCCTATTTTCTGACAGCTCCCAATTCAGAACAAACTTCACTCTCCTGAATCATCCCCCAAACCATCTAACAGAAACCCAAGTCCTAATATAAACCCCTCCTAATTCCCTCTTATCTAGATGCTGCTCAGTCCCCAAGATTTATAATTATCTTTGCTACAGCAAGTAATAAACCCTACTTTATGTGATTGCAGGTGTGAACCTGGTAGGCTGGTGGGCTTTAGCACAAACCTGGAGTTCTGTAAGGGCTCAGATTTGATGTTTCCCTAGGCTCCACCTGGTGGTTACATCTTGTAATGGCAGGAGCTTCTACCTGGGCTGGTTCCGGAAAGGCCACCCCTGGGGTTGCTCGCTCCTTTCTGCTTAGCACTCCTCCTCTTCTCTTTCTCTTTTTCTTAACCATCCCCTCCAACACCACCCCCACCATCTTCCGCTTCAGCTACCTCCGGAAAAGGCTTTATTTCCTTTGACATACTGCAAATGGTTTACCATACTGAAGAGGTCTAACTTGGTTATCTTCAACTCACTTTTGCCAGCTGGAGAACGCTAAGTCTCCCTGCAGTTTCTTGACACATCTGAAAATGAAGGAGAGGCGTCAACAGAGACCTCTGTTGGTGTATTCAGATTCCATCTGTGCAATAGGAACTCCAGAAGCATCTCTTCCCAGTTTACTTCTTGAGTTATGTAACTTAAATTAAGTTGGGCCCTTGAGGTGAGGGAGAAAACCATTTGAACACCTAAATTATTGTTCTTACTAATATTCCCAAATACTGATCATAAGAATCACAAAAATTTTTTGTTTAAGGGGCAGAACATTGGCTCTAAATTAAAACGTTTTATTTTTGTTGAAACTCTTTTATTATCTGTAGATAATGTCCTATGTAAAAACTCATAGCTGTGGCCCATACGAAATAATGACAGAAACACATATCTATAACGCTTTGTATCACATGAATGTAAGTTTATGACGCCGAAACTCAAATACACATGGTATGGCTGTAGTAGACTGAAGACTTTATGCAGGAACATGGTAAGGAAAATGGATAACATTGTCATGCACTTGGCTTCTGTTATAATTATACTACATGAGAATTCTAAAGTGATGTGATTGAACACATTAATGCAGGTTTCTATGACACTGCTTTAGATATTTCCTAAAGCAATCCCTTATGGTAAAATCAGTATGATTTTTTTTTAATTTTTTTTAATGTTTATTTATTTTTGAGACAGAGAGAGACAGAGCATGAGCAGGGAAGGGGAAGAGAGAGAGGGAGACACAGAATCTGAAGCAGGCTCCAGGCTCTGAGCTGTCGGCACAGAGCCCAATGCGGGGCTCAAACTCACGAACTGTGAGATCACGACCTGAGCCGAAGTCGGACGCTTAACCGACTGAGCCACCCAGGCGACCCCAGTATGATTTTTTAAAATATTTATTTATTTTTGAGAGAGAGAGAGAGAGAGAGAGAGAGAGGGTGTGAGTGGGGGAGGGGCAGAGAGCGAGGGAGACACAGAATCTGAAGCAGGCTCCAGGCTCTGAGCTGTCAGCACAGAGCCCAATGTGGGGCCCAAATTCACAAGCAATGAGATCATGACCTGAGCCAAAGTGAGACACTTAACTGACTGAACCACTCAGGTGCCCCTGAATCAATACAATTTTTAAATGCATTTGTATTTTTTTCCAGATATTTTCAGGTAATTTTAGAAAATAGAAAACCTGTATTACTTAATGAAATGATGGATATTTTTAGTATGTGATGTGATGTTTTCTAACAGTGTTGCAATGACCATGCATATCTACACATCACATTTAAAGTTCCACAAATAATTCATTGATAAATAAATTCTCATTGTAAAAAAGTAAAATTCAGAAATATATGGAGTAAATGGTTAATGTCAGTCATCATTCTGGACCCCTTCCCCCAAAATCTCACTTCCCTAGAATCACCACTATTTCTAGTTTTGCATGCTTCCTTCCAGATCATGTGTTTTGCATTTATATCCATGTATATGCACATGTTTGGTAGGTAATAATAGTAAACATTCCTTCTGTACTGTTGTTTCAGATACATTGTTATCTTATTTAATCCATGTTGGGCAGGCAAAATTTTACCTCTCTCCTCTTAGAGTGTTCACCTGGGCCTGAGAATTAACTAGACAAAGACATTAACAGGGGAAAAGCACACATGTATTTAATATAAGGTTTATGTGACATGGGAGCCCTCATAAGGAAATGAAGACCCAAAGAAGTGGCAAGACCTAAATGTGTTTATACCAAGTTGGACAAAAAGAAGCAATTGTGGAAAAGCAACTAAATATAGGGGAGGTTAAATGAAGATAGAATTATTTGAACAAGGTCTGTACAAAATTCTTTTGCCTTCAACTTTCTGCGGTATAAGGAGGACATCATCCACATGGGGGTTTTATCTTCTGCCATTAGGAAGAAAAAGGAGAGACAGCACTCCTTGCACCCACCTTGGTTTTAAGTGCCTTTAGCTCACAATAATCTTTATGCCAAAGTGGCCTATTTTGGGGTGGCATATTATGCCACACTTCATCTCCATAACACCCTTCATCTTTGCAACAACCTTGAGGCTGGGGCCATTGTTTATTCATTTACAGCTGCGGAGCTCAAATCACAGAGGAGGTAACTACATTGTTCAAGTTGTACCACTGTAAATAATGAAGCCAGATGTTGAAATCAAGCTGTCTGTTCAGTGTCACAAACTCTCAACCACTACATTGTGCTGCCTCCCAATGGCAAGTTCAGTATCATCCCAGCTGCTGTTTGGTTTGCTAGTCAGAGGAGTTGAGTTGACTACAGGCAAGTTCTGTGTAGATATTCAGTGCACTGGTAACTACTGGGCAACTTTGTGCAGCTGAATCAGAACTGTTGGGACACTTCCCTGCAGTAATAAACACAAGAGGAACTAATTTGCAAGTGCTGCTAGCTACAATTGCACCAAAAAGAATAAAATACCTGGCAATAAACTTAACCAAAGAGGCAAAAGATCTGTACCCTGAAAACCATAAAACTGAAATAAACTGAAGAAGACACAAACAAATGGAAAGGCATTCCATGCTCATGGGCTAAAAGAACAAATATTGTTAAAATGTCTGCTACCCAAAGCAATCTACAAATTTAATGCCATCTCTACCAAAATACCAAGAGAAATTTTTCACAGAGCTAGAACAAACAATCCTAAAATTTGTGTGGAACCACAAAAGACCCCAAATAGCCAAAGCAATCCTGAAAAAGAAAAACAAAACCGGAGGCATCACAATCCCAGACTTAGAGTTATATTACAAAGCTATGGCAATGAAAACAGTATGGTACCAGCACAAGAATAGACACATAGATCAGTGAAACGTAATAAAAAATGCAGAAAAAACCCACAATTATACATGGTCTATTAAGCTTTGACAAAGGAGATAAGAATATGCAATTGGAAAAAGAGTCTCGGGGCGCCTGGGTGGCGCAGTCGGTTAAGCGTCCGACTTCAGCCAGGTCACGATCTCGCGGTCCGTGAGTTCGAGCCCCGCGTCAGGCTCTGGGCTGATGGCTCAGAGCCTGGAGCCTGTTTCCGATTCTGTGTCTCCCTCTCTCTCTGCCCCTCCCCTGTTCATGCTCTGTCTCTCTCTGTCCCAGAATAAATAAAACGTTGAAAAAAAAAAATTAAAAAAAAAAAAAAAAAAAGAGTCTCTTCAACAAATGGTGTTGGGCAAACTGGACAGCTACATGCAAAAGAATGAAACTAGACCACTTTTTACGCCACACACACAAATAAACTCAGAATGGATTAAGGACTAAATGTAGGATTAGTCTATCCATTAGACTAAATGGATTAAGGACTAAAACCATAAAAATCCTAGAAGAGAGCACAGGCAGTAATTTCTCTGACATCAGCCATAGCAATATTTTTCTAGATATGTCTCCTAAAGTAAGAGAAACAAAAGCAAAAGTTAACTATTGGGATTACATAAAAATAAAAACCTGCACAACAAAGGAAACAACCAGCAAAACTAAAAGACAATCTATGGAATGGAAGAAGATATTTGCAAATGACATATGTGATAAAGAGTTAGTATCCAAAACATATAAAGAACTTATACAAGTCAACACCCAAAACACCAAATAATCCAATTAAAAAATGGGCAGAAGACATAAACAGACATTTTTCCAAAGAAGACATCCAGATGGCCAACAGACACATGAAAATATGCTTAACATCACTACTCATCAGGGAAATGCAAATCAAAACCACAATGAGATACCACTCACACCTGACAGAATAAGTTAAAATCAAAAAGAAACAACAGATGTTGGTGAGGATGTGGGAAAAAGGAACCCTCATGCACTCTTGGTGGGAATGCACACTGGTATAGTCACCATAGAAGACAGTAGGGAGGTTCCTCAAAAAGTTAGAAATAGAACTATGTTATGACCCAGTAACCACACTACTGGGTATTTATCCAAAGAACACAAAAACAGTAATTCGAAGGGATATATGGACCCCTATGTTCATTGCAGCATTATTTACAATAGCCAAATAATGGGAACAGCCCAAGTGCCTAGTAATAAATAAATAGATAAAGGAAAAAGAATGGGATCTTTCCATTTGCAGCAGCATGGATAGAGCTAGCGTCTATCCGCTGCGTCGGGCTCTGGGCTGATGGCTCAGAGCCTGGAGCTTGCTTCTGATTCTGTGTCTCCCTCTCTCTCTGCCCCTCCCCCGTTCATGCTGTGTCTCTCTCTGTCTCAAAAATAAATAAACGTTAAAAAAAAAATTAAAAAAAAAAAAAACTTATCACACTTCTTGTATGCGTGTTTTTCTCATCTTAAGAGAGAATAACGTCCCCCCTCTTTTCAGCCTCTCAGAGATGTCATGAGACCAAGATCATATATTAGGTATTTTATCTCAATGTATAGATTTAAGACATTAAAAAAATTTTTTTCAACATTTATTCAATTTTGAGAGACAGAGTGCGAGTGGGGGAGGGGCAGAGACAGAGGGAGACACAGAATCCGAAGCAGGCTCCGGGCCCCAAGCTGTCAGCACAGACCTCGCCGCAGGGCTCAAACTCACTGACCACGAGAGCGTAACCTGAGATGAAGTCGGCTTAACCTACTGAGCCACCCAGGTGCTCCGGATTTAAGACATTTTTAATTTTTATTTATTTATTTTTAAAGATTGTAATTTTAAGTAATCCCTACACCCAATGTGGAGCTCAAACTCACAACCCCAAGATCAAGAGTCTCATGCTCTACTGACTGAGCCAGCCAAGGGCCCCTAAGATATTTTTATGTATGTATTTCCCATTAAGGGCCACACAAGTAAGGTGAATTGTCAACATGAGTGTGTCGATGGGAGCTGGCAGTCCTCAGGTCTGGGACGTAGGTGGGGGGAACCAAGGCTCCTTATGTAGGGCAGGGAGAAGTGTGTATGAAGCGTGAGAAGGAACAAGTGGAGAACCTGACTTGGAAGAGCGTTCGGAGCTGGGAGACTCAGAAAGTGAATAGGAACTACTTAATAAATACCGGGGAGGGGATGAGAGGCAAAGAACTCTTCAAAAGATCAGCCTCAGTGCAGGAGCCTGGCAGTCAATGGGAGTGAACTGGCAACCGGGTTACCATTGCTAGTCCTGGTGCAGGTGTTAGCTGCACTTGCCCCGATTTACTGTGTCTGAGTCAGAATTCCTTTCCAGCTTTGCTTCGGAAGGTTTTGCTGACACATGGAGCCAACGGTTGACTTCAGCACTTAGAGGTGGTCTCCATGGAACCACTCGGTGTTGCTTGTAGCTCTTGCCATCTTATTGTGCATATTCATGGCCCTATCTGCTGCTAACAGGGAGTCATCCTTGCATATAAAGTAAATATTAACATGTTTATGTGCATGGTATACCTTACGCAAATCCTATGAGTGGTGTCACAGAAATAACACATTTAGGAAGCAAAATAAATGTTTAAGTTGACAATTTCCACATGTGATTTGGGTAGTGCTGTTAGATTTTATTTTTCGGTAATTTCTACACCAAATGTGGGGCACGGACTCACAACCCTGAGATGAAGAGTCACATGCGTTACCGACTGAGCCAGCCAGGTGCCCTGGGTACTGCTATTACAGGTCTTGATGTCACATTATGCAAATACTAATGTTCGCTCATCGTTCTTCAGTGTTTGACTCTTTGCTATAGGCGGCAATTCTTCGTAATATTACTAAACTTATTGTCTATTAATTATTAAATTTTGTCAGATATCCATAACAATGCATAAAGAATAGGAAGAATGTTGGCAGTACTTTAAGAACTTAAGGTTTCTGGAATTCCTGGGAACTTTGATTTCTCATGCCTGAATCCCAAAGACAGTATCTGTCAGGAATTTGGAAACATGACTCTAGTTTAATGTTCTTAGCTATGTGTAGGAGGGTTAAGGCTTTACAACTGCAGAGAAGCAAGAACTTACCAGTGATTTCTAGGTTCTAACTATAACACGGCCTGAAGCCTAAAGGTAAGAATGGTGGGGGGAGGGTTCTTCTGTCTATGGAGAGTGGTTTATAATTAAAATGTTCCTCCAGGTTAAGTATGTAGGTTAACATGTCTTTGATAATGTCACAAGAACATGAAAGTTTTATTTAACTTCTCTCTGTTAATTAGAAATTTTACAGAATCCAAGGGGGCGCCTGGTTGGCTCAGTCAGAATAGTGAGAGACTCTTGATCTTGGGGAGGGGAGTTTGAGCTCCACATTGGGTACAGAGATTACTTAAAAATGCAATCTGTAAAAAGATAAAAATTTAAAATGTCTTAAATCTTAAATCTTAAAAAAAAAAAAAGGAATAAAAAAAAAGTCACTAGAAATTTTGCAGAATTCGGAAGGTGGAATTGACACAGAAAGATGAAATTGATGTTTATAGGAAGTTCCTTTGTTAAAAAATAATGATTAACAATTGTGGCAAAAGCAGTTCCATGTGTTCATGGAACCATTTCATCGTCCTTTTGAGCTCTGAGGAAGACTACATTTCCCAGCACCACTTGCATAAAACACTTCTCAATCTTTCAGGCTGGCTGGCTTTCTTTCCTTGTGCATGGCTGGAAGTGAAGGTTCCAGGATGGCAGAGGCACATGATAGAGAAGCATCAATCCCTTAATTTGCTGCTTAGAGAACAGCTGTCTGGTGAACCCTCTGACCCAGAACACCAACATGCGTGAGAAATAAACCTTTATGGTGTTAAGATCCTGAAAGTTCAGGGATATACAGTGTGGTGAGTGACTATAAAATAAGACACATTCATTTTGTAGTATATATGGGATATTACAGGTAAATGTATTCCCCATACTTGTAAATAATGTACCTACTGGGAAATCAACCAACAAAACTCACATTTAATAGATTAGGCTGCCATCTGTTAAAGTAACTTCAGCAACCCAACTTTAATAACCCAAGAGCTCTTTCCATTAAACTGTGTGCCTCCGTCATTATTCCTATGCCCTAGTTGTTCATTATGACTTAATAAATTGCAACTTATTGTTTTTTGTGTAACAATCTCTTGAGAATGTGGTAGTATGAGACTCAACCATCGTGCCCTGTCTAAGTTGATTTTTAGACTGTGTGTCAAGGAGGGCCAGACCCTGGAATGTGAGGTCCCCACCAGCTTTCTGCTTTCGAGCACGTCCTATGTTAGCAGCCAGCGAGGCTTACCAGCTACAATTTCTCATGCAGCCCAGTTGTCTTTTAAGTGGTTTAAAGGAACTTAGGCCTTAAAAAAGCAGATCATCAGCAAGAGGAAACAGCTGAAAGGCAAAAGCAAACTACTGAACAGCATTAATGTAAGAAAAGGGGTCCCCATACCTATTGTGCAGTAACAGTACGTATCTTCATGAGGAGCAGAGCCATGGAAACGGAGTGGGGCTGGATGGCTGCCATTTTCTTGACTGGGGGTTTGGTTTGGTCTAGAATCTAACTCCCTTCTCGACATAAATAGTACTTACACACCTAATTTATCTAATTTAAAGAAATACAAATCTAAGGTCAGATTCTTACTTAGATTTGGTGTTTCAGAGTTCATAGAGATGAGATTATATACTCTGGCAGATAAAAGCTACAGGGCCATGTCAGAACTGGGATATTTCTACAGGCTCTGGAGAGAACGGAGAAATGAAGTCAGTTACCCCCAAGACTACATTTAAAAACATGTATACAAGGTATCTTAGTGACACAGCAAAAACCTAATTACATCCCAAATCTTTGGCAGTCTCTAGGTTACAAATGCTAATTTGTAAAAATCTCAGCTGAATGAATGCATGAAAATCAAGTTGGCTTTTTTCCTTCTTTAACTGCCCTGGAAACAGCCCTTCCCCACTCATAGCTCCCAGTGCCAGGCAGCTCTGAGCTGATGGAGCCTCCTGGTGGCCAGCGCAGGGAATCACCGGGCAGAGCGCGCCTCCTCGCTTTGTGCTTGTAATCTCCTCACTCTTGTGCCTCTACGCAGCATTTCTTAAAATTAAGAGTAAAAAAAGTTGGATTTATGTACTCTGTATCAATTTATATGTTATGGGAGTTTTGATTTCCAGAGAGCCAAATGGTAGTCGAATTCTCACTTTTATTTCACAATCTTCAAATATATATTTCTACTAGTTGGCACATATTCTTTAATTTTTTTTCTTTTCCTTCACAGGTAGATCAGTGGATATTTGACTGAGACTTAGGATTTGTTCCTTTGAGAGTCCTCTCTATCTCAATTGTGTTCTACTTATGTGGTCTACATATTTTCTTTATTTTTAAGTGTTCTCACATTTTTAATGTTTTCTTCACATTTTTAAAATTCAAACGAGGGAAAACAAAATAGGGTATGAAATCACATGGCAAACAATGCCAAACAAAGATGGCGACTGTACTGTTGACCAGCAGAAACCTCTGCAGAAGGGCTTAACTCCATCATTTGCTGGGTCCCAATATTTACCACGTAAAAGTGCAGGTTTGAAACATGCAGTGGTTGAAATTATGAAAGACAAGAGCTGCTGATATATATGTTTTCTTTTGGGGAACTCTAGCCCATCTTTCTTTCTTTCTTTCTTTCTTTCTTTCTTTCTTTCTTTCTTTCTTTCTTTCTAATGTTTATTTATTTTTGAGGGAGAGAGAGAGGGAGCACAAATGGGGGAGGGGCAGAGAGAGGGACAAAGGATCTGAAGCCTGCTCTGCGCTGACAGCAGTGAGCCTAATGTGGGGCTCAAACTCAGGAACCTTGAGATCATGACCTGAGCCAAAGCCAGAAGGTCAACCCACTGAGCCACCCAGGTTCCTGCCTGCCCTATTTCTTAATTCCATTCCAGATAGGTTTTTTTTTCTCCCATGTGTATACACATAGGTATAAGGGAAATATAACTTCTTTTAGTCCTCTTCTGTCCTTTTAAATTCCATATACAGGTGCAAAACCACTTCTAATAGTGGTGAAAAGCAAAAGCCATAGAACTAGTGAATAAAATAAGACTTTCTAAAAAACTAGAGTGTCAACCTCTAAAACCTTTCAAGTACTTAGATATTTCTTTTCCTCATGTTACAAATTTCCACACTTTTCATCCTTTTAAAATTCTACCCTGTTTTTCTTAAAGTGCCAACTTACAAGATAAATAAAAAGCGACAGTTTATATTTTTAATCATTGTTCCATTTACTTTCTGCTATTACAATAGAATGGTCTTAAATTTGTTTTTAAGCTACAACCATGCAAGTCTTAAGTGATAGCGTGGGGTTAATGAGCCTTTTGTTCAGGGCCTGGGAATTAAGCATCATCTATTACAATGTTTCTGTGTAAAGATATACTCCGATTCCTGAAATAACAAACAGACAAGGACTTTTTGTGCTGAGTTCATAAAAATTCTAGCTCATTTGACTCATGCAGGGATAGAATACTCATTGGTAGTTTAAATAATAATAATAATAATAATAATAATAATAATAATTATAAACATTTACTGAATGTTTTCTATGCGCAAGCCCTGCTTTCAAAAGTTTGTATGCATTGACTCATTCAATCTGCACCTCAATCCTACGACACAGGTACCTACCTCTCACTGTCTCATTTTATGGACAAGGACGTTGGAACAGAGAGAGGCCAAGTCACTTCATCATAAGCTCACAGAGCTATTAGGTGGTGGACTAGTTTGACTTTAGAGCTGCTGTGCTCTACTTTTTTACAGAACTTATTTTGGAACATAGGCATATTTCAAAATCTCAGTTTACTTCTGAGATTCATATGAAAGCTCCTTGAAGGCAGGGACCAAGTCTCATCCATTTTGCTTCTCCTACAGTGTCTACCCCTATCAGATTCTCAGTAGAGTTTTGACAACTGAGCTAGCTGGGGCATCTCTCTAACGGTCATTATTAGCCATCATACACAAGGTTTCTATGTTTGCCATATGCCCCTGAGGGACATGCCCTACTCAGTGCCATACATGTTGATTTAATCAAAGGGGCACGGGCACTGTCCCCAACCCTCAGCTTCTGAGGATCGCTGCAGGCTGAGGGTTGGGGACAGTCTGTGAAATGCTGCCTCAGAAGCAGACATGGTTCACTAGGCAGAACACTAGAGTCTAGTTGATGAGGGAGCATAGGGCAAGGGAGGACAAAGCACAAGCTAACAACACCCGTCCCCCTCCCCCACCCCAGGTGGGATGTGTGTGACATTCCTCAGTCATGCCTGGCTGCCCAAGAACAAAAAAAAGGAACGAAAACAAATGGTTAACTGATAGAGATCACAATCATGCAAGACAGGAGTCTCTATCCGTTTACACATATCTTAGTAAATTATAAGAAGGCAATCTTATCAATAACCTAGTCTCCAGAAACCTATAGACTTAGTTTCTTGGACTAAGGATGTTGGAACCCCAACATCACCCTCCCCTCCCTGGTGATGTGGGAAACAAAGCGAGAAGGAGATGGCAGATAAAATTAAATTTCCTTATAACCTGCAGCCCATTGATAGCTATTTGAGGCAAATACAGAGTGTAGAGTTTTTTCCAGGAACCCCCTACTGTCATAATGTTAATGCCTTACTAGAGGGAAAACAACCTTAGCTTGACAATAGCTAGGCCTCAGGTATCTTAGGAGTCTTCTTTAACATATGAAAGTCCTTCTGGAAGCCTCCCTCTTGACTTTACCTCCCCCAGCTCCATAGTATATAACCAGTCACTCTTCACAACCCCACTGCAGCTCTTTCTGCCCACAGGTCCTGTCCTCCTGCTTTAATAAAATCACTTTTTTTTGCACCGAAGATGTCTCAAGAATTCTTCCTTGGCCATTGGCTCCGCACCCCCACCATGACAAAGCTCCATCATAGTGACTCTACTGATCTTCAGATGTTGCAGAAAAAAAACTGAGCATTAGTGTGGGTGACATGAAAGTTTCTTTTCTGTTCTAACAGCCTAAGATTCTAGAACTGAGCATTGTGTTCCTCTTCTGAACAGACTGCTGCACGGATTAAATGAAATACTTTATGTAAAGGACGTGAAATGAAGTAACATGGGTGATGCCAGGTCACGACTCCATCACCACCATTAACACTGGCTAACTGTTGACTTGTACATCTGAGTCTCTTTTAGAGACAGGGAAAGTTGGTAAGGACACCTGGCTATATTTCCGTCTTTTTATAACGCGTGATTAAAATACAGAGTAGTTTGAGCTTGGTGATGAGAAAGCTTTTCCTTCACCTTCCCAACGTTCCTTATTTTGTGTACTTTATTTTCCGAGGCCATTAACAGGTTGACAAGGTACAAAGCTGCCATCTTCATTTTATTACTCCTCTGATCACACACCTACCGGGATTCCCAGTTAAAATTTCTGATGGAATCCAAGCTTCTAAGCCCAGCCATTGAGACCCTCCACCAGCTGGCCCCCACCTTCCCCTAATTTCATCTCCTAGTCCCTGGTGCAGGGATGCTCTCTTCTAGCTGGCCTGAGCTCTTTATTCTCTCCAGAAAACAAACAAACGTACGTAAATTCTTGCCCTTCACTCGGTGCTTAAAACATCTTTCTTCTTTCTCGTTACCAAGTCTAGATCCTAGAAGGCTGAGGGATAAAGCCTGGTGCACAGCTACACAGGCCCAGCTCCAAAACCAGACTGGCTGGGTCTGTCATCCTAGCTCCCCTGCGAATTAGTTATGAGACCTCGAGTGAGCGTGGTACTTAATTTCCCCGTAACTCCATTCCATTACCTGTAAAGCAGAAGTCAAATAAGTCTAGACTTATTTTGAAGCTTAAAGGAGACGATTCGAGTAAAGTACTCAGACCAATTATCCACTGGTTAGTGTGACCAAAGCATGTCCGCTCAGCTGTTATCCATGTTGCCTTCTCTGACCTGAGCCTTTTCACAATGACGACTCTTTTTTCTAAATTCATACATTGTCTCTGCTGCTTCTTTGCACATTCATTAATTCCACAAATATTTGTGTGGTGCCTATTATGTGCCACACAATGTCCTCAGTGTTGTAAACAAAGCGAAGTCCGTGTCTTCGTGGAGCTGATATTCTAGTGAGGGGACATAAGCAGTGGACAATGAAATAAGCAAGACATAGAGTTTGTCAGATGGTAATAAATACAATGGGAAAAATTAGGGGAGGGGTTGGGTATGCTGGGGTGGGCATGGTGGTGTTGCTACATTATCGAAGGTGTTCAAGGACACTCCATGAAAAGGTAAGCTGAGCCCTGATGGAAGCAAGGGAGAGTCTCAGCTGTCTGGGGTGGGGAGCGAAAGGGCAGCGGAAATGCTGGCTTAGCTCATGTGAGGAGCAGCCAGGGTGAAGGGAGACTAAAGAAGCCCAGGGTGACTAAATCCTCAACAGGGTAAGGGCAAGGGGGTTGGGGGTGACATCAGGGACAGCCCTTAAAACCCATTGTAAGGACTTTGGCTTTTTTCTGAGAAGAAAAGTGATTCCTACAGGCATGTCTTTTTGTCCTGGGTACTATCTCCATCAGTCAAGCCCTGTAACTTTAGCCTTTCTGTCTATGCTGTTCTTCACTTCTCCTCAACTTGAAACAAATTAAAGTGCAGTTACCAATTTGAGAATGTTGTCCTCTGGTTTGTATTCCTCATCCAGCAGTCACACTATTTTGCCCTTCGATTTGCACAGCAAGGGCCTTGAAAACTTATGGTAAAATGCTGCCTGGGTCTGGCATCAGCAGGATGGCTTCTCCCACACAGCTCTGCTGAAACTGCCCTGGTCAAGGTCATCATTAGACACTTTAAAACATTTCTCTTCCTTGGCCTCTCTGCAGCATTTGCAACTATTAATTCTCTTTCTCCTTAGTTTCTAGGACAGGACTCTTTCTGATTTTCTTCTCACCTTTCTCTCCTTCCTTTTCCATCCTGTGCCACTTACCATGTTTTACCATATAAAACATTATTGACCTCGACCTATTTTTCCCTAATCCCTTTTTTCTGTTTTTTTTTTTTTTTCCCTTTGGAAATTATCAATAGCTATTATATGCCCTTATTTATTTCATCTGTGTACTCCATGAAAAAAGAAGACTCAATTAGGACAAAGATTTTGTTCTCAAAATAGGTGCCAAGATTGACCACGTAACTAAAACCATGGAAAATGAAATCCTGGATAAGGGGGGGACTGTTGTTACTCAAAAAATATATACTATTACAAATGATAAGGGAATTAAAATATCTACTTTACACAAAGGAAGGCAGTAATGGAAGAATGAAAGAACAAAAGAGACACGAGACAAAAAAAAGTAGCAAAATGGTAGAGGTCCTTCTTTATCAGTATACATGCAATATAAATTGATTAAAACTCCAATTAAAAGGCAGAGATGGATAGAATGGATTAAAAAAAAAAAAAACCATGATCTAAGTACATGCTGTCTACAAGAATCTCACTTTAGATTCAAAGACATAAATCAATTGAAAGTAAACAACAGAAAATTGTCATGAAAAGAGTAAACAGAAGAGAGCTGGAGTGGCTAAAACAGTATTAGACAAAACAGACAATGAAGACAAAAATAGTTATGAGCAACAAAGAAGGATATTATATAATCACAAAAGGGCCAATCCATCAAGAATGTATTATAATTATAAACTTATACACACTTAACAATGAAGCCACAAAATACATAAAGCAAAAACTGACAGCATTGAAAGGAGATATAGAAAATTTAATAAATGGAGACTTTAATACCCCACTTTTGATAATAAAACAACTGGATGGAAGATCAACAAGAAAACAGAAGACAAACTACAGTACAAACCAACTACATCTAACAGGTAGTGATAGAACACTACGTCCAATGACAGCAGAATATACATTCCTATCAAATACACATGGAACATTCTCCAGGATAGACAATATGCTAAGGGAAAAAATAAGTCTTGATAGGTTTAAAAGTATTAAAATCATACAAAGTAGGTTCTGTAATCAGAGACTCTTTTTAATGTTTACTGTTTTTGAGAGAGAGAGACAGAGACAGAATCTGAAGCAGGCTCCAGGCTCTGAGCTGTCAGCACAGAGCATGACACAGGGCTCAAACTCATGAGCCAAACTCACGAGCTGTGAGATCATGACCTAAGCCAAAGTCAGGCGTTGAACCGACTGAGCCACCCAAGTGCCCCGGTATGTTCTCTAATCAAATCCAAAAGATAAACCACAAGAATCCCTTCATAAACCTTCATCCCAGAGACTTGGGCATATTGAAAAGCATATCAATGTAAGACTGTTCTCTAACAGCACCAGGAGGAACTTTATCAGAACCAGAAAACGTCATGAAGGAGATGGTTTTTCCAAGAGCCTCAGACTACACAGCAAGTGGCTAGACATGAACAAATTCTACCCAAGATCTTGAAAACAGGGCCTAGGCAAACCGGGAGTCATTGACTGTCACATCCTTCTTAGTCTCTTTCCCTTCCATTTCTTGGCTTTCTTTTCTCTCTGTTAGTTTAGAGCTTTTATTGCTAAAATTAAATACTTAAGGTTTCCTTCCCTAATATACGGTACTTTGGGTAAATATGGAAGATAAAGAAAGGGTTACACAAAACTGTTAATATCAAATTTCATTTCTCTACAGACTTAGGATGGGAATGAGATTTAGTTTCCCTCCTAACCCCAGGTGGGCTAGTTCAGAATTAACAGAATACCGTTGACTGGATGGCTTAAACAACAAACACATGTTTCTCACAGTTTTGGAGACTGGAAGTCTAAGAGCAGGGAGCCTCATGGTTGAGTTCTTGGTGAAGTCCCTCTTCCTGTTTTACACATGACCACCGTCTTGCTTTATCTTCACATGGTGGTAAATAGAAAGAGAAGCAAGCTGTCTCCTATCTCTTCTTATAAGGGCACTAATTCCATCATGAGGCCTCCACCCTGATGACATAATTACCTCCCAACGGCACCATCTCCAAATACCATCACGTGGGGAATTAGGGTTTCACTATATGAATTTGGGGGGGATATAAACATGCAAACCATGCAGTCAGTACTAACGTGACTTAGAGGCACTGTTCAAGACCTTCAGATAAGTCTCATGCTAATATTTGTCTCCACAGTCATTCTCTATTTTCTCCTTTGGGCAACCACTCACTTGACAAATGATTAGAATTTCACCACAAAGGTAAAAGTCATGGGGAGCCTTGATGCTCATTCTTACCAGAGTCTGAGATAGCAGTCTTTAGGAGTAGTGTAGACCTCGTGAACTAAGCAAACTTAGATGTGGTCAAACCAAGATACGAAACTTGGTGTCCCTGTTAACCAAGACGAGAGCTTTCGAGACACTGAAAGACTGTACATTTTCCCTTGAGGACATGGCAGGTGTCTGTTCTGCAGCTCTTCTGCCTTCTTGTACAGGGCTTTAGCCCCTTTTGATCCTCTCCATCACTCCAGGTAAAATCCAGATCGCTCAAGGTATGGCTGCTAAGTCTCTAGAACAATTCCTCTCCATTCCCAAAACAATCTGAGCGTCGACAGACCCCTCTTGCTCAAGTCCTATAAAGCATTCTACTCTTTTCTTCTAAAGTGACTGCTCCTCTTGAGATTTCTCATGCCAGGCTTTCTCTAATAAAAGCTCATGCTGAAATGTTTGGGTTATTTTTTTTCCTACATAAACAATAATTAAACGTTCTAAACTGCCCTCTGGGAATGCTTGGGCTCCTTTTAGACTCAGCTCTGGAAAGTCTGATTAAGGTAAAGATAAAGAAACGGAGTAGCTTATCAACACCTGTAGGAGATAATTCAGAAGTTAACAATGACAATGAAAGAATGGAGAAATCTGAGAACTAGAACACAGAATGGTTTTATTAAAAAAAATTTTTTTTAACGTTTATATTTTTGAGTCAGAGAGCAAGTGAAGGGGGGCAGAGAGAGAGGGAGACACAGAATCCGAAGCAGGCTCTAGGCTCTGATCTGTCAGGACAGAGCCTGATGAGAGCTTGAACCCACGAGCTGTGAGATCATGACCTGAGCCGAAGGCAATCACTTAACCGACTAAGCCACCCAGGAGCCCCCAGAATTGAATGGTTTTAAAATCATGTTTGAGGCCCACTGTCTGCCAAACTTCTGGCCTCCTAATCATTTGTGTCTCTTATAAAATAGATTTCTGAATTCTACCCCAAACCTGCTAAGTCAGCATCTCTGGGCCAGAGTCTGGGGACTGGAATTTAATAAAGAGTCTCAGGTGGGTCTTATCATGAGGGAGTTTGAAATACATTATTTTAGAATTGTGTTTGTAAATAGAATTGGCTTTGGGAGCTTTAAAAGTTACAGCTCCCAGATTCCATTCTGAGGATTTTGCACCTAAATGTATAGTGAGGAGAAGAGTGCATGTGTAATTTTAAATTTCGTTTTAGGTGATACCCACTGATGGTGCTGTCTTCCCTGGGAACTTGTTAGAAATGCAGACTTTCAGGTGCCTCCGTGGTGAGCCAGCATCTGACCTTTAACAAGATTCCTAGGCGGTTGATATGCATATCGAGGTTTGAGAAGCACTGCCCTGGAGTACTTGGAGGGGCAGGTATTTCATTCCCAACTTTATGTGGGACAGCACAGGCCTCCGTCCAGAGAGGAGGCACCAAGCCACGTGTGAGAAGGAGCCCAGCATTCCTTTTGGGTTCTGGGTAATATTTGTTTTGAAAACAGGTTTTTTTTAAAATTTATTTATTTATTATTATTTTTTTTTCAACGTTTATTTATTTTTGGGACAGAGAGAGAGCATGAATGGGGGAGGGGCAGAGAGAGAGGGAGACACAGAATTGGAAACAGGCTCCAGGCTCTGAGCCATCGCCCAGAGCCCGACACGGGGCTCGAACTCACGGACCGCGATATCGTGACCTGGCTGAAGTCGGACGCTTAACCGACTGCGCCACCCAGGCGCCCCGAAAACAGGTTTTGCTGATGAGGACATTGGAAATAGGCAAAGGGAAGTGCTGCTGTGGAAGAAATGGGGTTGTGTGTGAGCGAGGTTTGGGGTTCAGAGTGTAGGAGTTACAATATGGTGAGAAGGAATGCTGGGGGTTGTGTCGAAAAGTGTATTTGCAAACTGTTTCTCCTTAGGGTATATGTTAATGTGAGGCTGCTGGGAGGGGTTCATGGCTGAAGAGACTCAGGTTAGCCCTGGGGACCCCACTGCTCTCAGGAAGACCACTTTATCTTCTTAAGATCTGAATTTGAACTTCTGCTGAGCAATGAGGACTTTGGCAAGGGACAAATTCCTTTCAGCTTTATGATTGAGAAATTGGGAAGAAGAGACCTTGTTTTCTCGTACTGAACATTAAAAACAGTTCACGTTTAATGTTTCGTTTGTAATACTATTATTTAAAACAAAAAAGACTGGTCTCAGAATTCAACTCAGGGTGCCTGGGTGGCTCAGTCGGTTAAGCATCCTACTTTGGCTCAGGTCATGATCTCATGGTTTGTGAGTTTGAGCCCCGTGTCAGGCTGTGGGTTGACAGCTCAGAGCCTGGAGCCTGCTTCACATTCTGTGTCTCCATCTCCCTTTGCCACCCCTGTCTCCCCAAAATAAATAAACATTAAAAAAAAAAATTCAACTCTCTTGTTGGCTGTCTGAAAGCTTTTCTGTTGGATTTCATATCAGTCTGGGGTCCAGGTTTCAAGGAGAAGGAAGACAATTCACAGGGAAAAGGGAAGATCAAATGTTTGGCAAATAAATGTTGCCATGCTATGCAGAGAAGTCTTTCCGATGTAAAAATTCTCTCTGGTAATAGCTCTCTTTCTGGTACAGGCCCCCTATCTAAATTCTTTTAGGCAGTTAAGCGGGGAGGTTAAAAGCTCTTTTTTGAGTCTGTTGGGCCTCAGTTGTCTTCAGCTGGAAATAATCTACGTGCCAAAGAGGCACCTTTTGAGGCAGCTTGCCCTGAACCCTATCACTTACCCTATAGTCTAGCAACTCCACTCCTAGGTATTTACCTGAGAAATGAAAACACATGTCCACAAGAAGAGTCCTACAGGAATATTCAGAGCAGCTGCTTTATCGGTAATGATCTCAAACTGGAAACAACACAAATGTCAATAAACAGAGAAAGCGATAAACTATGTTCATACAATGGAATGCTACTGAGTGACAAAAGGAACGGAGTGCCAATATCAGTGACAACATGGCAAATCTCAAAAACGTTATGCTGAGCAAAAGAAGCCAGATGCAAAAGCCTACACACGGCGTAATTCCATTTATGTGAAACTTTAGAACAAGTAATAGTTACCTATGGTGATAGATATCAAAACAGTGGCTGCCTAGAAGTGGGTGGGTGGATGGATGAGATTGGATGAGAAGGGGCAGGAGGAACTTTCTGGGGCAATGGGAGTGTTTTATATTTGACAGGCGTGGGTTACATGCATGCGTATATTTATTAAAACTCTCATCAGGGGTGCCTGGCTGGCTCAGTGGGTGAGCATGTGAGTCTTGATCTCGGGGTTGTAAGTTCAAGCTCCACGTCAGTTGTGAAGATTACTTAAAAGTAAAATCTTAGAAAAAAAGATCTCTCATCAGACTGTTTGCTTAAGATTTGTGCATTTCAGAGAATGGAATTAGGCCTCAACCAGCGGGGGAGAAAAGGGAAACAAATCCCTGTCCTCATGGCAAGTCCCTGTCCTCAGTTCAATAAGCAAAATAAGGGATGAATACCTATGGAGAAAAGCAAAACAGGGAAAGGAAGGATTACTGTTTTATTTTATGATTTATGTATTTATTTATTTAGGAAGGATTGCAATTTTAAGTAGACTGGTAAGACCTTATGGAGATAGTAGCATTTGAGCAGACTTAAAAGAGAGGAGGGGTCAAAATCTCCAACAAAATACTAGAGAACTGAATTGGACAGCATAGTAAAAGGAACATACACCATGACTAGGCACGATTTACCCCTGCAATACAAGGATGATTCAACATACAAAAAAAATTTTTTTTAAATCTAAAATCTGTTTATTGGAATAGTTTCCATGCATGATGATTCGGGGTGATTTTGGTACTAAAGGAGCATCCTTCTGTAAGCTTGGCTGTTCCTCCTGTGGGTTGGTACAGGACAGTGGAGCAGCCCACACACAAAACCACTGTCCATGATGTAGGAGCTGGGGCTCTGCGCCAGGCGCTCCTTCTTGTGCTTTCTCTTCTCCTCTTCTGGGGACGGGTGCGGGAGGTCCTTCGTGAGGAGCATGTTCTCCTGGGCAGGTAGTCATTGCTGGAAAGCTTCAACATACAAAAATTGATCGATGTCATACACCACATTAACAGAATGAGGGGGGAAAACCACTCAGTCATCTTAATTGATACAGAAAAAGCATTTGGCAACTGAGGGGTTAGTTGTGCTCGTGGTCCGAGGGAAGACCATTCCACGTGGTCCAATGGAAGACCATTTGTGGTATAGCAAGTGTAAGGACCCTGAAGCCGGAAACAGCAAGTGTATTTGAAAACAGCAAGATGATGGGTCTGGCATGTTTGAAAAGGTGTTGAAGGGGGCAGATGATAGGAGTGGAAGTCAGAGAAGGGGCCAGGCTTGTGTGATGGAAGGCACGGTGGGTGCAGTGCTACTGGAGGGCATACAGGGGGGCATTCACATGATCTGACTTCCTTTTCAAAGGATCCCTCTGGCTTTTTCCATTGGGAACAGACCACAAGGAGCAAGGGTGGAAATGGAGAGGTTAGGAGGGCTAGTGCAATAATCCAGATGGTAGGTGATGGTGACTTGTACCAGAGAGAAGCAGTGCCGGTGGTAAGAAGTGGTAAGATTCTGGGCATATATTTTTTAATGTTTATTTATGTAAAAAGTTTTTAATGTGTATTTATTTTTCAGAGAGACAAAGAGTTGTGAGTGGGGAGGGGCAGAGGGACAGGGAGGCACAGAATCTGAAGCAGGCTCCAGGCTCTGAGCTGTCAGCACAGAGACCGTCACAGAATTCGAACTCACGAACTCACAAGATCATGACCTGAGCCAAAGTTGGAGGTTTAACCGCTGAGGCACCCAGGTGTCCCTGATTCTGGGTATATTTTTGAAGGTAGAGTCTATAGGATTTGGTGGTGGATTAGTTGTGGAGTGTGTGTGTGTGTGTGAGAGAGAGAGAGAGGGGGGGGGGGGAGGGAGGGAGGTGATACGGAGAGGGAGAGAGGGAGACGGATGGAGAGGGAGAGGGAGGGAGAGAAGGAGAAAGCAGGAGAGAAGAAGAGAGCAGTGAGAGAGAAAGCAGGCAGAGAATGTGTCATGGGTGACACCAAATCTTTCTTAAACTTTAGGATTTAGCTATCATCGGTGATAAGTGTTTCCGCCGTATTTTACAACTGAATGAATGTATGGTAACATTGTGAGTGAGAATCTGCTCTTTACACAGAATTAAGCCTATGTCACAGTTGCAGGGTTTGTTGGTTTTTGTTTTTCTTTGACCATTTAGCTGACACACCTGGCTGATGTTAAGCTTGCTTATCACTAGATGGCACCGTAGCTTTAGTTGGCAGAAGACTGCGTGTTTCAGTAACAGCTCAATCCCTTTCATTGCAAACTGGTCTTAAAGGGCCAGCTGTCAGGATTTTTAGGCGTGACTAAGTGACCTGGGTTTGTAAGTTTGCCTCCTGAAGGAGCAGCAACCTCAGATGAGGAACTGAAAAGAAAAAACCTACACATTCACACCGACATGGTCCTACACAATGGTTGCGAGGATAGTTTGGTGGAGAGAACCTAGAAGGAAGCTTAAGCTCTAGAAACCCCCTAACTTCACACTTCAAACGTCTGGGGAGAAGCACATTCTGGGATGGCAGAGGCAAATCACACTTCCTTGCATGCAATTTTTTTTGCAAGTAAGCTTTACACCCAACGTGGGGCTTGAACTCAAGACCCTGATATCAAGAGTCACATGCCCTACAGACTGAGCCAGCCAGGCACCCCTCCTTGGGTGCAATTTATGTTCTTTGCATCTTGAGGCTGTTTTTAGAACAAAACTGAAGTGTCAATATTTTATTAGAAATATATTTACAAATTTATTTGTAATTTGTATTTATAAACACTTAAAAGTTATGTTATGTTGGGACACCTGGGTGGCTCAGTAGGTTAAGAGTCCAACTCTTGGTTTCAGCTCAGGTCATGATCTCAGTTTCGTGAGTTTGAGTCCTGCATCAGGCTCTATACTGGCAGTGCAGAGCTTGCTTGGGATTCTCTCTCTCTCTCTCTCTCTCTCTCTCCCCACTCCCCCACTCACACTATTTCTCAAATAAATAAACTTAAAAATTTTTAAAAATTATGTTATATTTATAAACAATATTCTCCCAATGTGGCAAAAGAAGTTATGTTTTTCTCATCATTCCATATAATTCCATTAGCTTTATTGTTCTCCCGGCACTGAGGAAAAACGAAGATAGAAAGCCCCTATTTTTGGTGTACCTGAATTGTGTAAGAACAGAAAACAATGCAACAATTTCGATTTAAAATAAGCCACAAGCCTCAATCAGTTAAGCGTCCACCTCTTGGTTTTGGCTCAGGTCATGATCTCACAGTTCATGAGATGGAGCTTTACCTTGGGCTCTGTACTGACTGTGCGGAGCCTACTTGGGAGTCTCTCTCTCCCTCTCTTTCTGCTCCCACCCCCCGCCAAAATAAATAAATAAACTTTAAAACTATTTAAAAAATAAAATGAGATGATTTGAATAGAAGATGAATGGATGGCAAATAAGCATATGAAAAGATGCTCAAACAACATAGATGAATCTCAAAATAATCATGTTGAGTGAAAATAAAGATGAAAAAGAGTACATACTGTATGATTGCTTTCATATAAGAATCTAGAAAATACAAATTAATCTATGGTGACAGAAAGCAGATCAGTGGCTTCATGGGGATGGAGGAGGGGATGTGGGCAGGGAGGGGTGGGGGGGGGGAGAGAACACGGGGACACCGAATATGTTCACTATCTTGATTTTGGTGATGGTTTCATGAGTGTATACATACATCAAACATCAAATTGTACACTTGAAATATGTAAAGTTTATTGCATGTTAATTATACCTCAATAAAACTGTTAAAATTTAAAAATGAGACACCGATGTGTAATGTTTGTTAATTTACTCATTTATTTGCTTTCTCTTTCACGTAGCAGAATTTATTGAATATCTTAACCGTGCCAAAAGATAAAAGAGGAAAGAGATGGTCTGCCTCTCAGTCTAGTAGAGGAGCCAGGCAGTGACAGTGCTGCATGATATTCCTGTCGGATAGACCCGTAAGAAGCTAAGAAAATGTCAAGATTAGTGTGTATGTGTGTTGGGGAAGGCGTTTCAGAGGGCCTCGACCCTGAGCTGAGTTCTGAAGGATGACGAGGCGGTTAGAGACAGTGAGGATGGGTTGTCTATGTGGGGGTGGCCCTAGCTTGCTGTCTTCATCAAGGCTTAGGGTGAGAGGACAAGGCCCAGAGGCAGGGGAGCAAACTGTAGGAGAGAGAAGGAGCGTCTTGAAACCAGGCGGGATAGAGAGATAGGGACTGATCCCTAAGACCCTGGGAAGCTGTGAGCAGGAACTGGACTCTGACAGGGAAGGTCTGGGGAATCAGGGAGGATTTTAAGCAAGGGAGAACATGATCAAATAGCATGGTTTAAAGAGCATGGACAGGTCAAGTTGAGAAAGAAACACCAATATTCTTGCCCTCAGGTTTTTCCATCATTATGGTTACACAAGTATATTTAACTAGCCTCCAAGTCCTGCTAGGAACTTTTTCCTGAATCTGTTCAGATGTGTCCAATTCTTTCCATCCTTGGCACAACTGCCTTAGTTCTGTCCTCATTATTGCTTGCTTGGATTACCACTACATCCTCTGATAGGGGTCTCCTTGTCCTCTGTCCTGCCTCTATGCTCTACCCGCAGCTTAAAACATTGCTCTGAAACTCAATCTGATCCTCTCAGTCTTAACTGAAAACCTGATCTTCAGCCTCCAGTCTTGTGCCTTACCAACACTATCTCCACATTTCCAACGATAATCAGTTTCAGTGTACTTATCAAGCATTTACAATATGCCAAGAACTGTGCTAAGCACTTTACTTTTTTTCATTAAATCCTCCCAATTCATTTTTATCATCATCACTATTTTACAGCTGAGAAAACTGATTCTTAGTGTAGGGGAGGGAAAGCTTTCCTCTACCTCTTATGAGATCTTCATATTTAACTGAGAGAAGATAAATGAACGGAAAAAAAATAGAACGTAAACATGCAACACATACAGAACTCACTCATGAGTAACTCAAAGGGGGTGGTTAGAATTTGGCACTCCTACATCTAACTCAGTAGGTGATGGGCAAGAGTAGAGAGGGCACTTACAGGAATGACTTTTTGGAAACATCAGTGGTTCTTTAGGAGAACAGGTAGGAGATAATTTTGAGACAATGTCTGTTTGGGCGTGGTATTGATTTCTCAAGTGTAAGAGGATTAGTTGCTCCCAGGAAGGGGCTTATGACAGTTGAGTTCTTTTGGGATGCTCTGCTTTGGGCAGATAAGGGGTTTCAGGAAGTCAAATCTCTTCAGCTCAAAAGAATTCTTATGCTGAAGTAGCATATTTTGGGGTGTCATATCCTGGTCCCCCTCATTAGGAAGGTTTTTAATGTACCTGAGGTCATTTAGCCAATAAGTATAACTGACTTAAAAAACCCTTGAAGACAAATTTCAGTACAGAACAAGATTTTTTACTTGCACTTGCAAGAGAGTCTGCTTATCAGATAGCTGGCTCTCTGAAGAAAAAGAAAAATGTAGGCAGATATTTAGAGGTAAAAATCATAAAGTTAAGTGATAGCTCAATTGTTATTAGACACTTGACAAGTCTGCTTGGTAGCATTTGGGTCAATTTTAATAAAAACAAGACAGTTCTTTCTTTTAACTAAGAAATAATAATACATCAACACCAAGCAACAACAGAAAGAAAAATCCATGTCTGTTTTTCATGACTTATCTGGTCTATCTTATCTTATAGGAACGTAAGGCCTTTTCTGGACTATAGAATATACAATAGCCCAGGAAAAAACATTTAAGTTGTATCATAGAGAAAGAGAGGAAGGTAGGATTGGAGAGAGACTACTTCTCAGAATAGAAAGTGGATCAATTTTAAAATTATTAAGGTGGGCTGGGGCAGCTGGGTAGCTAAGTGGGTTAAGCTACCGGCTCTTGATTTCGGCTCAGGTCATGATCTCAGGGTTCATGAGTTGGGAGCCCCACATCAGGCTCTCTGCTGTCGCACGGAGCCAGCTTTGGATCCTCTGTCTCCCTGTCACTTCCCCTCCCCCACTCGCATGCGCTAACCTTCTCAAAAATAAATAAACATTTAAAAAAAATATTAAGGTGGGGAAAGGACATTGAGCAGTCCCTTTACCTAGTTCCAAGTGTTGGTTAAAGTAGCTTCACATTACTAAATGCATCTTCAGTGATGAGCACTTAGATTTTCTCTTTAAAGTTTATTGATTTATTTTTGAGAGAGACAGGGACAACATGAGTTGGGGAGGGGCAGAGAGACAGGAGAGAGAATCCCAAGCAGTTTCCTCGGCACTGTCAGTGCAGAGCCCTAAGCAGAGCTCAAACTCTTGAAACCGGGAGATGGTGACCTGAGCTGAAACCAAGAATCTGATGCTAAACTGACTGAGCCACCCACGCGCCCCTTGAGCACTTAGATTTTTACTACAAATCCTCTTTTGTAGCAACATTAGGCTTGCTTCTTCTTCCTGGTGTCTTGGGCAACAATTGGGTCGTTCATGCTATTCACTGGGATAGAACACAGAAGCTAGTTAAAAATAATTCTTTGACAAATTGATCTTGAACATGTATTAAGGTTTATTGCTAGTGAGGGAATGGGAGAGCATGTGGAAATAAGAAGTTATAGTTGAGAAAACAAAGGTTTACATCAACAGCTAATTTTTTAAAAAGTAGCTAGTTAATAAATAGAGTTTTATTCACAGTCATTAGCTTTATAGAGGAAATCTAGGGCAGAATGACTCAGAAATGCTAGGTGTGTAGCCTACCAATTTAAAATAAGTATTCATGCAAGCTATTTAAAATTTAAAATAAGCTATTCATGCAAGAAGGAAACGATAAGGATGCATCTGGGCTTGTTAACTGGAGTAACAGTTTCATTCCCTTCTAGTAGTTCCTAGAAGTTCCAGTTTACAGGGAAAATGGGAAACCCCATAAACTGAGGGCAGAAATGGAAAACAGAAGCAACGAGCTCTCATTTTGAAAGGTGGCTGCCAGATACTGCAAACTAAGACGCAGAAACATGGTTTGTCTGTTTTTTCATTTGGGGTCAATTTTCCTTTCCTTTGGCACAGCAGAGCAGGTTTTAATTGTTGTCAGGAGGGATGGTGAGTTGAT
Source organism: Leopardus geoffroyi (assembly GCF_018350155.1). NCBI lineage: Eukaryota > Metazoa > Chordata > Mammalia > Carnivora > Felidae > Leopardus > Leopardus geoffroyi. The sequence continues at coordinate 64,442,722 of NC_059341.1, forward strand.
TTTGGACTATATTTAGTTGAAGGTTGGAAGATGGACATATGGGTCCAGAACTCGAGTGATATAGGTTGCAAACAGATTTACATTGTACATTTATGAAAATTATTGTAAAAGGGAAGACATACATCATGATTTAATCTCAGTTGAAGGTAAGCGTCATAAAAGGCTTATACTGTGTCTATTTTGCTCACCATTCTATGCAGGGTGCCTAGAAGTGTGTGAAGGGGCTCAGAAGGAATTGCCCCAAGGTATGCCACTTTGGCCTGCAGATTATTTCTGAGCTGAAAACAATCAAGGTACAAAAAAGACTCAGGAAGAAACTGACCTCCCCTAACTGCCTAAAAGAATTTAAAAAGAGGACCTGCTCCAGAAGAGAGCTATCACCATAGATGACTATAGTATAAGATGAATTAGATGTGATTAGGGAGGAATTTAGCAGTCTTAAAATTCCTCTCTATGTCCCATTGTTTCCTATGGGGCAGCAAACATTTCTTTACCAAACATTTACTCCTTTTCATCTTCTGTGAATTGCTTTCCTTCCCTTTGAAGTCCCAAACTCCCTTCTCCTCAGTTCAGGATGACATATATCCTCATTTTATCTTCCTGCCTTTTCATTTCTCCTGTACCTGGCATTCCCCATAGGTACAAAATTCAATTTGGTCTTCTTCTGTTAATGTATTTAATGTCAATTTAAGACTAAGATCAGCTGGAAGAAGCTTTGAAGGGTAGAGGAAAGGAAGAGAAACCTGTTTCCTCTCCAACACGTGCCTGGCACAAAGCAGATGCTCCAGTTTGACTGGATGTTGTAGAAATCAGAGTTTGGCGGTTCCCGGTTTCCACAGGGAGGTGGAGCGCCACCTCCTCCGGAAGCCCTGTCCCTTTAAGAAAGGTAGGAAAAGGGAGAGAGAGGCTGCTGGGAAGGAGGGCGGGGCCCTCTGCCACCCGGAGCAGCGCGTCAACCTCCACGCGGGGGCTCGCAAGCGCCAGGCGCGCTTCTAAAAAACGCAGGAAAAGACGCACTGGGGCCGGGGGCTTAGCTTCCCTGGGCCCTGTTAGCCCAGCCTGGTAAGAAGAGGACTGTGTCTGCCCCTTTAAGGCTGACTCCTGTTCTCCTTGGAGGGAAATAACGTGGTCACACACACATTTGGGACTTACCCTTTTGAACTTCCCCTTTTTTCCTTAACAGTGCGTACAGGTGGCAAGTGTCCTCTACGTTAAGTCGCGTGTTCATAACAGATGCTTCATTGGTGCTGGAGTGGGAGGGGGAAACGTCGGTCTAGAAGACATGGTGTCCCAAACCAAAACCAGTTTCACGTTTGTTCTGCTGTATTTTTAAGCTTAGGCTTGTGCGATTCAAGGGCTGACCCGATACTTCTAATAGAAGGAGTCCAGTGAGAAGGCAGGCTGTTAGAGACCCTGGGATCCCGAGGGCACGACCCGGAGATGATTAACACCCGCTGGAAGTCTGTACCGAGTTCACACAAGTGGCCTGACAGGTATTTTAGCCTGCCCTGTGTTTTGATATTTTAATTGATCGCTTGCATTTACAAGTGGGAGTTTATGTGTAAATATCTGGGTTATTATCTTGGGAAGATCTGGCAGTGTGTTCTTCCCTGACCAGTTTGCTGGCCTCTTTGGACTATTGAGAAACCATCTCCAGTTCGCTACAGTCTTTCTGTTACAACCATTGGCATCACTCATCACGAGTCTGGACCCTAGTAAGGGTTTGAGTTTGGGGCCCCTCCTCTAAATATTGGAGTGGATGGATATATGACTATTTAAAACATTTATGTAGAACAGATCAGAGGTCCCAAGTAACTGGGTGTATAGTTCGTGTTTAAACTGCTGTTCCTTACTCTTGCTTATTCTCATTCAAGGTGTTTTTCTGTTGGAACAAGCGTTTTTGGCCCAGGCTTGGGAAAGATGAGTCATCAGAGATATTTACAGAAAGATATTTGGGAGTTGATATTCTTTTGTGACAATTAAATCCACAAAGTTTTCTTTTAAGGAAAACATCTGAATCTTGATTACATTGATGTTTTATGCTACAACAATTTTTATTGAAATAGAGTGTACTCAGTATGATTTATATGTCTTTGTCCATAGGCAGTTATAGTTTGTTAACCTCCACAACTCTTGGCAAGGCTTCATAAAAGCAAGACCAGTGTTTGCCCTGGTAATAACTCTGCCTCACCCACTAGAATCTAAGCTTCCTGAAGCCGCAGACTTTTATTTTGTTCAGGGTGCGTGCTTAAAGGTAAGTGATTTATTCAATGTGTGAAAGCACTTTAAAGGTAAACCTTACTTTATGTAACAGGCATGTTCCCAAGGATTTCTCTCAGATTCAAATGCGTGTATATTTGTTGTTCTAAATTATTAAAAGGCTTTTGTTGTGAAAAGGCTTCCTTTTTGAAAGGTTGTATTTTCCTAAATTGATGCACCAACACTTCCATCTGAAATGGACTTGCACTTGTGAATCATCTGCTACAGAGCTTACACTGTAATATTTTCTCACTGTGTAATGGGATTTGGATGTGTCAGTGAGCCTTGGAATTTTCAGCTTTATTTCTGTTTTTAGAGACGCACAGATTTCCAGTTGAGATCAGTGGCAGCCAGACCCTTCCTTCCTCATGAGGAGCAGCAGCTCTTGTCAACAGCATCACTGACAGAACCTGTGTTTTGGAAAAGGACTGATGGCTTTGAGCCTGGGTGGGAGAACATTTGCACCATTTCCTGTGAACCACTCTGGTGTCTTTCTGAAAGCTGTGAGAAGCAATGGCCTTCCCTTGTTTCCCTGGAGCCACAGCCCCTGGAGAAGAACTGGAAACGTTTTGGATCCTGAGATGAAAGCTTTCCTGGAAGGGAACACTGAAGTCACCAACAGAGGCAGCCTCACTCCTGAAATCCGGTTGCGGCTTTTGACACCAAGATGCAAGTTCTGGTGGCAAAGAGCTGACCTGTGGCCCTACAGCGATCCTTACTGGGCAATCTACTGGCCAGGAGGCCAAGCCCTGTCTAGGTACTGCCCTAATTGAAATGGGAACCTTTAAGGACCATTCAGATCCTTTCTGTTTTCTACAGATCCTTTTTTCTGCATTCTCCTTCTCACAAAAAACCAGAGCAAATCCCTAAATTCTTGTTTGTTTAATTTGGAACAGTTTACTTCAGGCTTATCAAGGTAATTCCCCATATACACTTCTCTGTACAAGAGAAACCCTAGGGTCAGCTGTCAAGACCATTGCCAGCTATAAATGATCTGGAAATTTCACACTATTCTCAGGTTCATGGTTCATAATATATGGCCAGTGCAGAGTTCCTAGATGGAAACTAAAGCCCCAGTCCTTCAGCTTTCCTAGTTTAATTTCATAAATATTGCTCCTCGAGCCTCACACTCCCTCCATCATTGCATCTTAATCTCTCAAAGAACAAGAGATATGAGTGGGCCCCACAAAGGTTCCCTCTTCTGTAGTGGTTTATTGACGTCTCAAGTGAACTCTGGACTTGAATCAGCATTTTTTTTTTTTTTAAAGTAAGCCATATGCCCATTGTGGGGCTTAAACTCATGTCCCCAAGACCAAGGGTTGCATCTCTACTGACTGAGCCAGACAGGCGCCTCTGAATCTGCATTTTTTAAGGTCTCCTAATTCCCCAGACTGCAAAAGTGTTCTTTTTTTTTTTTTTTTTTAAGTGTATTTATTTATTTTTAGAGAGAGAGAGCACATTCGAGCAGAAGAGGGGCAGAGAAAGAGGGAGAGAAAAAATCCCAAGCAGGCTCTGTGCTGTCAGCTCAAGTCCTGGGGCTCCATCCCACGAACCTCAAGATCATAAATGAACCTCAATATCACGACCGGAACCAAAATCTAGAGTCGGAGGCTTAACCGACTGAGCCACCCAGGCACGCACAAAGGTGTTCTTTAGAACATTTTCTCACACATTCACACTATGCTTTTTATTAAAACACAGCTGCTGAAACAAAGGCAAGACCTTGCAGCATTTCAATCTGGTCTTTGCTCTTGGATTGGTAAATGATTAAACCTGTTTATGCCTTGAGGTTCTAGAGCTCTGAAATGAAAAGGATAAGGACTTCTCATTCATAGGTATCATATGGCCTAACAGAACTAATGTTGCTTATAGTTTTAAATGTAAATTAAATAAATGTAAATATAGGGCTTTTCAGAGAATGAAGATTGGAAAGCTTTCTAGGTGTTAATAAACAATTCTGATTTTCTGGTTGTTGTTGGCAAATTTTCAAGCTTTCTTCACTTACATCCTACCTTAAAAATATTGACATTTTAAATGACGTCTATTAAAGTGATTGTTTATCAACTTCAAATACAAATTCCTTAACAGACTGAATCAGAGGCTGCACATCGGTGCACCCACAGATGTGTTTTGTTTGGCCTTGTAAGCTTAAAACAAAAAATTAGTTGCTAACATTTTACAACTTGGAAAACTTCATGTAAAAATCTACTCTGACTTGAAAAACAGGACTATGTGATAACATGGGATTTTGTGTGGCAACAGGGAGCTGAAGATGGGGTAGCAGCTCTCCCTTTAGCCTGGCCATGGACACCGCTACTTTGCCATAGTCCCTGCTGTTCTTCACTTTCCACTAGTAAGGTCGAGTGTCAGTTGATAATTATTATTTCAGGGTTTCTCATCCATCTTCATTGTTTGATAACTATTTATCCCTGGTCCAAATTCTTTAGTTGAACTGGACTGTGTGCCTTATCAGAGAGGTCATTATAATGTTAGCAGTAGGTAAAACCATTCTAGGATGAACAATCAAGAGGAGACTGTGAATATCGGATCTCACTTACTGAGTCCTGATTGTAGCAGTATTTTGTCTGCTTATATTCTTGGTGCTCAACAGTTTCTGGATCCTAGTAAAGTGCTCAGTACTTTAAAACGACACATTTTTGGTGGGTGCTTGGCTGGCTCAGTTAGTAGAGCATGTGACTTTTCATCTTAGGGTCATGAGTTCAAGCCCCATGTTGGTGTAGAGCTTAAAAAAAAAAAAAGGCTTTTTCTTTTATTATTTAAAAAAAAAAATTTTTTTTTTAACGTTTATTTATTTTTGAGACAGAGAGCATGAACAGGGGAGGAGCAGGGAGAGAGGGAGACACAGAATCTGAAACAGGCTCCAGGCTCTGAGCTGTCAGCACAGAGCCCAACGCGGGGCTGGAACTCCTGGACCGTGAGATCATGACCTGAGCCGAAGTCGGACGCTTAACTGACCAAGCCACCCAGGCGCCCCGCCATTTCTTTTATACTTCTTACTGACCTCCCATCTCAGATAGTGTTTTTTTCTTTCTTTCTATGTAGGTATCTTTTGGATAATCCTGATGTTGTCAGAGGAAGGTCTGTATTGGATCTTGGGAGTGGATGTGGAGCTACAGCTATTGCTGCTAAGATGGGCGGGGCATCGAGGATCTTGGCCAATGACATAGACCCTAGTAAGGATTTCATATTTAAAAATATTTAAAACTCAACTTTATTTTCTTTCAGGATAAATATCTATAGATGCCTCAACGTGATAGCTTATTTCCATGCGTATTTTGTAATCTGATATCGTGAACTTATGTTCGGTGGGATATTGATATTATCTGTGAGGATCCTGTGAGGCCTGAATTAAGTACATTTTTCTTAACAGGATTTATATTTATGTCTGTCAGATATCCCAAGGCGATACCAGTTGGGAGCCTGGGAGCACTCACTGTTAATTTCTGGGCTGCGAATTTCCTGAAATATGTAGGTTGTGTGTATTTGACCCCAAACCGAAGTGAGGAGAGGCCTTGGGTTCTTAAGGGAGATTTTAGTCCATTAAAACCCAAGTTGAGACAGGTAAGTTTTAATTTCATCTGAGTTTCTTTTAGTTTTCAGTTTTACCGAGGATTTAGCTCTTGAAGATCCTGTTTTATACAGGGGTCTCAGTTCTAACTTGCCACATTGCTCAAGCTCAAGGTTTGTTTCCCTGTCTCCTAGACTAACAAACCAAACCTCTTGGTTTCTAGGTCAGCAAATGTTCCTTAAAACCTCCACAGTTTTAGGTGTTTTGTGTTGTTTTGTTTTGTTTTCAGGATATCCATTCATATATCTGAAGCAGTAAATGGTTTCTATTGGTGTAAACTGCTTTACCTAAAAAACAACTTACAACAAAAGGGAAAAAATATTGTTAGGAGATTTTCTGAATCACTTAAATGAACCAATAGGGAATCAAAACTGCCCAGCATATACCAATGCATTTTGTTCTTTTTAAAGTTGCAGGAATGGCTATCACACTGAATTGTGAATTGAACCAACTGAATCCTTTTCCAATTTTAACCAAAAACATTTTGGATTTGGAACAAGATAAGTGGGACCTTGTTGTGCTTGGAGACATGTTTTATGATGAAGCCCTTGCAGACAGTCTTCATCAATGGCTGAAGAATTGCTTTTGGACTCACAGAACTCGAGTACTGATTGGTGACCCTGGGCGACCCCAGTTCAGTGGACATAGCATTCAACATCAGCTGCACAAAGTGGTAGAATATTCACTTCCAGAGCCTACTAGGAAGGAAAACAATGGATTGACAACAAGCACCGTATGGGATTTTCGGCCTTGAGTTGTCCAAGTGCTTCTAAGATGAATATAGCTATGTTTGGGTTTACTCGTAAGAGACCTGCCAGTTTAGAGCATGCTGTTCCTGTTAAATGGCAAATCTTGTTTCCAAAATGTGAAGGCTTAAAGTTTTGTCAGCTGTTGTCACGTAGTTCTGCATTATGCCAAATATACAAATCTCTACCTGCAATTTTCTAGTTTTACTGCTGTAGGGATAGAAATATAAAAGACAGTACCAAAATGGTAGCAACATGTAATTTAAGTAGTGGAGAGAAATGAGAAAGTGTGGCAAAGTCTGTTCGTGTAGTTGAGGACAACTATATGATATATCTTTGAATTAAACACAATACAAAATATATAAGAATGCTGTATTTCCAAAAAATTACCTGTAAAGATCAAAGATGCAGTTAGTATGGTACAGAGTACACGGGCTTTGGAGTCAGGCAACTCTGTCACTTTCTAGTTGGGATTTTCAGGTAGTTAAGCTCTCTGAGCTCTAATTTCCTCATCTATAAAATTGTACCAAAACTTAGTAAACCTCACCTCAAAGGCTATTATATTAAATGAAAGCATAAAGTACATAATATATAATAGGACCTCAATGGACAGTCATGCATAAAAATAAAGATTCTAGAATTTCCTACATACTCTGTACTGTGACACCTTATGATGCCTCTTTATATCTCGCTAAGGTTAGCTAGAAATTGGTTATGCTACCACTACATGTCCCAGGTTGTCAGGATCTGATAAGTCAGAAAAAACCCTATGACATAAGTGAGAATGTAAAGAAGAATATGTACAGTATACCACTATTTATATAGAAAAGATATACATATGTACTTACATATATGTTCACATATAAAATACGTATTTGCTTGCAACATACATAGACTATCCCTGAAAAGATAAATAAGTAACTGGTAACAGTGGTTGCGTTCGGGGTAGGGTACCAGACAGCTGGTAGACTGGGGTGGGAGGGAGACCTAGGTTTTACCTTTGGGTCTTATAATTTTGTACTAATTATATGTACTACATTTTCTTTTTTTTTTTTTTTACTTTTTTTAATGTTTAGTTTTGAGACAGTGAGCACGAGTGGGGAAAGGGCAGAGAGAGGGGGACAGAAAATCTGAAGCGGGCTCCACCCTGACAGCAGCAAGGCAACGCGGGGCTTGAACTCATGAACTATGAGATCATGACCTGAGCTGATATCAGACGCTCAACCTACTGAGCCTCCCAGGTGCCCCTATGTACTATATTTTCTATTTTCTAATTTAAAACTAAACACCAGCATCATATATGTTACAAGTGAAGTAGAAGATGCAGCCTTTCTAATGTGCTCTCATGTTCTTATACACTGCTTAGGAATTGTTTATAACATACGCATTATATGTAAGCTTTCTAATAATACATGCATGCCACTGGGATTAGGGTACCAAGGAGATGTGATCAGTTATAGTCATACGGCAGAAATGTGCAGAAAGCAGTAAAGGACAAGTTGTTGCTTAGATAGGAAAATAGGATAATTAGATGGGAATTTTGGAGCTGGGGCTGCAGAGGAACTTGGGATTCTTGAACTTGGAAGTCAGAATTTATTCCAGCCTACTGAAACAACTTTTGTGCATCTAATTCCTGCTGGTTTACTGGGTCTCAAACATTATCAACTGTAAATTTTTATTCAGCCTTGGTTAAAATTAATAGAAATTACAGGCTACAATGGCATTGGATGATATTTGAGAGGAAAGAGTTTTGTTGACATATCCTTTGAAGATTCAGAGTATTCTGCTGGTTATTGCCCTTCTTAGCAAGATAAGAAAGAGAAAATTGGAGAAAATTACACTCTGGAGCACTGTGGAAATTAACCTGAGACAAAGAGAAGATTTAAGCTTAAATATCTACGAACCCTGCTTCTATTATCCTCTCTTGATGATTTATTTGGAGAGCACAAGAAGGTCGTTGAGGGATCCAAATGTTACTTATTTTAAAATCTCCCATGTATATAATGGTGAGCTGTGAATGACTTCATAGTTTAACAAACAGGTTTGTATTAAGACTATTCACATTTAGTGGTGCCTGGCTGGCTCAATTAGTTGGGCATGGGACTCTTGATCTCACCCCACGTTGAGTGTAGATATTACTTAAAAAAATCCTTTTTTTTTTTTTTAAAAAGGACCATTCAGGGAGCGCCTGGGTGGCTCAGTCAGTTAAATGTCCAACTTCGGCTCAGGTCATGATTTCACGGTTCATGGGTTCAAGCCCCGCATCGGGCTCTGTGCTGACAGCTCAGAGCCTGGAGCCTGCTTCAGATTCTGTGTTTCCCTCTTTCTGCCCCTCCCCTGCTTGCCTGTGCTCTCTCTCAAAAATAAACATTTATTTTTAAATTTTTTAAATGTCTTTTAATGTTTATTTTTGAGAGAAAGAGAGAGAGAGAGAGAGACTGAGCATGAGCAGGGGAGGGACAGAGACAGAGGGAGACACAGAATCCGAAGCAGGCTCCAGCCTCTGAGCTGTCAGTGCAAAGCCGGATGCGGGGCTCAAACGCACGAGCTGTGAGGTCATGACCTGAGCTGAAGTTGGACACCTAACCGAGCCACCCAGGTGCCCCAAAAATAAATAAACATTAAAAAAAAAAAATAAAAAAGGACCATTCAATTTTAAAGTGGTTATTGATATAGTTGGATTAATATCTTCCATATTTGTAACTGTTTCCTATTTGTTCCCGAGTTCCTGGTTTACTTTTGGTGTTCTACTCTTGTCCTGCCTTCTCTGCTTTAAAGTTTTTTTTGTTTAATGTTTATTTTTGAGAGAGAGATGGAGCGAGAGACAGAGTGTGAGCAGGGGAGGGCAGAGAGAGGGAAACACAGACTCTGAAGCAGGTTTCAGGCTTTGCGCTGTCAGCACAGAGCCTGATGCAGGGCTCGAACTCATGTACTGTGAGATCATGACCTGAGCCAAAGCCGGGCGCTTAACTGACTGAGCCACCCAGGTGCCCCCTGCCTTCTCTGCTTTAAAAAAAAAAAAAATTTTTTTTTAATGTTTATTTTTGAGAGAGAGAGAGAGAGAGAGAGAGCAGGGGAGGGGCAGAGAGAGAGGGAGACAATCCGAAGCAGGCTCCAGGCTCTGAGCTGTGAGCACAGAGCGTGAAGTGGGGCTCAAACTCACAAAGTGCAAGATAATGACCTGACCTGAAGTCAGACGCTTAAGTCAGACTGAGCCACCCAGGTGCCCTGTGCCTTCTCTGCTTTTAATTGAGCATTTTCTATGATTCTCTCTCTTCCCTTAGGATATCAATTATACATACTAAAAAAAATTTTTTTTAGTGGTATATATTTATAACTAGGCCAAGTCCACGTATAGTACAAGCAGTATTGTAGCACTTAATGACTTTCAGTTTGTTCAGCTTTTATCTTTCGAGGACAGGAGTGATGACTTCCAATCTCTTTATAACATCAGACCAGAAACTGGAAGTACGGAGATTATTTTTATTTATTTATTTTTGTCCTTTATTTTTTTCTGTGTCCATCGATTCAACAAATATTGGGTGCTTGTTATGTACCAGATACTGTTCTAGGTACTGGGAATACAGCAACGGGAAAAATTTTTTTCTGTCTTCGTGAAGCTTATATTCTAGGGTGGGGAGACAGATAGTAAAAAATAGACAAGATGTCAGATGGTGATAGATGGTAAGGAGAAAAATAGAGATCAAGGTAACAGGTGAGGATGATAGAGATAGATAGGCATGGGGTCCTGAAATTTTAAATAGAAATAGCTAATACAACCAGCAATATAAAAAGTCAAGAATATTAAACTGCAAAGTGCTTTAGGAAGATAATCCTTTACAGACCCTAAAAAGCTGATCTTTAGATCTTAAAACTTGTTTCCCCAAGAGAGGAAAAAGCTACTTTGTTTGATATTTACTATTAAATTTTATTGAATTTGTCTTTAGGGGCAGCTGGCTGGCTCAGTTCATAGAGGAGATGAGTCTTAATTTTAGGATTATGAGTTCAAGCCCCACATTGGTGGAACCTACTTAAAAGAAAATTCACAGGTAAAACAGGCTTTACCCATTTTACACATATACCTATGTACCACCTTTGAGGGGCAATATATATATCCATACTATAAACATACCATATTTATAAAGTAATTAATAGTAAGGTCAAGAAATAGAGTTGACTGTGTAAACCCTCCTAAACATGTAGAAGAATTTTGCCTATGCTATACTTCCCTTCTTTTGCACTACATCAGAGTTAAAATAGAAAATCTTTAAGAAAGTCCCACTGAGACAGGCTCATGGCACAGGGAATATTCTGAATTTGGGGGTAGTTTAAACACTGTATATTTCACTGTATACGTGTGATAATAAAAGAGCAATACATTTGAAAACTAAGACCTGTGCTATTTGTTTCACAATGTGAAACCAACAGAGCTTTAGAAACAGCCTCTATAATATTTTGTAGCTACTCATTCTTACACATTCCTGAATGCAGTTTTTAAGGAAGAAATTTCATAGATGCATAGCACGTATTTGGAAAAAGTAGCCATAAAAAGTAAGTGGCTGGGCAAGGGCCTCAGTAACATTCATATGCTGAATGGCTGAGGTGTATGATGTCATGGGTTTATGGCATTAAACTATTATATTTCTTTGTTTTATTGAAATATTGAATTCTGGGAAGATTTAAAGGCCTGATGTTCAGCTTTCCTTTTAGCCAATGACCACTTAAATACTTCAGGAAGGTAGGGGCCAGAAAATAGTTAGGAAGGTAATTATGCCTTTAGAGATGCTTAGAATTCTAATGGTTATTCATATTGGTAAAATTTCTCTTATAATGGCTCAAATATGTAAGTAGGAGAAGGAAATCTCCAGGGAAAACTGGTAATTTAAAACTTTGTTATTTAAGAAACAAACACAATACTCCCCCTACCCCCACCCCGAATACATCAGAGGGCATGCTAGGCTTACCATGTCAAAAACAATGACTCCTCAAACAAACATAGAATAATACCACTATTAAAATGTTTAAGAGTCTGGTTAACTTCAAAGCAAAAACCACATTATTGGAAAGCCAATCTCAAAAACCATTGTTTCCTGGGAATGTAGTATGAAGATCATTGCTTTGATAAGCTTCGATAAGCATCAATAAACAGTCCAAGTCACTTGCTTTAGTTTGTTTGGGCCTACTAATTGCTCCAGGACTTCTCGTGAATGATCTACAAAAGAAAACAATGATAATATATTAACTCACAATAATCAGAAATATTTAATATGTCCTCAATATAAACGAGGGGTGATAATAGCTATTATATCTCATAGGGGTATTTAAAAGATTAAAGGGCATGATATACAAAGAATAGCATACAACTAAAAACATTTAATTAATGGTAACCTTCATTTATTAGCTGCAGTGCACATGTCATAGTAATACTTTTTAAAAATGGGTATTCATTATTTTCTCTGTAATTTCATCTTAATTTCACCAACCAGAGAGTAATGGTATAATTTCACCATTAGTCTGTGTATGAACTTGCCCAGGGTCCTGATGGGAAACAGACATGCTAAAGTGGTGTGCTTGAACAGGGTTTAACAAAACAACTATTTACAAAGGAGTCAGCAGGATTAAAGAAAACCTATAGGTGAGGTAAAGCACCTTGGAAAGCTGCAATATAAATGGTTAGGGGAAGGAGCAGTTACTAGGACAATTTGACTGGTGGGTAAACAGTTCCACATCATACAATATTATTATAAAGCATGATTTTTAATCGATAACTATTATATGAATTCATTATGATTTAACCAATCTATATTATTGGACGTTTAGATGTTCTCAGTTATTCATAATGTATAGCAGCAGTTTTATTATTATTTTTTTTAATATATGAAATTTATTGTCAAATTGGTTTCCATACAACACCCAGTGCTCATCCCAAAAGGTGCCCTCCTCAATACCCATCACCCACCCTCTCCTCCCTCCCACCCCCCATCAACCCTCAGTTTGTTCTCAGTTTTTAACAGTCTCTTATGCTTTGGCTCTCTCCCACTCTAACCTCTTTTTTTTTTTTTTTTTTTTCTTTTTTCCTCCCCCTCCCCCATGGGTTCCTGTTAAGATTCTCAGGATCCACATAAGAGTGAAACCATATGGTATCTGTCTTTCTCTGTATGGCTTATTTCACTTAGCATCACACTCTCCAGTTCCATCCACGTTGCTACAAAAGGCCATATTTCATTTTTTCTCATTGCCACGTAGTATTCCATTGTGTATATAAACCACAATTTCTTTATCCATTCATCAGTTGATGGACATTTAGGCTCTTTCCATAATTTGGCTATTGTTGAGAGTGCTAGCAGCAGTTTTAATATGGTTTACATTTCTTTTGCAAAATTGATTTTATAAGATCTTTTAAAAATATGAATTAAAGCAAAAATACTGATAAAATGTTATTGCTTTAAAAATTATTCACAAGTTTACCAAACTTGTTCCATAGATACAGCCTATGTTGTATATACAACAGATCTCCAAACTAGTCTTGGAAAGTTTCTAGGTTAGTGGTTGTTAGTTACAGATTTCACAAACCAATAGAAAAAAAATTGGGCCCAATATATGGTCCCTAAATTTGATTTTAAACAATACAAAAATAAGCCAAAATGCCAAGATTTAGTGCAAGCAAGAGAACCAGAGTGTATGAAATGAGAATTATAGTTCAAAAAACAAAGGTTTATATCAGCAGCTATTTTTTTTTTTTAAAGCAGCTTGTAAGTGAACAAATGTAGTTATTTTGTCATAAATATCAGGGGTGGGGGTCCTAGGTGGCTCAGTCAGTTAAGTGACCAACTTCAGCTCAGGTCCTGATCTCACATTCCTGAGTTGGAGCCCTGCGTCGGGCTCTGTGCTGACAGCTCAGAGTCTGCTTCAGATTCTATGTCTCCCTCTCTGTCTGCTCCTCTCCCACTTGTGCTCTCTCTTTCCCTCTCTCTCTCTCTCTCTCAAAAATAAATAAACATTTAAAAAATGTATCGGGGCGCCTGGGTGGCTGGCTCAGGTATGTCCAACTCTTCTTGATTTCGGCTCAGGTCATGATCTCAGGGTGGTGGGATCAAGCCCCATGTCAGGCTCCATGCTCAGAGTGAGATTCTCCCTCTCTCTCTCTCTTCCTCTGCCTCTTCCCCTTGCTCTCTCTAATGTAAATTTAGAAAAAATTTTTTTCAACGTTTATTTATTTATTTTTAATTATTATTTTTTTTTAGAGAGAGAGAGCCTGTGCGAGTGTGAGAGGGGCACAGAGAGAGGGAGACACAGAATCTGAAGCAGTCTCCAGGCTCTGAGCTATCAGCATAGAGCCCGACATGGGGCTTGAACCCATGAACTGTGAGATCGTGACCTGAGCTGAAGTCCGACACTTAACCAACTGAGCCAGCCAGGCACCCCAACGTTTATTTATTTTTTGAGAGAGAGAGAGCGAGAAAGGCAGAATGTGAGTGAGGGAGGGGCAGAGACACAGAATCTGAAGCAGACTCCAGGCTCCAAGCTGTCAGCACAGAGCCTGATGCAGGGCTCAAACCCACAAACTGTGAGATTATGACCTCAGCTGAAGTCAGATGCCCAAACAACTGAGCCACCCAGGCACCCCTCTCTAATGTAAATTTTAAAAATATCATTTATTATAGAGGAAATCTAGATTAAAGGCAGGTTTTAAATAGTTTGAAAGCAAAAAGATGGACAAGGCTGTATCATGAAAACAGTAACTATTAACAAAGCTGGAGTGGTTTTACTAAGAGCCGAAATGGGGAATACTTCCTAACTCATTCTGTAAGACCAGTATTACCCTGATGCCCTGATGCCAAATAAAGATATCACATACACACAAAGCTACAGACCCATATCTCTAGTAAATATGTACTCAAAAATCCTCAACAATACACTAGCAAATCAAATCTAACAACATATAAAAAAGCTCATATGCCATGATCAACTGGGATCTATCCCAGGAATGAAAGGTTGGCTTAACATCTGAAAATGAATTAATGTAATACACTGTATTACTTTCTTATTACTAATGTAATAAATTACTACAACCTTACTGGCTTAAAGCAACACAAATTTATTATTATATAGTCAGAATCCAAATTAAGTCTCATTGGGCTAAAATGGATCAGCATTCCTTTTTGGAGGCTCAAGGGAGAGGATTTACCTTTGACTTTTCCAGCTTCTAGAGGCCACCACATTCCTTGCATTCCTCCATATTCAAATGAAACAACATGGGACAGAGTCCTCATGCTGCCATCTCTATGATTCTCCTTCTGCCTCCCTCTTCCACTTACAAAGATTTATGATTACACTGAGCCCACCTAGATAATTCAGGATAATCTCTATTTTAAGATCAATTGATTAGCAACTTTAGTTCCATTTGCAATCTTATGTAACATAGCATACTCAGGTCCTGTGCATTAAAATGTGGACATCTTTGGGTGGGGGCATCATTCTGCCTATAACATACATCATATCAATAGACTAAAGGACAAAAACCACATTATCATTTCAATAGACGCAGAAAAAGCATTTTACAACACTAATGGTAAAAACATTCAACAAACTGGGAATAGAAGGGAACTTCCTCAACCTGATAAAGAACATCTAGGAAAAAGCTAATACTTAATGATGAGAGACTAATGTTTCCCCACTAAGATGAGAAACAAGGATGTCTGCTCTTTCCACTTCTATTCAGCATTGCAGTGGAGGTTCTAGCCAAGGAAATTAGGGAAGAAAAAGAAATAAAAGGCATCCATGTTGGTAAGAAAGTAAAACTATCGTTACCTGTACATTATATAATACTGTATACAGAATGTCCTAAGGAATACACTAAAAAATTAGAACTAGTAAATGACTTCAACAAGTCTCCCCATACAAGATCAATATACAAAAATCAAATGATTTATATACACTAGCAAGGAACAATCCAAAAATGAAATTAAGAATTCCATTTATGTTACCAATAAAAAAGAATAAAATACTTAGAGATAAATTTAACAAAAGAAGTGAAAAAGTCTGAAAACTATAAAACATTGTTGAGAGAAATTCAAGATTTAAATAAATGGAAAGACATTGTGTTCACAGATCAGAAGATAATATTAACACGGCAATACTCCCTAAACTGATTGCAGATTCAATGCAATCTCTCCCAGAATCCCGGTTGCCTTTTTTTTTTTTTTTTTTAGAAATTGACAAGGGATGCCTGGCTGGCTCAGTAGGTAGGGCATGTGACTCTTGATCTCAGGGTTGTAAGTTTGAGCTCCACAATGGATGTAGAGATTACTTAAAAATAATAAAATCTTTAAAAAAAATTGAGAAGATGATCCTAAAGATGAGGGAGCATGGGGCGCACTGAGGGCAAGGTATAAGCTAACAGCACACTCTGCACCCCCCGCGCCCCCCCCCCCCCCCACCGGGTGGAATACGTGTAATATTCCTTGGACACTCCTGGCTATCCAAGAACAAAAGGAAAGGGATTTAAGTGCTTGCCATGGTGATGTGGGAAACTAAGGCAAATGAAAAATTAAACTCTCTTACTGCCTACAGCCCACTGACAAGTCCTTGAAACCAGCAGAGTGACCTCCTACTACGAGCTCAGCTGCCTCTAAGATGACACTTTGCTGGGGGCAAAAGAGAATCTTAGCTGAACATTAAAGGATCCTGTAAGTCTACTTCCTTTATCTCAACTGCCCGAACATATATGCTGTCAATCATACTTCAAGATTATGGCCTCCTCATATACATCTGAAGGGTCTCATGACTGAGGCTTTACTAAACGGTAATAAATGGTGTTTTCCTAACAACAGTTAGCCACCCCCCCGCCAGGTCCTGGAAACCTTGCTTCCAAAATTTCTTAGAGACTTACACTGTCCCCGACCCTCTCCCAAACTGAGGGTATATATATAATGAGTTACCGGTCACAACCCCAGTGCAGCTCTTTCTGCTCATGGGTCCTGTCCCTGTGCTTTAATAAAATCACCTTTTTGCACCAAAGATGTCTTCAAGAATTCTTTCTTGGCCGTCAGCTCCAAACCCCAAAACTTCATCACTAATATGTATATGGGAATTCAAGGGACCCAGAACAGCCAGTACAATTTTGAAAAGAAGAACAAAATTGGAAACTATACTTCCCAATTTCATTTTAGTTGCTTTTAGGATTATTTTGGCATTTTTACTAGTTAGGAATATGTTATCAAACATTATACATACATATTTGTTTTCTAAGTCTATTTGAGTCATTCTTCTATAGAAATTTATTACTGCACATAAATAAGAGGACACTTTTCCGTCCAATAGTAACCATACAATATATTTTTATGTAATTTAAAGATTTTGAGGCTAGGGGCGCCTGGGTGGCACAGTCGGTTAAGGGTCCGACTTCAGCCAGGTCACGATCTCACGGTCCGTGAGTTCGAGCCCCGCGTCAGGCTCTGGGCTGATGGCTCAGAGCCTGGAGCCTGTTTCCGATTCTGTGTCTCCCTCTCTCTCTGCCCCTCCCCCGTTCATGCTCTGTCTCTCTCTGTCCCAAAAACAAATAAACGTTGAAAAAAAAAAAAAAAGATTTTGAGGCTAGATGGCAGTATTATATTACTCAAAGTCTCCCCAGGCACCTTTTTCCTGAGAAAATAGAGTATTTAGGACTGTGAGTTTGAACAGAAGGAGTATTTGGTGCCTATGAGTTTATTATGCTATATGGAGAAACTGCATTCTCTAAGTATTTAGTGATCCCTTGCCAGAACACTGTAGAAACTGTAGGGGAGAAAAAACAATTTCCCCTCTATCCTCTAAGTTCTTGGCTGAGACACTCTTGTAAAAAAAAAAAAAAAAGGCAATTAACCAGAAAAAAACCAGTTTATCAATATGTTTACTTACATCATGTATGCATGAGAGATACCCAGGGAAAATAAGTAAACTCCCTGAGACAGCCCTAGCCACCACCTCAAATCCCATCTTCAGCTAAAGACAAAAGAAAGATATTGGGGTGGAGTGGGCAGGCCAATTATGGGAAGTTACTAGAAAAAGCACAGTAAGGAGTAAAAGGTAAGATTTGCTATACACATTTAGGTTGGTGTCTCCTCCATTGGTAAGATTCTCTTGGACTTAGAGTTACCCTTTTCCTTCCTGGTGTAGAGGGGGAGATCCTTACAGATGGAGATTTCCTTTATAAATGCAAGTTTCTCTTACAAAAGGATAACTTCTCCATTTTCAGAGCTCTCTGGTTGTCTGCTGTTTCTCAGACACAATCAGCTCAAAAAAAAAAAAAAAATCCTTATCCTAAAGAAGCATATTTTGGGGTGGCATGTTCTGCCACCCTTTAAAACACAAACTCTCAACATTGAAAAAGACTCAAAACATCATCAAACCAATCCCACTGCTGTTGCTTGATGTCACTCTCCTATTTCCCTCCCTTTTCTAGTAACAGTTAAGCCTCTTGACACTGTCGGCTCAGGGAATTGCTCTGTTGGGGAAAGAATTAGAGACTGAATCAGGTGACCTAGGTTTTTACTCCCAGTTCTACTATCAAGTGTTTCCACTTAAATTCATTCTCTGTTCCCTTATCCTTAAAACAAGGGTGTTGTATAGATGAAGTCTAAGGAAGCTTCTACCATCTCTCAAAATCTATGACTAACATAGTTGGAGGCCACTTTTTGAAAGAGATGCATGGCAGGGGCTTTTAAAGAACCAAGAAAAAGAAGAAACTGTGGGAAATATAAATTAATGAATGTTTTCGAATGATCAAGGAAGATGTAATTTAGATATTTTTGTAGAATACACAGTGAAAAAGGTGAGGCTGGCAGATTTTTACAAATAATAGTTCTAATGCTTCAAGGTTCTAATGCTTCATTTGTGTCTGGCAGCAAGAAGTTCTGTCATGCGTGGGGCGGGTGGGGATCACCCCGGGTGGCTCAGTCAGTTAAGCCCTTAAGCATCAGACTTCAGCTCAGGTGAACTCAGGCTCAGGTGATCTCAGGGAGTTCAAGCCCCCTGTCAGGCTCTGTGCTGACAGCCTGGAGCCTGCTTTGGATTCTGTGTCTCCCTCTCTCTGCCCCTCCCCTGCACACACACACACTCTCTCTCTCTTTCAAAATAAATAATAAAAACATTTTAAAAACATTAAAAAAAAAGTTCTATCATGTGGGATTGGTAATGGATGAATAAATAAGGAGAAGGAAAAAATAATATAGGGTTTAGAAAAAGTAAAATGCAAAATAAAAAAAGAGTTGTCCTTTAAGCAAGGAATCAACTTTAATTAAAGGAAACTCTGAAGCAAAACACTTGGGTCTTAAAATATATATTTTTTAAGTTTATTTATTTATTTTTAGAGAGATTGAGAGAGAGAGAGGGCAAGCGAGTATGAGCTGGGGAGGGGCCGAAAGAGAGGGAGACAGAGAATCCCAAGCAGGCTCCGGGCTGTCAGCAGAGTCTGATGAGAGGCTGGAACTCATGAATTAGGAGATAATGACCTGAGCTGAAACCAAGAGTTGGTTGCTTAACCGACTGAGCCATACAGGTACCCCTTAAAATACTTTTGTTTTGGGCTCTATGTGGTAAATCGTGACATATTTATGATCCAGGAATTGAAGTAAAGAACTTCCTTGTATAGTAATCAGGATGAAACATATTCTCACATGTGACTAAAATTTGGGTCAGTTCAATAAAAAGTGGCAGATTTCCTGTTGGATTTTCCTGTCTTTCAGTGTAATACATAAATTAATCTAGTGCCGTCTCATTGCTTTATTGCCCTTCTAAAATCTAAACCTCCATGCCTGCAAATACTGTGAAACTGAAATGCATGTCTGTTGTAGATTAGTAAAGGTGTATGAGTTGAACTTACTGATAATCATTGCAGACATAATTGAATTAAAAATAGTTTAATAAGTTGTAAAATTATTTTCCTGCCTCCATAACATGTATAAAAAATATATTATGTGAAAGAACAAAATTCAACCGAGTAAATTATTGGCTTTATTAATCGGTTCATTAATCAGGCTGCATCCCATCTAGCAAGTAGAGGGGAGTTCCAAGGAGTTGTACAAAATGGAAGATTTTTATAGGAAGGAGAGTAACGCAAGAACTTATTAGCAAAAGAAAAGAAAGGATTGGTTCAGGCAAGTTCACCTTCTCATAGGAGGAAAGGCAAGGAAGGGGTCTTATTAGGTGGATTATCTCATCTTTCTTTGGGGGATGAAGAGGGCCCAAATGACAGATTACCTCAGTGGTGCTGACCAGAAAACTCACATTGATTGGGTTAAAATTTCACTCTTGGAGAAGTTGAAACTTCAGTTAAGTCTTAGTTTGCTGTACTGGGGCAAGTGACTCTACCTTTGGCCTGTGGCTTTCTAACAATCATAATTTACGATATTTTAAATAACAGCATAGTTTTTTTCTTTTCTCTTCTGCAGTAATAAAATCAGCGTGTTTCTAAGTTTCAAGACCCAATTTATAATGTGGAGTTCTGTTTATAGTCTGACTGTAAGGTTAAGAAAATTTAAATATACTAAGAATTATAGTAGAGAAGATAAACCTATTAATTGAGGGAATTTGATGAGAAACTACAGCAGAAACTGCCAATTTTGGGGTCTGCTTACTTTGAGGTTAACATAATTGAACATACATGTGCATATATGTTTTTATGGAAAATAAATCATATTATCTTATATATTCATATATAAGCAACCACATAGATATACGAGCATGAAGAAAAAATGTTATATAATGTGTCACATGAAAGACAAAAAACTTTCATTTACCAGGCCAAGAAATTCTTTGGAGAAAAAATAAATAAAAATTAAATATAAAGTGAATATATTACCTCAGTTTATTCTCATTCAATGACAGCAGCAAAAATATACAATGGTTGTAGTGCTGACAGGAAAGGGGAAAGAGTAGAGATGATTTGGGTAGCTGAAAAACTTCAGCTTCTTCTCTTTATAAACCTTTATTAATAAAACCATGGTATATGAAATCTTTTGCATTATTATCAGATCTCCCAATTTTACGTCTGACAATTACACGCAAGGGAAAGCTGAGGTCCACAAAAGTGTTCTGTGCTAAAAAATCTTGGGAAATGCCTGGATAAAGAAAGTTAAATAAGATTCTTAGCTATAGTGTTTCTCAGAGTCTTTGATAAATTAAAATTCATTATAGTGGTATACTGCATTTCTCAAACTTTTTGGACATATAAACACTTTTAGTTCTATGCTATTGTTGGAGAATAAAAATTTCCCTCTACCCTTCAAGATTTTTCTGGCTGATCTATGAATTAAATTGACATGAGACAGATTAACAGGAGAAAATCAAATTTAATTTCCATGTATAGAGGTCTCATAGATATGGGACCTAACAAGTGACCAAGACAGGCAGCTTTTATACTTTTTTGATAGAGAAACAATAAATTTGTGGGGAACTGACAGGAAAAAGAAAACTTATGTTTGGGAGCTTGAATTAATAAGGAATTCTAAACAGAATTTGGGCTGGGGTAGTAAATAAGTAAAAAAACAAGGTTTGTTTACATAGGCTTCTTAGGTCCTGAGTTCCGCATCTCTGATGATAAGGATGTCTTTCTATCTCCTGGTACAGGGAGGGTACCTTTCACATGGGAGATTTGTTTCCTGCTTTCTAGAGACAAAAGACGGTCAGAGTGTTCTTGCACGGGCTGTTTCTTAAGTAACTTTACTTTTTATTTTTATTTTTTAAAACTTTTATTTATTTTTGAGAGAGAGAGAGAGAAAGAGAGAGCTCAAGGGGTAGAGGGGCAGAGAGACAGGGAATCAGAGGATGTGAAGTGGGCTCTGTGCTGATAGCAGAGAGCCAGATACAGGGCTCAAAGTCATGAACTGTGAGACCATGACCTGAGCTGAAGTTGAATACTTAACTGACTGAGCCATCCAGGTGCCCCTCTTAAGTAACTTTAATTCAGAATAATAAATACACTCCAGGGCATATTTTTGGGTGGCCTGCCCTGAGCCCAACACTATACCTATGGTATTTTCGAGAACACCATACCATACCAGGTCACTGTAGTAAGTTTAAGGGATTTCAGGGTAGAGCAAGGAAAAAGATATGACCACAAGGTGGCAGTAGGACACAACGAGCTTTATTTGGGCAGTGCTTTGACAGATTTGTTCGCAGAGGTCCCTCACAACATAAGACCTTCCAAAGACAACAGTGTGTGTGTGTGTGTGTGTGTGTGTGTGTGTGTGTGGTGGTGGGGGGGGGGCACTACTGAGAAGGGAAGGAGGGTAAGGCAACTCTCAGAGGACAGGAGAGGAGGTTTAGGTTTCATGATGTTGCTCAGCATCAAGATAAGGAGTCTCTGGGTCAGAGAGTTCCAAAAGGCAAGGGGGTCTTTCACACCCCTAGGTTTCATCTTATTTCATCTACCATTCCTAGGTGGTAGATGTTGAATGAAGTTTTTTCAGGGTATGCAAAGCAGACAAGCTCTGGATGGCTAAAAATCTTCTTCTTTTAAAAATTTATTTTATTTTATTTATTAATTTTTTAATTGTTTTAAAATTTATTTATTTATTTTGAGAAAGATTAGATAGCACAAGCAGGGGGAGGGGAAGAGAGAAGGAGAGACAGAATCCCAAGCAGGCTCTACGCCATCAGCACAGAATCTGATGTGGGGCTTAAACTCACGAACTGTGAAATCATGACCTGAGCTGAGATCAAGAGTCGGCCACTTGGGGCGCCTGTGTGGCTCAGTCAGTTAAGCATCCAACTTCGGCTCAGGTCATGATCTCACAATTCCTGAGTTTGAGTCCTGTGTTGGGCTCTGTGCTGACAGCTCAGAGCCTGGAGGCTGCTTCAGATTCTGTGTCTCCCTCTCTCTCTGCCCCTCCCTTGCTCACATTCTGTCTCTCTCTCAAAAATAAATAAATGTTAAAACAATTAAAAAAAAAAAGTCAGATGCTTAACTGACTGCACCACCCATGTACCCCCTTTATTTTTTTTATTTTAGAGAGAGTGTGTGAGTTGGGGAGAAGGACAGAGGGAGAGAAAGAATCCCAAGCAGTCTCCTCATTCAGCGTGTAGCCCAATGAGGGGCTTGATCCTATGACCCTGGGATCATGACCTGAGCTGAAATCAAGAGTCAGACACTCAACCAACTGAGCTACCCAGGCCCCCCAAGATCTGCTTTCTTAGCCTGTATTTAAAACCATTGGATAAACAAAGATTCAGTGCTGGTGGGCTTTTGAACTAACAGTCCCAATTTGATGTGAAGAAGTAAACAACATAGAAGTCATCTTTGGTTCATTTACGTAACAGTAACATAGTTGGTAAATGCTGGCCTAGATAATCTTCCAGGTCAATCTATAGTTATTTTATCCTAAGTATTTTGAACTTCTGTCATTTAAAAAAATTTTTTTTTTCAACGTGTATTTATTTTTGGGACAGAGAGAGACAGAGCATGAACGGGGGAGGGGCAGAGAGAGAGGGAGACACAGAATCGGAAACAGGCTCCAGGCTCTGAGCCATCAGCCCAGAGCTCGACGCGGGGCTCGAACTCACGGACCGCGAGATCGTGACCTGGCTGAAGTCGGATGCTTAACCGACTGCGCCACCCAGGCGCCCCAACCTCTGTCATTTTAATGTCTACTTTCACTTCCAGTAGTCACATGAAAATATAAGAAGTGATTTGAAAGGGATATTTGTTCCTGCTCCAAATGCTGAAGTTAACTGATAACTGTTTTTTTTACTGTAAAGCAATGGTTCTCAAAGTGTGGTCTGCAGATCCTCCAGTCAGACCTTTTTAGGGTTGTGAGCTAAACTAGTCATTTTATTCATGGTGCACCATTTTTATTTGAAAGAATAACTGTTAGCCTAAGGTTATTCAGACTTGGGCGCTTCTCAGACGATTTCCTGAAAAAGAGCGAAATGAACCTGTCACTTCAAAGAAAACAAGTGACAGAATTTGTTGGCAATGAAAAATTTTAGCATCCAAGTGAATTTTGGAAAATTTGTAGCTGCCACTATGATCTTGACAACCACCCAATGGTGATATTAACAAATGTGACTTTTTTTGTCTGATGAAATGTGTCAACATTGGAAGATCTGTATTACTAACAGAACCAATATTGTCTACACTGCCAATGCATGACATTACAAAATCATGTATGGGTAAAAGATCCAAAGATCTAATCAAATGCAAGACAGACCAATGGATTGTAATATGTAAGTATATAAAAATTTCATTAATATGTTTTCATTTCCTACACTGCAATTAACCTTTAAGAAACTACCAGTTACTGAGTTTTGGGGTAATATCAAAGAAGAGCATCCACAGGGTAACCAGAAAGATAATGAGGGTAAAATGAGCAACAGTTGATTTTATGACATGTTGTCTAGCCAAGTTATCCTGAGACAAATATAACAGAACATTAAAATAGAACTATTTCAGCTAATGTTCCAGGACTATAGTTACCAGCTAAATCTCTGATTCTAGTGAGATTCCAGACCACGTATACATGACTTGAAAATGCTTGGCTACAATCTGATTTTGGAATCCATGGCACTTCATCCATTCAAAGATACGAAAGTGTTAAAGTTAGAAGGGATGGAGAGTAGGAAATTGAAGAAAGGATTTCTTTGAAGACAGCTGTGACTGGAGTTCTAGAAAGAAGCCTGGAGGTGCTTGCTTTTCCCTTCAAGCCTAATGAGAGGAAATTCTAAGGAGATCAGTCGGTGAGTCTGATATGTCCCTTGGAGCTTGGGGGACACAGGACACCAATATCAGACCCACATCTAAGAAAAATAAAGGACAAAAAGCTATGGTGAGAGTCTATACAGCTAAAGAGAAGACTGGGTTGGGAAGTACCCACACTCTCATTGCTGAAAGTATGTGTTTTCTGTGGACAGAGGTGGGCTGCCATGGGTTTGCCTTATGTTCTGCTCATGAAAGCAACTGAGATAAGTTAGGAAACCTGAAACAGAGGAAGACTGAAGGTATATGCTGGATTCCTGGGGATAGAGAAAGAAAACAGTAGCTACTAGCCAGAAGAGGCACCATGGCTTGAATCAAGAGAGCTGCAGATAGGAGATATATGCAGTGATGGGGGTGGGGAGTAGGAAGTGGGCCCTGCAGAACCTCAAAAGTGCCCCACTGTTGACAGAGGACAGATCAGCTCACCACAGGCCTGGAATGCTGATATTCAATCACAGTAGCACTGATAAGTAAGCCTTTTCTTTCCCTTCCCTCTGTTCCTGCTTATCCCAGGCCCACCCTGTACTAACATTGGTGGGATCAGAAACTGCAGTGGGCAAGCTGGGGGTAGGAAGAAAACTGAGGGCTGGTAAAAGAGAGGAACTAACAATGTCTGCTTATCCACTGCAGGCCAAATCTGAGCTGACCAGAGGAGCAAAAGCTTTCACTTGAACTTGTTTGGAGTACTGCATGGATTGAAGATGTTTTAGTTACGGAAATGAGAGGTTTCAGTGATAAGAAATGACAAGGCATTTTAACTCTCTGAGAATGATAAGAAAAGCCAATGGCACCTGGGATTTCATCTGGCAGTAGGGAAAATCTGCTCTTTAGAGCAGATTTGTAATAAAGTGGTGTGAGGAAAACAGAGTGACTATGAGTACCCCTTGCTTATTCAATCTATTGATCAAATGCACACATAGCTCAGGGGGTAGATTTACACACTTAGATTGTTATTCTGGAAAGATTATCAAAGATTGCTGTTATTACATTCCATATTCTGTGGTCTTCTCTACCTTAAAATAAGAGCCTACTTGTTAGAATACATTTTTTTTTTTGCCTTATTTGATAACCAGAGAACCTCTGTTTGCCTTCTCACAACCCCCAGGATAATGTACGCAGGTACCAATCCCCTGCACTCAGTCCCATGAGTTTTTCTTGCTCTAAGTGATTTTTTAAAAATTATTATTACTAATTTTAATAGATATAACCATCCACATGATACAAAATTCAAAAGGTACAAAGGGTATATAGTATAGGCTTTTTCTTGCTCTTGTCCCTCCACAACTTTCCCTGGAGGTAAGCACTGTTAACACTTCCTTTCTTTCTTTTTTTTAATTTGGGAGAGAGAGAGAGAGAGAGAGAGAGAGAGTGCAAGTGTGAGCAGGGAAGTGGGGCAGAGGGAGAGAGAATCCCAAGCAGGCTCCATGCTGTCAGCACAGAGCCTGATGTGGGACTCGATCCCACAACCCTGGGATCATGACCTGAGCTGAAACCGAGTCAGATGCTCAACCAATTCAGTCACCCAGGTGCCCGTTAACAGTTCCTGATGTCCTTTTTGGCCTTAGTTTTTTGAGAAATGTCTTGGCCAAAAATAAGATTTAGTCTTCATTATAGATGTCACTGATACCACATATAACCTGTTGTCGGCTAGGTTTACATTCACAGTCCAAACATAAGAACAGAAGTTGCTAAAAAGACTTCTAGGATCATAACTCAACCCAGAGAATAACTGTTTAGACTGTAACTAGAGAAATGACATGGAAGGACTGGGCATCAGTGCTGACTTACAAGTGAAGTCCAGGTTATATTGTAGTATGTGGGCCATTGCAGAGGTGATGCAAAATGGCTGAGGTGCTAAGGTTTCAAGACATGGTCATGTATATTATCATGGCTCTTTTTTTTTTCACAATAACAAAATATTTTATTCATTATTTTATATAAATTGTGATACCAAAATGATATTTTGCCATTTAAAAATGTATGTTCTTATATATTACTATTATTGCGATATTTTATAAACAATAAAATATTCTTAAAGGTAAAATCTTTATATTTTACTATCTTTAGTAAAATTTTTTCTTAAAAAATCTTTTTTTGGGGGTGGGAGGGAGGGGAGGGTGGGTGATGGGTATTGAGGAGGGCACCTTTTGGGATGAGCACTGGGTGTTGTATGGAAACCAATTTGATAATAAATTTCATATATTGAAAAAAAAATCTTTTTTTTATTTGAATAGAGTTGACACACAATGTGACATTAGTTTCAGGTGTACAACATAGTGATTCAACATCTCTGCATGTTATACTATCCTCACCACAAATGTAGCTACCATCTGTCACCACACAACAATATCATTGGTTATATTCCCTATGCTATACCTTTTATTTCCAGTATCATGGCTCTTATACATGCCAAATGGGCTGTGACTACTTTGTTCTCCTTCAGTGATGTATCACATTAGCCTAAGAATCCAAACTGTTCTGAATACGCTATGCTCTGCTCTGCTCACCACAAGTGCAGCTACCATCTGTCATCATACAACATCATTGGCTATATTCCCTATGCTGTACCTTTTATTTCCAGTGTCATGGCTTCCAGCCACGGCCTGTGACTACTTTGTTCTCCTTCAGCGAAGTATCTATCACATTAGCCTGAGTCCAAATTGCTCTGAATCTCATTGGCTATAGTTTGATGAGATTATAGTCAACAGGTCATTTAGCATATTTAAGAGACGTAATATTACAAGCTTGAATTTTTTGTGTCTACATAAAACATCATGTTTAATGTCAACACTAGTACCACCACTATCATCCTCATCATAGTTAACGTTTTTTTAATTTTTAAAAATGTTTATTTATTTTAGAAAGAGAGTGTGAGCAGTAGAGGGACAGATAGAGAGGGGGATAGAGAATCTAAAGCATGGTCAGCACAAAGCCCAAAGTGGGGCTTGATCCCACGCACTGCGAGATCATGACCTGAGCTGAAGTCAGATGCTCAACTGACTGAGCCACCCAGGCGCCCCCATAGTTGACATTTATTGAACACTTAGCATTACCAGCACCACCAACATCGTGACTAACATTTACTGAGCCTTTACTATGTGCTAGCCACCATATAAAGTGCTGTCAGATAATTTTCATGATCAAGTTTACTACTATCATGTCCATTTACAGATGAGGAAAGTGAATAATGGAATGAGTTGAGTAATTTATTCAAGGTCACAGTTATTAAAAGATGAAGCCAGGATTTGAACCCAAGCAGTCTATCATACTAACCTGTTATTAGGGGGCATCCATGGAAGAGTAATATACGTATCTGAGGACAGCAAGTGAGGACAGCTTCTACAGCTTCATCAGTCAGATTCACACAATGTCCCATATGAATCTCCTATTTAAAAATAAAGAAAGGACAGTTAAAAGAAAAAACAAATTTATGATGACAGTATGAAAAAGCATGGGAAATACTCTGATACAAAAAGAACCAGGGGCGCCTGGCTGGCTCAGTTGGAGGAGCATGAGCATCTTGATCTCTTGGTCATGAGTTTGAGCCCCATGTTGGGTGTAGAGATTACTCAAATAAATAAAACTTAAACAGCAAACAAACAAAAAGAACGAAATATCTACTTGCAAGAAAAATCCTATAGAAAGGACTAATGTAAGTATGTAGTAATTTGGAAAGTATAGATGACTTAAAAGTTAAGTGCCCAACCATTTTATAAATCAATATGGCAAAATCTGTTAAGGCTGAAGACAAGTATACCCCAGAACCCAGCAGTACCAACTGCAAGTGTCCATTATACATAGAGTTACTCTTGTATATGTGCCCAAGGAAATAACTTATAAATGTGCTCATTTTAATATTATTTGTAATAGTAAAGAAGTGAGTAATGAATAAACAAATGGTGGTTTATTAATGGAACAGAAAAAAGAGTTAAAATGAAAAATATCTCCTTGTATTAATAGGCATAAATCTCAAACAGAATGTTAGTTCAGAAACTTGGGAAACCTGTATGGTTGTGTTTTTTAAAGCCAAATGTGTACTTTCTATATCTAGCAATTCCATTCCTAGGTGTTTACCCAAGACAAATGAAAATGTATGTCTACACAAAGATTTGTATGCAAATCTTCATAGCAGTATTCATAACAGTCCAAAATTAGAACAACCCAAATATCCCTCAAATGGTGAATATCCGAACAAACTGTGTCATATCCACACTATGGAATACTACTCAGCAAAATGAATAAATAAAAGGAATGAAATATTAATACATGCAACAACATGGATGAATCTCAAAAACATTATGCTAAGTGAAAGAAGTAAAATAAAAAGGTAAAAAACAAAGAACAGTATTTCATGACTCTATTTATATAAAATTCTAGAAAAGGCAAAACTATAATGACAAAGTAAATCACTGGTTGCCTGGGGATGGAGGCATGGCAGGGAACGATTGCAAAGGGATGGGAGAAAACTTTTTTAGGATGATGGAATGTTTTCTATATAATTGTGGTGGTTACAAGGCTGTATAACAATTACCAAAATTCATCAAACTTCATTACACTTAAAATGGGTAAATTTTATTGTATGCAAATTATACTTTAATAAAGCTTGAAAAATTAAACAATTTTGAATAAAAAAGCAAATTGTAATAGAACACATATATTATGAAGCTATCATTTGAAAATTTATAACATAAGACAATACTCTATCTTGTTTATAGATCTATATCTATATGTTTCTATCCATATATAGATAAAGTATGCAAACACACAAGGATAAATACACAGGCATCTTTAGAATAGTGGTTACTTCTGCAGGAAGAAAGGGAGAATGAATGTCATGGGAACTTTACAGGTAACATATAATGTTTAACAAGGAACTGAAGTAAGTGCAGAAAATGTTAAAATTCAAGGAGTGTCTGGGTGGCTTAGTCAGTTAAGCATCCAGCTCTTGATTTTAGCCCAGGTGATGATCTCATGGTTCATGGGATCGATCCCCACGTCAGGCTCTGTGCTGACAGCATGAAGCCTGCTTGGGATTCTCCTCTCCCTCTCTCTCTGCCCCTCCCCTGCTCATGCTCTCTCTTTCAAAATAAATAAATAAATTAAAAAAAAAGAAAATGTTAAAATTCAAGTGTTTGGTCCACAGGTTTATGTTATATTACTTTCTATACTTTTTCATATGTTTGAAATATTATATACCCCTTGTTTGATGTTTTAATTTGGAATCCTTCTGCATTGGTGGTGGGAATATAAAATAGTACAGCCACTATGAAAATAGTATGACAGTTCCTTAAAAAAATTAAACATAGCATTACCATATAATCCAGCTATTTCACTTCTAGGTAAATGCCCAAAGAATTGAAAGCAAAGACTCGAACATATTTTTGTATACCTATGCTCATAGCAGCAGTATTCACAATAGTGAAAAGGTAGAAACAAATATTGATAGGTGAATGGATAAACGAAATGTTTATGTACTTATATATACACACCCATAAGCATACATATATAAACACATTCATATATAAGCATGCACATGTTTCTGCATATATATATGAATATACCATATATCTACAATGAAATATTATTCAGTCTTAAAAGGAACGAAATTCTGATATGTGCAACAACAGAGATAAACCTTGCAAACATTGTGCTAAATGAAATAAGTCAGACACAAAAGGACACATATTGTATGATCCACTTATATATGAGTTATCAGGAATAGGCAATTCATCGAGACAGAAAGTAGAATAGAGATAGTTAGAGGCTGGGCGTAAGGGGTAATGGGGAATTACTGTTTTAATGGGTAACGAGTTTCAGTGTAGGATGAGGAAAAATATCTGGGAATGGATAGTGGTGTTGGCAGCACAATAATGTGAATGTGCTTAATTCCACTGAATTGTACACTAAAAATGGTTAATATGGTAAAGTTTGCATTGTGTATATTTGACCACAGCAAAAAATATTTTAAGAATTTTGGAAGTAAGGGGGCACCCTGGTGGCTCAGTCGATGACTGCCTGACTCTGGATTTCCGCTCAGGTCATGATCTCACAGTTTGTGAGTTTGAGCCCCGCATTGGGCTCTGCGCTGACAGTGCAGAGCCTGCTTGGGATTCTCTCTCTCCCTCTGTCTCTCTTTGCCCCTCCCTCACTCATGCTGTCTCTCTTTCTAAACAAACAAACAAACAAACAAACTTAAAAAAAAGAATTTTGGAAGTAAGGTTATATAATGGTTGACACATTTATTTATGGCATTAATATTTTTTCCTTCCAAAAAGTTGATATTAAGTTGGTGTGCATATTATAATCAATCATATCTTGTAAGTAAAGGAAACCTGCATATACCGAAAACTCATAAAATTGAGGAAAAAAGCATTTTCTGTTATAAACTGGCAAAGGTAGCCTATGATATAAATTGGCAAAGGATACGGACAAAGAAATACAATTTGAGAACAGATGGAAGGAATAGCGCTTCACCCAGGTACCATTTAAAATATATTAAGGCATTTAAAAAAAAAAAAGATTCATTGTGCAAACTGGGGTCTTGGCAAAATTGTGAATTCACAACATAACCTTTATAGGAAACAATCTTACAATATGAATTTAGGAGCATTAAAATATCCATACCTATTGACCCACTGATTCCATTTTTTGGAGTTTGTTACAGCAATGGAAGAAAAAATTTGTAAGCCCCAACATATGACTATTTCTAACAGTTAAAAACTGGAAATAATCTGGATTACCAATAACAGAAAAAATGATTAAAGTAAGGAATGATACATTGTATGAACAGATTTTGTTCTCTGATATACCAATGCCTAGAACATAGCAAGTGCTTAATAAATAATTGTTGAAAAAATGAAATTTTACAGGAAAAAAACTTTTAACCATGAAGACTGTAGAAACTTACAAAATGACTGTAATATAAAGTTAATATGATAACATTTATTGAAGTACTATCATGTGCCTGGAACTGCAGTAATACATAGGGATAAAATGATGATAAAATGATGAACAAAATGGTCTCTGCCCACTGGGAACTTAAATCAACAGAAATTTCAAAAACAATCATGACATTCAATAAATGTTGTCACATAAGTTTGTATAACTGTTTCTGAGTCTTTAGGAAAGGTTGTTAGACTTTTTTCTTTCTTTCTTTCTTTCTTTCTTTCTTTCTTTCTTTCTTTCTTTCTTTCTTTCTTTTTTCTTTCCTTCCTTCCTTCCTTCCTTCCTTCCTTCCTTCCTTCCTTCCTTCCTTTCTTTCTTTCTTTCTTTCTTTCTTTCTTTCTTTCTTTCTTTCTTTCTTTCTTTCTTTCTTTCTTTCTTTCTTTCTTTCTTTCTTTCTCTTTTAATTAAGTAAGCTCTATTCCCAATGTGGGGCTTGAACTCATAACACTGAGATCAAGAGTTGCATACTCTGCAGACTGAGCCAGCCAGGTACCTGAAGTCCTTAGAGTTTTAATCAAATTTCCTGTCTTTCTTTCTTTTTTAAAGCTTATTTATTTATTTTAAGAGAGAGAGAGAGAGAGTGAGCATGAGCAGGAGAGAGGCAGAGAGAGAGGGAGAAAGAGAATCCCAAGAAGGTGCCATGCTATCAGCCCACAGCCCAATGCTGGGCTCAATCCCACAAACCATGAGATCATGACCTGAGCTGAAATCAAGGGCAGGATGGATGCCCAACTGACTGAGCCACCCAGGCATCCCCAAATTTATTTTCAAGTTATAAACAATTCAGTAACATTGATAATATAATTTCCAGGAAGAGAACATATAAAAAGCAAGAGATTAAAACAGAGCATGTGATAAAAGGTAGGAATATATATTGCCCACAAGAGAAAAATCAGTAAAAAAGATGAAAAAGTTTGTGTTTCAATGAGCCAGAAATTGTGGTCACAAAAATACTAGATGCTATCAGACAAAAGTCAAAGTATATTTACTTTAAAGAAGGACTTGAAGTTCTTTAAAAAAATTAAAAAAAAATTTTTTTTAATGTTTATTTTTGAGAGAGAGAGAAAGAGAGAGAGAGAGAGAGAGAGAGAGAGAGACAGAGCATGAGCAGGGGAGGAACAGAGAGAGAGGGAGACACAGAATCCGAAGCAGGCTCCAGGCTCTGAGCTGTCAGTACAGAGCCCGACTCAGAGCTCGAACTCATGAACTGCAAGATCATGACCTGAGCCAAAGTTGGATGCTTAACCGACTAAGCCACCCAGGTACCCCTTCTTTAAAAAATTTTTTTTAATGTTTATTCATTCTTAAGAGATAGATAGAGACAGAGTGTGAGTCGGGGTGAGGCAGAGAGAGAGGGAGACCCAGAATCTGAAGTGGGTTCGAGGCTCTGAGCTGTCAGCACAGAGACCAATGTGAGGCTTGAACCGTGAGATTATGACCTGAGCTGAAGTCAGAGGCTTAACCGACTGAGCCACCCAGGTGACCCAACTTCTAATAAAGTTTAGAAATATTTCCATTGAAATATTTTGGCACTTAAAGAACTAAGATTTGTAAGATTGAAAATATGAAAAATTGAACGATATGGCAGTATAATTGCCAACACTTATTGGTTCCTGAATCTCTTCCTAAGTCTGCTTAGGTTGGTGCTCCTAGTTTTGTAACACTGAAGTAAATATGCCGGTATGTTTCCTATCACTGCATAACATCTAATTTCCTGGTAGTTTTATTTGGGAATGGTAAACTGTGTTAACTGTTTGGGAACTTTATTAAAAATGATGATGGGGGCTCCTGGGTAGCTCAGTTGGTTGAGTGTTGACTCTTGATTGTGGCTCAGGTCATGATCCCAGGGTCATGGGATCAAGCTCTGCATCAGGCTTTGTGCTGAGTGTAGAGCCTGACTGAGATTCTCTCTCTCTCCCTCTCTCTCTCCCTCCCCGCCCCCCTCTATCCCCTCCCCTGCTCATGCTCTCTCTCTCTAAACTTAAAAAAAATTATGATGAGTATAGGATAATGTTGTTGTAAGAATTAGATAACCTAATGAATATAAGGCAACAGTATGTAATATATAGTAAGTGCTCAACAAATGTTAGTATTTCAAACAGTAAACGTTATGGCAGAGTTTATTACCCCTACAGTTAGGATGCAATTTGGAATGTTGGAACTTGGTATAAGAAATACGGTAATTTGTTAATCAAAGGATTTGTAAAAATATATATGCTATATGTATGTATATATACACATACACATGCAAATACACATACATACAAGCAGCATGCAGATATAAAAACAAAAAAATTATCTCAGGGCAATAACTCAAGGAGAAATATTTGGGCAAAAACATGGCACTGCTATTCTATTATGATAGTATTAACATTTATAATTCATTTACAGCCTGTTTACTTCCAAAAAACATTTGATGTGGCTTATTAATATAAAGCACATCTATATTAAATAAGACTTAAAAAACCCCAATATAAACTGGGAAAGGCAGAAACCAAAATCCTGGGATAAAAGGCTTCTTAATATATTTAGAAACAGGTTATAGGTGCCACATCAGTCACTGAATGGAAGGGCTGCACACTAATTTAGGATCTTTTTAAATAGCTGTACAATGCAGCTGTTGGGGAGGAAAACTTTTTCTCTATTCTATTATGTTCTATCTTTGGGAGCTTGTGAATTAAACTGACAAAGACAGACTAGCAAGAGAAAAGACAAAGTTTATTCACACACTAGCTCACAAAGAAAGTGGCTCAAAGAAATGGCTATGATTTTGAGTTTATATATCATCTTAACAGGAGAAAGGGAGGGGGAGATAGGACACTTAGAGAAAAACAGATGACTTTTAGGGAAAACAAAATGGGCCTTTAGAGAGTAAAGGAGGTATGACAGTCTTGTGACAATGTTTGTTTATGTAATTTCTCATTTGATTCCTCCAGTGATGGAAGCAATCTTCCTGGTATTGGGTAGTCTTCCTTGAAAGGGGTTCGAGGCAGTTGAGTGCTTTTGGAAGTCTCTGTTTTTAGGCAGATGGGGTGTGTGTGTATGTGTGTGTATGTGCTTCAGACAAAGCCTCTTTTTGCATCTGTAGATTTTTTTAAAGTTTATTTACTTTGAGAGAAAGTGAGAGAGCAAGCTGGGGAGGGTTAGAGAGAGAGAGAGAGAGAGAGAGAATCACAAGCAGGCTCCACACTGCGAGCACAGAGCCTGATGTGAGGCTCGAACTCACTAACCATGAGATCACAACCTGAACCGAAATCTAGAGCCGGATGCTTAACTGACTAAGCCACCCAGGCGCCTGCATCTGTTGATTTTCAAACATCTTTAGCTCAAAATAAGTTTTATGTGACTGGCATATTCTGAATCCCTTCATGTATATTAAGAAAATAGAATAGTAAGGGACTAAGTAGTCCTGGCAATGAAGATTCTAAAGAATGTAATTTTTACACTGATAAACTTTCATAATCTTTACCCATAATAAGATTATCCTTAAATGTGTTAGAAACTAAAACTTATGGAAAATAAGACCTTTTGTTAGAAGCAGAATGG
Organism: Leopardus geoffroyi; assembly: GCF_018350155.1. Lineage (NCBI taxonomy): Eukaryota > Metazoa > Chordata > Mammalia > Carnivora > Felidae > Leopardus > Leopardus geoffroyi. Next base: position 64,477,541 of record NC_059341.1, read on the forward strand.
GTTTTTATTTGAAGCATGCTTTATCTAACTTTACTGTTTTTCTTCACTCTGGAAATAAAGAGGTGGAGGCAAAAACCCAAAGCAAACCCAATCAAAATAATGCCATGGAAACACCTAATTTATAAGGCATTGGTTGTTTGCTACATTCAAAAAATAATTTCTGATGATAATATAAAGAATTTAGTCAGCACCAACTTCATAGATATTTAAAAATTACCTCTAATTTCTTGGCACAAGGTCCATTAACAAGCGCAACCACCCCATCATCTGACACCTAAGCAAAGAGAAAAAGCAACACAGCACACAAATGGGAAAGATGGAACTAAAATTTTCTAAATATTATTAATCATTTATGTATAGTTTTATCGCCTCCCATTTAGCAAACATGTGTTTTAGCCACACTTATCTTTTTCACCCTTACTTAAAATAATTGAGGGAAATGTGCCAAATTATATTGCAATTATATAAACAGTGAAGCATGAGGTAGTCAACAAATTCAACAACAACCAAAAGAATTAATTATGCTCTTCTGATGAGTCATGGAAGTTCACTGGGCAAACACATACAGTCTCTATATAGTAAGTCTGTATTTCATTTACCTGCGTAGCTGAGAAATCAACACACTGCAAAAATGGGCAGTTTTCTCCTAATGCATGTAAGGACACATCAGTAATACCTAAACAGCCACCTAAATCAATTATCTTTAGTAGCCGGCAGTTACGTGCAAGAGCAAGGACTCCTTCATCAGTGAGATTGCAGCATCTTTTCAAAGAAGCTTCATGCAGGTATGAACAGGAGGAAGCCACTGCTTTTATTCCTGAGGGGAAACATAATTATGTATCAATGAGCTACATATGCATATATATGAGAAACGTGACTGATTTTCATTTTAGCAGTCACCAGTATTGATGTATCCAACTGTATGTTAGCCTTTTGCAAAGTAGTCCGTCTGTGAGGATATACTTATTTTCCAGTGATGCTGCCATTATTAAAACTCTTTTGGAAAGTTTCAGAAATTCTCTACATAGTCTGTAGTATATCATTCAGAATATCTGTAATGAATGGCAAGGCTTTATTGTTGACAAGTAGATTTGCCTTTAGGAAACAGCCAAAAGTTATTCAGAACCAAATTAGGCAACTGAATAGTAGATAAGTCTTTTTGTTAAAACAAAAGTTTTAAAGTAATAAAGTTAATTTTCTTGTGGACTCTGAAGGGAAATCAAAAGTTAAATTGCCCCAATGTCTTAGGTAATAGTTTTCATTGCTATCCTTAGGAATCATACATATGTTTCTGCACTCTCTCTTCCCCCTTTGACTCTTAAATCCAATTAAACTGATATAAATGCACATTGGAGACTGGTACATGATAATGAGCCACATAAATAAGAGAGTACTTTGGGAATCCTGGGCCCTTTAATCATGCACACACATTACAACAGTGTTAAAAGATAGCTTTATGAGCAAAATACACAAAAGGGAAGATGGTAAATTCATATGTAGGTCATTTTTACTGTTCTCTGTATCTTAAGAACTTCGATTTTTTATTTTTTTTACCCCCCAAAAGAACTTTTATTTTATTTATCAGTGTCCAGCATGAAAGTTCTTTTTAGTGAGTTACTATTTGTGTAAACATTTAAAAAACTTAAGCTTCTTTGTAATATTATAGGTAGCCTAACTTGCTAACCAAGATGACTGCAAAATATAGCCAACTACTCACAAAACTTTCTAGAAACCTAGCTAGACAAATTAGTCCCTCTTTTTTTTTTTAATTTAATTTATTTTTAAAATTTACATCCAAGTTAGTTAGCATATAGTGCAACAATGATTTCAGGAATAGATTCCTTAATGCCCCTTCCCCCTACCACATCTTCTTTATCCATTCATCCATCGATAGTCTCTCTTTCTTATATTGAAGGGAAAGGTTAAAATTCTATATTGATAGAAAAAAAGGGCAAAAACTCTGTAATTCATGCAATAGTGACACTGAAAAATGCAGTCTGACTGGCTATTAAAAACTATGCATTGCAGGGGATGAAAGGTACAGCGTAGGGAATATAGTTGATGGTATTGTAATGGTCTTGCATGGTGACAGAGGGAAGCAACACTTGTGGTGAGCTTTGCATAATGTACAGGCTTGTCTAATCACTAAGTTTGTACCACTGAAACTATTGTAACATTGTATGTCAATCCTACTCCAATAAAAAATTTTTTTAATCAAAAGACATAAAAACAAAAAATAAACTATGCATTGTACAGACTGATAGCAGAGTACTTAGTAAGCTTACTCTGATGATGATTTAACTTTCTGTTGTAATTTTGCATCAAGAAAGCCTTAAAGTATGAACTGGTCGTTTCTTATTCTATAATACCAGGAAAAATATTTCAAATACAGACATCCAAACAAATATCCATGTTTATTTTAAATATGTTTAAATTGCAAGTAGTGACTTAGTGTATTCTTAACTTTCAGCAAAGGTTATAAGCAGGAACTCTAATTTGGATTCTTTAGCTTGGTTTGAATATTAAACATTTTTTTTAATGTTTATTTATTTTTGAGAGAGAGAGAGAGAGTGTGTGTGAGAGAGAGAGTGTGTATATATATATATATATATATATATATATATATATATATACTTGAGTTGGGGAGGGGCAGAGAGCAAGGGAGACACAGAATCTGAAGCAAGGTCCAGACCCCAAGCTGCCAACACAGAGCCCGACATGGGGCTTGAATCCATGAGCCATGAGATCATGACCCGAGCTGAAGTCAGACATATAACAGACTGAACCACCCAGGCACCCCTTAGTTTGAATATTTTTATTGATAAATACAGTTTCTGTTTCTTTGATATCTTCATACTCACTTTTGACATATTTACTACCCCTCCTTCCCGTTCTTTGTTCCAAAATTATACTAGATGAGGAATAGTAGTCTACCAATGTATTCAGTGTTAACAAACATACCTTTTGAAGTTATGGAAATTCTGTTTTCTTTTGAGGAACTTAAATTTAATTTCTTCAGCTTTCTGCAGTTGCACAGGTGCAGGAGAGCAGTATCTGAAATATCACAGCTCCGTAGATCTAGAGTTTGGACTTCAGGATGTAAAATCTATAAAAAATACATGATTTAAAAATTAATTTTTCCTATGAATATAAATGTTTATTCCATATTCAGTGTTTTGGTGGTCCCATCAGATAAATGGTGGATGGAAAATGTAGCAAAGAATACAAAGACATATCTGTGTGGAGACACATATGTAAGGCAGGAAAAATACAAGCCCACTTCTAACTGGAGGTGCAGCTTCTAGCATCCCCAAAATCTTTGCTGGGACCTGAGAAGCAGGATCGAGGTGGTGGCACGTGCTTATCTTTTTTCAGTAGATCTTGACTATTATTAGAGATCCTGGCTACATGCCTCTGCTCAGCAGGTATGAGTCTTTAATCACTTAGACACTGAATGGTTATAGGATATGAATATTACTTATCTACAACATTTACCTCCTTCATTCTTATTGGGAGCTAGTACAAGCAGACCTAGTATTTCTGAATGTTTACTTGAAAGCAACAAATATAGCAAATCAATTTCAAAGGGTTTTGAGCTCTTTTCTTGGGCGTTCTTTTTACTTTATTTTTTCCAAAGTAGAACTAACTTTACTTTTCTGAATGTAAAAGTAATGTATTATTACTGAAAAGATTTAGACAATATAGACAAATTATAAAAATAAGAAGAGTACTAAGTACATTATATACATGATGCCATTTAGTATTCTCTCTTTCTCAAACACATAAACACTCCTGAGAGATTCGTCATTACCATATTATAAAGGAGGGAACTGAGGCATCCAGAGCTTAAATAGTAACACAAAGTACACAGCAAAAAAGAAGCAGAGCTAAGATTGAAAACCAGGTCTTTCCAATTCCAAAGGCTATGATTTTATCCAGTATAACTAAAATTACCCATCATACCAATGCCCAGAGAAAAGCATTTTAGTTTTGGTGTTTTTTGACTTAAAAAAAAAAAAAAAAAAAACAACTTTGAAGAAAAATGGGATCAGATTATATATAAGATGAGCACTTTTTACAAAAACAACTTATTGTGGTTGCATACGATTCCATTTTATGAATGCACCATAATGTATTAAATGCATCCTACACTGACAAACACTTCAGTTGAACATTTAGGTTGAGTTAGGAGGCAATATAGTATAGTGATTAAGAACATGTCCTCTGGAGGCAGACTGCCTGAGTTTGAACCCTTTGAGTGTGATCCAATTCTGGTTTGTGTGTGTGTGTGTGTGTGTGTGTGTGTGTGTGTGTGTATGCGCCTCAATACCCTCTTTATTAAAATTGGTAGAATATTTTGTGACAAATAAAGGTGTCTCACTTATGTGTTATATGTAACTGTCAACTATTATGATAAATAGTATTATGATGAGCATACCTGTGCACTTTCCTGATTATTATTTCTTGGGATTCATGTCAGAAGTAAACGGTAAATGCAGATGCTAAATAACCCTATTGTGGTAATCATTTTGCAATGTGTAAATGTATCAAATCATCACATTATGTTGTAGGCTGTAAACCTACACAATGTTATATGTCAATCATATCTCAATAAAACTGGAAAAAATACTAGGACTAAAATTTTTGAGTCCACAGTAAGTACATTTTTAGGACTTCTGATAGTTAATGCCACACTGTCCTCCTAAAAGGTTTTTATAAATTTACACTCCCACCAACAGGAGACAAAAGTGACTGTTGCCCACACTATTGTCAACACTGGGTATTATTATTTTTTAAGTCTCTGGCAATGCCAAACTGAAAGACAAACTGTGACTTTTATTACTAATGAGGTTAAATATACTTTTATACACTGATAGTAATTTATATTTTTTCCTTTGAGTATTTCCTGATTCTTCTGTTTTAGTATTTGTTTTGATTTTTCTTATTGGTTTGTTATCAAGATAACAAACCTATAGAATTACATGTGTATTGCAAATATTTTTCCTAGTTTGTTACTTGACTTTGTTTCTTTTTTTTTCTTCTTGCAGTAAGAAATTTCATATTATTATGTAATCAAATCCATCAATAGTTTTCTTCTTGGTTTCTAACTTTGGTGTCATGTTTAGAAAGGCCTCCTCCATCTAACTATAAAAAGATTTAGGAAATATTTCAAAAAGAGCCATCCAATGATGCATTCAACTTTGCAACAGATGTTAGATCTGGCTTTTTGAATAATTTCATAAGCAGGACTCCATTTTATAGGACAGGGATTTGAGAGAGAGCACTAAAGAAAGCATACTTCTGTTTTTTCTCTATCTCATTCACCCCTTAGCCCTTTCCTATTCAGGTAAAATGAAGTTTAAATGAATATTAAGGATTGTCATAAAATGAACATTTAAGCCACTCCAATATAAGCTAAAGGGTTAGAACAAAATGGGGATATTGGGGAAAGGAGGAAAAGCATCAATTTTCTGTAGTTTCATAATGTTTCTTCTATGAGCCATACACAACTATATATATCCACAGAACCACTGGCAGTAAGAACCTGGGGTTATTATTCTACCTCCATTGAGTCAAGCAGACTGCAACACTAAAATGTCTACGTTCCAGAGCAAGCTAACATGAAGAAATCAAAGCATTACAGGTACCTCAGGCTGTTAAAAGAAACACTAATGGCACATGTAAGCGCAATTACAAAGAGAGGTCACAGGGACAGTTATGTGCTGGAGTGCTATCACCACAGTTTGTTCCCTTCTGATTCCGGGCTTTGGGCAGAATGTGTACTAAAGTCAGCAGTTGGTAGTTAGAACCAGAGTTTCTATAGTAGACTAGTCTAGTCTAGACTAGAGTCTCTGAAGACAGTGATGATGGCTGCAAACCCATTTTATAGTTAAGGGCACTGACGCTCAATGTTAGAGAGTGGCAAAGCTAGGATTTCAAATCGGGTTGGAGGCCTTTACTATACTTATTGCCTTATAGAATAGCCAATTTTAGCTTAGCTGTAAGGAGGGAGAGTGAGTATTAGTTAGCAGGAGGGAGGTATCCAGAAGAATGAGTTTAGAGGAGTGGCTTTTAACTGCTGATTGTTAGCCATGAGTGGATAAAACCAACTTAGTGGACTCTGATCAACATTTTTGTAAATTGAAATAAGACATAATAGAACAAAATAGAAAATATTCAAGTGTACTGCACACAGTATGTTACGTGTAAATGTGGTTTGTGTACCAGAGGCATAATAGAACATATATTTCTTACTGTGGGTTTTTTTTTTTTTTTTGCCATTTGTGTATTCACCCTGCATTTTAATTTTTTCCAGCCTTATTGAGCTATAATAGTTCAAAAAGCTTAAAACTTTTAAAAAATGTAGAGATCAAGGGTGCTGGTATGATGAAGACAAGGGAAGCAGATGAAAGAATGGTGGGAGAAGATTTTTAAGTAACTATTACACATAAACATTTGGTTATATGCAGAGATAAAAAGAACCCCAATGTTTTATTATATTTTGAAATTATTACTAAACCTAAAAAAAACCATTATTACTAACCTACTATATGCCATTGCTCTAAAAATCTGAAACCATATCTAAATAGTAAAATATAATATGCTTGCTTTACAAATATACATACTCTTACCTCACTTATATTTGAATCTGTTATCTGCCCCTGGGTACTCATTATTTTAATCAGTCTGTCTTTTATGTTTGGAGGCAAAGGCTTAATGTCTGTGATATATCTGGAAATATTCTTCATGAAGCACCAAAGGCATCTGAAATACAAAACAATATAGTAAATTACATGGTACCTATACTGATTCCTAATATTTGATGCTGTTTGTTAGCACTTAGTCCTTTCATAAATAGGGTGTACATTTAATATAAATATTTGCAACATAAGCTTGGTAAGATTTAAAAGCCTAGCGTGTACTCAGTTGTGGACCAGGGGCTCTTCCCTCACATTTTTTTTCTCAGCATACCTCATTTACTAAAATGCATTTTAAATGTCAAAAAAAGTTTTTCCTAAGTCCTAAGTTTTTCTCTAATTCCTAAGACATACTACTAACATTTCTGTTACATATTCCTAAATAAACATAGTATCGGGGCGCCTGGGTGGCGCAGTCGGTTAAGTGTCCGACTTCAGCCAGGTCACGATCTCGCGGTCCGTGAGTTCGAGCCCCGCGTCGGGCTCTGGGCTGATGGCTCAGAGCCTGGAGCCTGTTTCCGGTTCTGGTCTCCCTCCCTCTCTGCCCCCCCCCCCCCCATTCATGCTCTGTCTCTCTCTGTCCCAAAAATAAATAAACGTTGAAAAAAAAAAATTAAAAACAAACAAAAAAAAAAACAGTGAGCTAGGGCCTGTTAATTGACAAGTTTTATCTATTCATGCAGCAAACTTTTCATGATTTTTCTTAAAAATTATTTGTGTAATGAAATCATGAAAGAACTATGACCATGAAGACTGCACAAATAGTACAAATCATGGAGATAACAACCAGGGTTGTATATGCCTAGAGTAGGGTTATCAGAGCAGGCAATAACCAAGACCCGTATGACCAACATATCTCATATGTGGCCTGAAATTCCAACTATCTGAGAACCTCATACTTTAAACAAACAAATAAATATAAACCTTACTTAAATTTCTGACTACAAATATCCCCACATATATATAATTTTACATTCATGAATTTCCCTCTCTGATCCTTTCCCTTTCCTTCCTCCCACTAATATCTAGGGTATGTTCTTTCTTATTTTTTTCTATGCTTTTACACACACACATACACACACACAAACATACACGCATACACATTTAAAGGGTTGTGGGGGGTGGGTGATCATTGTTTCCTAAAATGGCATCACTGTGTACTCTTTTCTTTTTTTTTTTTTTTTAATTTTTTTTTTTGAACGTTTATTTATTTTTGGGACAGAGAGAGACAGAGCATGAACGGGGGAGGGGCAGAGAGAGAGGGAGACACAGAATCGGAAACAGGCTCCAGGCTCTGAGCCATCAGCCCAGAGCCCGACGCGGGGCTCGAACTCACGGACCGCGAGATCGTGACCTGGCTGAAGTCGGACGCTTAACCGACTGCGCCACCCAGGCGCCCCTGTGTACTCTTTTCTATACCCTCTTTAACTCAATAATATCTTACAAAATTCTTCAAAGCATCAAGTATAGTTCTAATGCTCCTTTCATGGCTATATAACATTTCACAGTGTGGATGATTTATTTAGTCATTTATTTAGTCATTCTCCTATATATGATATTCCACTGCTTCTAGGACATGTTAACATATGCTGTCAGATTGTTTTCTAGAAAGTCTGTAACACTTCATGTTTATTGTATCTACCCTATTTCTCTACATCCCTCAGGCAATAGGTTTATTTTACTTAATTTTTCATTTCCATTATCTCCATTTCCCAATCACATCCTCCATTATCCAGGAATCTAATGTCTAGTATGTACCCTTTTGATGTATGTGTCCTTTTAACATGCTTGCATTTCTAATTTATATATGTGGTATTTGTCATAGATTTATCTAGTTTTTCACTCACCACTGCTTTAAAAGTCTACCTACTCTTGGGGCGCCTGGGTGGCACAGTCGGTTAAGCATCCGACTTCAGCCAGGTCACGATCTCGCGGTCCGTGAGTTCGAGCCCCGCGTCGGGCTCTGGGCTGATGGCTCAGAGCCTGGAGCCTGTTTCCGATTCTGTGTCTCCCTCTCTCTCTGCCCCTCCCCCGTTCATGCTCTGTCTCTCTCTGTCCCCAAAATAAAAATAAACGTTGAAAAAAAAAAAAGTCTACCTACTCTTGAATGTTGGAAAATCTTAGGTGTGAAAAGTGGTACATTATTACTTTAATTTGCATTTCTCTACTTACTATAAATTTGACATCTTTTCATGAACCTATTGGCTATCTGGATAGCCTATTTCTCTAAATTGTCTATTCATATCCTTTGCCTATTTTACTATTTTTTGACTTAAATTTGTAAGAGTTGTTTTTGTGGCCAAATACATGACTGAATTTGTATTTGCTCTATAAACATTTAGAGAATGTATGTTCTCTAAGAGATGTAATGTTCTCTCCATTATGCATGTTTGTCTAACTATCTCTCTCCATGTATGTATATGTGTATGCACACAAATATATTATGTGGACATATATGATTATTTATGGATAGTATTAATTCTTCTATGTTCTTTTTTTTATGTTTATTTTTATTTTTAAGACAGAGAGAAACAGAGCATGAGTGGGGGAGGAGCAGAGAGAGAGGTAGACACAAAATCTGAAGCAGGTTGCAGGCTCTGAGCTGTCAGCACGGAGCCCGATGTGAGGCTGAAACCCGCGAACCATGAGATCATGACCTGAGCCGAGCATGACGCCTAACCAACTGAGCCACTCAGCCGCCCCAACTCATCTATGTTCTTATTTTTTCTACTAAATTTGTAGAATTCTTAGTTTACAATACAATGCTTGTATTTTGAAATCAAGTTACTTTCATTTCTTTTTTGGGGGGGGGGTATTTTATTTTATTTATTTATTTTGTAATTTACATCCAAGTTAGTTAGCATATAGTACAATAACTATTTCAGGAGTAGAATCCAGTGATTAATCCCCTATGAAGTTACTTTCATTTCTACTAGTTTTTGCTTTTTGTGCATTACTGTTTTATAATGAAAAAATTTAAATACATAAAAATAAAATAGAATGATATAAAATCCTTGCATCATAAACCTAGAATTTTAAAATTTATTATTTATCATATTGTGTCAAATATCTTTAAGACATAAAACATTTCAGATAAAATTAAAGCCTCCTTTGTACACCTACATAGGTTTACTCTTTATTGCCCTTGGTAGAGGCAACCACAACCATGAAGTTTTTTTTTTTTTAAACAGCTTTTAAAACAGTTTCTGTCCATGATTTTATTATATTTTTACTACTAAAGTATATGTGTGTAAATAACAGAGTATTGTTTTCTATAATTGTAAAATGTAGTATATTAAATTTCCTACCATGGCTGAATGTGTTAATTGTCTTTGTATCTGACGACATTCCTTTTAATAAGACTTTGGTGTTAGTTGCAAATTCATGATCATTATTTCTTCTTGTAGAATATTCCTTTCCTCAGTAAGTAATTTCTCTATCCATATTAATGTTTTTCACATTAGATTGTATTCAGTCTGGTTTTAACGTTGTTCTACCATTTTTCTTTGGCTTCTTTGGCTAACATGTTTACAAGATTCATCTGCATTGTTGCAGGTAGCTATAGTTGATGTAAAAAAAATTGTTTCTTAAAGTTTATTCATTTTTGAGACACAGAGAGAGACAGAGCATGAGCGGGGAAGGGGCAGAGAGAGGGAGACACAGAATCTCAAACAGGCTCCAGGCTCTGAGCTGTCAGTCCAGAGCCTGACGTGGGGCTCGAACTCATGGACTGTGAGATCATGACCCGAGCTGAAGTTGGACGCTCAACTGACTGAGCCACCCAGGTGTCCCAAGTTGATTTTAATTTTGAGTTTGTTCAAGTCCATTTTCAATACTATATAATATTCCATTGTTTGAACAATTTGTCTTTTCTATTGTCAGCGAACATTTGGGTGGTTTATAATTTACTATGATAAATTATATTCATATGAATGCTCTTGGACAGGTCTTTTGGTGCACGTGTGCCTGTTTTAATCAAGTATATGTCTACAAGTGGAATTGCTGGCTCATAGGGTATGCATATGTTTAGCTTCATGCCAAACAGTCTTCAGAAGTGATTGTACTGATTCCTATCTTCAATTAGTGAAAGTTCCTGGAATCCATATCCTTGTCAGCATGGCATTATCAGTCTTTTTAATTGTAGCCAATTTATGAATATATGGCAGCAATGCAATGTGACTTTAAATTGCAACCCCTTATTGGGGCGCCTGGGTGGCTCAGTTGGTTGAGCATCCAATTTTGGCTCAAGTCATGATCTCGCAGTCTGAGTTCGAGCCCTGCGTTGGGCTCTGTGCTGACAGCTCAGAGCCTGGGGTTTGCTTTGGATTCTGTGTCTCCCTCTCTCTCTGCCCCTCCCCTGCTCATGCTGTCTCTCTCTCTCTGTCAAAAATAAATAAAAAAACATTAAAAAAAATTGCAACCCCTTATTATGAATTAATTTGAGCATGTTTTCATTTCTTTATTGTTCATTTGGATAGCCTCTTGTGGAGTATCTGTTCAAGTAGCCTGCCCAGTTTTCTTTTGGGTCTACATTTTACTTACTGACATGTAGGAGTTCCTCTTCTATTCTGGACATGAGCTTTCTGTTGGTTATATATGTGGCAATTATATTCTCCCATTCTGTGGACTGTCTTTTCACTCTCTTTCCTGAGTCTTATGTTGAAGTATAGTCTAATGTTTTCTTTATGGCAAGTTTCTTTTGCATTCTGTTTATGAACTCTTTCACTGTCCTAAGTTCATGAAGCTAATCTGCTATGCTTTCTTCTAGGAAAAATTAACTAAATGTGTTGTTTTATCTTTCACTTAAAAATTTTTTTTTTAATTAAATAATCTCTGTGCCCAATGTGGGGCTTGAACTCACAACCCTGAGATCATGCTCTGCTGAATGAGCCAGCCAGGCACCCCGGCTTTTCACTTTTTGACTTAAAAACTACCTGGAATTGAATTTTGCAGTTGTCAAGAACTATGCAGAGTCTGAGAATTTCCCCCACTTACAAGCCTGCAAGTTAGCCTACTACCATTTCATGAATGCTAGCAGAAGATAGATTCCTGAGTCAAAGAAAAAGCACTTTATTACACATGACAAGAGCAGTAGTCAGAGCTTCACATTTATGCTGGCTTTTCATGCCCTCTAAGTCCTACCATGTAATATAGGTAGGGCCCAGATGAATGCTTGAGAAAAACAATGAGCTTGGGTGATTCACAACTTTTATGGTAAACTGAAGCAAGTTTGCTTTTTTTTTTTTTTTTTTGGAAGGAGACAGTATTTGCTGCAAAAACACATTTGAGAAATGCCCTAGGTAAAGAGTAGTCAAAGCCTTACATTCTTGGCATAACCAGTAGGTTCATGGCAGATTGCCTCTCCCAACATCCACCCAACATGTTCTTGGCTGAACTCAAATATTTATATAAGTACACCACTCAGTCAGCTACTCTAATTTGACCAACAAAGGGAGAAACCAAATCTGTTCAATTTGTCTCTTAAAGCATTTAATTAAGGCTACTATCAATAGTATTCTAAATAGTAAGATAAGGCCAATCTGCAGTAATGACCTCAACAGTGCCCCCCCAGAGTCCCAGACTCAGCTAATTATGAATAAGTATGGAGGGGGGGGAGGAGGACTAGTCAGTCTCATTTAGACAGACAGGATGTAGTTCAATATATCAGCTATTATGAAACATGAAAAGGAATTTAGATTGTTATTCAATCTGAGGATTCCTTAATGCCCTTTACCCATTTAGCCCAACCCCCCTCCCACGACCCCTCCAGCAATCCTCTGTTCTCTATATTTAAGAGTCTCTTATGTTTTGTCCCCCTCCCTGTTTTTTATTTTTTTATTTTTGCTTCCCTTCCCTTACGTCCATCTGTTTTGTATCTTAAAGTCCTCATATGAGTGAAGTCATACGACATTTGTCTTTCTCAGACTGACTAATTTCGCTTAGCATGATACCCTCTAGTTCCATCCACGTAGTTGCAAATGACAAGATTTCATTCTTTTTGATTGCTGAGTAATACTCCATGGTGTGTGTGTGTATATATATATATATATGTATATATATATATATATATATATATATATATATATATATATATACATACACCACATCTTCTTTACCCATTCATCCATCGATGGACATTTGGGCTCTTTCCATATTTTGGCTATTGTCGATAGAGCTGCTATAAACATTGGGGCACATGTGCCCCTTCAAAACAGCACACCTGTATCCCTTGGATAAATGCCTAGCAGTGAAATTGCTGGGTTGCAGGGTAGTTCTATTTTTAAGTTTTTGAGGAACCTCCATTCTGTTTTCCAGAGTGGCTGCACCAGTTTGCCTTCCTACCAGCAATGCAAAAGAGAGCCTCTTTCTTTGCATCCTCACCAATATCTGTTGTTGCCTGAGTTGTTAATGTTAGCCATTCTGACAGGTGTAAGGTGGTATCTCATTGTGGTTTTGATTTGTATTTCCCTGATGATGAGTGAGGTTGAGCATGTTTTCATGTGTCGGTTGGCCATCTGGATGTCTTCTTTGGAGAAGTGTCTATTCATGTCTTTTGCCCATTTCTTCACTGGATTATTTGTTTTTTGGGTGTTGAGTTTGATAAGTTCTTTATAGATTTTGGATACTAACCCTTTATCTGATATGTCATTTGCAAATATCTTCTCCCATTCCGTTGGTTGCCTTTTAGTTTGTTGTTTTTGCTTATTGTTTCCTTTGCTGTCAGTTTTTTATTTTGATGAGGTCCCAATAGTTCATTTTTGCTTTTACTTCCCTTGCTTCTGGAGACATGTTGAGTAAGAAGTTGGCCAAGATCAAAGAGGTTTTTGCCTGCTTTCTCCTTGAGGATTTTGATGGCTTCCTGTCTTACATTTAGGTCTTTCATCCATTTTGAGTTTATTTTTGTGTATGGTGTGAGAAAGTAGTCCAGGTTCATTCTTCTGCATGTCAGTGTCTGGTTTTCCCAGCACCACTTGAAGAGACTGTCTTATTCCATTGGATATTCTTTCCTGCTTTGTCAAAGATTAGTTGGCCATACGTTTGTAGGTCCATTTCTGGGTTCTCTATTCTGTTCCATTGACCTGAGTGTCTATTTTTGTGCCAATACCATACTGCCTTGATGATTACAGCTTTGTAATACAGTGTGAAGTCTGGGATTGTGATGCCTCCAGCTTTGGTTTTCTTTTTCAAGACTGCTTTGGCTATTTGGGGTCTTTTCTGGTTCCATACAAACTTTAGGATTGTTTGTTCTACCTCTGTGAAGAATGCTGGTGTTATTTTGATAGGGATTGCTTGTTTTTTTTTTTTTTTTAAGATTTTATTTTTAAGTAATCTCTACACCATCGTGGGTAGAGAATTTACAGTCCCGAGATTGAGAGTCCTGTGCCCTACTGAATGAGCTAGGCATCCCCACATTTTGTTTATTGATTCATTGGTGATGGACATTTTGTTGTTTCCACTTTTTGGCTATTGTGAATACTGCTACTATGAATATATGTGTATAAGTACTTGTTTGAGTACCTAGTTTCAGTACTATTAGGTATATACCTAGGAGTGGAAGCTGGGTAATATGGTAATTCTACGTTTAACTTCTTGAGGAACTGCCAAGTAGTTTTCTCCTTTACTTCTTAATATGACTTCCCTTAGTTCTTTGAACACATTTATAATACTTTCTCTGAAGCTCTCGCTAAGTCCAACACCTGGGTCCTCTCAAAGGCAGTTTCTTTTGCCTATTTTTTTTCTCTGTGTATGGGTCACAGTTTCTGTTTCTTTGTCTTGCATTTTTTTTTTTTAAACAGCATAGTCTAGACACTATAATATAGTAACTCTGGATATTGATGCCACAGATTTTTGATTATTTACTTGTTTGTTTAGTGACATGACTGGACTAATGCTATTTTCCTGACTGTATGCAACCTCTGATTTGCTCCTTAGTGGGCACGACTTGGACGTAAGCATTGTTACCCTGGGATGTCAGCGGTTGTAGTAGGGGTCTATTTGACTATCTCTTTCTCTGATTATTTTGTTAAGTCTGTATTAGTATCACACCCGCTGTCAGCCTTCACTCATTACAGATCGATTGCTCTAATGTTTTCAAGAATGCGTGGGGTATAAATTGCTCCATAATGTCATCCAATTCATTTTGGACTCCTTTGTAGGATTAGTTTCAGAGGTCAGTGTTTAAGGCTTGTTCTGACCCCAGGCAGGCTCTTGTTATATGTTCCTTTCCCCAGTTCTCTCTGGTAAACTTCCTGGCCTATGGTTTAGCTTGCATCTTACATGAAGCTCTCAGGCTCTTTGTAATTACTTTTATTTAAACTCCCCCCACCCTCTGTTTCAAATAAAGTCATTTTCTTGACAGCTTTGGAGTTCTGTGTTTTGCAGTCTGTCTTTCTTCCTGGGAAAAATCTTTAAGCCAGAATTTCAGAACTGGGAACAAGGATGATGATATGCTTTCCTCTGAGTGAAACCCCTACTTTAGGAGCAGGGTGCTGGGAAGTAGCTTCTGGTCTTCCTGGCTTGTCTCGTTGGAACCTCCACCCACAAATGAGCTGCCCAATAAGTGGGGGCTAGGTGGAGGTAGCAATCCCCCAATCACTGACCATACTCACCCATAATTTAGCCTGTGCACAAGTATCTGGGGTGGAGTGTGATGATAAATGCTGGCATCCTGTCCTTCCCAGGAAAACACTGAGGCCTCTGAGTAGGAGCTGGGGGGAGAGGTAACCCCATCACCTTGGCCATACCCACCTGGAGTGGAGTTATAGTTCCAATGCCAGACTCTTGCTCTTACTGAGTTTTAAAAGATTATCTTGAATGAATGTTTCTTCATTTGCTGTATACCCTTAGGAAGCTGTCTGGAGACTTGAGGCAGTTGTTTTTATAATTTTCAACTTTTATGCTTATTTTACTGGGGGACATATTCTTGGAGCTTCTCATGCTGCCTTTTGTAAGTCTTCCAAATATCATCAATGTTCACATCCATTTAACAAATACCTGTATGCCGTTAATAAGAAATATGGTGACTCCTTTTCCTTTAAATATGTACTTGGGTTCTTTGAAAATAAACTGTTCACTTTAAGTATGCTTACTTTTCAGTAAAAGTTCTTTCTATCTCCATTAATTCTACAACAATTCTTGGAAAGAAATGGTGTGTGTGTGTGCGAGAGAGAGAGACAAAGAGAGAGACATTCATGTATTTTTAAAAATACATAAATTTGCTAAATTGTGTTAAAAATTGAGGTGAGAGATAGTTTTCCTACTTGTGGCTGGTGTTCACAGTTCAATCTTTCATACTTCCATAGGTATGCCATGAATGTAAGGTCCCAACTGCTCTTTATTTGGAGCATTTCTCAAGGGGGTTGTGTTTGCAGCAAACTAAACTGAGAGATGAGGTATCATCTCCCTCCAACCCAAAGGAAAGCTTGCTTACTGCTTGTTATAAAATTGTATCACACAATTGTTTTTGTGTGATACAAAAAACACTCAGTGTTTTTCTTCCTGTAATACACCCACTGTGCAGGTATCCATCTGAGACCTCTGTGTCATCCTCATGGGATTTGGGGGAGAAGGGTAACTGAGGCAAACTGCTTGTGCTGCTTGCTGTGTTGTAACACAGTCCTTTGTCTCTAGCCTAGAAATCGTAGGTCTTCTGCCAGTATCCATGAAACAGTAATAGTCTAATCAAGTAAAATCAAATCCTAGATCTAACAATATTGTGACGAGAATTGGATACTGATGGAAACATAGTTTTATGGAAGAGGAAGAAAGGTTCTGTGGGCCTGGTCTGGAGATATGAGGAGACTCCTTGCGATCTGGTAGCAAATGTTCTCCCCATTTACAGCAATCTGTGCTGTCACCCAAAATAATATTTTAAAAAAATTGTTGCTTTCTCCACCTCCAGCCAAAGCAACTTTATGATCCACCTGAGGCAAGCAGCAGCTGTAGCTGTCAATTTGATCTGCTGCTGGGTTTCTTATCTCTGTCCATGTGCAGTAACAGAAAAATGTCTGTGGATATGGGTGGCCCTGAACTTCTGTGTATTATAAGGAAGGTTGCAGTTACTCAGCGACACTGCCCAGATGGCAGAAGCAAAACAATGTCATAGTGATCCAAATCGAGTTTAACAATAAATCCAGACTAGAGTGACCTGTGTCTCTTTGGTTTATATGGTTGTATGTAGAGAAGAATAGGCCATGGAATATCTCTCAGTTGGGTTGAGGGTTTCTTTTTGGCCCATCTACTATCCCCGTAATTACTGACCATATCACTAAAGATTAACAGGTAAGCTTCAATTTCCTCGTGCAGGTCATAATGGATACTATCCTGGGCTTATACTACCTCTTGCCTAAGACCTACCGGTTTCCCTTGGGATTTATTCACAGCTGAGTCTGGGCTCCTGGGAACACAGCTGAGGTCAATATTGCAGGTTGACCTCACCCTGCTTCTTGGAGCTCTATTAATAGACTCAGTTAAATGCTGTATTTTACAAACTCATTACATTTGGTCCTAGCCTCTGCTGATCAAATTAATCAGTGTGGCTGAAAAAGTATCATACTCATGTGATAATTTGTCAGAAGCCAAGATGGTAGGACCAAAAAGTGGAATGTTAGGAAAGGCAGTTCTTTATGGGCTTTTCATCATCTTACCAGTCTTGCTGGGAATGACAAGAATACACAGCCCTGATATGCTTTATCCGGGCCATCCACAGAGTTGTGTTTATAACAAGCAGCCCTGTGCCATAAAGTAATGTCTCCTTCCAGGACAAAGAGGTTGCTTACTGCTTACTATACATTGGCAGAGTCCCTAAATTCAGTGTTTCTTTTCTGTAATGCAACTCGTTGCTTGAGTAGACATTCATTTGGGCTGTGTTTCTCTCCTGGAATGCAACCCATTGTTTGTGTTGGCATCCATCTGAGCCCTTTGTGTTGCATCTGTGTGTCTTGGAGGTCAAGAGGAAGTGACATAAACATGCGAATGCTCATGTTGCTTGCTGTGCAGTGAATAATAAAGTCCTTTGTGCCTTTGACCCAGGAGACTTTGTTCTTCTACCAGTATCCATGAAACAAGACCAGGCTAAAAATGTATTTGTTTATATATAAGACAGGTAAAATCAAATTCTACACTGACAGTCACTCCCTTTATATTTTCCTTTATGCAGATTTCAGCTATATTTTAAATGTTTACTTTTTTCCATGGTGCCATCTTTTTTGCTCCCCCATGTCTCTTCCTCAGTCTTTGTCATCTTGGCCTTTAGGGTCCTCTTCTCTGAGCTTAGCTGTGCAGCCCGTGCCACGTATTCCCCACAGTAAACGGTTTCCTCTTTCTGCTCCAGTTCCCTCCAGCAGCAACATAAGGGAGTTGGGACAGAAACAATTTAGTATTTTGAAAAATGCTGCTATGAGAATTACTAAATGGCTCACAAAAGCTATCGAAAAGTCTGTTGGTCAAAGAAAGTTTATTAAATTTACTGCAGCAAGGGTTTAACAGGGTTTGGGTAATGTCTCAATAGGGGAAAGCTATGTAAGAGTACATTTGGGATTCTCCCTCCAAGATGGGGAACGGGTTAGGATGAGACAAAATTTGTAACATAATAGTATAAGACTGATGGACACGACACAGGGTCTCAAAGTAAGCCCCGATGAAACAATCTATCCTGATAAACATAATGTTTGCTCTAACAATCAAAATGTTTGCCCTAATAACCAAACATTTGTTTAGATAAACTGATTGCAAAAATTTCCTGGAGTAAAAAGTTATATTGACGTTAAGCGATCTCAGTTCTCAGTCCCAACAGTTGACATAGGTGGTCTAAGTTCTCAATACAAAATGAAAACTGGCCAGCTAGAACTTAACAAAATCTTTAAAAGTTATAGACAAAAAGGGGGGGTGGTGGTGGATAGATCTCTCATTCAATATGAATTGCTCTACATTTTATACTTAAACTTATTAATATAACCATCAGTTATATGGTGAAGTAATGTAACAAAGAAATGATTTTTGGCAAAATGGTCTACTGATATGAGTGTTGCACAAAATTTGGTCCTTAGCTTCCTTTTCTTCTCCCCATATTCTCTCTCATAAATTTAATATGCCTTCATCTACCATTTATTAGAAATTTAGTCCTAATATTTCAGTCTGCTTGTTTGATATTTCTACTGGATATTTGGATTCATTTTTCTCATAAGACACCTACTTCTCCACAGTTATCTAATGATATCACGATTCTCCTGGTCAAGAAAGCTGAAAACTTTAGAGTAATTTTTGCTTTTTCTTTTTTCTTGGTCCTTCTATTCAAAATTATTCACCACTTCCCAGATCCAAAGGATTCTCTAAGGCAGTGCTGTTCAAAATGCTAGTCAGTGAGATTAGGAGCTCATGCAAGGATGTAACCAAGCAGTTTCCTTCATGGAGAAGTCCCATCCTCTGGACAAACAGTGCACTTAGTAAAAGGGTTCATTGCTATTCTGGATCAAGCTCCTTGTTACAATCCAGAAATAGCTTACTGCTGACCAAGTGCCAGCCTGAACATACCTTGTCCCAAAAGGATTTGCAAATATGATTCTCAAGGCATATATGGACCCTTACCTGGGGGACAACACCCTAGTATGACAGTGAAGGTCATGTGGTCATCTTTTTACTTTACTTCCAAGTTCTAGATGATTTTTCTTTTTTTATTTTATATTTAGAGAGAAAGAGAGCAAGTGGGGGAGGGGCAGAGAGAGGTGGGGGCAGAGGATCTGAGGCGGGCTCTGTGCTGACAGCTGAGAACCTGATGCAGGGCGTGAACTCACAAACTGTGAAATCATGACCTGAGGCGAAGTCAGACACTCAACCAACTGAGCCACCCAGGTGCCCCTAGATAGTTTTTCTTACCATGTTTTATTCTGTTTCCTCTTTGCTCACTAAGCACTACATTTTAAAGCTCCATCCATTTGAATATATATTCATCTACTCTTCACTTTCCTAACAGCTGCATAATACTTGAAGGCACCTCTCCCAGCAATGGACATTCCAATTCTCCACAATGGAATTCTGCAATGAACATCTTCATACATGTCTCCTAGTTTGGGCACTCCTTACCTCTTTCCAAGATTTTGCAAGTTTCCTAATTGTCTCTTTATTCCCAACTTCTCCCTAATGCAAATCTCTCTCTACACCCAGTACAGTTCCAAAACCTTTTATAGACCCCTACTGCTATGAAATTAAACAGTCTAATATCATTTTGATCCCCAAAGTTCCACTTCTAATTATCAGCTTTATGTCTTACTGCTCTGCTATTCACATTGTATTCTCTAGCCAAATTGAAATACTACTGTCTGGTCTTCTCACATATTTCTAACTCCTGCTTGTCAAGCCTTTGCCCTTATTATTCCACTCCTTCTTAGACGTTTTTCCTCCCATTTGTAAACATCAGATGCTACCAACCTTAAAATACAACCCTCTTTACAAAGCCTTCTCCTAGTCTTGTATATTCTTCTCATCAGAAATTTCAAAATTCTTTGTTAATCTCTCTTTTGTGCTATTATTCTACCAATATTATAGTTATTTATATACTTGCCTTATGCTTGCCCCATAAAACTGTACCTCTTTTATGCTAGATATTTGTCATAATAATCAGCATAGTGTTTCATATGCTAAATACATGCTTAACTGAATATTGAGCAACTCCTAAAAATAAGGAACTGTGGCTGTGAAGAGATAAAAGACTTGATTCTGGCCACAGAAGTTCAGAGGATCATTTATATGGATGCCTCAGGGAATCTTCAATACAAAGGCAGGAATTAAAAGACAGGAAGATAGCTAGGCTTTCATCTGTCTTCGTAACTTGCACTCTTAACTATTTTTCTGTCTTTACTGACAGAAAGAAAATCTTATTTGGATCAGGTATAAAGTTAAAGCCAAGAATGAAAGCAAATACTTTTCTCAGGACTCTACACAAGCCTGAGTTATACAAAGGAGAGTCAACAGATTTCTCTTTTACAAAAAGTGACTGTGAGGGGTGCTTGTGTGGCTTAGCTGGTTAAGCGCCCAACTTCAGCTGAAATCATGATCTCATGGTTCGTGAGTTTGGGTCCTGTGTTGGACTCTGTGCTGACAGCTCAGAGCCTGGAGCCTGCTTTGGATTCTGTGTCTCCTTCTCTGTCTGCCCCTCCCCCTCTCGTGCTCTGTCTCTCTCAAAAATAAATAAACATGTAAAAAAACATTTAAAACAAGTGACTGTGGATTGAGGGACAGAAGTTTATGAGATGTAATGTAAATATCAATTCAAAAGCATTGATTTCAAAAGCATTCAGCAGATAAAGATAATTGTTCTCCTCAGCCTTAATTTTTACATGGCAATTTTTTTATGTAATATTAACAGACTGAAAACTCCCAGAGAGAAATAATTGCTATTGTAACTACAACTTCCAGCATATATTTCAGTGAAATAATTAATAACAATAAATAACACTTAGTAGTATTTACTACTTGCTAGGGTTAAAATAACATGCAGACCAGGCTTAAAAATTCTTCAAGCAGACAAAACCAGTCAGGTCATATAAGTGAAATTTAATCCAGATTATATCATGAATGTAAGAGAAACTTAACCTAGGTTATTTCTTGTAAATGTCTCTGATAATCATAAATAAACCACCTTTCTAAAATGGTATAAAGAATCACTTTTAACCAATCCCCTTCTATATGTAAACTCTCATTTTTAAAAATTTTAATTCCAGTATACATAACATACAGTGTAATATTAGCTTCAAGAGTATAAAATAATGATTCAATAATTCTATGCATTGCTCAGTGCTCATCATGTTAAGTGCACTTTTTAATCTCCATTACCTATTTCACCCATCTCTACACCCACCTCCCCTCTGGTAATCATCAGTTCTCTATAGTTAAGAGTCTGATTCTTGGTTTGTCTCTCCTTCTCTCTCTCTTATTTTGCTTGTTTTGTTTATTAAATTACACATGAGTGAAATGATATGGTATTTGTCTTTCTCTGACTTCTTTCACTTAGTATTACATTTTCTAGCTTCACTCATGTTGTTGCAAATGGCAAGATTTCATTCATTTTTATGGCTGAATAATATTCCAGTGTGTGTGTGTGTGTGTGTGTGTGTGTGTGTGTGTGTGTATCACATCTTCTTTGTCTATTCACCTCTCAATAGACACTTGGGTTGCTTCTATAATTTGGCTATTGTAAATAGTACTGCAATAAACATAGGGGTGTATATATCTTTTTGAATTAGCGTTTTCGTATTCTTTGGGGAAATACCCAGTAGTGAAATTATTGGATCATCCAGCAATCCTATTTTTAATTTTTTGAAAAACCTTCATACTGTGTAAACTCACCTTGTAATAACCAATCATTGTAAAGATTAAACAACTTCCTCATTCTCACTTTATGAGCCATCCTATGACCACATCTCGAGATTCTAACCATTTTTGGTTTTAAGTCTCCCTGTTCACTAACAGTTTGTTTCTCACTCAGTAAAACATTCATATCAACTAAAAATCTCTGAATTTTCTTTTGAAAGTTTTTGGTGTCAAAAGTGGGATCCAAAGATGACTCCTGATGAGCTCCAAGGCCAGTGAGTAATTAGGTGCCAGCATCCATGGAGCCCAATGCACACTGCTTTCTTAATAACCATGGGATTCCAGGGCAAATCTTCATCAGATCTAAACTCTACTCCCTTTGTGTTGACTCCTCTGATTTTACCGAGCAACACTTGTTGAAGCTTTTCAGTAAGTGATGATATTCTGTTCAAAAGAGGGGGGAATGTGTGATTCCCTCTACTTTGGAATAACTGTTGAAAAACAGGAGCCCTGATAATTAAGTTTTCTTAGGGAATCTAAGACAAAGATGGGTTCCATCTGGTCCAAAGCTCAGATCAGGATCTTATACCTTTTTAGAAAAATGGGTAAACTTTACGAAGAATAATTGGAACTGCAGTGACCATTTTGGGAAAATCTTTAATTTAGATAAAATAGCCCACGTTAGGGGCATCTTTAAAAAAAGAGGATCCCAAATTTCTTAAAGGCAATAAATGCATTCATTGGTTGGTATGTTAAAGCTTCTAAAAGACAAAATGATTCCAAAAATAGCTTCTCTAGAAAATTCTTACAGCAAATGAAAAATGTGTGGTAAAAGCTTAAGTCATTGCAGCACATAACCTTATCCCGTCAGCCAGAAACACAATTTGGGTCCAACTATTCTTTTGAGTTTTGTATTGTTGTACCTGACATACAGCTAAAATTTTTAAATGAAAGCTACAAGATCTGTTTACAACTGTCTGTATACTAATGTATATGTATGTATATATGTATGTATGTTATGTATATGTGATTTAAAAAAGAGCTCTATTTAATTAGCTTAAAGAAAAATAAGTACTTATATAAGTTTAAGGATTCTTAAAACTCTCAGAAATATAAACTAACCGAAATGCTTTTCAAGTTCATATGATCTGGAGAATCTTGAATTATAAAAGCTTCAGAAATAGTTTAGGGGTGCCTAGGTGGCTCAGTTGGTTAGGCATCTGACTCTTGGTTTCAGCTCAGGTCATGATCTCACAGTTTGTAGGATCAAGCCCCACATTGGGTCTGCACTGATAGCGTAGAGCCTCCTTGGAATTCTCTCCCCCCTACTCTCTCTGCCCCTCCCCCCTCTCTTTCTCTCAAAATAAATAAAGTTAAAAAAAAAGAAATAATTTAAATGCGTTGGTTTAATAAAAATAGGCATGTCTTCACAGTAGTCAACATTAAACACAATGCAAATATACAATCTTTTCTACCTGAGTTTACTAGTCAAATACGCTGGTGCTATCTCTGTTATAAAGTTTGTAAGCAAGGGGTGCCTGGGTGGCTCAGTTGGTTAAGGGTTTGACTCTTGATTTTGGCTCAGGTCAAGATTTCATGGTTTGTGGGTTCAAGCCCCACGTTGGGCTCTGGGCTGAGAGTGAGGAGCCTGCTTGGGATTGTCTCTCTTTCCCTCTCTCTGTGTCCCTTCCCTGCTCTCTCTCTCTCTTAAAATAAATAAACAAACTTTAAAATAGTTTTAAATTTGTAAGCAAGAAAAACTTAAGATGCTAGTTAAGTGTTTAATGTTTAATACAAATATGATTATTAAAAACAAATTAAGTAGATTACATTAGGTGATGGGTATTTGTTAAATACGTAGATCATTCAATAACAAGCTAATATACTGAAATATTAATTGCTAAACATATGTTTAAGTTTATTTACTTTTGGCTGCTTAATTTTTACGAGACAAAAGATATTTGGATCTATTTTAATGTGGCCTTTTGCTGCATTAAAAAAATGTACTATGAAGAAGCACATGTCTCTAAAAAGTATATTTTTTTATAATTAAATATTTATAAATTTGCTAATCTACTACAGGATGCTGATATATGCCAGGCAGTTCACAACTTCCTGTCCTAGTTTTCACTGGAAAATAAAGATTTTTTTTTTTTAAATTTTTTTTCAACGTTTATTTATTTTTGGGACAGAGAGAGACAGAGCATGAACGGGGGAGGGGCAGAGAGAGAGGGAGACACAGAATCGGAAACAGGCTCCAGGCTCTGAGCCATCAGCCCAGAGCCTGATGCGGGGCTCGAACTCACGGACCGCGAGATCGTGACCTGGCTGAAGTCGGACGCTTAACCGACTGCGCCACCCAGGCGCCCAAGGAAAATAAAGATTAATAATGGTTAAAACTTATAATCCATATATAAAAATAAGCCTCCTAAAAACAAGAGTGAAAGAAAACAACTTTGTATACAAAGTATGAGAGGAGAATGGGATGTGTTTTTTGTAAGAGTAAGCAAAGAATATAGGATGTGTTTTTATTAGGAAAAAAAAGTAATTTTGTCTTAAAGTAAAATGAGAAAGAAAAAAGGAATAAAACAAAAATCTAAATGAATACAGAAAGTTGCAAAAACCTTGTGAAGAAATTTCATTTTGCATGGTCAAAGTTAGCTAAAATTCAATGGATTTATTTACAAAGATTTCCAAAACTGAGCTGAATAATATACTGACACAAAACCACAGTTTAATTTTCTCTGTTAAAAGAACAAATTTTCTTAGGTTGTTAGTCTGCTCCTAATAAGGGATTATGAAAGGTTTTTCTTTACCTTTGTGTATTTTGTCTAGGAAACAAAGATTCTGTGTCTTATTAAAGTAATTTCCTGTGTTTCATTTTGTCTTTATCAGGTTTTTGATTGCTTAGGAAAACAGTCTTTTCAATATTAAAAGAGCTAAGGTACTTTTTTAAAACTATGTACTTTCTATATTTGCTTTTGAAATCTTTTTGTCACTTTGGTTGAATAGATAACTAAGTATTATTTCACAATGACTTGCGATCCTATTTAATCAAGTGTTTTAAACCTTTTGGCATTTTTTACAAACTTCGCAAAATCAAATTCTAAATTAAGTCTTTTTGACTTTGAGCTAACTTTCAGGGTTCCTAAAGATCTCTAAGTTTTCTTTCTCTTCTTATAAAAAGGGAGACATTAAACTATAGGCTTTTTAAATGTGAAATTGCATGGAAAACATTATCAAGTAAAGCGGATGCTTAACCTTCTTAGGTTGTATTTGTATGGATACATGTTATTAATATAAGTGTTCCAGAAATTGCATGAAATTCCTAGGAATCTGATATGCCCTGATATAATGTTATCAGTCATAGTTCTAATCATTTTTAAATGTTGTATACCACAAAAATAGCCAAACTTAGCAGTCAATCATATCATTTTTTTTTTTGTAGTGAGCTGTAACAAAGGCTGTTTTTATCTTTTGTCATTTACAAACAGCTATTATTATACACTGAATCATCTATGAAAGCATTTATAACCAACTGCAGGCCAAAATGCTTTGTCTTCAAGGAAATTCATGGAAAAGACCCTGACAAATACTCTAGAATACAAGTTTCTGATAATTTTAAGATCATACCACTTAACTGGGTAAGAATTTCTAGCATGCTAATGGAGAAACTGATTGATTCATAAAACTGCTAACCCAAGAGCAAGAAAAAAATAATTGATTACATGGGACTAAACCAACTAATAGAGACGATTATCATTTTTATGACATTGTTTGAAGCATTGCTGGTTCTTTAATGTTTTGCTTTCCAAATTTAAAGAACCCCCTTTCTGTTTTCTTTTAAACTACTATATAACTGGGGAGCCTGGGTGGCTCAGGTGGTTGAGCATCTGATTCCTGATTTTGGCTCAGGTCATGATCCCAGGGTCTTGGGAGGGAGTCCTGTGTCAGGCTCTTTGCTGAGCATGGAACCTGACTAAGATTCTCTCTCTCTCTCTTTTCCTCTACCTCTCTCTAAAAAAAAATAAAATAAATAAAATAAAATAAAATAAAATAAAATAAAATAAAGTAAAATAAAATAAAATAAATAAAGTAAAAACTATATAACATAACAATGTGGTAAACTTTTGAGAACAAAAATTAAACATTTATCTTGTTCTCTCTACCTGATCCCTTCAGAGTTAAGACAAAAGAACTCTTACTGAGTATTGAGTATTCTTATTTTCATGGCAGTGTAGGTATTAGCACAAATTCAATCAGAATTTGCTCTCTTTGTAACAGAACACAATTGGACAACCCATTAGCTTGACTTCTGGCCTAAAGGGGTGTTTAAAGATCTAATCTGAGAT
This sequence comes from Leopardus geoffroyi, assembly GCF_018350155.1. NCBI lineage: Eukaryota > Metazoa > Chordata > Mammalia > Carnivora > Felidae > Leopardus > Leopardus geoffroyi. The sequence continues at coordinate 64,503,897 of NC_059341.1, forward strand.
TTCTTATTACCAGGCAGTTTTTAAGAAACTAACATTGGATTTTTGGAGCAAACAAAGACCCTTGGATTACCAAAGCTTGGACTTGAATATCATTTTTGAAAATGTGCATAAAGTAACTATTCTGCTGCACTTATATAAATAATGAGCTGAATTTAACGGGACCAGATTCATGTTACAAATAAATTGGTCTTATTATGATTATCTTTGGTAAAAACAAAGTGGTTATAGAGAGAAAAATTATGTTTCAATAGAAAACTATAGTGTACCTGTTATTATATTCTAGTCCCGTTCATTATCTTTGAGGCTTTGTTATCTTTCTGTAAACTGGACTGGATCCTGAATTCTTCTAGTTTCCTCCAACATCTGGCTACAACTTTCCAACCTAACTTTTCCAATTTTCTCTTACCCTTCTGACTTGGAATAAAAACTAAAACTACCCTTTTCCTCAAGTCCTACAACCTAAAGTCAGACAACTTGATATAAACTTCAGAGAAATCACCACAACAGATCATGTACAGACAACCTTCGTGCCTACTTCTATTTCAGGCCACTCAAGAGAGTTCACCAAAATACTCAATGATGTCATCAAAATCATTCAAACTGTAAACCAGGAAAATCCAACAGATAGAAATTGCCTCCTCACTCCATTATCTAAAGATGTTTTGAAAAAAATGAAAATAAAACAAAATAAAATAAAGATGTTTTGAGCTCAAATCTAGAAATTTTCTTGACTGGTTGCTCTCCAGATTCAGAAACTGAGTTTGTAATTTGCTCCAAGTGTTAATTTGTATCTTTCTTTAGTTTCAATAGAAATGCCTAATTGCTCACACCATACAGAGGCGTAACTTAGATGGAAGCGCACCTCTAACACTCCTGAAATCAGACATCCTCATGTTTATCTTCGGTGATCATAACATGATTCAATAGGGCAAGGCACTAATGCAATATAAAGAAATGTACTTTCCACCAGATTTAAAAATGTGATCCATTCCAAAAGAAAACATTCCTAGAGACTTAGTTTATTGGAAAGGATACTCACAAAAGACTACAGTTAAATCTCTTCAGGAGAGATCTTATCTTCTGCAAAATCCCTACCATTACAGCAAGAATCTGTAAACTCTTGCACAGCCTTAGACACCCTAACCACTTAACAAGGAGACGCATATGCTGTAACTGGTTAAAAAAAAAAGGTTCCATGGATTAAAAAAAAAATTTTAAAGTAGGCTTTGTGCCTACTGTGGAGCCCAACACAGGACTCCAACTCACAACCCCAAGATCAAGACCTGACTTGAGATCAAGAGTCGGACACTTAACTGATTGAGCTATCCAGGTGCCCCATTTCCACGTTAATAAATTAGGAATTATTACCCCTAATTTAAAAGATCTTAAAGATCCAATGTCAATCTTTCATCAGATAGGTGATGCTTCTTCCACTGATTTACTTAGTTGGTTAAACCTTGGCTCCTGGGAATCTCTCCCAGAATTTTTGAATTTCCATCTCATAGTCATCATATTAACATCCCTAGCTGTAGCAGCGCTGACAACACTGACTCCATCTTTGGCCCTCCATCTTGTTTCTGCTCTTGCAATGACCTCCCTCGGAGCTGTATGTTCCAAGCCCCTTGGAGGTTAAAGTATGCCCTGACTGGAATGCAGAAAGGCTTGCTCTGATCTTCTCTAAAGTGGTGCACAGAAGGTACCACTTTAGATAACTAGTAGAGATGACTGATGCACAAAAGGCACCACTTTAGATAACCAGGAGAGATGACCGCGAATAGATGGCGCCACTTTAGATAACTACACTTTGCACCATAATGCCCTTTGCTCTATAAAAGCTGTAAGTTAAGGTTTGGACTGGGTGGAGAATAGCTGCATAGCACCTGGATTGTAATGGGACCGAGGTCCACACAGAGAGTCAAGACACTCGGGCTTTTTTCTTTCCAGGGAGCAACTTTATTCATTGTGCCGGCATGGGCTCAATGGGTTTGTACCTGAGAAACTGAGCACCGAGCACAGCGGGGGGGTAGCCTTTTATGCAATTTCTACGTCTTTGTCTCCCATAAATGGTGACATATAGACATACAGTCTGATTGGGTGGTCTATGTTACAAAGTCGTGAGGAATGTCACGTACACACACATAGCCAGGTTGCCTTCCCTTGAGGTTTTCACCACATTCCTTAGGGAGGGGCTCTACCACAGGATCATCTATCCACTGGCTCCCCTTTGTCAGTAGGTCACCCTGAATAAAAGTCTGTGTAAACAGTAATGGAGAGGCTGGCTTCATTTTTCTGCTTCCAAGTGCCTACTCAGTCTGGAGGATACTTTACTGTCCCTCCCCCACCTTTTAACACTAGTGCACTGTATCCTCTCAAGAGTTTTAAATGCCTTTCGGCAGCCACTCACACACCAAATGATAGCCATCAGGATTACACAACTCAAAGAACTCAACGGTCCCACTGCCCATGTCTTCAATGACTATGCAACTGTTGGTAATGGCAACTACATGACCATACAGCCCAATGACTACATCAATGGGTAACAGTAACAGTATATCGGCTCACACTTTCAGCTTTCTGAGGGAATGACCCCAAGGGGATAATTTTTAAAATAAAATAAAATAAAATAAAATGGAGACCATGCTTGAAAATCCCCTAAGCAGACCCAACCAGTTAGGTCACATAAGTGAAGCTAAATCTGGTTTATTTCACAAACTAAGTGAAATTTAGCAGGTTATTTCTTGTAAATCCCTCTGATAATCATAAAGTTTATTTAAAAAAAATTTTTTTTTAACATTTATTTTTGAGAAACAGAGTGAGACAAAGTGTGAGCAGGGGAGGGGCAGAGAGAGAAGGAGACCCAGAATCTGAAGCAGGCTCCAGGCTCTGAGCAAGCAGTCAGCACAGATCAAGATGCAGGGCTGGAACCCACCAACTGTGAGATCACGACCTGAGCCGAGTTCGGGAGGCTCAACCGATTGAGCCACCCAGGCGCCCCAATCATAAAGTTTAAATCATCTCCCTAACATAGTGTAAGACGACCACTTTTAACCAATCCCTTGAGGTTTTTTAAATTGTAGTAACCAACCATTGTAATAACCAATGACTGTGAAGGATAAACAATATAGTCATTCTCAGTGTATAAGTGATTCTGCAACGACATGCCTCTGAGATTCTTGTTTCTCCCTCACTAAAATATTTTTATCAAGTAAAGTTCTTTGAACTTTCTTTTGACACTAGGCATCCTTCAAAGGGCTTTACATCCGTTAAATTTATTCCTTACTACAACTCTATGAGATACGTACTGTTGTTACACTAATTCGATAAATCAAGAACTCAGGCACAGAGGTTAAGTTACTCTCCGTGGTCACGCAGCTGGTGAACGGCAGACTGGGAGCTGAACCCAGCAATCGCGGTCAAGCAATCACGGAGCCGTGCTGCCTCAAAGAATCAATATCTATCCCAGTTACAGGAACTGGGGGAACTCTGCTGAAGGCTTTTGAGAGCCACATGTAGTGTTTTTGTTGTTATTGTTCTACCAAGGCTTTCAGCTCTCCTCAGAAACAGGTCACTGCCAGCAACTACCAGAGCATCGAGGGTCAAGGCTGACAGAGTTCGGACCACCACCCATCTGGCGGCGCCCGGGGCGGAGGACAGAGGGGCAAGCCTCCCCAGCAGCACACTTGGCACAACTGTCATCTACGAGGAGACGACAAGTCAGGAACCCAGCAACAGAAACACCAGCGAGCCCTCTTCAGAGGTCCAGAGGTGGAAAGCGGGCGGGGAGGGAGAGCGAGCACAGGGCGGGGCGAAGGGGAGGCGGGGACCGGGTGAACTCACAGATCCAGGAGCTGACTGACCCGCCGCGAGCTAGGCATCGCGGCCGACCAGGGAAGCCTCTTCCGTGGTCCCGGGGCCGCCCAAACGCAGCCAGAGACCGTCCGTCAACTCCTGCCACCCGCGCGACGCGTAGGCCCTCGTGACGTCACACGGCTTCTTCCGGTGACCAGGACGCAGCCACCCTCGGGACTACAGAGGGAAAGAAGAGAAGTGGCTGGAGGTGATAAAATGTAGAGTAGCCCTAAACTCGGTGAGGCACGACGGGAGTTGTAGTTCTTCCACCTGGCGGGCTCCGTTTCCGGGCGGTTTCCCAGTAGTTTTAGCCCTGCGTGCAGCCTGGCCTAGTACGCCTCCGGTGGCGCTTTGCTTGGAGGTTGCTGCTGTTACTGTAGGGATGTGTTTGATGCTGGTCCATGCATTTGGCGACACACCCTGGAGACTCTCTTGGATACGGACACCATTAACGTCAAACGGAGAGTTGTAGAGCAACCAAGAGTGACCACTGTTTACCGAGCACTTTCTCTGAAGCACGCACTGCGCTACGTGCTCTCAATAATTAGCCACATTCATTTAATCCTATGAAGTCGGAATTATTTAGTCTTATTTTACAGATGACACTACAGGCCAACAAAAAAGCTCAGTAAGAATTCCATTATGGTGGTGGGGGAGGGGCGCTTATGTTCAAATCAGAAGGAATTCCAGAGGGACACCCTTCATTTATCAAGCACTGAAGGAGAGTAGAGATCGTGTTGGTGCTGAGGATTCAGTGGTGAACATATGCACCAGACAAGTAGAAGGATAATCAGAATAACTGTTAAACGCTGATGTGAAGTTGGTTCTATATGAGCACCCATGGAAGAGTAGGGAGAACAGGCAGGTAGGAGGGAAAATGGTGGTCTGTTAGGGACTGCAGACAGTTCAGAGTGGCAGCTACAAAGGGGAGTGGTGAAAGATGAGTAGAGCAGGGGTTGGCAAACTTTAAGTAAAGATTTTAGGGTTTTGTGGGCCATACTGCCTTGGTCACAGCTACTCAACTTGTAGCTGAAAAGAAGCCATAGACAGTATGAATGGGTAGAGTTGTGTTCCAGTAAAGTTTTTTTTATGGATGCTGAAGTTTGAATTTCATGTAGTTTTCACTGTCATGAAATATTAATATTTTGAATTTTCATATATATATGTATGTATATATAAAAGTTTTGTTTATTTTGAGAGAGACAGAGATAGCATGAGTTGGGGAGAGGCAGAGAGAGAGGGGGAGAGAGATAATACCAAACCGGCTCCTCGCTGCCAGGGCGGAGCCGGTCACAGGGCTTGTAACTCAAGAAACTGTGAGATCATTACCTGAGCCAGAACTGAGGGTCAGACGCTTAACCAACTGAGCCACTCAGCCACCACATCATATTTTGATTTTTCCAACCGTTAAAAAATGTAAAGGCTTTACATTGGAAACAAAAACGGGCAGTGGGCTGGATTTGGCTGGCTGGTAGTATGTCCTCCCCTGATCCGAAAGCTAAACTGGGGCCTGATGATCTGTGTTATATTAAACAATTTAGGCTTTGGGTGGAGTCATAGATAAGTTTTAAGCAAGGACAGGGCATGCATAGGTAAAATGAGTTTTAGAAAGAACTCTAGCTGTTAAGCATTAAAAGAACTGTAGAGGTCACAGGTGGAGACCAGATAGGAGTCTTTTGATGACAGCTTAAGTTAAAGTAGTGACAGTGGAACGGATGGACAGATTTGAGAGGTAATAGAAGTAGAACTGATAGGATACAGAGATTGGTGGGGATGAGGGAAAGTGAAGACTTAAGGCTAATTTCTAGGCTTTGGGATTGGAGAATTATGTGGCATATGGTGGTGCTATTTATTGAACTGAGAGGATTACAGGACCTTTTTGAAGAGAGGAGGGTATTTAAATGTTGGACATGTGGATTTTGAAGTATCTATGGAAAATGTAGGCATGGAGCTTTAGATCTGCAAATTGTGCTGGTTTGCTTATAAAGACGAGATTGAGGGGTGCCTGGGTGGCTCAGTTGGTTAAGCCTCTGACTTCGGCTCAGATCATGATCTCATGGTTCCGTGGATTCGGGCCCTGTGTTGGGCTCAGTGCCGACAGCTCAGCCTGGAGCCTGCTTCGGACTCTGTGTCTCCCTCTCTCTCTCTGCCCCTCCCCCGCTCACTCTCTGTCTCTGTCAAAAATAAATAAACGTTGAAAAAAATTAAAAACATAATAAAATAAAGATGAGATTGAATAGCAATGACAATACATCCATTTACTTATTAATACAGTAATTTTTTTGGAAGAATTGTCTGCTGTTCTGGGAGCCAATTACACCTTGGAAGACCATAGGAGAGCTTGACAGAGCAGATAAGGTAGGACTTCATGGTCTTTTCTGTCTGTTGAGTGCTGCACATCTGTCCATCTAGGTCTTCCCACTGATTACTTGATTCTTCAAGCCCAGGAAAATATAGGCCACGTCCCCATCATTATGAGATGTTCAGCCTTGGGTGCCTGAATTGTTCTCAGTGGTCAAAGGAAGTCATCACAGCTGTTTTTTTGTTTTTTTCTTTTAAGAAAATAATTATATAATGAGATAGGATGACAAAGTTCTAGTTGTTTCTAGCCAGTTATTTTAAAAGTCAAAGTTGTGTAAGCCCTCATGATATGAAAATTATTAGAACTATTTTGATTATGATTTCCTGCAGCTTTTAGGACCTGTGGTATCTACAAACCAGCCTCTCCGGTATTTAGCATACTGTATCAAGAATTTATTTTGAGTCTCCATTGAATAAGATAGATCTGATATACATTGTGATTGACTTGACAGTTTTATTTCATCCTTTCCTCTTTTCTTTTCTTTTCTCTTTTCTTCTTCTTCTTCTTCTTCTTCTTCTTCTTCTTCTTCTTCTTCTTCTTTTTTTATGGCAGCCATGTGGTTTGGAGAACTGACCCCATCTTCAGAGGTGGGTCTAGATTAGGCTAATCAGTGATTGCTGCAGTAATTGATTCAGGGATAAGCAGACCTTAATCAAGAAATCCCCATATTCCCTCAGCCACAGAGTTGGGTTCAAAAATAGGCCCAGGGGCATGTGACCTATTTGGGACCAATAAGAAGCGGGAAAAGTTTTGCTGCAGATTTTTGAGAAAGAAGTTTTCTCAAATTTATGATAATGCTTCATGAATCAACATTCTCAGCATTGTCACGTTGAATGAAGTTATATAGAGGAAGACAGATTAAGAGAATCAAGGGAGAGCAGCTAGGGTCCTGACTGAACCGTGCCTGAACACCACCCTTCCTCTCTATTATGAAATGACAAAAATAAAACAATTTAGCATCGAGTTTGATGTTCTTTACTCGAGGGAAAAACATCCATAGATTGAGGGAATCAGTGCCCCACAAGCAGTGGAGCACTCTTCCCATGGGATGTTTGGGCAAGAAGGAGTTTATAGTGTTTGAAGCAGCAACAAGGAAACAGGGAATGATTGGCTAGGGGGTCAGGGATTTCCTTATAAGGCTAGTATGTTAATCAGGGAATAAAGAAAGAATATTTGGCTTAAGCTGATTGGCTGGAGTTGCATATCTGAGAACAAATAAATCATTGCAGATTCTTAGCAGTTGGGGATTGGCTGACTGGATATACCAAACTCTGGTGAAGCAGAGCATTTACAGAAACATGAAAGTTAGAATCCAAGTTTTGTTTTGCTGATGTGGCAACCTGGGCAGGGTGGCTTTATTTTGTGCTGTCACACAATTCAGTTAATTCCCTTTGTTGTTGTAAAAATTAGTGGAGTTGAATTTTCTGTTTCTTGCTGCCAAAACATCCTAACAATTATGTATCCATAACAGGAGTCACCAGTATATAAATGGAAATTGAAGGTATGGGAATTGATGAGCTCACCCATCAGATGTATATAGAGTGAGAACAACAAGTCCTTGGAGAGGCAGCTGAGAACAGCAGTTGACTGGCAATTGACACTGAGAAGGAACAGCCAAAAAGGTAGGGGAAAAAAACAGTGGGGTGCTACAGAAGATAAACATGAGCAAAATTGTCACATGCTGAAGAGATGTCAAGTGGAATAACACTTGAAGGTAGTTTAGCCACAGGAAGGTCATTGAGGGTCCTTGAGGTGATGGTAAAGGATGTAGTCTGATGTAATGGGAGGAATGAAGGGGAAGAGAAGAAATAAACACACAAGTAGCCCAGCTCTCACTTACAATACATACTTGTTCAAATGAATTGCTGCTTCTATTAAGACTCATGCTGAGAAGAAAAGGAGATTGTATAAAGGTAGAGCTCTTTGAATTTTTTTTTTAATGTTTATTTTTGAGACAGAGGGAGATAGAGCGTGAGTGGGGGAATGGCAGAGAGAGAGGGAGACACAGAATCTGAAACAGGCTCCAGGCTCTGAGCTGTCAGCACAGAGCCTGATGCAGGACTCGAACCCATGAACCATGAGATCATGACCTGAGCTGAAGTTGGACGCTTAACCAACTGAGCCACCCAGGTGCCCCATAGACCTCTTTTTCAAAGAAGGTAAAATGGGATAATTCAGGATGATTTATGGACCTTCTAGGTGTCAAACATGGTAAATACTTACATGATCTCATGTAGTCAATCATCAACCAAGTCTGAGATATCATGCTATCTTATAGATGAAGGTGAGCCTTACCTAAATAAATAGCCGTGTCAGACTCCAAAGACCATGCTCTTCCTACTTTATTTGGGTGCTCAGGAGAGGTTTATTTTTTTTATTTTTATTTTTTTAATTTTTTTTTTTCAACGTTTATTTATTTTTGGGACAGAGAGAGACAGAGCATGAACGGGGGAGGGGCAGAGAGAGAGGGAGACACAGAATCGGAAATAGGCTCCAGGCTCTGAGCCATCAGCCCAGAGCCTGACGCGGGGCTCGAACTCACGGACCGCGAGATCGTGACCTGGCTGAAGTCGGACGCTTAACCGACTGCGCCACCCAGGCGCCCCAGGAGAGGTTTATTTTATTTTTGAGAGACAGAGAGAGAAAGCTGGGGAGAGGCAGAGAGAGAGGGAGCCAGAGGATCTAAAGCAGGCTCTTCATTGAGAGTGGAGAGCCCAATGCGGGGCTCAAACTTATAAACCATGAGATCATGACCTGAGCCTGAGTCGGACGCTTAACCAACTGAACCACCCAGGAACCCCAGGAGAGAGGTTTATGATGCATCCAATACCATCAATATAACTTGCAAAACTCCTTTTCAAAAGGTTATTAGGAATTTCAAGATGGTGATAGCAGAGCATTAAACCAAGGCTGGGCCTTGTACGACTGCATCATTAGTTTACCCATGAAGCTGGCCTTGGTATATCCAGTACTTACCAAGAAAATCAGTTCCAACTACTGTCTATCCAGTAACTCTTTGTCAGAATAAAATTCAGAAAGAAATGTGAACACAGGGAAACTTTTTTAAAAAGTTGAAGTACAGTTGACATATTAGTTTCAGGTGTACAACATGGCGAGTTGACAGTTATGTACATTACACAATGCTCATCATAAGTTGTCATTATACAAAGTTATTATAATATTATTGACTATATTCTCTATGCAGTACTTTTCATCCCTGTGACTTATTTTATTTTATCTTTTATAACTGCAGGTTTCTACCTCTTTATCCCCTTTACCTATTTTGCCTTTTATTTGCTAATAAATAAGCGAACCAGGCCTTCAGAAGTAGTGGCTCATCTCATAGAATAGGAGGAATTTATAGCTCTGATGATATGGCGGATATTTATAGCTCAGATATGGCAGTTGACAGTTCAGATTGGATAAGAACAAGATGTTCCTGTCTTTTTGAAAGGAAAACAGGATGTTCTTATTTTTTGTGGCTTATCTCAAGAGGCAAAGATTTCAGGATTTCCTGTTAGTAAATGCTTTTGGGAGGTTCCTGTTATTCATGGTTTATCTTGGAATGCAAGGTTGTTAGGAATAAGTCTTTTCTGGTGCATGGTAAGTGATTTGTGGACAGTGCTAGGCTAAGGGCAGGATGTCATTTTCCCATTCTCCCCTCTTTGCTTGCTGTGCCCACTTTGCTATAGTTTCCTCTAGCTCGAAACCTCTTCCATTTCCTACCCTAGCTACCATATAAAGAAAACTTTATATGTTTCTCTGGGCAGGTTACATGTTTCTCTGGGCAGGTTATATAAGAATAATAAGCAACATTACTTTCCTTAAATTATGCTATTTATTCCTAGTGTGTTTGTGTATGTAAAGAAAAATATGTAATAAATGTATACAGATAAAATGATTAAGTATACCTTATGCTATGTATGTATGTGTATATATGTATACACACAGTTGACCCTTGAACAACATGGATTCGAACTATGCAAGTCTACTTATATGTGGATTTTTTCCGGTACTGCAAATGTATTTTCTTTATGTTTTTCTTCACTTATAATATTTTCTTCTCTCTAGCTTACTTTATTATAAGAATACAGTATATAATACATACAACATATAAAATATGTGTTAATTAACTTTATGTTTTGGTAAGCCTTCCTTCTGGTCAACAGTAGACTATTAGTAATTGAGTTTTGGGGGAGTCAAAAGTTATATGTGAATTTTCGACTGCATAGTGGGTAGGGACATGTAACCCCCACATTATTCAAGGGTCAACTGTATATGTGTGTTTTTGTGTGTGTGCATGTGTGTGCATGTATGTAGTAAATCTTGGGTCATTTATAAGAACATATAGGCATACAAGTAGATAGAAATAAATTGTTGTTCAAATCATCTTTACATGTCATATCAAAATATAAGAACAGGCTATGAGTTAGGGTCTTCACTCTTAAACCATATTATATTTATTTTTTTAATTAAAAATTTTTTTGGGGGCGCCTGGGTGGCTCAGTTGGTTAAGCGTCCGACTTCAGCTCAGGTCACGATCTCGCGGTCCGTGAGTTCGAGCCCCACGTCGGGCCCTGGGCCGATGGCTCAGAGCCTGGAGCCTGCTTCCAATTCTGTGTCTCCCTCTCTCTCTGCCTCTCCCCCATTCATGCTCTGTCTCTCTCTGTCTCAAAAATAAATAAACGTTAAAAAAAATAAAATAAAATAAAATTTTTTTTTAATGTTTATCCATCCTTGAGAGAGAGACACACACAGAGTGTGAGCAGGTGAGGGGCAGAGAGAGAGGGAGACACAAAATCCAAAGCAGGCTCCAGGCTCTGAGCTGTTAGCACAGAGTCTAATGCGGGGCTCGAACCCATGAAGGGTGAGATCGTGACCTGAGCTGAAGTCAGATGCTCAACTGACTGAACCACCCGGGTGCCCCATATTGCTTATATATCGATTCAAAATAGCAATTGCTCTTCTAAAGTTAATTTTCAGCTCAGTATAACCTATACTTCATCATCCACTGTTAACTCCAAATCTTCAGTTGGGTGTTAGTGTCCAGACCAGGTGCAAGATGGAACCACTTATGCTAAACCCACATCAGCAAACTGGAATTTAACTAAGTTTCTATGCTTGGCTCTCCCAGAAAAAGTGGGCCTAGGCCAACCAATCAGTGCTTGCCTGTCTGCACAAGTTATCTAACCTGGCTCCAAGACTCTCCTTTGCTCCATATAAGGGAAGTAATCCTGCTTTAACCAATCAGCAAATGCCTAGTACAACTTCCTTGTTCCTTCTCACTTTGGTCTGTAAATATTTCTTGCCTTGTACAGCTCTTTAGAGCTCCTTTCTATCTGCTAGACTGGATGTTGCCCCATGTATGAGTTACTGAATAAAAGCCTACTAGATCATTAAATTATGGAAAAAACTCTGTTAACAGTATCAGTGATAATTGTGAATACTTGCTGGGTGGCTAGAATAGTGCCTTGCACACAGTGAGTATTTTACAGGGTCAAACTCATTTCACCCTCAAAGAAATCCTCATTGGCAGGTAGTTTTACTGTTATCATACCGATTTTCCAGTTGAGGAAACTGAGGCCCAAACAGATTAAGAAACATGCCCAAGTCCATGTGGCTAGTCAGTGGTAGAGCTGGGATTTGAAGCCAAACAATTAGGCTGCAGAGCTGGGTTCTTAAACAATACTATATTGTTGCCTCTACCTCTTTAAAATAAAAACTCTTGATAGTTCTTCATAATTATAAAATATAGTTATCAGAGATTTAGAACTAAAAGGTATCTTAGCTATAACTCATTCCATCATCTTAATTTTGTAGTTTCAGGAAAGTTGACTGATTTCTCAAGATTTCTGAGCAAAGATGGAACTAGAATATGTTTGCTAATTCCTTGCCCAGTACATTTTCTATTTCTCAGCTCTTTAGGTTGTAACTCTAAAGGGGGCTGAAGACAAACAGAATAAAGAGAAGCCAGATGAGTGACTACTTTATTATCCTACCATGTGCAGGTTATTTCCAGGTAGGAATGTCCTTAATTGGTGCCAATGTGAAAATATTTAATTTCTTTTTGTATCTCATACTGTGTCTTACTCTAAATTGGAAACAACAGTGCCCACGCTCATGAATTCTTGTGCATTGTTAAAATTTTCCATTGACTGAGCCCTTGATTTAATTTGTATATAGGCTATAGACCCAGGTCTTTCAAATTCTCAGGAGTTTGAGGCATAAAATGTATGACTCAGGATTCTTGCAGGAAACAGCTGCAGAAGTTCAAACAGGATAGGCAAGGAGATATTAATAAAGAGGCTGTTTATAAAGATGTGGGCAGAATTTAGGGAAAGCAGGGATAAGGGTGGTTCAATACCTAGACTAGCAATAGCAGGAAGCCCTTACCTCTCCTAGTCCTGAAAGCCAGGAAGGGAACAGTTACCAAAACCAGAGAGAGTGGCCATAGGTGAGGCCATCTAGAAGCAGCTATGGCTTTTGGGCCAGTAAAGGGATGTAGTCAGCCTATGGCAACACAGCTGGCAGGGATCCTGGAAGAGTAAATGCTCTAACCCCATTCTTCATCCCCCTTTAGATCTCCTGGTGCTTCTGTGCATAGTTTCAACACACCCAGAAATTAGAGGTGCAGTCTACAAAAGTCAGCCTCTTAGAGCCCAAAGTAGAGAAGGATAGAGTGGAAAATAACGGATTCATAAGCCACTGATTTTTATATAAAATAATTAAATATCACAAACATTTTGAAAATTAATAAGTAATAGCTTAGTCTGAGCCGAAGTAATAATTGTTGTAGTTTTATAACAGTGAGAGGGATGGCAATCGTGGTCTTTAATCATGATGCTGAGAGCCAGTGCAACAGCAGCTTAAGTGTTGCCTTTTCCTAGTTAGCTTCATTATTTTTATAAAACTATACAATTCGTAACCCACATTTATTAGTCATTTGCAATAGAATCTAGTGCCTGTTATTTCTGTCAGATAGACTTTAAAAGCCCATTAATTACATTTATTCAAATAACTGTTTAATACCTATTATTTGCCAGGCAGTTTATCAGTAAACAAATGTCTCTCTTGGAGTTTACACATTAGTGTGAGAGCTACAAAACAGGCACACAAACACAGCAATATATGGAGATAAGGGCTATAAAGAACTATAAAGATAGAATGGGGGAGAGATGGGGGAGAAGGGGGAGAGACAGAAAGAGAGGGATTAGTTTTACTCTGGTGGTCAAGGAAGGCATCTTTAAGGCTGTAACATTTTTGCTGAGATTTGTTAAAAGATAAACTGAGGGGTATTAAAAATTTTATTTGAGCAAAGATGGATTGGAATTGGGCAGTGCCAAACCGAAAGTAGTTATGAGTGCTGAGCCAACAATTCAGAAGAAAGACTTGTATAGAGAAAGTGCAGAAGCAAAGAAAGGAAATTATTTGATTGGCTATATATTAAAGTCTAGTTGGCTTTTTGTGATTGGTTATCCTTAGTGTTTTGATATTGGAACCTTGAGGCATTTACAGGCTTAGATTTTGGCTTGTATACGTAGGCCACCATGGCATTAGAGCCACCTCAGTCTAATGGCCTCCTTGTTTAATTAGTTTAACAGACTTGAAGGATGAAAGGAGCTAACCATGAAGGAATCTGGGGACAGAAGGAAAAGAAAGGCTCTGAAGCAAAAAATGTGCTTGGTAAAGTTCAAAGGATTGAAGGAGCCAGGTGGAAGGTGCCCCAGAGAAAGAGAAGAACTGTGGTGATAGTGAGCATGAACATCCATAGGACCTTCATGCCTGGGACTTCTGGGATTTCAATTCTGGGTTGGGGTCATGGTGTTGATGAGAGCATTTAGAATCTGAGACTGTTAAATCTCAGAGCCATGAAGCCTGCATGGGAAGAGCTTGGGCTGTAACCTCAGAGTTGGAACGCTTATTTTTTCCACGGTGAATGTAATGTGATTTGTAACAATGGTGAAGTTTTGGGGTGATGGGTGGTTCATGAGGTCTGGAGCCGATGGCCCAGAAATAATTCTTGAAGACATCTTAGGGGGCAAAAAAGGTGATTATTAAAGCATGGGGGCAGGACCCATGGGCAGGAAGAGCTGCACTGGGGTTGTGGGGCGTGACCATTTTATGGAGTTGGGGGAGATGAAGTTAAGAGGGGAGATAAAGTCAAGAGGGAGTTTCCAAAGAGACTTCCATATACTAAAGACTTACTGGAGGCCTAGCTATTATCAAGGTAAGGTTCCCCGCCCCCCCTCTTCTCTCTCTCAAGTCATTAACATTAAGACAGTAGGGAGTTCCTGGATGTTAGGCTGTGATGAGGTTGCCTTTTTCTGGTAAACTGGTGGAGACTCTTATCAGTTTAACCATTTGTTTTTGTTTTTGTTTTTGTTTTTGTTTTTGTTTTCTTGTCCTTTCCTGTTTTGGTGTGGCTGGGAGTGTCCAAGGAATATCATATATTTCCTACTTCGGGAGGGGGTGTGGGCTAACTTGTACTTTGCCCTCAGTTTGCCGCAAGCTTCCTCATCAATAGGACACATATATTTGGTCTTCATCTTGTTTCTGGCAGAGCTCCTAAAACCCTTGGAATTTTTTTTTTTACATTATTTATTTAGAGAAAGAGAATGTACGTGCATGTGGGAGGGGCAGAGAAAGAGGGAGAGAGAGAATCCCAAGCAGTCTCTGAAGAGCCTGATTTGGGGCTGAAACTCAGGAACTGTGAGATCACGATCTGAGCAGAAATCAAGAGTCCTGTGCTTAACCTGCGAAGCCACCCAGATGCCCTAACCCTTGGAATTTCTTAAGAGCAATGGGAGTAGCCTTTGTTATAATATTTGGTCTTTTGTCCTTTGTTCCTGACATAGCTCCAGATCCTTAAAGGTGAAAGGAGTGTCTTGTTATTCATAACAAGGCCCTTTCAACCACACCTGAGTTTATGTTAATGTGGTAACTTTTGAAAAGGCTCTAAGGATGGGGGCTGGTTGCCAGGGGAAGCTACTGGATTAGAAGGTTGGAATTTTTAGTCCCACCCCCCATCTCTGGGGAGGGGAGAAGGGCTGGAGGTCACCAGTGGCCAATGATTAAGTCTATCATGCCTGTGTATGAAGCCTCCATAAAAACTCAAAAGAACAGGTTTGGAGAGCTTCCTGGGTTGGCAAACACGTGGAGATTTGGGGAGGGTGTTGCACCCAGAGAGAACATGGAAGCTCCATGCTCCTTCTCCCAAAACCTGCCCTATGCATTTCTTACATATGGCTGTTCCTGAGTTACATTTCTTAATAATAAATTGGTAATCTAATAAGTAAAATGTTTTCCTGACTTCTGTGAGCTGCTTTAGCAAAGTAATTAAACTGGAGAAGGGGTTCGTGGAATTTCCAATTTAGAGCCAGGAGGTCAGAAACACAGGTGACAACCTGGACTTGTGACTGGCATCATATGTGAGTGTGGGAGGGGATTTGTGAGCCTTTAACTTGTGAGATCCGGTGCTATCCCCAGGTAGATAGTGTCAGATCTGAGTGAAATTGTAGGACACCCAGCTGGTGCTGCAGAATTGCTTGATGTGAAGAAAACTCACACATCTGCTGTCAGAAGTAAAGTAGTGTGCAGATGGTCCCCAACTTACAGTGTTTAACTGATGATTTTTTGACTTTATGGTGGTATGAGAGCAATATGCATTCAGTATAAACTGTACTTCAAATTTTGAATTTTGTTCTTTTCCCAGGCTAGCGATATGTGGCAGGATCCTCTTTTGTGATGTGGGTAGTGGCAATGAGCCACAGCTTCTAGCCAGCCATGATTGCAAAGGTAAACAACCAATACACTTATAACCATTCTGTTTTTCACTTTCAGTACAGTATTCAATAAATTACATAGATATTCAACACTTCATTATAGAACAGGCTTTGTGTTAGATGATTTGCCCAATGTAAGTGATCTGACCATGTTTAAGGTAGGCTAGGCTCGGGGGCGCCTGGGTGGCTCAGTCAGTTGAGCGTTTGACTCTTGATTTCAGCTCAGGTCATGATCTCAAAGTTCATAGGATTGAGCCCCGTATTAGGCTCTGTGCTGTCAGCACAGAGCCTGCATGGGATTCTCTCTCTCTCTCTCTCTCTCTCTCTCTCTCTCTCTCTCCCTCTCCCTCTCCTTCTCCCTCTCCCTCTCCTTCTCCCTCTCCCTCTCCCTCTCTCCCCCTCCCCTGCATTCTCTCTCTCACACAAAATAAATAAACATTAAAATAATAATAAGTAGGCTAAGCTAAGCTATGATGCTCAGTAGTTTAGGTGTATTAAATTCATTTTTGACATGGTATTTTCAGCACATGTAGCTTTATCAAGGTGTAATCCCATCATAAGTTAAGGAAGATACATAGTAGCAGAATATTGAGACTAGAGGAGAAACACACGGAAGTTGAGTTTTCCTTAAATTGAGTCACTTAACTCCTTGGTAATTCAGTTTCTTCACTTGTAAAATGAGGATAGTAATATAGTATCTTATCCAAAATCCATGAGGACAGATATATCTGAGAATTTCTAAATTTTAAGATTTTAGAATGCTGTCATGGTACATATACCAGATATTATGAGACACCCTCACGGGGCTCTAGGGCAAATCAAACATTAATATTTCTGCATTGAAAGGTATTATGGTGGACAGACTCTTAAAGTGACCCCACACTCTCCACTTCCTGGTGTTTACTCCCTTATATGATCCTGTCCCTTCAAGTGTGGGTAGGACCTATGACTTGCTTCTAACTGAAAGAATATGGCAAAGATAATAAGATGTATATGATTGCAAGTGCATGATTATGTGATTACATTACATAGGATTGTAGTATCCGTCTTGCTGGAGTGTCAGTCTCCCGTCTTTTCTTCTCCCTACCACTCATCCTTGCTGGCTTTGAGGAAGCAAATGGCCATGGTAGGGGATGCCACACAGCAATGAATATGACTTCTAAGCTGAGGGCAGCCTCCGACTTACAGGCAGCAAACAAAACAAAACAAAACACACACACACACACACACACACACCCCAAACTGAAGCCCTCAGTCCTACCACCTACCTCAGGGAACTGAATTCTGCCAATAACATGAGTAAACTTGGAAGTGGATCCTTCCCTGTTTGAACCCAGTAGAAACTGCAGCCCCAGCTGACCTTGATAGAAGCCTTGTGAGATCCTCAGCAGAGAACCCAGCTTGGACTCCTGACCAATGGAAACTTAGAGATAGTAGGGGCACCTGGGTGGTTTAGTCGGTTAAGTGTCTAACTTGGGCTCAGGTCGTGATCTCGCGGTTGGTGAGTTTAAGCCCCGTGTGGGCCTCTATGCTGACAGCTCAGAGCCTGGACCCTGCTTTAGATTCTGGTACTCCCTCTCTCTCTGACCCTCCCCCACTCACACTCTGTCTTCCTCCATCTCTCAAAAATAAATAAACATTAAAAAAAAAATTAGGGGCGCCTGGGTCGCTCAGTCGGTTAAGCATCCGACTTCAGCTCAGGTCATGATCTCACAGCTTATGAGTTCGAGCCCTGCATCAGGCTCTGTGCTGACAGCTCGCAGCCTGGAGCCTGCTTCGGATTCTGTGTCTCTTCTCTCTTTGCCCCTCCCCAACTTGTGCTCTCTCTCTCTCTCTGTCTCTCAAAAAACAAATAAATGTAAAAAAAAAAAAAAACTTTTTTAATAAAATAAAAAAAATTTAAAACTTAGAGATAGTAAATGTGTTGGTCTAAGTCACTAAATTTATAGTAATATTGTTCCATAGCAATAGAAAACTAATAAAGTTATGGATATTCATACTTTTTTCCTGATTTTTAATTTTTTAAATAAAAAACATTATAAGTAATCTAAATAGCCTCACATCTGTTCAGGACAAATTTTGCTACCAGGAGAGTTTGGGCAGCAAATATAGGAAAAGTCTGTTGGTTTTCAGGGTCTTTTGGGCTTCCAAATTAAGATAAGAGATCTTAGACTTGTACCATATAACCTTATAGGGTTGCTGGGCGATGGAAAAATATACTGTGTTAAGGGTTTTGGAACAGGATTTAGCACATAAGAAGTACTCCATAAACTATGATTGACTATTATTATGATTAGAATCAGAGTTCCTGGGACAGGTCAGCCTCTCTGCTGTTATTCCTTGCAAGTTGCTTCTCAAGTTTCTCCATTTCTAACAGGAGGGCTTCTTAGCGGAGACCAGAAAGAGAGTTGGGGGAATAACTTCTGTTTATTGAGCCCCTGTTCTGGGGAGGTTTGGGCTGGGTGTTCAGCGAGCTATAATGTGAATTGCTTGTGAGTGAAAAGACATAGGGTCTGCTTGTGGCCTTACTGCTGAAGAGGTGCACAACCCTAGGGAAATGGCTTCTTGCTGAGTCTCAATTTCTTTTTTTTTTTAATTTTATTATTATTTTTTAAGTTTTTTATTTTGAGAGTGAGACAGTGTGCAGGTGCATGAGTGCATGAGTTGGGGAGGGGAAGAGAGAGGTAGAGAGAGAACCCTAAGTAGGCTCCACTGTCAGCACAGAGCTTGATACAGACTCAATCTCAGGAACTTGGAGACCTGAACTGAGATCAAGAGTTGGACACCTAACCAACTGAGCCACCCAGGCAACCCTGAGTCTCAATTTCTTGATCTCTCAGATGGGCTAGCTGATCCCTCCCACCTAAATATGTGAGAGGAGAGGTATGACAAGTGTACTTTAGACTGAAGGATTATTTTTGTTTTTAATGTCATTTGGAAAGGGGAAGAACATATGTAAGTTGTGCCTGACCTTTTCTTATATACACAAAGGAAATGCTCCCAACCCCAATACAAAACCTCACCTTCATCCCTGTGCAGAGCACAGAGGAGTGGCTCCTTGTTTTTTGCCTAGTCTTCTGTGCAATGTGAATGGGGACTACAGGTCTCTACCTGCTCAGATCACCATACCTACCTTTGCATCCCCTATATTTTTTTAAGTTTGTTTATTTATTTATTTAGAGAGAGAGAGCACATGCGAGTGAGGGAAGGGCAGAGAGAGAGGGAGAGGGAGAATCCCAAGCAGGCTCCACACTGTTAGTGCAGAGCTTGAACTCATGAACGGTGAGACCGTGGTCTGAGCCGAAATCAAGAATCGGATTGCTTAACTGGCTGAGCCACCCAGCACCCCTGCATCCCCTATTTCTTATGCAGTTATGACCTGTACAGGATCTCTCTCTACTTCCTCCACTAGACTATGGGTTCATGAGGGCAGTCCAGTGCCCTGCATGCACCTCAGTAAACATGGAATCAATGAAAACAGGAAAAGGAGTAAGGAGATTACCAGGTGAACAGGAGGGTAAAACACTTTCAACCTGGACACTCACTGTTGATAGTCCCAGGCATGTCAGAATAGTCAAATTTGGATATATTTTGAGGGCTTAACCAATAGACTTGCTGAAGTATTGGAAATGAGGGAAAGAGAGAAATCAAGGCATTGTTCATCCATTCATTTTCAACTGATAATTATTGGCTATTGACTAGATACTAGGTACTATTTAAGATGCTTTAGGTGCAGAGCAAACAAGATGTTAAAGAGCTCATGTTCTGATTGATGGAGGCAAGCAATAAACAAGTAAGATATTGCAAAGAATGTTAAGTGCTAAGAAGAAGACAAAAGAGGACAATGTAACAGGTTATTAGGTAGGATATATTTGGCTGAAAACCCAATTCAGAATGGCGTGAACGTTAAGAGTTTTATGTCATGAGAAAACTCAGAGTAGGATTGTTCCACAGTTGGTTATTCGGTGGCTCGATGACACCATGGCTCCAGCTCAGCATCTCTGTGACTCTCAGGTTTTCTTCTCACGCTTGTAAGATGATTCTACAGGTCTAAGCAATACCTCCTTGCACTAAGGTGTAGGCAGGGAAAATCTGTTTTTTCTCACATCTCTCTTTTAAGGGCATAGAAATCTTTGCCTAGAAGAACCCTCCAGCTCTATCCTTACTAAACCATCCTTGCCAAGGGGAATGAGACATCATCTTTTTTTTTTTTTTTTTAATTTTTTTTTTTTTTCAACGTTTATTTATTTTTGGGACAGAGAGAGACAGAGCATGAATGGGGGAGGGGCAGAGAGAGAGGGAGACACAGAATCGGAAACAGGCTCCAGGCTCTGAGCCATCAGCCCAGAGCCCGACGCGGGGCTCGAACTCACGGACCGCAAGATCGTGACCTGGCTGAAGTCGGACGCTTAACCGACTGCGCCACCCAGGCGCCCCGAGACATCATCTTTGATGTAGATCAGTCATGATTTATCCCTTGGGGTTGGACATGGGCCTGACCACCCTTGTAGCATGTAGGTATTGGATACATGAACAAAATGATGATTCTGTTAAAGAGAGAGGGAATGACCATAAGCAACAAACACTGTCATCCAAAGAGGCAGGGAATAATTAGAAAGGGTAATGTGACCTCCCTAGAGATGGTAATGCTTGTTTGAGTCTTGTCAAGAAGTAGTTGTTAGTCTTAGGAAATCTGGGGACTAGCACTGAGTATAGGGTTTCTTTTTGGGGTGATGAAAATGTTCTGAAATTGATTGTGGTGATTTTTGTACAATTCTGTGAATATACTAAAATGTGTTAAATTATATACCTCAAGTGGGTGAATTATATGGCCTATGACTAGACAAACTTGGTATGAATCACAAAAATTGTTTGATTCACTGGGCCAGATTCAGTGGAGAATTCTCATAGCAAACTTTAGTTATAATTCATTCATTAACAAAGGGTATGAAACTGAATTTCAGAACTTTTATTTTATTATTATTATGTTTTTTGGTGCAAAAAGGTGATTTTATTAAAGCGTGGGGACAGGACCCATGGGCTGGAAAAGCTGTGTCAGAACTTTTAATAAAAGGTAGAGAAATACCCTGTATTTTCAGATGTGTTATTCCCTGTTGGTGTTTTTTTTTTTTTTTTTTCCCCCAAGAATGCAGTTTTCCTAGGCTTCAAGCCACTCAGCATGGATGGCCTCCAACAGACCTGCAGCCACTAGTAGGTGGGATCTTGTCTCATCCAAAGGGCTTCTTCTGTGGCTTATAGAAGGAGATGTTACATTCTCCTTACATGTAACATCTGGTCTACTAATTCAGATGATCATTTTCCATTGGATACAAGCTTCAATGATAGATATTACCCAGCTTAGTTTCTGTCTTTCTCTTTTGTGGCTGAGATTATTTTTGCTGTTCAGGGATTAGTTTTTGTTTGTTTGTTTTTGTTTTTGTTTTTTTTGGTCCTAACACAATTATAAGAAAACATGTTTAAAAGATCACTTTAACATTATTGAAATATAGGGACGCCTGGGTGGCTCAGTTGGTTGAGTGTCCGACTTCGGCTTGGGTCATGATCTCATGGTTCGTGAGTTCGAGCCCTGCATTGGACTCTGTGCTGACAGCTTAGAGTCTGGAGCCTGCTTCTGATTCTGTGTCTTCTCTCTCTCTGCCCCTCCCCAACTCCTGCTCTGTTTCTCTCAACAATAAATAAACATTAAAAAAAAAGTTTTAAATGGGAATGCAAGCTGGTACAGCCACTCTGGAAAACAGTATGGAGGTTCCTCAAAAAGTTAAAAATAGAACTACCCTACAACCCAGCAATTGCACTACTAAGCATTTATCCAAGGGGTTCAGGTGTGCTGTTTCGAAGGGACACATGCACCCCAATGTTTATAGCAGCACTATTGACAATAGCCAAAGTATGGAAAGAGCCCAAATGTCCACTGATGGATGAATGGATAAAGAAGATGTGGTATATATATGTACACAATGGAGTATTAGTTGGCAATCAAAAAGAATGAAGTCTTGCCATTTGCAACTACGTGGATGGAACTGGAGGGTATTATGCTAAGTGAAATGAGTCCGTCAGAGAAAGACAAAAATCGTTTGACTTCACTCATATGAGGACTTTAAGAGACAAAACAGATGAACATAAAAGGGAAGGGAAACAAAAATAATATAAAAACAGGGAGGGGGACAAAACAGAAGAGACTCATAAATATGGAGAACAAACTGAGGGTTACGGGATGGGTTGTGGGAGGGGGGATGGGCTAAATGGGTAAGGGGCACTAAGGAATCTACTCCTGAAATCATTGTTGCACTATATGCTAACTAATTTGGATGTAAATTAAAAAAAATAAAAGAAGTTAAAAAAAATTTTTTTTGAAAACACTGTGCTCACCATTGATAGGAGTACAGTGCCTTGTACAGATGAGGAAGCTGATACAAGTGTTATATAACTGTTCTTTGTGTTTAATAAATGGCAGCATGAGAATCTGAAAAAAAATTTTTTTTAAATTATTGAAATATAGTTGACATACAATGTTGTATTAGTTTCAGGTGTAAAATGCACTGATTCAACAATTCTATACAAAAAGAAAGCATTTTTATCAGAGCCAGTGCTTTGCACCTTGCAGCTGGGCCTTTTCTAACACTCTGCAGAGGTGCAAATGAGCATTTACTAAGAACTGGCATTTGTCCAAAGCTGTGCAAGAGAGGGAGCTCAAGTCTATCTCCTAAACATAACTGAGGAACAAAAAGAAGGCCAGTGTTGCTGGAGTTCAGGGACAGAGAGATAGGCGGGACTGGATCATTTAGGGCCTTGACAGCTAACTGCAGTTGGGAGCCACTGGAAGTCTTGAAACAAGGACATGACAAGACCTGGAAGGCATTTTAAACAGATCAATTTAGAGCCATAAATTTGGGTAAAATACCTGCAACATGAGTAACTGAAGAAGACTAGTATCTAGAGTATAAAAAGTACTCCCACAAGATAAATATGATAAAAGCCAAAAAATGCAATTGGAAAATCAGCAAAATACCTGAGTCACCAGTTTCCCCAAAGAGGAAATCCAGATGGTCAATAAACATGTAAAAAATGTTCAGTCTCATTAATCAACCAGGAAAATATGCTAAAACCACACACACACACAAATACCCATATAAGCCACCAGATTGTTAAAAGTAGAAAAAAAGAATCTGATATTATCAAAGAGCTTTGACAGTAGTAATGCAAACATTATGTAGGGAGACAGTGGAGAGCACCAGGGACTCAGGATAGAGTGTTCATAATTAAAAGCCAGACAGAGGAAGGGGTGGGTCCTCAAAAGGATATTGAAAAGGAGCAGCCAGTGAGAAGGGAGGGGAACAGAAGAGTGTGGCTTTAGGAAATCTTAGAGAGGAAAGTGTTTCAAAGAGATACTGCTCAGAGATCAATTATGATTTAGATGGAGAACAAATCATTAGATTTGGCAAGGTGAAGATGGGTGGCAGGTTTGATAAGGGATATTTTGTGGAGGAAGCAGGCAAAAGCCTGATTGACTTTACCCAGCCACAGTGGGGAGTTGAATGCTCAGGGGCCACCATTTAGTTTGTTCACTTTCTTCTTTTTTACGGTTTGTCTCAAAAAATATCAAGAGACATATTGTTGACCACCAATTCTTTATAAGGCAGTGCACGTATGCCTTCTTACATGTAGCTAGCTGGTATCAGAACTAAATCCATCATACCCTTTCCAGTCCAAGTTACAAAATAGTGATAATCTTAAAAAAAAAAAAAAAAAAAGAGTTCTCCTTAAGCACTGGATTTTAATAATGAGCAGAACAAAAAGTCCTCTAATACTTCTCCTTATACCACATATATGCCTAGAACTGACTCATTTTCTAGACATTTGTGATTAGTGGCATCATACAACTCTAAATAGAATATTTGCTAGCATGAACACAGAGCAGTAATTCCTCTTTCACATTAAATGCCATTGACATTATATGATGCCAAATGCACTGACATGGAATTTTGCCAGCAGCTTGTTTTGCTTTCTCTGAGCATATTTTCAAGAACTTTCTAGCTGGCTTTTACAAACCTTTTGACAACAGTGAGAACCACCTGGTTTAGTAAATAAGGAATGCAGCTCTGAATGAAATATTGGTAGTTTTGGTCTGTTTCTGACTTTAGCAAAAATAATTATTAAATTCTGTACTAAATTGTTTTGTTGTAGTAGTAAAAAATTTAATTGGTTTACCGGAGGTCACAATGTTATGCTAGAAATTGAAATGAAGGCATCATTAACTTCATGCCAAAACCTGACAAAGTTTCTTAGAAGATAGATAGCACAGTGTCAAAAAAAATAACTGCATTGCTGATTTTCAGATATTCACCCTTACACTTCTATCCATATATTTTTTTACTTGTTTCTGTGAAATTACCACATTGGTCTCCTTCTAAAAATGGGCATCCTGTTCATTTTTTATATTTATGCCATTATGAACTTTAATATTTACATTGCTATTTTTATCATTAGATTTTTGCTTTAGTGCTTCCCAATTTCTTGATAACATTTATTTAAACATTGGAGATATAAGACCACACAATAGTAACCACACAAAACTTAAAGTGTGAAAATATTTTAAATCGAGATGAACTGCACCTGATAACTGAATATTAGTGGAGACAAATTGCCAAACACAGTTCTTATAGTTCATGTGGTATGCCAAAAATGGTATAATCACAAAGAATGTAGCAGGACTTCTTATTATTTGAAGACAGTAGTATAAAGTTAGTATTTGTCCTTTTGGGGGGTAAATCACTCAAAAGTAAAGAACAGAATAAGAAAAACTATGAGGCAAATCCTTAAGTTACAAAATAAGTGGATGGGAGTGAGAGTATGGGAGGTTGTTAAGAGTGCAGATTTTAGAAAGATCTTATTAGATTTAGGGTTTCAGATTGGATTGGGGTCAGGGTTAGGATTAAATAGCAAAATATACTACTTAAAAGTTAAGGACATAGCTTAAATCTCTTGTATAGAGCCTAAATCTTTCATTTCAAAGGCAGGAATGCAATTCACAGGTTGGTTGTAGGAGCTTCCCTGGATCCACATGGCTTCAAGAATCAGAGAAAGTGCAGCAACATATGTATCACATAGACAAGTTGTACCTTCAGAAAACAGTCTTTGTCTGTGACACTTGGGGAGAAGAGACTGCACTGTGAATATCCCTATATGGCCTATCTCCATTTGCTGGGGAAAAGTTAAGGTCAAGCAAAATACTGGGTCATAAGCAAAATTCTTGTTGGTTCGGAAAACAGTAGATAGCCAGAGTAACAGGAAGCTGCCTGAATGGGCAGGAAGCCAGGAAGAACCGTGTAGGCCTGAGGAAGTGTTCCTATAGCAACACAGTTGTTGTGCGTACCAACCCTTGGAATGGCAGCTATGTGGACAAGCTGAACCTGGGACACTCTTAAGCCAAAACCCAAGGAAGACTGAAGTGGTCTTGGCTGCTGACAGAAATAGAAACAAACATTATCTGGAGGAGAGCTCTCCAAGTTCAGTTCAGAGGATTCCCACAGATTATGACTAAGCACTGAACTCAGAAACAAGATTACCAAATACACAAGAAGGCAATAACCATGAGTAAGAGTCAGCAGAAACAAACTATCAATTTAGATTCCCCAAAGATTTCAAGTATTGGAATTATATATATATATATATATATATATATATATATATATATATAACATGTATAAATAAAACATATGTATAAATAAAACATATATAAATATGTATAAATAAAATATATGTATTTATATATTTTTGAGGGGCACCTGGGTGGCTCAGTCCTTTAAGCATCTGACTTCAGCTCAGGTCATGATCTCACGGTCATGAGTTTGAGCCCTGCATCGGCTCTCTGCTGTCAGCACAGAGCCTGCTTCAGATCCTCTGTCCCCCTCTCTCTGCCCTTCCCCTGTTCTTGTGTGCACGTGCTCTCTCAAAAATAAAACATTTTTAAAAAAGCAGCTGTGTGAACTGTTTAAATAAAGCATGTAATTTAAAAAGTGATCATTCAGGGGCGCCTGGGTGGCGCAGTCGGTTAAGCGTCCGACTTCAGCCAGGTCACGATCTCGCGGTCCGTGAGTTCGAGCCCCGCGTCGGGCTCTGGGCTGATGGCTCAGAGCCTGGAGCCTGTTTCCGATTCTGTGTCTCCCTCTCTCTCTGCCCCTCCCCCGTTCATGCTCTGTCTCTCTCTGTCCCAAAAATAAATAAACGTTGAAAAAAAAATTTAAAAAAAAAAAAAAAAAAAAAAAAAAAGAAAAAAAAAAGTGATCATTCAATTAAAAACATCCAGGAATGAACAGAAACATTTTGGGAACAATTCAAAAGAAACCAGAAATAAAAAATACAATTGTTGGCAGCAAAAACAAATAAGCAAACAAATAATAAACTGTGAAGAGATTAACTAGATAACTCAAGTGGGAGTTTATGAACCAGAAGATCTGTCTGAAGATCTGATCCAGAATGTAGTAAAGAGAAACAAGGAAATGGAAAATGTGAATAAAAAAAAAAGGTTAGAAGATATGGAAGTTGGAATGATAAGATCTAACACTTAGAGTTCTACATAGAAAGAATGAGAAAGGAGGAGAAGCAATATATAGAGATAATGGCTGTGAATTTTTTTCTAGAACTGATGAAAAACCATAAATCCACAGATCTTAAAAGCAAAGGGAAAAAATTAAAAATCTAATTCAAGAAAAAAATCACAGAAATAAAAAGATACTTGAGTCTGAAAATATAAAAGGGCAAATACTATTTTACAAAAATAGTCCCACATGGTCAATACCAACATATGTCCTCATAAAATTCTTAGATTTCAAAAATTAGCATTCTTTGAAAGTGAAAGAAAATAAATCACTTATAATGAGGAAAACAGGCTGACTTCACATTTTTCCACAATATTCATTCCTAGAAGACATTGTAGATAGAGCAATACAGGTAAAATCCTCAAGGAAAGAGATGTGACCCAGGAATTATATATCCAGTCAAACTGTTGCTGAAGTATAAAGGTAAACAGTTCTGAAAACACAAGATCCTAGGGATAATGTTTCTGTTGACTCATTTGAAGATTCTGCCAGTGAACAATTTTTTATCAAACAATAGATAACTAGAAAGCATAAGGTAGGTAACATTAAGGATTGCTGATAAATAGGATTAAAACTAAAAAACAAATATGGGTATTATATTTACTAAACAAAGGTAAACATTAAGAAAGATAATATAACTAAAATTGGGAAGTTATGGAGAAGAAAGGGAGGTGGAATGATGAGGCAAACTACTAATTAATTGTTGCTTAAAATTGGGCATTTATAATCCTGTCTAAAGAAAGAAGATTAGACATTGACAAAAATACCAAGTCATAATTATCAGAAGAATTGCATGTCATAGGGGCACTTGTACCCCAATGTTTATAGCAGCACTCTCAACAATAGCCAAATTATGGAAAGAGCCTAAATGTCCATCAACTGATGAATGGATAAAAAAATTATGGTTTATATACACAATGGAGTACTACGTGGCAATGAGAAAGAATGAAATATGGCCCTTTGTAGCAACATGGATGGAACTGGAGAGTGTGATGCTAAGTGAAATAAGCCATACAGAGAAAGACAGATACCATATGGTTTCACTCTTATGTGGATCCTGAGAAACTTAACAGAAACCCATGGGGGAGGGGAAGGAAAAAAAAAAAAAAAAAGGTTAGAGTGGAAGAGAGCCAAAGCATAAGAGACTCTTCAAAACTGAGAACAAACTGAGGGTTGATGGGGGGTGGGAGGGAGGGGAGGGTGGGTGATGGGTATTGAGGAGGGCACCTTTTGGGATGAGCACTGGGTGTTGTATGGAAACCAATTTGACAATAAACTTCATATATTGAAAAAAAAAAAAAAAGAATTGCATGTATAACCAAGCAAAATACCACACAGGAAATAATTTTTTAACCTTAAAAGCATGAATGATATCACAATATAACAACTAAACAGTCATGGCATTCTTATGACTAAATAATTGTAATAATTATAATTATAATATAATTGTAAATAATTGTAATAATTATAAATGAGTTAAACTCATCCAGTAAAAGGGAAGAGTCAGATTGTATACAAAATAAAAGTAATTCTACACTGTAAAGAAAGAGAAACTTAAAACTGAAAGAAAAACATTAAATAAGACAAGACACTTCATATGCAAAAGGGTGCAATTCACAGAGATAAGAATTAGGGATACCTAGGGGCGCCTGGGTGGCTCAGTCAGTTGGGTGTCCGACTTCAGCTCAGGTCATGATCTCAAGGTTCGTGAGTTCGAGCCTCACGTCAGGCTGTGTTGACAGCTCAGGGCCTGGAGTCTGTTTTGGATTCTGTGTCTCCCTCTCTCTCTCTGCTCCTCTCCTGCTCATGTTCTGTCTCTCTCTCAAAAATAAATAAAGATTAAAAAAAAAAAAAAAAGAGTTAGGGATATCTATGTACATATGACATAGCATCAATATAAGCATAGTCCTTAAAGCAAAAGTTAAGGTCTACACAGAGAAGTAGACAGAAGCACATTAATGGCAGGATACTTCAATTCATCCCCCAAGTCCATGACAGATTAAATATACAAAGAAACAAATAAAGATATCATGGACTTAAATAACATAATATAGTAGAGTTATTAATCAATTTTGTGATTCTGAAAACAGAGAATATATCTCATATTTTCCCAATTAAACAGGAAACCTTAATAAATTCCAAAAACAAACAAAAACCAAACAGTACAGACAACTTTCTCTAGAAGCAATACAAGAAAACTAGAAGGCAATAGCATAACAAGGAAACAAAAGCCCCACTTGGAAAATAAAATATCTTGGGTTAAACAGCTCTTGGGCCCAAGGGAAAAATGGAATTGCAGACTATTTGGATAAAACAGTAATAAAAACATTACATATCAGAATTTATGTGTTACTGCTAAAAGAGTGTTCAGAGGAAAATATTTTAAATATTTTTATAGTATATCACAATTTGGTTAGAATAGCTAGGGATTGTACTAGGGGATTTCAAAAACCTACTACATACATAAATATCCTATTTAATAAGCAAAAATCACTGGCAACAAAATTATAATCCAAAACTCAATGGAATTCTAGAAATCAAAGTGTCTTTCAAATGCATACGATGTCAAAACAAAAATATGAGTCTGGATATTAGCAAGGCAAGTATTTATTAAGGGGGACTATTGCAATAGGGAGATACTCAAAACCTAAGCGAGAAACATCTCTGAGAAGGCGTGGGCAAGCAAAACTTTTATATGCACAGACCAGGGGACAGGTGACTGTAGAAAGAGGAAGAGGGACACTAAAATTGCAAGGAGGGTGGGTCTTGAACTTAATGAACTGTGTCAAATATTGCAAAAGCAGAAAGATCAAGGTAGGAAATTTTAGTTGGTGGTTAGGCACATGGGGTGGAGTTTGCATCTGAGACGGAGCAAACAATTACAGTGCAGAAAGTTTGCATAAAGGTCAGGGTCTAACTGTCCTTTAGCAAACTAACGTTATGTCAAGCATTAAATTTGACCAGTTTTGTCACTGGCTATCAGTGGTTGCTTAAATGATTTTGTTTTTTAAGTGGATATAAATTTCATATGTATCAGGTCATGTTGATACAAACATATCCTAGACTATAGCTCTATAAATGTTCCAAAGTAGGTCTTATCCACAGGTCATTAAATTACAAAGCAGCTAGAATATTTCACCATATTAACTAATAAGAAAGAATGAAGCATCCAAATGAAATTAAAGATCAGCAAAAAAAATGTTAGAAAACAGAGAAGATTAAAAAGATAAAAGTAGAAACTACTTAATTATAAAATAAAAATGGTAGAATTAAATAACCCAACAGCTGGTTGCTTGAAAAAAAAAAAAAACTTTTAAGTATGTTAATTAAGAAAAAAAGCACAAATATACATGATGCAATAATTTGGAAATTCTAGGTAAAATGGGTTTGTTTTAAGAAACTATAATATACCCAGGGTGCCTGAGTGGCTCAATCAATTAAGCGTCTGACTCTTGGTTTTGGCTCAGGTTATCATCTCATGGTTCATGAGATTGAGTCCACATTGGGCTCTGTGCTGACAGCATGGAGCCTACTTGGGGTTCTCTCTCTCTCTCTCTCTCTCTCTCTCTCTCTCTGCCCCTCCCCATGCTCTCACTCACTTGCTCTCAAAATAAATAAATAAACCTTAAAAAAAAGAAAGTAGCTGTAATATGCCAAACAGATCTGAAAAGAAACTGAAAGTCTAAACAAATTAATTACTTAAAAGAAAGTATAAAGAGCTATCCCACACACACAAAAAAACACTTTTTATAGGCTGTTACACTGCAACCTTAAAGGATAGATAATTCCAAAATTATTTAAGGTATTCCAGCACACAGAGAAAGAAGAGACCTTCCAAGTTCTTTATATGAAACAAGAATAATTTAGATACTAAATCTGATAAAGACTATAAGGAAAGGAAATGCCCATTAATTTCACTTATTGATGAAATAATACTAATTAAAATATTAGGACATGGAATCATGCAATATCTTAAAAGAACAGTATGACAGAATGGGTTTATTTCAGGAATACAAAGGTGATTAAGTATTAGGACATACATTTTATGAATAGATACAAAGAATATCAACTACAGACTTTGAAACAGGATTTGATCAAAACTTAAAATCTACTTTTGAATCAAAATGTTTATAAAAGAATAAGAATAGAATATACTACCTTAACATAAATCTATTTTAATGCCCAAGACAGCATCTGTTTGATAGAAAAATATTAGAAGCACTCCCATTAACAAAAAGTTTAAAAAATAATGACTACTATTTTCACCAACGTTTTCCTAGCTAATGCAATTATCTTTATAATTTGGGGAAAAATTAGAAGTTAAAAAATATTGGAAATAAGTATGCTGCTCCCATTCAACATTGTACTAGAGGTTTCAGCCAAGGCAATTAGGTAAGAAAATAAAATAAAAGGCATCTAGATTAAAAAAGAAGTAAAACTATTTCTATCTGCAGATGACATAGTTTTATATATATAGAAAGTCCTAGAGAATCTACAAATCCATGGGGGCTAATAAATGAGTATAGCAATATTTCAGAGATACAGCATCAATATACAAAAATAATTGTATTTTTATGCATTAGTAATAACAATCCAAAATTGAAGAAAATATTTCCATTTACAATAGTATTAAAAAGAACAAGAAAGTTAATATAAATTTAACAAAAGAAGTGAATGGCTCATAGTTAAAAAATAAAACATCATTGAAAGAAATTAAAGAAGACTGGAAATTGAACAAACGCTCATGTTTATAGATTGGAATACCTAATGTTAAGATGACACTACTCCCCCACATTAACCTACAATACAATGCCTGTCAAAATTCCAATCGCCTTTTTGCAGAAATGGAGAAGCTGGTCCTCAAGTTCAAGGGGCAAGGGGCCTTATAGAGCTAAAACATCTTGAAAAAGAAGCACAATATTCCAGTTATAAAAATAAGTAAGATAGGGGTGGCTGGGTGGCTCAGTTGGTTAAGTATCTGACTTCAGCTGAAGTCATGATCTTGTGGCTCATGAGTTCGAGCTCCACATTGGGCTCTGTGCTGACAGCTCAGAGCCTGGAGCCTGCTTCAGATTCTGTGTCTCCCTCTCTCTCTCCCCCTTCCCCGCTCATACTCTGTCTGTCTGTCTGTCTGTCTCAAAAATAAACATTAAAAAAATAAATAAATAAGATATAGGGATATAATGAACAGTGTAGGGAATATAGTCAATAACACTGTTACAATTTTATATGATGACCGACTTATTATGGTGACTATTTTGTATATAAATATCAAATCATGTTATACACCTGAAACTAATACAACATTATATGTCAATTATTTTTTCAATAAAAAAGACTTTCAGATGTATAACAAAAGAAAAAGTTCAAAGTTCGAACACACAATTCTCCATTTGAAAACTTACTTTAAAGCTCCAGTATTCAAGGCTATGTGGTACTAGCATAAGGATACACATACAGATGAATGGAATGAACTGAGAGTCCAGAAAAAAACCCATACACTTATGGTAAAATGATTTTCAATAAGAGTGTTAAGACAATTCAATGGGGGGAAAGAATAGTCTTTAATGAATAGTTCTGTGACAATTGGAATCTACAAACAAATGAATTTAGAACTTAAGTACCACCCACTATACACAAAAATTAACTGAAACCGGATTAATACCTAGATATAAGGGCTAAAGCTATAAGAAAACATAGATATAGATCTTTGTGACCTTGCATTAGTCAGTGGTTTCTTAGATATGGCACCAAAAGCATAAGCAACAAAAGAAAAAAAAAATAGATAAATTGGACTTCATTAAAATTAGAAATTTTTGTGCTTCCAGAACATTACCTAGAAAGTGAAAAGACAACCAAAGAATGGGATAAAGTGTTTTCAAGTCACATTTTAAAAAAATTCTGCAGGGGAAGAGTTACCATAAAGTAAGTCAAAAGGTAATGGCTACTTGAGGAAATTCATTTTATATTTGTATCACAAAGGGATAATTTTCCTAATATAAAAGAGCACCTACAATAACTAAAGGAAAAAACAACCCAATAAAAAATGGACAAATCATATGACCAGATAATTCACAGAAAAGGTAATACAAATGATTCAAACATAAAAAAAAAAGTAAACTTCTTTCACAATAGAATGCTAGTTAATGTCCTGCTAAGTGATCATTTTTGAACTGTTTGATTAGCAGAGAAAATAATTTGATAATAATGTATTGTGTGGCTGAGCCTATGGGGAACTAGGCACTCTAATTTCCATGAGAGGATGAATTGCCCTCATGAAGAGAGATTTTGGCAGTAACTTTAAAAGTTACAAATTCACATACCTTTTGACCCAACAGTTCTGTCTCTAGGAATTGGTCCTACAGATAGATTCAAATGTGTATGAACTAACATTTGTACAAAGTTATTTATTGAGATCTTAGTAGTTTAAAAAAGAAAACTTCTTTATGTCCATTCAAGAATTCTCTGAGCTGTATAAGAGAATGAGACTACTCTGTGTACTGAAATGGAAGGCTGCCATAGACATACTGTTGCATGTATGTAACAAGTAAGGTGCAGAAGACTATAGCCTAAACCACTTGTCTAAAATGATCAGTGGTGTGTGTATGTGTGAGTGTGTTTTCTTATATGTTGTAAAATATCTCTGGGGGCTCCTGAGTGGCTCAGTCGATTAGGCGTCTGACTTTGGCTCAGGTCATGGTCTCGTGGTCTGTGAGTTTGAGCCCCGCGTCGGGCTCTGTGCTGATAGCTCAGAGCCTGGAGCCTGTTTCGGATTCTGTGTCTCCCTCTCTCTTTCTGACACCTCCCCCCCCCCCCCCCCCCCCGTTCATGCTCTGTCTCTCTCTGTCTCAAAAATAAATAAACATTAAAAAAAAATTTTTTTTAAATAAAGTATCTCTGGAAGGATACATAACAAACTGACCAATATTGGCTAGGGGATGTGGTTGTGGTGAGACTTTTTACTGTTTATCCTTTGACCTTTTTCAATTTTATGTTTTAAGTAATCTCTACACCCAAGGTGGGTCTCAAACTCACAATCCCTGAGATCAAGAGTCATGTGCTCTACCGACTGAGCCAGCCAGGTGCCCCAACTGTTTTCAGTTTTGAATCATGAAAATCATAATCTATTTTTAAGATAATGAACTAAGAATATAAGAGGATTTCTGTAAAAATAAGTAATGAATCTTTAAAAAAATTTTTTTTAATGTTCATTTTTGAGAGTGTGATAGAGCATGAATGGGGGAGGGGGAGAGGTGGGGTTGGGGAGGGACATAGAATCTGAAGCAGGCAGGCTCCAGGCTCTAAGCTGTTAGCACAGAGCCTGACTTGGGGCTAGAACCCACGAACTATGAGATCATGACCTGAGCCAAACTCAGACGCTTAACTGACTGAACCACCCAGGTGCCCCCAAGAAGTAATTAATCTTAACCTCACTTTTATGAACTATGTGTGAACAAAATTACCTCTTTGCTTTTTCCCCCTGAAATGGCCAACTTTTTTTGAATATTTGATAAACCACCACTAGTTGACTACTCTTTGAGCAATTCTGTCCTAGAACATTAAACATTAAGATCCTAAAGAGTCCACCACAGATGGACTCAGGATCTGTCTATATTGCCTTAGGACTAAGTATTATATTCTTATACCAGAAATTAAATGGGATCTTATTTAGAGAAATTTAGTTCTTAATTCAATTCAATAAATATTTGTTGAAAACCCATTATGTAATGTAACTTGTTATGGAGAGATGAATGTATCATGGCTACCATTCTTAAGAAGCCCACAACCGTGCTAAAATACCAAACTATACTTAGCCATATAAAATACGTTCCAAAGATCCTAGCAACACCATGGCAACTGGTTAAAATAGCCTTCTTATAACACCTTGTGCCTAAGTTTACATCTGAGAAGATATACATAAAATTGTTATTAGCAATTACCTCTGTTGGGTGGGGTTAGTAGGAAGCAGATCAGGACTTGTAAGTTTTTAAATATTAAGAAAATGAAGATGGTGGGATCATGAGTGATTTCATTTAGTTTTAGGATTTTTGTTTTTCAAATGTAAACATAGGAACAAATCAAGAGTTTAAAAAAAAACAAATAGAAGGGGTGCCTCGGTGGCTCAGTCAGTTTAAAGTCCAACTCTTGATGTTGGCTCAGGTTATGATCTCGCGGTTTGTGGGTTCAAGTCCCACATTGGGCTCTCTGCAAAGCCCACTTTGGATCCTCTGTCTTCCACTCTCTCTGTCCCTTCCCCATTCGTGTGCTTGCTCTCTCTCTCCCTCTCTCAAAAATAAATAAATATTAAAAAAACACATAAAATTATTTCTTCCCATAATGAAAACAAATTCTTATATACTGCTTTTCCAACAACCTTCACTTAACAATATCAAAACTTGGCACTTTGTGTTTTCCTTGACCCTTGATAAATTAAGTTTGTCTTAAGAAGAACGTATAATATTTCAAAGGATGAGATCATCAACCAAAATGTGAAACCTAGACACTGCATTTATTGTTTACTTAAGTAAGGGAAGGCTATGCTGATCAGACACAGTCTCACTGAGCAAAGCAAATACAGGTTTTATGGGAAATTTTGTTTGGGGAGGTATTGGTTACTGAGGAAGGAGTAGCTGAAAATCAGCCTTAGAGACTTGGGTTATAGAAGCATGTTTCCTGTTCCTGAGGTGTGTTTACTGAAGTTGTCACTTATCAGTTAAATAGTTTTTAAAACCAGCTTTGGTGTTTGTTACCATGGCTATAAAAATATCCATCTTTTCCTAGGTTCCTGGGGATATTTTTTTATTCTTAAAAAATAAGTTATGTCTCTTTTTGCCTGCCCTGGATTTAAAAACTAGAGGTTATCTTACACTAAAAGGAAACAATTTCCTTAGTCTAACCATAATTTGTTATTAAAAGGTCTTAATATAGTGTATTCATTTCCTATTGCCAGTGTAACAGATTACTGCATATTTAGTGGTTTGAACAACAAGAATTTACTGTTTTATAGTTCGGTAGGTTAGAAATCTGACACAGGCCTCACTAGGCTAAAACTAAGGTGTCAGAAAGGCTGCATTCCTTCTGGTCTCAGGGGAAGATGCTGTTTCGTTTTCCAGCTTCTAGGGGTTGCCTACATTCCTTGCCTCACCGCCCCCTTCCTCCTCCTCCAAAGCCAGCAACATAGCATTCCTTTGACTCTGCTTCCGTTGTCACATATTTCTCTGATCCTTCCTTCTACCTCTCTCTTTCCCTTATAGGGACTTTTATAATCACATTGGGTCCAACTGGACAATCCAGGACATTCTCCCCAAATCTGGTTGAAGGGAGGTCCAAGACTGGTATGGTAGCTCAACACCACCACCAACTGACCCTTCTGTCTTGCTGTATACCATACTTGGCAATGACCAGTCAGACTCCAGAATCATGCATGTGTTCCAGGCAAGAAGCATGAAATGGAAGAGGCGGTACCAGAAATAGTATTCAGCTTACATTTCATTTGCCAGAACTGAGTTATAGGACCACCTCTAATGGCAAGGACATCTGAGAAGGTAAGTTAGCTTTCTTACATCTCTAAAAAGGGAAGGAAAATGGAGATCCGTGTTGGAACAAGGGATAGATGCGCTAACCTACCAGAATGACTGCAAGAACTAGATGAACTTAACAAAGAACTTTGTCCGGTTACTGAAGAGCAGGGACCAGGTGCTAGAATTTTAGTGGACGACTTGCTACATGTGTTATGTAATACCTGGTGACAGGTTAGGTGTGGCTTCCACTCTCCTCCACTCCTCAGGGCTGAGTTACAAGAGATGAGGGCAAACCTGGTGCAGACAGTTTCACCTTAGGACAGCCACTCCATCTGTTCCCTCCCCGTGTTACCCGTGTGTAATCCCCTGCTTGTTACATAGTTTCTTCAGGAGCAAATGCCAAGTCACATGCCTCCCAGTGCAGCTGCAACCCATCAGTCAGATTTCACAATGAATGCTTCTGTAAACCAGGTGCAATCTGACCTGCTAACATTCCACGTTTATCTTACTTTGCTACCTTCTGGAGAGCTGAATGGCAAGAAGGCAAATCTAAGGTCATATCCCCAGGGTCCCTTGGTCTGATGTAGGAGTTCAGACCAGCTGAAACCCCTTTTCTTGCAGGAACCAAGTACCTAAAAAAAAAAAATCATCCCTTTCTTCCTCTCCAATTCAGAATCAGTTGAAAGAGATACAGAATCAGACAAATGAAGGTCAAACTATCAGCTTCATAAAGCTGACTGGAAGACACGGCCAAGTGGGCACTCTCACACTTTTCCCAGAGTTATCCAGTAGTCACTGGCACAGTGGAACAACACAGTCTTCCCAGTGGAATAAAGTCCCCGGAGAGGAAAGCTGACACGCTGTCTGCAAAACACTGGACTAGAGAGGGTGGGGGAAGGGCTGAGCTGTTTATTCTCCCCAGCTTCCCTAGGGAGGAGTAAATGAGGGGTGGAGAGAAGCTCAGTAATTCTCAGTTTTCCAGGAAGTTTGAGGTCACCAGGGAACAAATGAGCAGCCAATTAGAAAACCGTTTTGGTCTAGTTCAAATTACTGCGTATGGAAACACAAGGGGTGGAGAGAACGCTTCTTCCCTATAGCTAGGAAAGTTCATTTTGTGTTTGTGTGTGCGTTGTTTTTCTTCTTTTTTCCTAATGTTTATTTCTGAGAGAGAGAGAGAGAGAGAGAGAGAGAGAGAGAGAGAGAGAGAATGAGTGGGGGAGGAGCAGAGAAGAGGGACAGAGGATCTGAGATCTTAAGCTGGTTCATCACTGACAGCAGAGAGCCAGATTTAGGGCTCAAACTCATGAACTGTGAGATCATGACCTGAGCTAAGACGCTCAACTGACTGAGCCACCCAGGTGCCCCTGTTGTTTTTTTCTTTTTCTTTTTCTTTATTTATTAAAAAAAATTTTTTTTTTCAACGTTTATTTATTTTTGGGACAGAGAGAGACAGAGCATGAACGGGGGAGGGGCAGAGAGAGAGGGAGACACAGAATCGGAAACAGGCTCCAGGCTCTGAGCCATCAGCCCAGAGCCCGAGGCGGGGCTCGAACTCACGGACGGCGAGATCGTGACCTGGCTGAAGTCGGACGCTTAACCGACTGCGCCACCCAGGCGCCCCATTGTTTTTCTTTTTAATTAAACTTTTTTTTTGAGATAATGGTAGATTCACATACAGTTGTAAGAAATAATGCAGAGAGATCCCATCTAGCTTTCTCCGGTGGTAACATTTTGCAAAACCATAGTACAATATCACAACCAACATATTGACATTGATACAGTCAAGGTACAGATTATTTCCATCAACACAAGGACCCTTCATCTTGCCCTTTTATAACCATGCTCATTTCTTGTCCCCCACACTCCAGAAAGGGTTGGTTTAATGTGCTCTACTGTTTTCATAAATGGTAGATTTCCTCTGATGTATTTTCCTTCCTTTTAATACACAGCAAATAAAGACACTTGCTTTCAATTTCTTTGTATCAGTAGGACTATCTTTAGGCACCAAAAACGTTTTGCCTCTAGGCTTGTGTTAACACTCTTTTTGTTTGAGAGTCATATTACCTAGTCATATTACCTACAGTCATAAAACATTTCTCTGGGGAAAGGTGTGGGTAGGAAAATAAGTTCATTCATAAAATATCCTTCAGACATTCTTCACTAAGTTTGTAAATACCATGATCAATATAGATTTCATTTTTCCTTTGTTCAATCTCTGGAGCAGATTTTATTTTTAAGATGGTTGTGAAAATGAACTGTCTCCCTCCTGCTTAAGTCTTCAATAGCTAAATAGTGTTCTTTGATTGTATCAGAAACTAAAACACAATTAGAACTTTATTTATTCTTTGTGGACCTGTCATGACATACCTCAGTTTCTCAGGACATGTCTCTCACTGGGTTTACTTCATAGAATTTCTGGAATCATCTCAGAAGACTCCCAGAAATACCCTCACCTCACCTGTTTCACCACCCTGTCCTTCCAGTTCTCCTGGTTTTGAAGTCCCCTTCTGGCCTTACATTTCTTTTTTTTTTTTTTTTAAGTTTATTTATTTATTTTGAGAGAGAGAGAGCATGTGAGCAGGGGAGGGGCAGAGAGAAAGGGAGAGAGAGGGAGAGAGAATTCCAAGCAGGCTCCGTGCTGCCAGCAGAGAGTCCGATGTGTGGCTCGAACCCACGAACGGTGAGATCATGACCTGAGCCGAAATCAAAAGTCAGATGCTTAACTGACTGAGCCACCGAGGCATCCCTGGCCTCACTTTCATCCCTAGCTTGGAGGCCCTACCACCCATCATCATTTGCAGGCTTCCTGACCCTCTCACATTCTTACTCTCCTATTCCACCTGTACTGTAACCCCCAAACAATTGTCTTCTTCATTCCCATTAGGAGGCAACTTGGCAAAGAACATACCATATTAGGTTTTACATGTGACAAATATAGATTCAGATCTTAATTCTGAAGCTTTTATTCTTTTATCTACAGCAGACATTTATTAATTTTTGCTCACCATCATCCAACCCCTTTTCTTTTGGCAACAGCATCACAATTCTTTAGTGAATTACCTGTCCAACCCTCTAGGCTTGGAGGCAGCTCCCCTAAGCATATGAGCCTTGCTAGGACAAACAGTTTCTCTCTCTCTGGAACTGGACTCTGGAATGGAGTGATCCAAAGCATTAAGTGATTCACATAGGCAGCTATTTGTTTCTACTACCAAGACCTGTGAAAACATTTTGTCCTTTACATACTGGTTCATTAGCCTCCCCTTTGTTTTGATAGCTTGCACATATCCTTTCAATGAAATTGCTTTTTATCTTCTATTAGCCAGAGTAATTTTCTGTTATTTGCAACCATGAGACCCTAATGTGCTAGCGGTAGAAGCTTATATTAGTGCCTTAAATTCTGTATAATCAAGACAAATTACATATACATACATGGATGTCACGAGCATTAAATGTGAAAACAAACCTAATGGTTCTGGCATGTAAGAGCCACAATAAATCCATGACCTCTAAATTCAGGTGAAACTCCAACAGAGCTTGGCAATCTTTATTTGTTCTGGGCCATCTGCTTCTCCAAAATTCCCTCAGCAGATTTTACAAACATTTATAATTTTCTTCAAGCTGCCCATTTAGCCTCCCACTCAATCTCAACAGCCTGTCTTAAGCATAACAGGAGAATGTCAAGGAGACAGAGGTACTAGGTTTGCAGAACCTTGGAAGGTTTTATTGATCTTGTGATTCATGCCAGTGTTGTGATGTCTCAAACCTAGCTCGTGAGAATGAACTTTTGAAAAACCATATATGATCAAAGCCATCCCAGATTGACATGTTGATGACAACAATGGTAAGAGTCTCCTTTCCATTACCTACATCCTATAATAAGTAATACTTGGAGTGCTTCAGTGGTTCCTTTGGCATATAGGTACCACTGTGCAATATGCAGGCTTAGACTGGGCAGATGGATGGAGTGGGGTTGCTCTGCTGTTGAAATTCTTTCTCTTAATTTGATGATGGTGGACTTGAAGGTCATATCTGCTAGTTTACCTTCTAATGTAGGCTTCTGGTATGTGTGGAAGTCAGTACTATTCAGTCTTTGAACAGCTGTTAGGATCAGAATGCTCCTGGTTTGTTCCAGTGCTAGAGACACTATTGGAAACTTTTTGTGCCTTTTTCCCAAACATCAGAAGATCAAGATTACATGTGGCTCTAAATAATTAATGTAGTAAAGGATGCAAATTATGTCTTTTTTAACTGACATATAATTAACATACAGTGGTGTATTAGTTTCAGGTGTACAATATAATGATTCATCAGTTCTGTACATTTCTCAGTGCTCAAGATAAGTATACTCTTAATCCCCTTATTAATATTTCATATTTTATATTTCACCTGTGAATTATGTCTTGGTTACAAGAGTCTATAAAGCATTCTCAAAATAACAAAAATACAAGCATATCAGTGTAAAACAACATCAGCCATAAATTTATGCCATCTCAATAAGTAAAAAAATAGTGCTATAAGAGAAAGGAATCCCGACTAACTTGCAAAGGTAGTTTCAGAGTATCTAGAGCCAAACCTTGTATTTTCTTATTAATTTCTAGATAAAGAAGCTTTTTGTATATACTTTTCTCTTTCCTTCCCTTCCCCCTCACTTTTCCCTACTCTTCCCTTCCTTCCTTTCTTCTTCTCTGCCTTTTCACCGTAAATAATCTAGAACTAGCATTAAGTTTGTTAGACATGGCATTTTCTCAGTACATATGTTGCAAATATTCTATTTATTTGTTTGTTTATTTATTTATTTATTTTCCCACTTGAGAGAGAGTATGCATGCACAAGCAGGGGAGAGGGGCGGGGGGCGGGGAGAGAAAGAGAAAGAGAGAGAGAGAGAGAGAGAGAGAGAGAATGAGAATCTCAAGCAGGCTTCACTTTGAGCATGGAGCCAAACATGGGGCTTGATCCCATGGCACTGGGATTATGACCTGAGCTGAAATTGAGCCAACCAGGCACCCCATCACATTTTTTCTATTTAAAATTTTGTTTTATTTTACAATTCTCTCCCCCCCCCCCCCCCACAACTACTAAAGTTTTTCAATGTTTTCATATTTTTCCCTGGATGAAACATGGTTTTTCTTCTTCTTTTTATTTTTTTAAATGTTTTTTTTTTTATTTTTGAGAGAGAGAAAGAACATGAGCAGGGAGGTTCAGAGAGAGAGGAAGACAGAGAATCCCAAACAAGCTCCATCCACACTGTCAGTGCAGAGCCTGATGTGGGGCTTGAACTCAGGAACTGTGAGATCATGACCTGAGCCAAACTCAAGAGTTGGATGCTTAATGGACTGAGCCACCCAGGCACGCTGAAACATGAGTTTTTCTTGTGATCCTTGATCAGTTTTATACCTTAGAACCACAGTAGCACTTGCTGGCTGGTTTCTGGCAGTCTCTTGACTAGATGGGCTTAAAGTACAGAGATGGTTACATTAGCCTTAGAATGAGGCTCTGGAGGCTCCAAGGTACGAAGAAATTCTGGGTGCTCAGTCTCAATGCCAGTGACTTCACTGGCAAAAATAAGGTTTGTGGCTTGAATAAAAGGAAACACCTATGCACCTGACGTCTAGTTTTGCCCGTGAGAGGAGCACATACCAACGTGGAAATGTTCAATGTTTCTGACCCTGTGGGCATATGAACAGCAGGCTGCTGCCTGGGACCATGTGTCTGGGCATCACGACGTTATTGAACATGATGAACTCTTGCTCACAGCACATTTATATGGTGGAAATGTGAGGATGTGAGGACGGCACGAGTAGCTGCAGTAACAACAGCTGCGGGTTGTGGACCCAGCGTCTGTGCTAACAATACACGGTGGGACGTGACTCAGAGTGTGGTCTCGTGACAATAGTTTGGGAGCAGTTTAGGTCTGAAACCCTGAGCATTCCAGGGAGAAGCTGGTCTTCGCTGGACAATTTGTCCAGGAGGACAGAATGTGGCAAGGTCCTGGGAGCCTTGGCACAGCCACCGTGAAGTATCTGAAGGTGGTGCTGGTGAATAGGAGTTGATTATGAAGCTGCATGCAGCTCTTGATTTTACCAATCTCTGCATGAACTGATTTTGACAGTGAGCTGCTGACTCTTCTTTATGTTGAACTAAAATGGTGAATAATGGCTTGGTGGATAAATTGGTGGCTTCTCCTAGGAAGACAGGGAAACCCTTTGCTGGGATCACACTCCATCATGCCTTTGCACTAAAGGTTGTGCCAAATGGATAAAACTCTGTTTGGAGATAAGGTTTCCTTTAGAATACTTTTTTTTTGGATGCCTGGATGACTCGTCTGACTTCAGCTCAGGTCATGATCTCACAGTTTGTGAGTTCAAGTCCCACATCGGGCTCGTTGCTGTCAGCAGGGAGCCTGCTTTGAATCTTCTGTCCCTTTCTCTCTGTGCCCCTCCACCACTTGTGTTCCGTCTCTCTCTCTCTCAAAAAAAAAAAAAAAAAAAAAAATATATATATATATATATATATATATATATATATATATTACTTTCTTCTTTTATTAAGGTGTCCCCTCCCAATTACAAGTTCTCAGAAGTAACTGATCTCCTCAAACTGAGTCAACACATCTATCTATTGAGAAACCTGTGGGGGCTTTCACAGTCTTAAGTAAGGAGTTGGTTATAATGGTGTGAAGTTCAAGAAAG
Source organism: Leopardus geoffroyi (assembly GCF_018350155.1). Lineage (NCBI taxonomy): Eukaryota > Metazoa > Chordata > Mammalia > Carnivora > Felidae > Leopardus > Leopardus geoffroyi. The sequence continues at coordinate 64,546,719 of NC_059341.1, forward strand.
AGAAGGAATCTGGAGATTTAGATTTGGCAGTTAGCTGCATACAGATGGTAGCAAAAGCCACTGGAATAGAAAAAAAGGGAGAGTGTTTAAAATAATAAGAAAAAGAGGTGAGGGTTGAATTGCAGAGAATACCAATACTTACGGAGAGGTAAAGGAAAAAGGTCAGCAATGGAAGTAAGAAATAGTCATGAAATTAGAACAAAAGCCAGGGAGGAATGGTGTCACAGCAGCCAAGGGAAAAGAAATTCATGGAAAACAAATGACGCAGAGATTAAGTAAGGACTGAAAATGTGTTGGAATTTACATTTTTAAATGTTTATTTATTTTTGAGCAGAGAGAGAGGGAGACAGAGAATCTGAAACAGGCTCCAGGCTCTGAGCTGTCAGCACGGAGCCCGATGCAGGCCTTGAACACAGGAGCAGTGAATTCACAGCCTGAGCCGAAGTCAGATACTTAACCAACTGAACCACCCAGGCGCCCCAAATGTATTAGAATTTTAAATGAAGAACTCCTAGCAATGTTCCAGTGACCTGGGATTACAGTTCCATTGGACAGGGTGGGGTGCAGGTCAGATTTCTGTGGACCAGGTGAAGAAGTGTAAGCGTGTATGGATTTCTCTTTCAGGAATTCAGCCATGGAGACTGGTAACTAGAGTTGAACTAGGAAGAACAGTTTAGGAAGGACTTTGTTTTTTCTTTTTTCCCAAGAAGGTATACAAGTGAAGTTCCAGAGGATAGTGTCAGAGTGTCTAGAACCAAGATAGAAGAAGAGCTAGTAAGGACAAAGTAGTTCAAGTTGAAAGAGCACAAGGGTGATGGGAGCCGGAGAAGAGAATAAAGGATACAAGGGAAGGGAGGTCCCCCCATCAGCCCTGCATCCCCGTATTCACACCCTTGTGTCACCTCCTCCCATATAGTGTCAGGGATGGTCTTTGTGACCGATTGGATACAACAAAAATGGTGCTATGTCACTTCTGAGATGAGGTTATAAAAGACACTGTAGTTTCATCTTGGTGCCTTCTCTCTCCCTCGTCATTTGCTCTGGGGGAGGCCGGCTGCCATTGCATAAGCAATCCTATGGAGAGGGCACACATGGTGACGAGCTGAGGCTTCTTGCTGACAACCAAGTGACAGGCTTGGGAGGGGATCCTCCAGCTCCGTTAAGTCTTCATATGACCGCGGCGCTGGCTGACAGTTTGGCTGTAACCTCATGAGATATTCTGAGGCAGCAACACTCAGCTAAGCTGTTCCCAGATTCCTCACCATTTGAAATGGTGTGAGATAATAAGTGTTTATTGTTTTAAGCTGCTAAGTCTCTGTAATTTGCTATGCAGTGTAGGGGAGGAAAAAGTTTTCTTCAACCCTGTTAAGGTCCCTGGCTGGGTCTGAAAATTAAACCGGCAAAGACAGATTAACAAGAGAAAAGCATACAAATTTAATACAAGTGTTATGTGACACAGGAGCCTTCATAAGGAAATGAAGACCCAAAGAAACAGACCTCAGTATTTTGATGCTAGGTTTGCTGGAGAGTGGATTGTTGTGGAGGAATACGATAGATGAAGGGAGTATGAGGTAACTGCAGTAGCATACTTAGCAAGGCCTGTTTGCTCGGATTCTTCTTAGTGTCCTTTTGTCTTTGGAGATAAAGATGCTCCTTTCCACCACATTTAGGGAAGGCGCCTCTCACATGAGGGCTTTATGACCCGTTTCAAGGCAGAAGGGTAGAAAGAAGGTCAGAGTGATCTTACTTCTGCTTGTTTTCTCAAACTCCTTCAGCTTAAAACACTCAGTGCTCATATTTTGGGATAGCGTGTTCTGAACCCCATCTGCATAAATAATACAGGAGGGATTGGCTTTGGGCAGGAGGATGTTCTTTGCTTTCTCTGAGACGTTATCAAGTCTGGTCATTTTTACAAGTTCTTTTCTTTAAGCTTATCTTTTATTGCTTACACTTGGTATCTTAAAATATTTCACATTCTAACTTACAACTAGACTTTAACTATTTTTATTACTCAAAAAAACCACATTAGAATCTCCTACTTTTTTGTAACATCCCATTGGAATTTGTCTATACCACCTCTTAGCTAGTATCCATTTAATGATTCATTTGAAAAATGTTTAAACTTTAGAGAATGTTATAATGTTATAAACTTTAGAGAAAGCAGTGGTTACTTTTAAAATAGTAGAATGACAGATGAGCTAGTATATTTGCTAGTATATCCAAATTATCCAACAATAAGGCTTTACTGAACAAAGCGGTATGGGTGTTAGCATAAAAGCATGAACAAATACCCAAATAGTATACTTGCGAAGTTAATAATTCAGGCAGAAAAAAATGATACATACAGAGAACCCATACATGCCTGAAGAACAATCTGAGAACGTATCAAATCAAAGTTGTGTTCAAAGCAAAAATCATGTTTGCATGACGAACAGTAGAGTATCAGTGAAGACAAATGATACCCTTGATCACAGAACAATGAGAAATTCTTCCAGCAAGTGAGCGTAACTGCCAAATGGGATCATATAAAAGAAGTATGAAGGGAAAACTAATTTTGAGGATATAACCAGGTGGAACTGAAGCTGATTCTTGAAGTTCTGCTTCAGGTCATCCAAGAGAGTTGTGGCCCGTTTTTAACCATTAATGATAAGTATAAGATTCATGCAGGAGCGCCTGTGTGGCTCAGTTGGTTAAGCATCAGACTTCGGCTCAGGTCATGATCTCACGGTTCGTGAGTTCGAGCCCCATGTCGGGCTCTGTGTTGACAGCTGGGAGCCTAGAGCCTGCTTTAGATTCTGTGTGTCCCTCTCTCTCTGCCCCTCCCCTACTCACGCTCAGTCTCTCTCTCTCTCTCTCTCTCTCTCTCTCTCTCTCTCTCAAAAATAAACATTAAAGGGGCGCCTGGGTGTCTCAGTCAGTTAAGTGGTTAAGTGTCTGACTTCGGCTCAAGGCATGATCTCACAGTTTGTGGGTTCCAGCCCCACATCAGGCTCTGTGTTAACAGCTCAGTCTGGAGCCTGCTTCAGATTCTGTGTCTCCCTCTCTCTTTTCCCCTCCCCCACTCTCACTCAAAAATAAACAAACATTAAAAAAATAAAAAAAATAAACATTAAAAAAACTTTTAAGTAAAAGATTCATACATAAACAATTATTCTGCTGGTGGATGTGACTTATTGCATTAATAAACTTGTGAATTTTCAGTCATTTCCATTATTTGTCTCAGACCGTTACTCTTGTATTCATTTTAGGAAGGATTTATATGCAAACCATTGTACAAATTTTAAAATGCCAAATATGCCTCAAAGAAATGAAAGACAGTGGGTTTTTTTCCTTAACAAAAGAGGTGTTTTTTGTTTTTGTTTCTGTTTTTGTTTTTCATTTTTTTATTGCCATCTATTCTCCTTTGTTGTATTTTGGGTTTCCCTAGTTTGGAGCAGGATGGACCACAGTGAGAGTCTGGAGCTTGGCCGGGTCATGGGACCAGGCAAAGGTGAGAAGATTAACCGGCCCTTCTGTCAGTACAGAGAAGGGTTTAACAAGGTGGACAAGGCATAGTTTTCATGGTTTCCCATTAATATTCTATAGGAAAAATTACAGTACTTGGATATGGAAGATCTTGATTTGAATTCTGATTTTACTATTTAGTAGCTATGTGATACTGAGCAAGATATTTACCTCTCTGAGTCTCAGTGTCTCCCCCACAAAGTAGAGCTAAAAAAAACCCTGCCATTATTACATTCTATTTTTTTCTTAAAAGTCAAATGAGCCCTGTATGAAATATTTGTGAAGCTATTTTTTAAATCTATAAATATTATTATTTTTATTGTTGATACTATTATCGTTTCTTCTTACCTTGAATTTTTGTGTCCTATTACCATAGGCCTAGGCCAGGCTCTTTTCTCCTCCATTCTAGATTATTGAAGTAAGTTTTCTTACTGGTCTCCTTCTTTCTAGTCTTTTTGCTCTATAATTCATTTTATAGACCTTTTTAATGCATCATTACATTGCTCAAAAATATTGACTGTTTCTACATTCTATAGCAGAGGTTGCAAAGTGGATCTCCAAGGCTGGATATAGTCTGCAAATTTGTTTTATTGCTCCAATGTTCTGAACATTGTTTAATTAGTTGGAATCCTTTAGGTGGGTCATATGCTTCACTGATTTATGTTCCTCGCCTGGCTTCTAGGTTTCCAAGTATAGCTGAGCAGATTTTGCATTGTATAACTCCAGGGGGCACTATGTACATAGCACCCCCTACAGTTGTGCAGTGCACAACCTATATGATCACAGCCCGTCTTGAAGCCTCCAGAGGTTTGAAGCTCTACACTCTAGTTTATATAATATGGCAAAGAAAACTGTTGTCTAACCCTGTCCACAATAACGACTAATCAAGCCCATGACGTACTAAAGCCTAAAAAAGGCTGACATTTCTAAAAGCATTTCACTCTAAGACAAGTCTTAAAAAAACAGGAATATTCTAAAAGCCTTGAATTCTAAGATAAGCCCTAAAGTTATTTTTTATTCAAAAGAAACATTTTGTTTTTCTTTTTTATCAAAATGGACCCCAAAGCTATCTAATCAGAATTACTGACTACCAAGGAACAAATGGAGTTATCTCCTGACCTTGTGATTTTTTTTAATTCAAAGACTTCTATTTTCTTGAATAGGTGAGCCAGTTCTGTATTAACTTGTCTCCTTTGCAAATGCAAGTTAAAACTCTAGTCAGTTCTTCAATTTGTGTCTGAGTTTTGCAAAATAAAGTTCCTTTAATCCTAATTCTAAAGTCTTTACAATGTGGATCCTATATCCCCACAGTTTTCTCTTTTGCATAAATATTACACTTGAGACAAACCAATTTCTCCCTTCACATAAACTTCACAATGCTTTGTTGCATTTCTCCTTCCCCTAATCCTCTGCCCTCCTTTCCTTCTTCTCTTAACCTACGTTGCTTCTGTTTAAGGCCATTTCAATGCCACTGCCTTTGCGAAACATCTTTTGCCACTCTTGTTTCCATCTGTTTTTCTTGGAACTCTTTATGCCCGTATTGTCTTAACCTTATTTATTTGATGCTGTGTGAACCTGTATGTATGTGAATTTTTTAAAAATTATTTTTTATCTTTTTTCTTAAAATTATTTTCTATCTTTCTTCTTATAAAAGTAAAACTTGTTCAACTTAAAATACAGAAAATATAAAGGAGCAAAATGAAATGAAACACTTGTCATAAAACAGTAAATATCAAAGGAAAAGAAACCCTAATGAATATTTGTATAATCTTGGGATGAAAGGGGGATATTCTGATGCCAAAAATATAAACCTTGAATTTAGAAACAATAATTTCCTTTGTAAAAGAGTTACCTTTCTACATGAACACAGGAAAAAATGGACAGCCTTTCCAGACCTTGATTAATAGCAGCATGTATCTCTATAAAGCTCTTTGTGCTATTGTACAGATAGGGTAAAAATGTGTAGAATGTTGACACTTACAATAGAAACTGTTCATATCACCAGAGCTTTTGGTTCTGGACAGAATTTGGACAGTTCTGGCAAGGAAATAATGGAAAATTTGTGATTTCTGGGAATGAAACTACTAAACAGCAGATGGGAATTAATCACCATTCTTTTAGGCTTAGTGCTAAAGAGAAGCTATTGGATTAGTCATTAATACTTTTGACATCTGAAGAAATCTACCTTATTTTCAAAGAGCCAAAAAAAAAAAAAAAAAAAAGGAAAAAGGAAAGAAAAAAAGGAATTTCTTTCCCCCAAGGAAAATATAGTAAAACCTCTAAGTAATGAGTACCAAATAAAACACCTTCAAACTACTATGAATCACCGGTCTGTGTTCCAACCTATTGAGTGGGTGAGGTCCAACGACAGCTTGGGAAGTCCCCGACTCCAAAATCTCTAGGCATACTCTCTACCCCTAACCTCATATGGCTTTTGAAGTTTTCATCCTTTATTATGAATAATTGATTTTTTCTCAAACTTACGGAAACTGTGAATCAAAGCTTCTGTAGTAAATTGTGTTTTATTTATTGGCCTATAATATGTAATCTAAGTAGAAAATGATGAATTTATTATGCAAATACAAGAAAGCCTTGGGAAAGTCCCTTAGCTCTCCCTTAAAGATCCAGAATGTTGGCTTTTAGAGATGGCAACTTGGTTGGGTTGAGAAGGATGGCGAATGGTACAGTGTCATAGGGATTAGTGTTGAGCTAGTTCTTTGAGAACAAGTCATTTTCCACATCAGAGGATGTATGTGGAAGAGTTTATTAAAATGATGGAAGCAGGCGCCTGGGTGGCTCAGTCGTTATGTATCTGACTTTGGCTCAGGTCATGATCTCACAGTTAGTGAGTTAAGTCCCACATTGGGTGACCACGAGCCCCCTTTCGGGTGAACACAAGCCCTGCTTCAGGTGAACATGAACCCTGCTTCTCTCACTCTCCCTCTCTGCCCCTCGTGGGATTCTCTCTCTCTTCCTCTGCCTCTCACTCACTTGCATCCTCTCTCTCTCTCTCTCTCTCTCTCTCTCAAAAAAAAAAAAAAAAAAAAAAAAATTACGTAGACACTAATGCCAATCCAAGCCTCCTTTTGTTACTGACCCCCTTCCAAATGAATTGTGTCAGTCACTGTTTTGCCTGCTTTATATTTAATAACATATTTACTCTTCTCAACAACTTGGGAGGTATGTACTATATATCCTTTTGTTTTGTGGTGAGGACATTTGAGTTTGGGAGAGAGGAAAATTTATGTAAGAGTCCCTGAGGATGTAAGAGTTTTCCATGTGGCCCCTGTATGTCTACTTTGCCTGAATTGTTTCTCCCATTCTTCTTGCACAGGATCCTAGTCCCTATCTGTCTCTCCCATCTATGTTGATAAATTCAAGTTGCCCAAATAATGGCTGGTAATCTGCAGTACAATTTCCTCCTCTTTCAAGACACTTTTCTGACCAGCTATTCCCCAAACTAGCTGAATTTTGGCTGATAGTCTCCTACTCAACACCAGCTAAAATTCTATGAAATTCTTGCCCCTTCTTTCCCAAAGATAAACTGTTCTCTAGCTCCTTCAAGAGACTTCTTGGGACCAATATTTTAAAATAAAGTCTTATGCTAATGGTGCTCTGACTGATTTTTTCCATACTATTTTCCCCAAAGCCACATAGTTAGGAAGTAGTAGAGCTAGGATTTAGATGCTGATCATTTAGTAGACTATACTGATAATTCTCCATTTTAAAAGTTACTGGTTGAATTTGTTTGCAACCTGAAATACCCTTTCTCATAGAAATATCCTTATCATAGAAGTGATCCCATGGTCTGAAACCAGCTCTTTAGGATGTTATAACCACCCTGAGCTGCTATAAGTGGAAGAAACAAAGCAATAATGAAATAAAAGATTGGAATTAAGTGAATGAAAGAAGCAGGTTTTGACAGAGTCACCATAAAGTTTATTGTCCAAGTAGGAGACTTGGGAGAGTGAAAGAGTTGCTATTAATAATTACACTAGGAGAACAGGCATAAATGGGGACTATACTGGACACGCCAGCACATATCTTCAATCTAGGTGTAGGTCACAGCTGAATGACTTTGAGCAAGGCCTCAGCCTGCTTGAGCCCCAATTTCTTCACTGTAAGTGGGAGTGTTGACACCTAACTCAAGGGGGCAGTAGCGAGAATGAAACAAGAGTATACTGCACACTTGAATTTGTAAAATACTGTATAAATATAACCTTTTAATAATGATAATTACTAATATTACTTACCTGCACCATCACACAGTATGTGAATACATATGTATGTATGTATAATTTTTTATTGAGGTAAAATTGACATATTAGTTTCAGGTGTATGATTTAATGATCTGATATTTATATACACTGCAAAATGACTAGTGCACATCATCCACTGTATGTTAAATGTCGATTTGTATTGCTTTTCTCTTTGATACTCTCCCCGTCTAGATCGTCTCTTTGTAACTGTAGTAAGAGGCAGAGAAAGCAAACCAAGCAGTAAGAGGCCATAGGCATCTATTCTCTACCAGGGCACACAAACTACCTGGGGAATAAGTTCTGTTTCATTTCAGGAAAAACAAAACAAAACAATACAAAACAAAAAAACCAACTTGTTTTTATTGAAGTATAATATGAATCAATGTTGTTGATTCAAAGGTCAAATTTATAACTACAAACCCCAGTCGTGAATCCAGCTGGAGAAAGGTTCATGGATATTCAATAACCATGAAGTTCTTGAGCCCAAGTTTATTTTTATTTACAGTCTAAAATCTGTACTCAGGTATTCTTATCCTTGATCCATGGTTACATCTCCCCCAGGTCTTCCTCCAAGGTGGCACTGATTAGATCAATATGCTTAGTGATGATTTTCTTCATTTCTCATTATAATATTATCCTCAAGAGGAGGCTCATCTCTTTGGTAACCAGTGCATGCCTGGGGAGTCCTGCTTTGTGGAGCCCTTTACCTACGCCCTGGGCCAGCTTCCAATGTGTTCTTGGCTTACTCAGTAAGTAAGATCTGGTTGTCTCAAGTCTGAAGCACAATTTGATCTTCATTCTTTTATCTCTTGTCTGAGAGCCAGCTATTCAACTTCATTCTTCTTTATTGCTGACCAGGGCAATTTTCCCATAGAACTGAAAACCCTCCAAATACCCATATCTGTATGTCCTTGTTTTCCATTTTCCAAGGCTTTTAACCAAATATAACTGTTATTTACAATTCTGTGTAAATTCTATGTGTGTTTCTTGCATTCTGTTAGGATTCATTTATTCGTACATTCAACAAATGTTTATTGGGCACCTAGTATATGACAGGCATTGGTTTAGGTGTAGAGATAATACAGTGTGAAGACTAAGTTTTTGTTTGCATTCAATTGGGGAACACAAAAACAACAAATAAATAGATAATATATTAAATAGTAATAGGTGCTGTGGAGAAAAATAAGAGCAAGGTGGGTTAGGCTGTCCTAAGGGTGGGTGGCAGAAATACAAAATAGTTTGTAGGGTGGTCAGGGAGAGCTTCTCCGTGAAGGTGACATCTAAATAGAGACCTGAAGGATGTAAGGGAGGAAGCCATATGGTTATGCGATGAAATAGTCTTCCAAACAGAAGGAAAAGTAAGTGCCAAGGTCCTGAGGTATAGAAGCATGCTTGCATTCAGGAAACCGAAAAGAAGCCAGTGTGGCTGGAGCTGAGGGACCAATGGGAAGAATAAAAGGAGAAGTAGGGAGGCGAGGGCTGGGTGTTGCTTATAAAATCATGAGTGAGATAGAATGTCATTGAGGCCTTGAGCCAAAATGTGACACGATCTGGTGTCCATTTTCAACAGAATGAAGAACAGCTACAAAGAAATCTAGAGATTAATTAGAAAGTTATTGCAATAATCTGGGCAAGAAATGATGATGGTTTGGAACATGGTGGTAGCAGTGAAGTGCTATGGGATGGGCAGTTATGGTTATTGTACATTTTGATTTTAAAGCCGATGTAATTTGTTAAAGGATTCATGGAGAGTTTGAGAGAAAGACATCAAAGATGACTCCAAGATTTTTGCCCTAAACATGCAAGGAAAGTTTTTCTTCACTGAGCTGGGTAATGCTATAGGAAGGGTAGGATTTTTTTTTGTTTTTCCCAGTTGGGGAATATTGGGTTGTTTCCAGGTTTTGGTGATTATTGATAAAGCTGCTTTAAACATTCACATACAGGTTTTTTGTGTGAACATAGATTTTCATTGCCTTCAGATAAATGTGCAAAGTGTATGTTTCACTTTAAAAGAAACTGCTAAAGAGTTTTCTAAATTGGCTGTCCTATTCTGCAGTCTCACCGGCAAAATATAAGGATGCCAGTTACTTTGAGTCCTCACCAGCACTTGGTATTGTCAGGTTTTTGTGTGTGTGTAGTCATGCTAATAGGTACATAGTATTTCGTTTTCATTGTAGTTTTAATTTGCATTTCCCTAATGACTAGTGATGTTGAACATCTCTTCATAGGCTTATTTGCCATCTGTACATCCTATTTGGCAAAGTGATTGTTTAAATCTTTTAAAAAGAAGGCTATTGGGGCATTTGGGTGGCTCAGTTGGTTAAGCATCCATTTCTTGGTTTAGCTCAGGTCACGATCTCATGGTTTGTGAAATTGAGTCCGACATGCTGACAGCATGGAGCCTGCATGGAAATCTGTCTCTGTCTCTGTCTCTCTCTGCCCCTCCCCTGCTCATGTGTGTGCATGCGCACTCTCTCTCAAAATAAATAAATAAAACTTTTAAAAAATAAAAAATAAAATAAAAAGAAGCTTATTTATTTTCTTATTTCTGCATTTTGAGAGTTCTTTCCATATTCTGGAGTCAAGTCCTTTGTCAGATAGATGGTTTGCAAATATTTTTGAGGAAAGGTAGGATTGAAAGAAAATCGGGAATTTGTTTTTGGAGAAGTTGAGTTTGTGATCCCTGACATTCAAGTGGGGGTGTGAAATAGGTAGAAGTTCAGAGGAGAGGCGCAGGCTAGATATATAAATTGGGGAGTTATCAGCTTGTAGGTGGTTTTTAAAGCCATGTAACTAGTTAAGTCCACCTGAGCAAGAGTAGACAGAGAAGGGAAGAAGTCCAAAGAGTGAGTTCTGTGGGAAGATGTAGAGGAATTAGCAAAGGATACTGACACATAGTAGGGAGATAGGAGGGGGATCAAGAGATAGAAGGGTGATGTGGTGCATGGGTGGCTCAGTTGGTTAAGCCGCTGACTCTTGATTTTGGCTCAGATCATGATCTCCTGGTTTGTGGGATCAAGCCCTGAGTCTGGGTCTGCCCTGATAGGTCTTCTCCCGCTTGCATGCCCTCTCTCTGTCTCTCAAAATATATCAACTTTTAAAGAAAGGCAGAGGAATATCACATAAGCCACATGAAGAAAATGGTCATAAACATACTCTAAAATGATATGCTTTTTAATTTTATCACATGATATCAGTTTCCTCATTTGCCTTCTTCACTAAATGTCAGATTTTGAGGCCCGGGAATTTATCACATCCATTACTCTCTCTCTGGGGCTCTGGTTAGCTCAGAGTCTGCCACATATTAGACTCTCTTGATGGGATTTCTTTTCCATGTATTTATTTATTTATTTATTTATTTATTTATTTATTTATTTATTTTTAATTTTTTTAACGTTTATTTATTTTTGAGAGAGAGAGAACCAGTGTGGGAGGAGCAGAGAGAATGGGGGACAGAGGATCTGAAGTGGGCTCTGTGCTGACAGCAGAGAACCTGACTCAGGGCTCAAACTCATGAAATATAAGATCAACTGAGCTCAAGCTGGACGCTTACCTGACTGAGCCACCCAGGTGCCCCTACTTTTGTTTATTTTGAAAAAAGTTGTAAATTAGAGAAAAGTTACAAGAATACTATCATGAGCTCTGGAACCCCCTTTACCCAGGTCAATAATGTTTAGTAAACATTTTGCCAGATTTGATTCTTTTTCTTTCTCCCTTTGAAACTAAGTTACAGAGATCACGACGTATCATACCTAAGTAATTTAGCATCCATCCTTAAGAAAAAGGTATTGTCATACAAAACCACAGTATAATTACCAAATTCAGGAATTTTGACATCAATACACTGTTGCTGTGAATATACAATCCATGTACAAATTTTGCCAGTTGTTTCAGTAATGCCCTCCTTCCCCTTCTCACTTTTCTTTTTTCTTTTTTTTTTTTTTTTTAACTTTTTTTTTTTTTATTTATTTTTGGGACAGAGAGAGACAGAGCATGAACGGGGGAGGGGCAGAGAGAGAGGGAGACACAGAATCGGAAACAGGCTCCAGGCTCTGAGCCATCAGCCCAGAGCCCGACGCGGGGCTCGAACTCCCGGACCGTGAGATCGTGACCTGGCTGAAGTCGGACGCTTAACCGACTGCGCCACCCAGGCGCCCCCCCCCTTCTCACTTTTCATTCAGCTCCTGTGTCCCTTTAGTCTCCTCTGATCTGGAACAGTTCCTCAGACTTTGTCTTCTTTGACATTGACTTTTCTTTTTTTTGACATTGATGTTTTTGAAGCACATAGACCAATGTTTTTAGAATGTTAGCCAATTAAGATTTTTTCCAATGTTTCTTTATGTTTAGATTTCTTCCATTTTAGGCAGCAAAATGCGTAAGTGACATTGTATACATATTAGAAACTCAATGTTGGTTGAATCATTATTAAAGAGAGTAATTCACTAATTTCTTAAAGGGAGATTATGTCAAGTCAGAAACGAAGATGAATATTAGATGCTACCCTGCTTGCATAGAGATAGGTAGATAGGAAGGTGGGGTTGGGGGGAGGTGCTAGCAAAAACAGGTCTCTGGATGAGAGATTAGAACTTTTATTTACTCACAGCAATAACGCCAGGTGGACTAACACTGTTGCATAGTCCCTCAGGCCTAAAACCCCACACAGGGAGACACTGATGAGAGCAAGGTGGCTAGACCTACATGTAGGGAGGGATGAGGGACTCTGCTCCCTTATAGAAAGAGAAATAACCTTTCTTCTTTCCCTTCCTTGAAGGAGGGAGAAAAGTCTTTGCCTCTAGTGTAAACTAATTCTCCTTAGGAACAGAGGGGAAGAATTCTTGGATTGTTACCCTTTGGAAGCTAAATTATCTAAATTGTCTCCAAGGGAAGATAAAACTAGCCTCTTTGAGATTGCAGCCAGGGTTTTCTGTTCTTTTGATGTGTGAGCACATAGGCAGATAGTTCCCCAAATCCTTCCTTAGGCATCTTTGGGGAGGAGGGAAAGTTCCCTGTCCTGGAATGTAAGGCTTTGACTCCAGGTAAGATAACTTTTATTACCCTTTAAAGGGCAACAAACATCTTTGAAAGCAAGACTTTAAACATTCTCATCTTCATAGTAGATCAACGTCCATAGCTCAATGTCCTGCAGAAACACAGGAACATAGGGAAAATTGCTCTTCTCTAGGCTACAGTGCAAAATTTCAGAATGGGCAAAATTTGTATTTTGTGATGCGTGGGCGTCCTTTCTGCACTCTTTCCCTCTCATTTAGTGCATCTTTCCTTTGACCTTTGGTAGTCTCATGAGGCTCTACCCTATCACTTCAATTTGGGGTATGAGATCCGTTTCAAAATACTCTATGCTACAAGATTATTTTGTCCTGTGTCCCCAAATTAAAAAGTTCCATACTTTTAGGGTACTGGATCTTAGCTTCTTAGAAGGAGAGCAAGCTAAAGTTTAACCATCAAAATTAGCCATCAGCAAATCATGTGCTCTTAATATTGCAGGAGATTTTTGTCTCCCAGAGTTCTGATACCTATCACGTAGAGGTGGAGGGATTGAAAGAATGAGATGAAGTAAATTTTGTGAAAGCACACTTGGGATTCGTAAAATCCCATATAAATGAACGCAAATTTGTGTAATAATAATTACTAATGCTACTGCACTAAGGCCTGGGTACAAGAAGACACTATTTTAATTCATGGCTTGTGTTGACTTCTGCCATTTTAGTACATAGGCATTCATTTTCCTGCTTTCCGTCTCATGGCCACAAGATGGTTTCTGCATCTACAGACACATTTGTGTACATTCCTGGCAGAAAGAAGGATGTGAAGTAAAGAGCAAAGAGGACAAAATAAGCTGTGTCTTTTTATTCAGAAAGAGACACTATCTCCAGAAACTACTACCCGATGGGGTTTTGGAGTGGTGGTGGGGGTTTGGAGCTGGCGGCCAAGAAAGAATTCTTGGAGATGTCTTTGGTGCAAAAAGGTGATTTTTATTAAAGCACGGGGACAGGACCCGTGGGCAGAAAGAACTACACTGGGGTTGTGAAGAGTGTCTGGTTATATATTATGGAGTTGGGGGAGGTAAAGTCAAGAGGAAGTTTCTTAAAGGGATTTCCATATGCTAAAGAAGACTCAGATTACTGGCGCCCTAGCTATTGTCAAGTTAAGGTTGTCTTCCCTCTAGTAAGGCATTAACATTATGACAGTAGGGGGTTCCTACTCTGTATTTGCCTCAAGTATTTGTCAATGGGCTGCAGGTTATAAAGAAATTTAATTATACCTGCCCTTTCCTTCTTGTCTTTGTTTCCCATATCACTATGAAGGAGAGGGTGATATTAGGGGATCCAGGAAACTGAGTCTATAGGTTTCTAGAGATTAGGCTATTGATAAGATTGTCCTTTTCTTGTAATTTACTAAGATATTTGTAAACTGATGGAGACTCAGGACTGGCATGACTGTGATCTCTATCAGTTAACCATTTGTTTGCTTTGCTTTCCTTTGTTCTTGGGCAGCCAGGAATGCCTGAGGAATATCACACATATCCCACGGTGGGGGGAGTTGTGAAGGGTGAGGGTGGGGAGAGTGTGGGGGGGGGTGCTAGTTTGTGATTTGCCCTCAGTTTGCCTTATGCTCCCTCATCACTACCTTCATCTTATTTTGAAAACTGTCACCTGACCAGCCCAGATGCCAAGGAAGATGAAAGAGTATTTTTTAAATCACATCTACTTTGAATAAAATCAGTGCTCTATTAGGAAGAAGGACTGGGCAGGGGTGGGGTGGGTATTGTTTGAATAGGCAACTGGCAATGTTAGTCCCATATAACAGTTTTACTTCTAGGAATTTATCCTACAGTTTTACTCACTGTTGCAGAATCTGTTGGTGCCCCAGGCATCCCTGCTACCATTTTGGTGTGCTCATCCCCCCAGCAGCTGTGGGAGCTGCTGGGAATAGCTCCCACCTACAACCCCAGAAGATTGCCCTTGGATGATTAGAGCCACCTGAATCTTAAAGTACCTGGAGTTATGTGCTGCTTTCCCATACCTCCCCCCCAACCCCCATCCTGGAGTAGCCAGTGACTATTTGGATGTTGGAAGGTGGTGGGAGGGACACTAAAATATCCTCCAGACTGAGAATGCACTTTGAGACGAAAAAACAGAGCAAGCCACTCCATACCATACACAGAACTTCTTTAGGGTGAACAACCTACTCATGGGGGAGATCAGGCAGGCAAGGATCCAGGCAACACACAGCTATTCTCTGCCCAGTCTGGACTTTAACTTACAGCTTTTTTAGAGTGAGGGAATCATTGTGGTGAGGTCAAAGGGTAGTCATCTAAAGTGGTGACTTTTGTCTGTAAGTCACCTCTAGTAGTTATCTAAAAGGGTGCAATCTGTGAGCCAGTCATCTCTACTCGTTATCTAAAGTGATGTCTTCTGCGTGCCAGTTTAGGGAGGTCAGAACAAACCTTCCTGTATTCTGTTCAGGGCACACATAGTCTGGAACACATAGTCCCGAGGGAGGTCATTGTGCAGGCATGAACAAGGTGGAGGGCCAAAGATGGAGTCAGTGTTGTCAGCACTCCCACAGTGAGGGTACAAATGTTCTGGTCCTTGTCTGAAGGCAGACAGCAGCTGCTTGTACTTTATGCTTCAGAGGTCCCTGAAGGAACAGACTGAATCCAGACTTCATCTGCAACCACATTCTTGCTTTACTTCTTCTCCTTCCTTGTACTGCTTCCCTCATTCTCTTAGGTTTACTCCTGAGAGTGTTCTAATAAAACACTTGCACAAGAATCTCCACCAGAATCTCTGCAGCTGGAAAGACAGACCTAAGACACTCACACATATGTGAAATGACACATACAAGATTATCCATTGCTTTATTATTTGTAATAGGAAAAGACTCTTAACAAGCTAAATGCCCATCACTAGTATACTGGTTAAATAAAGTATGGTAACATATATAATTGAATACTTACCATGCGAGGGTTAAAAAGAATGAGGCAGCTAAACTCGTAATATTGGTTCTTCTGGGAAAGAAACTGTGGGTTGAGGAACAGGGTGAGAAGTAAACATTTCACTGTACTGTTTGTTCCTTTTGAACTTGAAACCATTTGGATGTATTGAATATTTTATAAAGCAAAATTGACATTAAAAATTAATGTGGACTAAGCAAGTAAATTTGGTACTTAAGTGAAAACTCCCAAGTACCTGTAACATTTATTAAATGACTATAAAATAGTAGTAACGAAAACTATTGTTTACTAAGAGATTACTCGGTGGCCTATGTCTTCTCCTTTTATATCTGCATTTCTCAAAGTCATATATACATCCTGTCACCATACAGGTCTGTCCTCTCTGCTAAGATAACTCTTAATAAGCTTATCAATGACCTCCTTGTCTTTAAATCCAGTAGCTGTTTTTCAATCCTCATTTTTGTTGTCTCTCAACAGCATTCTGTGACATTATGCCTCCTGGTTTACTGCCTACACTATACCCATGTCTTCCTAGCCTCCTTGCTCAGTTTGTCTGCTGCTGCCATCTTTAAATGTCCAAATTTCTCAAGACTCAGACTTAGGCTGGCTTCCCTTCTTACTTTGTGCTCTTTTCTCAGGCATTACTATCCACATCCATGGCTTCAGTGACAATCTATGGACAAACGCATCCCTGATTTTATAAAATCTCCTCTGAACTCCTGTTTTCAAATGCATATTTACTATGTCCTCTTGGATGTCCAGTGAATGGCACCACCAGTGACCCAATTTCTCCTTTCAGGAGACTAGAGATTGTCTTTCTCCTTTAATGCTCATATCCAATCCAATGTGATGTACCTCCCTTCAATAAAACTTTGCAATGGGTTTTCATTGCATTTCAGATAAAATCTAAATTTCTCACCAAGGATTCCAAGACTACATGATCTGAGCTATGCCTACCTCTTCAATCTCATTTCAAAGCATTCTCACTTTGGCTCCCTCAGGGTTCTGTCCTCAATACTGGCTCTTCATTGTCTCACCTACTTTTGTTGTTTTAAGTTTTTAACATTATTTTTCGTGCTTTCATGTGTTTGGCCTTTTCTCAGTGTTCAAGTCTCAGATCAAGTGTTACTTCCTCAAAAATTGTTCTCTAACTATGCATCTAAAGTACCTTCATGCTGTTTTATATTTTCTTCTTAGCACTTACCACAATATGTTGTTACACTCATTTATACATGCATATACATACATACAGTATTTATTTATGAGTTTATTATCTGTCTCTAAAATTCACCTCTATCCCACATGTCCACCCTATTAGGGCACAGACCTGTCAGTCTTATTCACCACTGTATTCCTTTTATCTAGAAAAATGCCTGGCATATAGGAAGAAATTAATAAACATTTGTTAAAAGACTTTCACATCACTCTTATGTTTTTGCCCTCTGGTCACATTGGCTTTATTTGAGCTCTCAAAAAAATGCAGGCAACTTTCTCCCTCAGCACCTTAGCACATCCTATTTGCTTTGCCTGTAGAATTCCTTGCCACCATATTTTTAGTTACCAGCTACTGTTTTTCAGGTCTTACTGTACATGTTATTTTCTCAACTTTATTATCCCTGATATTCTAGACTAGATGAGGTCAGTGTTATATAATCTCCTAATGCCTGTATTTTTCCTTCATAACGCTTATGCAAATTTGTAATTATATTTATTTGTTGCTCTGTTTCCTACAGACTAGAGATCAGCAAGCTATGGCCAATGAGCCAAGTCTAGCCACAACCTATTCTGTAAATAAAATATATTGGAACACTGTAACACCCATTCATTTATGTATTGCTTGTATGGCTCCTAAAATATTTACATTCTGGGTGCCTGGGTGGCTTAGTAGGTTAAGTAGCCAACTCTTGATTTCAGCTCAGGTCATAATCTGGCAGTTCTTGAGTTCAAGTCCCGCATTGGGTTCCATGCTGACAGTGCAGAGCTTGCTTGGGATTCTCTGTCTGCCCCTCTGTCTGCCCTCCCTGATTTCTCACTCTCTCTCAAGATAAATAAATAAACTTAAAAACAATTAAAATATTTACATCCTGGTTCTTTACAGAAAAAAATTGTTGATTATCTGCTGTAGACTAGAATATAATCTCTATTAAGGCAAGCATACTATCTGTTTTACTTATGTCTTCCTAGATCACTACTAAAAATTAAAGAACTCCAATAAAAACTAGTTAAAATAAATGAATGGTAATCACTCTGCTAAGTACTTTGCATATATTATCATATTTTATTCTTTACAACTTTATGAAATAATTAGTATTATCTACAATTTACAGATGAGGAAACTGAAGCTCAGAGCCATCAGTGAGTGCCCTAAGATCACACAACTGATATGTAGCAAACCAAAGTTTGAAACTAAGTTAAAAATTTTTTTTCTTCTATAAATTTTATTTATAAATAATTAATTGATACTAAAACTAGTCAGTAAAAGTTTAATAAGGAACAGTATATTACACAAATTACTAATTAATTATAAAAGAAAAACAGAACTTTGCAGTGGTAACACCAGTTGATTAAGGTTAACGTCACCAATAATGGGGTAAACTGATATTATTTCCTCCTGATGCAATATAATGAGAAGGTCATAACATCTGTTATGCAATGTTAATGCCCAAAACACATGATCTGAATCTAATTACCAGGAAATATCAGACAAATTGAGGGATATTCTGCAAAATTCAAAATTTCGAAAGATCAATTAAAAAAACAAAATTCAAAAATGTCGATGTCATGATAGATGAAGAAAAGTTAAGGAACTATTACAAATTAAAGGAAACTAAAGAGATATGACAACTAAAGGCAATGTGTGATCTCAAATTGGATCCTCGAATAGAGAATCTTTACTTTGTCGATAAAGGATATCATTGGAACAGCTGATGAATTTATGTTAGAAATATTGAAGGGGGTGCCTGGGTGGCTCAGTTGGTTGAGCATCTGACTCTTGGTTTCGACTCAGGTTGTGATCTCATGGTTTGTGAGATTGAGCCCTGTGTTGGGCTCTCGTCTGATAGCATGGAGCCTGCCTGGGATTCTCTCCTTCCCTCTCTGCCCCTCCCCTGCTTGCACACACTCTCTCTCAAAAATAAGGAAAAATTAAAAAAAAAAAAAATAGTGGAGGATTACATGTAGGTGCAGATTTGTTTGTAGCTTCTCCTGAAAAGAGGGGGAGACTGTTTCTCCACTGTATAAGTCAGGGCTCTCTAGAAAGAGAGAACCGATGGAATGGATATGAAAAAAAATCTAGATATATAGATAAGAAGGATTGGCTCATGTGATTACAGAGGCCAAGAAGTCCCAATGTCTGCCATCTGCAAGCTGAAGAACCAAGATAGCCAGTGGTATGTTAGTCCAAGTCTGAAGTTTTGAGAATCTGGGATTGTTGGCATGTGTCCTGAGCTGAGTCTGAACACCTGAGAACCAGGAGTGACAATGTCTGAGGGCAGGAGGCGATGGATGTCTGAGTTCAAGCAGACTGAGTGAATTTGTCCCTCCTTTTTGTTCTACTCAGGCCTTTGAAGGACTGGAAGATGCCCACTCACACTGATGAGGGTGTTGTTCTTTATTCAGTCTGCTGTTTCAAATGCTAATCCCTCCCGCAGACATCCCCACAGACACACTCAGAAATCATGTTTTACCAGCTATCTGGGCATCCCTTATCCTAGTTAAGCAGACAACATAAAATTAACCATCATGCCTACTTCTTGAATCTTGGGCTGGTCTCATGACTTAGTTTGCCCAATCAAAGTAGAAACAGTGTTATAGATTTCTGAATTTCAGCCTCCAAAGGTCATGTGCTTTTGCTCTTGCTTTCTTAGAATGCTGCCCTGAGACTACCATGTAAATAAGCTCAGTCTAGGTTACTGGACTATAAATAATAAATAAAACAAATTTAAAATTGTTTTATTTTGGGGTGCCTGGGTGGCTCAGTCGGTTGGGCGGCCGACTTCGGCTCAGGTCACGATCTTGCGGTCCGTGAGTTCGAGCCCCGCGTCAGGCTCTGGGCTGATGGCTCAGAGCCTGGAGCCTGCTTCCAATTCTGTGTCTCCCTCTCTCTCTGCCCCTCCCCCGTTCATGCTCTGTCTCTCTCTGTCTCAAAAATAAATAAAACGTTAAAAAAAAATTAAAAAAAAATTGTTTTATTTTCATGAAGTCAGGGAGTGATTCTGTGTGCTAAGGTTTTAGATACATACTTGGTATAGTTAAAAGAGAGATGATTGTCAGAAAGGTTTATTTTTACACATAAAGCCAAAAAAAAAAAAAAAAAACAAAAAAACAAACAAACAAAAAACCTTTTTGTGAGCCTGGGTGGCTCAGTTGGTTAAGCGTCTGACTTCAGCTCAAGTCATGATCTCATGGTTCATAGGTTCGAGCCCCACATCGGGCTCTGTGCTGACAGCTCAGAGCCTGGAGCCTGCTTCTGATTCTGTGTCTCCCTCTCTCTGCACCTCCCCTGTTTGTGCTCTCTCTCTCTCTGACTCTCAAAAAATAAATAAATGTTAATAAAAAAATAAAAAAAAATAACTATATGTTAAAAAAAATTTTTTAATGCAAAAGAAAACATAAGAATCATCTTATTTTACTTATGTGCCACTTAACTTTAATTTATTATTGTTTATTTGTGTTTAGACAAGAAAGAAGGATTTTTTTTCAGAAAGTAAACAATTTCTTTTTTTTTTTTTCTTTTTTTTTCAACGTTTATTCATTTTTGGGACAGAGAGAGACAGAGCATGAACGGGGGAGAGAGGGAGACACAGAATCGGAAACAGGCTCCAGGCTCCGAGCCATCAGCCCAGAGCCTGATGCGGGGCTCGAACTCATGGACCGTGAGATCGTGACCTGGCTGAAGTCGGACGCCTAACTGACTGCGCCACCCAGGCGCCCCTTTTTTTTTTTTTTTTTTTTTTTTAACAATTTCTATTTCAAAGGAGCACTAGTTGAGAGCCAGCACAAGTGCCATTTGTGTGAATGAGACTATCTTGGAGAGATTACTGTAGCCACATTAGTAATTCCAGGGAAGACCAGCAGAACTACCACCCAGCTGAACAAATTGCAATTCTCAAAACTATGAGCAATAAATAGATGCTGTTTTAGGTTACTAATTTTGGGGGTGTTTTGTAATGCAACAAAAGCTAACTGAGACAGGTGTATCAGAGATCAATTGGCTGCTTGAGTAAAGGCTCACGAGGTGAAATTGTTAATTAGAGTCATCAATGTACAGTCCGGTTCTCAGCTCACAGATGTGCAAATTTAAAATCGTTAATAAGTCCAGCATTGATCAGACTCCATGAATATGATGATAACCAAACTCAGAAGAAATGGTTTATAAACCAGGACATCTAACAGAAAAAATTATAGTAAAAATTATATATTTTTTCATTTCCTCTGTTTAGGTGACTGGAAAGCATTTATATAATCACTTTACTTACAGGCGAATGGAATTAGAGCAATAGGAAGTATATTGTTTATCCAAACTATGAAATTCTTTTTTTTTAAGTTTGTTTTTAATGTTTATTTATTTTTGAGAGAGAGAGCACGAGTGGGGGAAGGGCAGAGAGAGACGGAAACACAGAATCTGAAGCAGGCTCCAGGCTCTGAGCTGTTGGCACAGAGCTCAACATGGGGCTCAAACTCACGAACTGTGAAATCATGACCTGAGCTGAAGTTGGATGCTTAACTGACTGAGCCGCCCAGGCACCCCAAACTATGAAATTCTTGATCTAAATTATAATGAGGTAAAGTAAGCCAACTTTATCCTCCAGGAGTCTGTAACTATGGCACAGAGTACATGTGTCCACCATGGTCAATTTCTCTGGACTCTAGTAATTAGGTAATCAGTGCCAAAATCTTGCTCTCTTGCTATCATCAATTATCTCCTCTAAACTTTGCTTTTACTGCAAAATTTCTTTGGACAGTGTAAAATTGATATTTTAGCAATGTTGGGTACAATCACATTCTAGTCCTTTCTCAATAGTCTTACATCCCAATCACCTTAATGGATCTTGTGTGTTTCTAGGTATTCTTATATCATAGGTGTTTCTCATTTGCCTTTTGACCTTGTTAATACTTTCTTGACTTATGCCATGTGTAATTTTTTTTAGTAATCAAGTTTGTCATTTAAAAAGATCTCTTTGGGATTTTGTGTCACACTTAGGAGGTCAGAGTCCTCAGAGATATACCTCTGGGTGTTGGAGGCAAAAAAAAAAACACCAAAAACCAAAAAAAAAACAACTTTTATCCCAGGGTCAGCACTACAGGAGTAGGCTAGTTGACCTGGTAACAAAACACATGACTTCAATATAGATAGTAAGAACCCATGTCAATTATATCTCAGTAAAGCTGGAAGATAGATAGATAGATAGATAGATAGATAGATAGATAAATGAATAGATAGATAGGAAGAGTTCCTGAATATAATAAAAAATCAAAAACTTGAACTTGAAGAAAAACAATCTTCCTCATTCCTGATCTTTGAAACAATTTCCTGATTCATAATAGAGGATTGTCTCACTAGCTTTGGTTTTGTTTTATTTTCACGAAGTCAGGGAGTTGCTATTCTGTTCTGTGTGATAAGGTTTCAGATACATACCTGGTATACTTACATGAGAGATGATTGTCAAAAAGGTTTATTTTTAACACTAAAGCAAAAGAAAACAACACAGGAATCTTCTTATTTTACTTACCTGCCACTTATTTTAATTTATTATTGTTTATTTGTGTTTAGACAAGAAAGAAGGATTTTTTTTTCAGAAATTTAAATAATTTCTATTTCAGAGACAATTTAGATAACTGTGCATTCTGGGTAACCTGAAATTTTTGTCCTGTTATAATATGCACAAATATTTTTTGTATATACACAAAACAACTTACGTTTATGTTCCCTGGCCATGACCCAAATCTATTATCTTTTAACCTAATGGTATATTATCTTTTGTATCAAAGTAAAATTTGACCTAACAGAAAAGCGTATGTAAAAAAGAATAAAGCAGCATTTAGGGTATATTTGCTTATGTTGCTGTAAATTTGTATAAAGTGACATTCTAGTGATACTTCCTATATTGTCACATTTATAAATATGTGACCGGGGCACTGGTCGCTTAGTTGGTTGAGCCTCCGACTTTGGTGCAGGTCATGAACTCCAGGCCTGTAAGTTGAGCCCCACATCAGGCTCTGTGCTATAAATGCAGAGCCCTGCTTTGGGATTCTCTGTCCTCTTCTCTCTCTGCCCCTGGCCCACTCTCATGCTGTCTCTCTGAAAAATAAATAAATAAATAAATAAATAAATAAATAAATACATACATACATACATACATACAACAACAACAACAACAACAACAAATGTGACCATACAGTGTGGAAAAGTAATGCTATGTGTTCCTTATATAATTGTTATTATAAGATCTTATTCATTTTCAACTGTATTTATGTCATTAAAATTCATCTCCATAGGTCTGCTTTTAGCTTATAATGCTAACTAGTGAAAATACAGAGCTTGGTTTTATCAGTGCAAACCTTTCTAATGAATAAAAGATGTCTCAGAAAGCTATAAAGGATATGCTCCCATGCCCTATAGCACAGAGAAAGAGATCTCTTTCTGTGACATAAACCTTGTTCAAAATATTTGATTTTATAAAATGTTAAATGGTGGATATTCATAAAAATATCGATTTTTTTTCTGTACAATATTGAGATAGTGTAAATATTCATAATTATTTTCAGCATGTTTTATTTCTTGTTATTATAAATCTGTCCTGGAAAGTATATATTTTTTTCTATTTAATGAAACTCTGTATTTCTTTTCTTTTTTTTCTTTTTATTTATGTATTTTATTTTAATTTTATTGTTTAACTTTACATCCAAATTAGTTAGCATATAGTGCAACAATGATTTCAGGAGTAGATTCCTTAATGCCCCTTGCCCATTTAACCATCCCCCCTCCCTCAACCCCTCCAGCAACCCTCTGTTTGTTCTCCGTATTTAAGAGTCTCATGTTTTGTCCCCCTCCCTGTTTTTATATTATTTTTGCTTCCCTTCCCTTATTGTCATCTGTTTTGTCTCTTAAAGTCCTCACATGAGTGAAGTCATATGATATTTGTCTTTCTCTGACTGGATAATCTCGCTTAGCATAATACCCTCTAGTTCCATCCATGTAGTTGCAAATGGAAAGATTTCATTCTTTTTGATTGCTGAGTAATACTCCATAGTGTGTGTGTGTGTGTGTGTGTGTGTGTGTGTGTGTGTGTGTATACACACACACATATATATATATATATATATACCACCTCTTCTTTATCCATTCATCCATCGATGGACATTTGGACTCTTTCCATGCTTTGTCTATTGTTGACAGTGCTGCTATAAGCATTGGGGTGTATGTGTCCCTTCAAAACAGCATCCCTGTATCCCTTGGATAAATACCTAGTAGTGCAATTGCTGGGTCGTAGGGTAGTTCTATTTTCAGTTTTTTGAGGAACCTCCATACTGTTTTCCAGAGTGGCTGCACCAGTTTGCATTCCCACCAACAGTGCAAAAGAGATCCTCTTTCTCTGCATCCTTGCCAACATCTGTTGTTGCCTGAGTTGTTAATGTTAGCTGTTCTGACAGGTATAGGTGGTATCTCCCTGTGGTTTTGATTTGTATTTTCCTGATGGTGAGTGATGTGAGCATTTTTTCATGTGTCGGTTGGCCATCTAGATGTCTTTTTTGGAGAAGTGTCTATTCATGTCTTTTGCCTATTTCTTCACTGGATTATTTGTTTTTTGGGTGTTGAGTTTGGACTTAGCATGCTTTCAAGATTCATTCATGTTATAACATGCATTAGTACTTCATTTCTTTTTATTGCTGAATAATATTCCATTGTATAACTATATCACATTCAATTTATCCATTCATCAGTTGATGGAAGTTTGTTTCTACATTTTGGCTATGATGAATAGCGCTACCATAAACACTCGTGTACAGGGTTGCCTGGGGGAGCTCAGTTGGTTAAATGTCCGACTTTGGCTCAGGTCATGATCTTGTGGTTCATGAGTTTGAGCCCCGCGTTGGGCTTTGTGCTGACAGCTCAGAGCCTGGCGCCTGCTCCAGATTCTGTGTCTCCCTTTCTCTCTGCCCCTCGCCTGCTCACACTCTGTCCTTCTCTCTCAAAAATAAATAAACATTAAAAAAACTAAAAAAAAATATTCATGTACAGGTTATATTTGAACATACACTTTCATTTCTCTTGGGTATATAGCTGGGAGTGGAATTGCTGGGTCATATGAGAGTTCCAGGTTTAACGTTTTGAGGAACTTCTAAACTCTTCCTTCCAACATTGCATAAGGGTTTCTATTTTTTCACATCCTCCCCAACACTTATTATTTGTCTTTTCATGACTGCTATGCAAGGTGGATTTTTTCTTTCATACTTCCAGGTATAATCTGTGATGAAAAATCAATAATTACCATCTTGAGACTGTCCTAAGTTCTGAAAAAGGATAATGCTCTGAGAGAATAGTTTCTTGTTTATCACTCAATTTTTCTGTTCAGTTTTTAGTTGGGAATATTATGTTATATAATTGTTCAAGTCAAATGATTTCTAAATTTACATATCACCAAGAAGTGGTGAATTCACCATTACTGGGCATATTTGAATAGATACGGCATGACTAGTTAGCAGAGACATTAATTACAAAGGCAGTATGGGTTAGAATAGATGGTGTTTTGGGGACTCCAAGATCACCCCACATTTGGTGATTTTTTATACAACATAAGCTACAGAGCAAAAGCAATAGGAAAAAGACATGAATCAGGTGGTGTCTAAAGAGGTCTAATACGTATTACAAATCCTGCCTTATCTGAAGCCACACAGGATATGCTTTCTCTCCAGAAGCAAATTACAGGGACATAGGAGGAATATCTTTACTCAGAGAAGGCCATTCAGGACTCAGAGTATGAGGTTTTTATGGAGGACTGGTCACACAGACACATGCTGTTGTGCTACCAGTGGTAGCAACCACAACTCAGGACCTCAACAATGAGCCCAGGTGTATATCATCAGTATGGATTTTGTGCAAAGCAAATTGACAAGCTGGTATGGCATTGTACATTGCTTCGGATGTACATAATAAAAATAATTAATTAGTGACGTAAAGAACACTCTGAGGACCACATTGCTGGAGGCTGGCCAAGGGTCAGCTCTAGTTCAAGCCTGCCTTAGAGATGTGAGGACTGAGTGACTAGATCTGGTGTGTTGGCTTTCCTCATTGATAGTCTCTTCAAGAGAGTTTTTATCATTCTAGATTCTTTATCAACAAGATTCACACACAAAAAAGTCAATATGCCCAAAGACTGGAGAACAAATTTATTGAGGAGAAAACTTAGATTGCAAGGAAAATAATAAGGAAGTGACTAGAATCAATTACATAAATCAGTTTAATATATTTGCTTAAAGAAAAGATTGGTAAGTAGAACTTAGATATCAATACTGTGGTATTAATTTTTTATTATTTTTTAAGATTTTTACTTTAATTCCAGTTATTTAACATACAGGGTTGTCTTAGTTTCAGGTGTACATGTGGTATTTACTTTTAACTTGGGATGGACCTATCAAGTCTATTCTATCTTCTACAGCATGAAGTCTAATTTCTATCTTGATATGAGCTGAAATATGGCTCAGTAGGAGTCCAGCAGGTAGGCATGCAGGAATAAGAGAGTATATAGTATATAATCCGTTTCAGAAGGGGGAAACAGAAATTCTGGGTATCAGAAGGTTAAGTTTGGACCAGATAGCAAGGTCACACTGGCCCTTTTAGTAAAGGGAAGCTTAAACAGCTAAGAGTGAAACTTCAGGGTAGATGAGGAAGTGAAAATGCTTAGTAGGGGAAAAGAGTAGAAGCAGGAAGGGAAATGGGACCACAAGTGTTGCTTTTTGTTTCTCTTCCTTTTTCTTCCTTCCTCTTCTCTCTCAACAAATATTTATAAAATACCTGTAGTATAGACATGAAGAAAATTTACAATGTGCCCTGAATGAATGATTTTCAAATCAACTTGAGTCACATGTGTCTAGATGTTTTCCTAATGTGCATTAAACCCCTCGGTTTGTTGAATTTGCACTGAGGGCTCTTAAAGGAAAGGCCTTTCTTGGGAAAGTGTGGACAGACAATAGATTGATTTATAGCTTTGGGGAAGCCTGGATGTTTGGATTCTGACTCTTGGTTAACGTAAGGGCAGTGGAATTTATGATGTGCTATTTAAAATTTGAATCTCCCCCGGCAACTCCCAAAGTCACTTTCTTTACTAATGGTTTTCAACCAGTCTAACCAGTTAGATCACCTGGTTTGATTATGTGACCAGAGGGACAAAAACCCTGCTGGAAACTTCTGTTCTAGCCTCTCCTGAAGCCAAGATTCCTTGCACATATCTTTAGGGTTCAAATTGGTGATAAAGCCTCAGTCCTCCACAAGTTTAAGAACCAGGGGAACTTTTTTATTTTGTTGTTGTTTTAAGCTACTAAACTTTTGAGGTAATTTCTATACAGTAATAGATAAATAGCTAATTAATCAAGGCGTGAGTTGGTCATTTGGGTATCTGGATGAAATAAAGCTGAATGTGATGAATAGTCTCTTTATTTCTTGCTCTAGAGAGCATTTTTACAGTTCCCCATCCACACACTACACACATTATACACATTTTGAAATGGGTGAGAGGTATGCCTTATTTTCTAAGTTGGGAAAAGGGTGATTGGAATACTAGTACACCACAACACATTCCCAAGCAGATCGGTTTTATGAGAGGGCAAATAGAAGCTGAGAGACAGAAATTAGTTCTTTTAAAGCTATTCATGTTCATGCACATCATGGAAATTCTTCAAGTTCCCCCAAGGGAACATATCCCAGTTTGAAGACTGGAGAGGAGATGTTGTGCTGTGTTGGGAAATACTCCATACTAGGAAACAGTGAGTGTGATGAAATAAATACTTTTGAAAAGGATTCCAGTGGGTCACTGTTGCTGACTGTCAAGCTATAGTCACATCTAGAAAGGCATCATAAACCAGGATCTGGGATCAGTTGGGTTTTCTGGGACAATAGAAGATATCTATGCATGGACTCCATCTCCTTGTCTTTTTTTTTTTTTTTTTTTTTAATTTTCTTTCCAATGTGTGTTTATTTTTGAGAGAGAGAGACAGAATGCAAGTGAGGGAGGGGAGCGAGAGAGGGAGACACAGAATCGGAAACAGGCCCCAGTCTCTGAGCTGTCAGCACAGAGCTGCACACGGGGCTGGAACCCACAAGCCACAAGATTATGACCTGAGCTAAAGTTGGATGTTTATCCGATTGGGCCACCCAGGCACCCCATCCATCTCCCTGCCTTTGATTCTCTTTTTCTCTGAGAGATGGAAGATGGGTGTCAGCTTGCTTGGTTGTTTTTGACAACTTTTTTCCCCCTGGAATTCTTTTGTTTTATTATGCTTATTAATGTGGATCTTCTAATTGTTTCTTTCTCCCTCATACATATTTACCCAACATAGGATCTTTTGCCCTTCATGGTATGTTTTGCATGGCAACTCTCGATACATTTAGCCAACATAAGACATTTCAAATGTGACTCTGCAGTAGCTATTTAATGTTTTATTATCACTGCCAGTGCATAATCACATTTTTAAAATTTCTTTTTTTTTAGTTTTTTTTTTGAGATATGATTGATGTACAGCATTACAATACATTAACACCCGCCATCTCATAGATACAAAAAAAAAAAGGAAAAGGAAAAAAATTGTTTCAAATATACTATACCATTTAAAAAACCTTTTCAATCCACTTGGAAGCTGACTCTTAATAAAGGGTACAAGTAGAACTCATTCTCAGATATCTTTACAGTTCCTGAGGTTTTGGTCAACTCTCATAGCTTCACTTGCCATCTATGCATCTATAACAAAGATGCTAAAAGTGATTCTTCACTAGATCAGAATTGGGGACTGGTGTTGAAAGCCGCGACAACCAAAAAAGAGAGATGTTTTAAAGAGAGTTACCCATTTTGGGGCTAGATTCCAACCCTGGGCTTACCAACACATAGTAGGATGAGCTTTACTCAAACCAGCTTTCACCTTGTCTCCAACTCCAATCTACAGAAGAGGGCTAGGGAGGGGTGAGGGTCAGAGTTTCCCACAGCCAGTGGTCCTTGCTTCCTTCACAAAACTACATGAGGGAGAAGACTCCAATAGAAATACTGAGAGAGCTTGGGATGCCTACAACACGGAGACTGGCATTTCTTCTCCAGGTGAACCTTAGAGTTGTCAGCATGATAGTGAGAGACAGCCTTGGAGTCGTCACAACTCTCACTGGATGGAATGGCAGGAATACACGTGTTTCCTTGGGCCTTCAGCTAGCCCCAAAACACTTTTGGTAAGGTGAAGGGATGCTAGCAGTAAAAAGCTAGAGGAATGCAATAGGGGTAGGATGAGGTGGAAGAGGTCAAGTGAAAGCCTGATCTCATGTCAGTGTAGTGGAGGAAATCATGGAACTGAATATTACTGACCCAACCCCACCCCCACCCCCAGCTACTTTCAGTTCCTCAAGCCAAAACTCTAGCAAGAAATGAAGAATGAAGGGTAGGGAAGTTTTGAATTACATATATGACTTCATTTTTTAAGTGGGCTGGACTAAGTTTTAATAACTGAAAGTGAGGAATCCAAATGGAGATCATGGACTCTGTCCATGATGTTGTTACAAGACAAAGAAAGGGAATTCAACAGAGCATGATTGAAAGCACTGACTTAAGAAAAATTTTTTTTCATATATGCACCCCACTGAATTGAGATTCTTATAAGCTGCTTACTGGCTGATGACTCTAAAATTCACATTTCTAGCTCCATTTCTATATTCTCAACGGCCTTCTGGGCATCTCCACTGGGATACTGTACAAAGTCCATATATGTTAGTTCATTAGTAGGGGCTCAGGAGCCAGACTGACTGGGTTAATTCCAGTCTCTGTAACCCTAGCTCTGTAACCCTGGGCAAGTTATTTAACCTTTTTGTGCCTCAGTTTCTTCATTTATGAAATGTTGATAATAATATATTACTCTTAGGATTGTTATATGGACTAAATTATTTATATTGGCTGGCACTTGATAGAACAAAGCGAATAGTAGAACAAGGATTTCAACCCAGTTTTATGAGATTCCAGAGTACATGCTGTCAATCTCTGAGATCTACTCATGATTACATGCTGAAGTGACAATATTTTGACATATATGACTGTAAAATATATTAGTAAAATTCATTTCAATTAACTTCAGCTCTTTCATCTTCTTTGATGTGATTACTAGAAAATTGAAAACTGCACGTGTGGCTCACATTCTATTTCCGCTGGACAGTGCTGCTCAGAACCTTATTATCTGAAATTTTCTAGCCTTCAAAATCTCAAACATCTCACTCACCAAATACAATCTCTTTCCTTGCATTTTTCCTAAAATGGTCTCAGCTCCTCAACTTATGCACAGAGACACCCAATCCATCAGTTCACCTAATAAACACCTAATCATCATTTAGGGGCAAATCAATGATCACTTCCTCAGAGAAGCCTTCCTTGACTTCTCTGATTAGGTCACAGGCCCTATTATAGCATTCCTTAAACATTGTATACTCAGTTCTTTCTGTCTTATTCCTTGTTATAGTTACAATTTTCTGTTTATTTGTGCAATTATTTGAGTGTTGTTTGGTTCCTCCACTAGAATGGAAAATCCCTAAGCGGGTGAACTGTATGTTTTGACCCAACAGAAATTCCCCAGTGTCTAGCCAAGCAGTTAGCCCATACTAAACATTCAAAAAGATAAATTTTAAGTACATAAACATTCTTTTTTTTTTTTTTTTTTAAATGTTTTTTTCAACGTTTATTTATTTTTGGGACAGAGAGAGACAGAGCATGAATGGGGGAGGGGCAGAGAGAGAGGGAGACACAGAATCGGAAACAGGCTCCAGGCTCCGAGCCATCAGCCCAGAGCCTGACGCGGGGCTCGAACTCACGGACCGCGAGATCGTGACCTGGCTGAAGTCGGACGCTTAACCGACTGCGCCACCCAGGCGCCCCTAAACATTCTTTTTAAAAAAAATTTTTTTTTTACATTTATTTATTTTTGAGAGACAGAGTGAGACAGAGCACAAGTGGAGGAGGGACAGAGAAAGAAGGAGACACAGAATCTGAAGCTCCAGGCTCTGAGCTGTCAGCACAGAGCCTGATGTGGGTCCCGAACTCACAAACCATGAGATCATGACCCGAGCTGAAGTTGGATGCTTAACCGACTGAGCCACCCAGGTGCCCCAGTACATAAACATTCTCAATAATTTCCAAACTCACAGGGCTCTAGACTCTACTGACACTAATATTCTATATTTTGTCCCTATTCATCAGTCCTCTCCTAACTGTATTGACACCTGCCCAGATTAGATGCCATGATTAATTACTGCAATGGTTTCTTCCAAGTATCAAACTCGTTTTATTGCATCTCACTAGCTCTAACTTGAGGTAAACCCGATCCTCTGCCTTCTCTTTTTTTATACCTGGCTAGCCTTTTTCCAAGCCCTGGTGGAGAAAATGAAACCAGGTATGGTGGGTGCCTCTCAATTCATAAACTCTAAACTTGACTGTTTGGCAAACCCAAAAGGCTTCATACTTCCTGGCAATTCTACTTTATCTTGATGTAGAATTTCTGTCCCACTGTTGTTTAAAAAAATTTTTTTTATTGTGAAATATCATTTGTACAAAACTTTAAACACAACATATACATAATAATAAAAAGCATCCATATATCCACCGTTCTGTTTAAGAAATAGAATATTACCAGTATCTTTAACTAAGTGTGACTTTCACCTTTTCACTTTTAAGAGTGAAAGGGTGTGCTAAATGGTCAGGGTGCAATGACAAGAGGTGTAAACCAGTACTCTCCCAGGCAAATCAGGACACGTGGTCACCACAGGCACTCTCCTGTGCCCTCCTGTGTGCCTCACTCAAATTGTATACTCCTCTACTCTGAATTTCATATTATCTTATTTTTGTTTCTTTATAGTATGTATGTATTCCTAAACAAAGTTGTTTCATTTTATCTGTTTCTAAGCATAATATAAGTTGAATCATACCACATAAATTTTTCTGGTGTTTGTTTCTTTTATATAACAGTGTTTTTGAGATTTATCCATGTGATGTAAATATCTGTAGTTCATTCAGATTTTTCTGCCTTATTCCATTCATGAATACACAAAATTTACCAATTCTGTGGTTGATTGACATAAAGCAATTTTCAGTTGGTTGACATAAGGCAATTTTTAGTTGGGGGCTATTACAGTGTTGTTAAGAAGATTCTTGGGATTGTGTCCTGATGCTCATGTGCCAAACTGTGGATCAAGGACTTTAGGTTATGTGCATGTTCAACTTCACTCTGTAATGCAAAACTACTTTACAAAGTGGTTATATCAATTCCCACCAGCACGGTGTGAATGTTTTTATTCCATATCCTCACCGACACTTGGTCTCATCAGATTAAAACATTTTTGCAAATCCAGTGCCTAGGAAATATTATCTCATTGTGATTTTAATTTGCATTCCTTCTTTCCTAAACAGGTTGAACATTTTTTTCATATGTTTATGGTTCCTACTTTATGAAATGCTTTTTGCCCATTTTTCTGTGTATTTTTCTTTTTTATTTGTAGAAATTCTTTATGTATTCTGGGTATTAATCCTTTCGGTTGTATGATTGCAGGTATTTTCCTTTTCCTTATGCATTATCTTTCACTTAATAATGGCTTTGATAGATGTTCTTAATTCTAATGTGATTCAATTAATCAATCTTTTGTTGAGTGTTGTTTGTGTTGTTTAACAAACACTTGCTTACTTTAAATTCTTAAAATAATTTCTTATTTTGTCCTCCAAAAGTTTTGTAGTTTTGCCTTTTATATTTAAGACTATAATTTGTTTAGAATTCTTTTTTGTCTCAGCACCCTTTTCTCGGGAGCCATGCTTTTTACACTGATTTGCAGTGTTGTTCTTTCATAAGTAATGATTCTATATATGCAGGGAACTTTTTCTGGGTTCTTATTCTTATTTCATTGATCCATTTTATTATTATTTGAAAAATTTTTTTAATGTTTATTTTTGAGAGAGGGAGAGAGAGACAGAGTGCAAGTGGGGGAGGGGCAGAGAGAGAGGGAGCCAGAATCTGAAGCAAACTCCAGGCTCTGAGCTGTCAGCACAAAGCCTGATGAGGGGCTTGAAATCACGAACAGCCAGATCATGACCTGAGCCAAAGTCAGATGCTTAACCAACTGAGCTACCCAGGTGCCCCTCCATGGATCCATTTAAAAAAATCTCAAAGCTAACATATGTTTTTAAAAAACGGAGTATTGGGGGCGCCTGGGTGGCTCAGTCCGTTAAGCGTCCGACTTCAACTCAGGTCACGATCTCGTGGTCTGTGAGTTCGAGCCCGCGTCGGGCTCTGGGCTGATGGCTCGGAGCCTGGAGCCTGCTTCCGATTATGTGTCTCCCTCTCTCTCTCTGCCCCTTCCCCGTTCATGCTCTGTCTCTCTCTGTCTCAAAAATGAATAAACGTTAAAAAAATTTTTTTAAACAAACAAACAAACAAACAAAAACCCCGGAGTATTTGACTATGGTTGGCTCTTTGTTCTTCAATAATACCTTTAGAATGAGTTTGTCAAGTTATAAATTAATCTTAGAGAGTTTAAGATATTGATCCTTCTTATATAAAAGCATGATATATCACTACTTTTTAGGTTTTCTTTACTGTATCTCAATAAGTTTTATAATTTTCTCTCAAAAGGCTTTGTACACTGTTAAATTTATTCTTTTTTTTTTTTTTTTAATGTTTATTTATTTTTGAGAGAGAGACAGAGTGCAAGTGGGGGAGGGACAGAGAGAGAGGGAGACACAGAATCCAAAGCAGCCTGCAGGCTCCGAGCTGTCAGCACAGAGCCCAACATGGGGCTCGAGCTCACGAACTGTGACACCATGACCTGAGCCAAAGTTGGACACTTAGCCAGCTGAGCCACCCAGATGCCCCAAAATTTATTCTTAAGCACTTGAAATTTTTATAAAATGTGTTTTTTGGGGATATTTCCCCCAACTTTTTGTTATGAAAAACTTTCAAATACACAAGAAAATTGAAATAATATAATGAATATCTGTATATCCTTCACCTAGATTCAGTCACTGTTAATTTTGTCATATTTAATGTCTGTGTGTGTAAAGTTTTGTTGTGCCATTTCCACAAACTTTGTGAAGTCATCATTTACAACTAGGAAATCTAATTTTATTGTCACATCAAAATTCTAAGCTAATTTTGTGTTTTCTAAGTATTCACAGTTGCCTATTCCTTTCCCTCTGCTTTGTCTTGACCAAACTATAGTCAGGCTTCGATTTCTCCTAAGGCCTCTGAACTCTGCTTGCGCCAAGCTTCAGCATACACATAAAAAAAATGGACCATGCACCCCCTTATTAGCTTCTCCTGAAAGTTGGCTGACCTTTTCCTGTCAGACCCCTCTTGCTTATCCAGTTTCTCCATAAAAGATTCTGCTCATCTCTGTTTCTCTTCTTTTATCCTATAAAAGAAAAATCATTTTGTTTGAGTTTTAGATGCTTGCAGATTTCTGAGATAAGAATGTTCTCCCTACTACAATAGTCTTTATTTCTAATTAAAGTCTCTTCCTACCTAAGTCTGGGTTTGTTTTTATTTGACATTTCTCTGCCTCAGACCTGGAATCTGCCGTTTTTTCCAGTTAAAAGGAAATTATTCCTTTTAGTGTATACTTTTTTATTGTCTCTGTGTGTGTTTTAGGCTTTTTTAATGTAACTATTTGAAAGGAGGTTGTAGATATCATGACATTTCTCCTGTAAAAATCTCAACAAGCATGTTTTAGGAATAAGGGGAGACTCTCTCGTAACTATAATCTGTTACCCCACCCAAGATAATTAACTATAATTCTATAATACCTTCTGACATCTAGTCCATATTCAAATTTCTCCAAGCATCAACATGGGCTTTTATTGCTAGTTTTTGTTTGTTTGTTCTTTGATTGTTTTTCTCTTCTACACAAAATTCAATCAAAGTTCAATTTGGTCATCTGGTCTTTGGGTCACTTTCACCTTAGAACATTGGCCCTACCTTCTTTCTTTGTTCTGTATGACAGTGGCTTTTGGAAACTATACATAACTATTTTTACATATATCATAGGATAAAGCAAATTAGAAAATATATCAAGAGTAAGCCATAAGAGAAATAAGATACAAAAATAAAAGAAGAGAAACCAGCAATGTTAAATTTGATCTGACAGTATCCATATCAACTCATTATTTTAAAACTGTATCACTTGCTAATTTTCTTCACTAAAGAAGCAATGACACTCCAGTAGCATTGAACACACTGAGTGCCCAGATTAGAGTTTCTAAATATTATTCCCCCCTAAAAGGAATCATTGGCTTTTAATTGAAAAAATGGGTGATTCCAGATCTGAGGCAGTGAAGTACAACGTAAGCATAGAACACCTTGTTATGACCGTGAGATTAGATTTCCTAGTTTTAAATTATGACTCTCCCGGGGTGCCTGGGTGGCGCAGTCGGTTAAGTGTCCGACTTCAGCCAGGTCACGATCTCGCGGTCCGTGAGTTCGAGCCCCGCGTTGGGCTCTGGGCTGATGGCTCAGAGCCTGGAGCCTGTTTCCCATTCTGTGTCTCCCTCTCTCTCTGCCCCTCCCCCGTTCATGCTCTGTCTCTCTCTGTCCCAAAAATAAATAAAAGTTGAAAAAAAAAAAATTATGACCCTCCCGCGTGCTAATTTTTGTGAAAAATAGGCCAAAAAAACCCCATTAACTTCTCTGTGTTTCAATATCTTAATCTGTAAAGTAGAAGATAATAATAATACTTCATAGAGTTTAATGGAATAAATGCTCAAGAGGTATTAGGTATTAGGTATTAGGTAGAGGTATTAGGTATTGTCATTATTTTCATTAGCACCATTCAGACTTCCTATTGTTATTATAATAAAACCCAAAATCTTGGGGCACTAGGGTGGCTCAGTTGGTTAAGTGTCTGACTTCAGCTCAGGTCATGATCTTGTGGTTCTGTGAGTTCTAGCCCTACATTGGGCTCTCTGCTGTCAGTGTGGATACTCCCTCTGCCTTTCTCCTGCTTGTGTGCATGCTCTCTCTTTCTCTTTCTCTCTCTCTCTCAAAAATAAATAAACATTAAAATTTTTTTTTAAATGATACAAACCAAAATCTATTTTTTTAATTATTTTTAAAGTTTATTTATTTATTTATTTTGAGAGAGACAGAGACAGAATGAGCGGGGGAGGCTCAGAGAGAGAGGGAGACAGAGAATTCCAAGCAGGCTCCCCACTGTCAGTGCAGAGTCCAACACGGGGCTCAAACCCATGAAACCTTGAGATCATGACCTGAGCCAAAACTGAGAGTTGGACGCTCAACCAACTGAGCCACCCAGGCACCTGTAAACCAAAATTGTTAATAAGGCCTGCAAGACCCTGTCTTTCCCTTTCTACCTTATTATGTTCACTGCATACCATTCTTCTTTTTGCTTTCAAAATATGAACCACATTTGTTAATGTGCCACATTTTCATCCACTTCAGAGACTTGGCTCATAATGTTCTCTCTTTTTGAAATGTTTTCTTTGTCTTTTACATGGACGCCTCAACTCAGCTCAAATATAACTTCCCTAAGGAATCCTTTCAAAGAACCCTCGTTGTTGTATAAACACCACGGTATGCAGGGGCGCCTGGGTGGCGTAGTCGGTTAAGCGTCCGACTTCAGCCAGGTCACGGTCTCGGTCTGTGAGTTCGAGCCCCGCGTCAGGCTCCGGGCTGATGGCTCAGAGCCTGGAGCCTGTTTCTGATTCTGTGTCTCCCTCTCTCGCTGCCCCTCCCCTGTTCATGCTCTGTCTCTCTCTGTCCCAAAAATAAATAAACGTTGAAAAAAAAAAAAATTTAAACCCCACAGTATGCTATACTTCTTCGTAGCACTTTATCAGTTATGATAGATTAGATTATGTTGCAGAAAAAATAATCCCCAAATCTCTGTAGTTTATGACAACAAAGGTTTTGCTTTCTAATCACATGTCCCCGAAGATTCTTCAAGAGATTTTGTTCATTTTAGACACTTAGTCATTTAGTACTGACAATGTACTTATCGTCTTAAACATTGGCAGTTGCCATGTTAGGGAGGAAAGCTCCTTAGTTTCTCACATTGGGCACCTAAATACTTATCCTGGCTGTGACCCACGTCACTTTTTTCACAAATTGAAGAGAAATTCACATAAATAAAATTAACCATTTTAAAATGAACAATTCAGTGGCATTTAACTCGTTTACAATGTTGTACAACCACAAACTCTATCTAGTTCCAAAATTTTCATACCCCAAAATAAAACCCTGTACCCAGTAATGTACCCATTAAGCAGTTACTCTGCATTTCTCCTACCTTTTAGTCTCTGGTAACCATCAGTCTGCTTTCTGTCTCTATGGGTTTACCTATTTTGGATATTTCATAGAAATGAAATCATGCAATATGTGACATTTTGTGTCTGGCTTCTTACACTTAGCATGTTTTCAAGATTCATTCAGATTGTAGAATGTAATAATAATTCATTTCCTTTTGTGGCTGAGTAATATCCCATTGTATGTGTATACCACATTTTTTAAAATCCATTCATGGATATTTGGATTGGATATTTTGGCTATTGTAAGTAGTGCTGCTATGAACATTAGTGTCTAAGTAATTGAATCTCTGTCTTCAATTCTGTTGAGTATATATATAGGAGTAGACTTTCTGGATCAGATGATAATCCTCTGTTCAACTATTTCAGATACTGCCAACTGTTTTCCACATGGCTGAACTATTTTATATTCCTACCAATATATGAGGGTTACAATTTCTCCACATCCTCACCAACACTTGTTATTTTTCTTTTTTCTTTCTTTCTTTTTAAATTATAGCCATCCTAATGGATATGGTATGATATCTCTTTGTGGTTTTGATTTGCATTTCCCTAATGATTAGTGATGTTGAGCATCTTTCACTGTGCTTGCCGCTGGCCATTTGGTATATCTTTGGAGGAGAAATGTCTATTCCATTCCTTTGCCCATGTTTAAATTGTATTGTTTGTCTTCTTTTTTTTTTTTATTTATTTATTTATTTATTTATTTTTTTTCAACGTTTATTTATTTTTGGGACAGAGAGAGACAGAGCACGAACGGGGGAGGGGCAGAGGGAGAGGGAGACACAGAATCGGAAACAGGCTCCAGGCTCTGAGCCATCAGCCCAGAGCCTGACGCGGGGCTCGAACTCACGGACCGCGAGATCGTGACCTGGCTGAAGTCGGACGCTTAACCGACTGCGCCACCCAGGCGCCCCTGTATTGTTTGTCTTCTTGTAGTTGAGTTGTAAGAGTTATTTATATATTCTGGGAATAAGACCCTTATGATTTGCAAGTATTTTCTCCCATTCTCTGGGTTGTCTTTTCACTTTCTTGAGTAATGTCCTTTGCTGCACAGAAGTTTTTTTTTTTTTTTTTTTTTTTTTTTTTTTTACTTTTAATGAAATACAATTTATCTGATTTTTCTTTTGTTATTTGGGCTTTTTGTGTCAGATCTAAGAATCCACTGACAAATTTGAGTTCATGAAGATTTATCCCTGTTTTCTTCTAAGTTTTATAGATTTAGCTCTTATATTTAGGTCATTGATCCAATTTAAGTTAAGTTTTAAATATGGTATGTAGTAGGGGTTACAGCTTCATTGTTTTGCAAATGGATATCTAGCTGTCCCAGAACCATTTGTTGAAGAGATCATTTTTCCCCATTGAATGGCCTTGGCACCCTTGTGGAAAATCGATTGGTCACAAATATATGGGTTATTTCTGGATTCTCAATTCTATTCCATTGGTAAATATGTCTATCTCTATGACAGTATCACACCCTTTTGATTACTGTATCTCTGTGTAGTAAGTTTTTAAATGGGGAAACATGAGTCCCCCAACTTTGTTCTTTTTGAATACTGTGTTACCTCTTCACAGCCCCTTGCAATTCCATATAAATTTTAGGATTGGCCTTTACACAGCTGCAGAAAATAGACATATGTCACTTTTGTTCATAACTCATTGGACAGAATATTAACTTGGTCTAACCCAACTCCAATTTAATCCTATGTGTCAGAAAGAAGAGGAAAATCATATATTAGTGAGCAGCACCAATATCTATGAATCTTATTTTTAAATCAAGAAAGTCACCTTGTCACTCTAGGAGAGGACTGATGACCGACACCCCATTTATTTATTTATTTATTTATTTATTTATTTATTTATTTTTATTTATTTTTTAATTTTTTTTTCAACGTTTATTTATTTTTGGGACAGAGAGAGACAGAGCATGAACGGGGGAGGGGCAGAGAGAGAGGGAGACACAGAATCGGAAACAGGCTCCAGGCTCTGAGCCATCAGCCCAGAGCCTGACGCGGGGCTCAAACTCACGGACCGCGAGATCGTGACCTGGCTGAAGTCGGACGCTTAAGCGACTGCGCCACCCAGGCGCCCCAACACCCCATTTATTTAAATGACACTCATATATTCGCTTTTTTCTGATTCTTCTTTTCCTCACCTCTTCTTGCTAAGTCAGAAAGTACAAAAGGTATGAGATTTTAAGCTGTTTGCAAGCTAATAAATGATCCTGCCATAGGTTTTTATATAGACAGTGGCAGAAAACAGGAAACCTCTGTGTCAGAGACAAAAACTGTACTCACAGCAAAGGCAGCAGCCGAGGTGACATCATAGCTCAGTTCCCTGAACCCTGGTCCTTGTGGGGTGACACAGAGAGGGCCAGATGGTACCTATACACGCCTTTTGGTTACAATAAAGAAGATGACGTCCAACTTCGGAGACTCTGATCTTACACAGTGCTGCTGGCAAATCCACCCATCCTACCTTCTAGAGAAAGACATTATTTTATTATCCTGGAATGTAAGTTAATGTTCCAGGGGAAAGGTATCTGTAAATTTCACAGAGGGAGTCACCATTTTGATCTTTACTTATCTAGGAATGCAAATACATTTGCTCCAGGGTAAGTCTCTGTCTTTTCAGGGTTGCCTGGCTGTACAAGCATTCCTAGACAGATAGTTCTGGAGCACATGGGCTAAACATGCAGGAGTGCTGCAGGTTATGGAAAATTGTCTTTTAACATCTCTTAAATTGCCCCCTTCAAAGTTCTGCTTTTGAACATTCCACTGTACTTGCCTTAAAAAAAAAAAAAAAAAAAAATCCCATCCTTTCCC
Source organism: Leopardus geoffroyi (assembly GCF_018350155.1). NCBI lineage: Eukaryota > Metazoa > Chordata > Mammalia > Carnivora > Felidae > Leopardus > Leopardus geoffroyi. The sequence goes on from NC_059341.1 coordinate 64,586,818, forward strand.
AACTATTTCAATTGCAAAGACTCCTAAATTAAGTGCTACTAATTTCCTCATCATCAAAACACTGTGGGCAACAAACTTAAAGTGTTTGATCACAATATTTTGGCAAAAAGCACAATGATAAATGGTGTATGGGACAATAATCTTGAGCTAAAAGAGGAGGTAGGAAAACTCCAAGCCAAATTTATTTTACTTATTTTATTTATGTAAGTATTTATTTATTTATTTAGAGGCAGAGTGAAAGCAGAGGAGGGGCAGAGAGAGGGAGACACAGAATCTGAAGCAGGCTCCAGGCTCAGAGCTGTCAGCACAGAGCCTGATGCAGGGCTCAAACTCCAAACTGTGAGATCATGACCTGAGCTGAAGTTGGATGCTCAACTGACTGAGCCAGCCAGGCGCCCCCAAGCCAAATTATTTTAAATATAGCCTATTATACGGGTGCCTGGGTAGTTTAGTTGGCTGAGCATCCAACTCTTCATTTTAGCTCAAGTCGTGATCTTGCAGTTTGTGATTTCAGGCCCCACGTCAGGCTCTGTGCTGACAGTACAGAGCCTGCTTGGGATTCTCTCTCTCTCCCTCTCTCTCTGCTCCTTCCCACCTTTCTCTCTCTCTCAAAATAAATAAACTGAATAAATTTTGTTTAAAAGATAGCCTATTATATTAGATATTAGGAATTTGTATTGAATATTACCATTTTTATTAAAAAGGGAGTAAAGAAAGAATACATATGCAATTTCTTGTGTATAGATATCAATGTAATTTTTGCATTTTGTACCATGTGAATAGATATTTATTTATTTAAATTTTAAATATATCCTGTCAAGCACATGTGCTAAAATAATTCAGGATAGAGATAGGGTAGTTTTCATATTGTTGAATGGTTTCTTTTTATCCATGTCTTTCCACTTCCTTTTCTTGAACCCAAGATGATAGTAGTGAGGGTACAAGTGTGAAAAGGATATTTTTGAAGTATCTTGGTGATGTCTTCAAAAATCTGAGGGAATTTCATTTCCAACATAAAATTCTGTACCTAGCTGAGTGAAGAATCCAGTGTGAAGGTAGAATAAAATCATTTTCATTAATTGCACCAGTTAGTGCTACAGATGAGTTAAAACTTTATTTTTGGGTTCAAAATGACACTCTCTACTTTACACTTACTAGGTTGGCTATGATTTAAAAAAAAAACACCCTGAAATTAAGTGTTGGTGAAACTGTGGAGAAATTACTGTATATTACTGATGGGCATGTAAAATAGTGCAGGCAATACAAAACCAGTCTGGCAATTCCTGTAAAAGTTAAACATAGAATTGCCGTATGACTCAGCAATTCCACTAATAAGCCTATTCCCAAAGGAACTGAAAGCAGGGACTTAACCAGATACTTGTAAGCTGGTTTTCACCACAGCATTATTCACATTAGTCAAAAGGTGGAAATAATCCAAATGTCCATCAACAGATGAATGGACAAGCAAAATATAGCATATACATGCAATTAAATATTTTTTAGCCATAAAAAGAGAATAGTGTTTTGACACATGCTACAACATGGATGAACCTTGAAAACATTATGATAAATAAAATAAGCCAACCACAAAAAGATACATATTATAGGATTCTAGTTACATGAAATATCTAGAATGGGCAAATAATAGGGACAGAAAGTAGAGTAGAAGTTACCAGAGGCTGGAGGGATGGGGATGAAGAGTTACTACTCAATCGTTGTAGTTTCTGTTTGAAGTGATGAAAAAGTTATGGAAATAGATAGTGGTAACCAAAGAACAACATTTTGAATGTGATTGATGCCATGATACTTAAAAATGATTAAAATAGCAAATTTTATGTTACATATATAAACTAAAATTTTTAAAAATTAATAATTTAGTATTCCAAAAGCCACTGAATTTTATAAATAGGTGAATTGTATGGTATGTGAATTGTCTCCAATTAATCTGCCTTAAAAAAAAGGGACATTCACAATTTCAAACTTGCTGAAAAAGAGACAGCTCTGTATATGTTAGTAAGAACAGTCTGCACATAGGATAAGGTTGACATATCATTATTATTATTATTTTTTAAGTTATTTATTTTGGGGAAAGTGCAAACAAGAGAGGGACAGAGAGAGGGGGACAGAGCATCTGAAGCGGGCTCTGGGCTGAAAGGCTGACAGTAGTGAGCCCGATGTGGGGCTCAAACTCATGAACTGCAAGATGGTGACCTGAGCTGAAGTTGGAGACTAAACTGACTGAACCACCCAGGCACCCCGACATATCATTGTTTAATAAATGCATGTAAGCTAGCCTATCTTGAAATCCAAAAAAAAAAAAAAAACAAAAAAAAGGAAATACAGAACTAGAAATTGAGGATAGAGCTGTTGTTCCTCAGATCAGTTGTCAAATCTTCTAACACACTACTAAAAAAACCCTGTTCATCAGCCAAAACTTTGTTAGGCCAATTGCAATAAGGAAGAAAACCACTTTGAGAGAGTCTTAGTAATGCTTCAGAAGAGTGAAGTCAGAGGAAGCTATTTGTAGGGTTTTAGAGCCTTGAGTTCAAGTGGCTTAGATGGGTCTCTCAGTATTGGGATTGGACAAAGTTTGTGATACAAAAGTTGAGGAATGGTGGGTATAGTGAGATGAAGATCTTGAAGTGAGTCATGATAAGTAAACTATTACTTGATAAGTAGGTTTTTGGTCCAGATGGTTGATCTATTGTCCTAATAGAAAAGCCATTTGCCTACATGAACAAATTGCTTACCTAGATAAAATTAGATTTGCAAAAATTTGCCCAAATGCATAGTAAAGTTATTGATTTATCATCCCATCTTTCTGGATAAGATTTCCTGAGGCAAATATTTTAGTTCTCTGTCCCAGTACTTAAACTATGTTGATGCAGGTGGTCTCAATTATTACTCAGGAAAGGTGAACAATTGTTACAGACAGAAGCCTAAGCATTCATTGCACCCTATTTGTTTCTTAGTCTAGAGCAGTGATTGGCAAACTACAGCCTGTGAACTAAATTTGGCTCATTTCCTATTTTTGTACAACTCATAAGCTGATAAAGGTTTTTTACATTTTTTAAATAGTTGGAAAAAATTAAAAGAATAATACCTTGTGACACACGAAAATTAAAAGAAAATCAAATTTCAATGTCCATAAATAGTTTTATTGGGACAATGCCACACTAATTCATATTGTCTATGGCTGCTTTCATGCTACAAGGACAGAGCTGAGTAGTTGCAACAGAGACTATATGTTCTCCCATGCCTAAGTATTTACTATCTAGCTATTTATTTATGTATTTATTTACGTTTATTTGAGAGAGAGAAAGAGAGTGCAAGCAGGGTAGGGGCAAAGAGAGAGGGAGAGAGAGAATCCCAAGCAGACTGCACGCTGTCAGCACAGAGTCCAATGCAGGGCTCAAACTTACTGAATCGTGAGAACATCACCTGAGCCAAAATCGTGAGTTGGATGTTTAACTGACTGAGCCACCCAGGCGCCCCCTATCTAGCTCTTTATATATTAAAAAAAAGTTTGTAGACCCCTTCCCTACTTGGGAAAGCATATTAATTACCAAAGGATGAGGGGCGCCTGGGTGGCGCAGTCGGTTAAGCGTCCGACTTCAGCCAGGTCACGATCTCACGGTCCGTGAGTTCGAGCCCTGTGTCAGGCTTTGGGCTGATGGCTCAGAGCCTGGAGCCTGTTTCCGATTCTGTGTCTCCCTCTCTCTCTGCCCCTCCCCCGTTCATGCTCTGTCTCTCTCTGTCCCAAAAATAAACAAACGTTGGAAAAAAAAAAAAATTACCAAAAGGTGACCAAGCTTTTTGAGAACAAAAAGAAGAGGACAATGTACAGGTTGAAAAGTATAAAGAAAAATAATGAGAGAAATTCTTTGTCTGGATAACTAAATCAAAGGCAATTGGACCAAAGATATTCTATTCATGTATGAGCACAAAGCTGACAGCAAGATACCTTAAAGAAAAATATTTTCTCAAATACAAAAGTTAACAGAGCAAACTAAAACCAAATCTTGAATGTCTTCATATTTGAAACATAAGGCACTTACTTTTCAGCAATTGTCTGCATTGTTCAGCAAAAACATAACAAATGTGAACATGTGTTTCTGCTGGGGAAGGAGGACAATTGATGGAAATATTTTCTAATTTGTTCCTCACTGCATACACATACATACCCACTTGCACAAACTCACACTAACCAAAAATATGCTCAGTCCCCAAATCAAAATTAAAACACTAATAACAAGGGTGGCCATGTGGGAATGGAGTAAAGAGAGAAAAGAAAAAAGAAACATGAAATAATGCTGCAAACCACATCTACAGTTTGTATTTCAACAAATAAATGAAGATCCTGGGAATAAATGCAAAATGCAAATTAATTGGAAGAAAAATGATGAATCAGCAGCATTATTAGTATACAAAAATACTCCTATTACATAAGTATTAGTGGATGATGTTCTCTGCCTCTCTACAACTTTGGAACTATAGAGTTGGATTGTTAAATATACTCCATGTGAGTGCCAATACCAATGAGACTTTACTGTCATCCTTTGATGTCACATCAAAAATTTCTAGGGTATTTAGACTGAGAAGCTGAATATACAAACAGACAATAGCCAGACTGTACATAAAAACAGAACTCTGACCCACAATCTGCAGCAACTAGCATAGGAAATTAACCCATTATGTACAGTAACCAACACAAGAAGTCAACCCACTGTCTATAAGTCAGACTTGTAGGAAGTCAGACCACCATCTCTAGCAAACAGTCCAGGAGGCCGAACAGTTACACAATAATCCCTGTAATAATCAGCCCCAAATGTTTAGGACTTGATTAATACCCGATAGCTTTTCTAATTTTTGCCCCTCCCAGTTCCCTCTCCGATTCCAATGTAGGGCCAAATAGAGAAAGCCAAATCACGTAACCAATCACATAGGATATTCTACTTCTCGCCAGTCCACCTACTGCTTCCCCACACCAACAAAGCCCCACCCAATTCAATTAAGCCCCACCCAAAGCCTTCCCTTTTCCTCCGCTATGAAACTTTCCTACTCTTCTGCCTGACTGAAGCCAAGCACAAGTGATGGTGATTCTCTTGCTATAGCAAGCTGAGAAAACAAGCCTTACCTTGTTCTCATTTGGGTAGTTTTCATTTGTTTCTGCTGTCTTCATCAGAAATATCTTCTAGTTTTTATCTTTTGCTATTCAACACTGGCTCTGGGAAAGACTGTTTGGCTAACATCCTAGGGTATGTAACATTGTCAGTGCCCAGCTGCCTTCATATTCTAGGGAGCATTTCTGAAACTGCTTTGGCCTTGCACGATAAGTAAGTATATAAAGATTTTAGAGAGGAAAGGCTGGGTCATGGTATTCCCCCTTCATCTTTAATTAGGTTTATCTCTCCACCCCGGTAATATTATTTACTGCTATTTTTTTTTAAAAGAAACTTCAGAGGCTTTTTTGTTTTCAGCTGTTATTATTCTATACATCACCTTTCTGCAGTGTAAGGTGTAGCTCTGTCTCCATTCCAGATCTGACCTTTAAGTCTGGCCACCTTTTCTTGATTCATGTTATTGTTTAATCTGAAGCAAGAGACTCCATCAATACAAGCAGGTGGCAATAGCAAAATGGCTGCTTTGGTGAAGATAGAGAATGGGGGCAATTAGTTTTAAGAAAATAAGTTTCCAGATCTTCAACTTTTCTATACACTTTTTCTTAAACCAGATCTAAGAATTCAGCTGTATAGTCAAGACATCATGCTGGTTTTCAGGTTTTATACAGGTCCTTCCTTTCCAGCTCCCCTTTTGTGTCCACTGTCTTATATGAACTTGCTATGCTTGGAGGAGAGGAAGACTCCAGGACCCCAGGATGGATATACTTTGAAACAGTGTCAGCTACTGAGGAAGTGAGTGACTCAAATGATATAGTAACACATCCTTTGCAAGTCAAATGTTTCTCAGTTCTTTGCTTTCAGCAAAATTGAAGGAAGATCTAAAGAAGATGACAGCCAAAATTACATTAAAAATGAGCATTTGATGATTGATAACTATGTAATTTGGGACATATATCTGAGAAAAAGTTCATACAATTGAACATCACTATAATAAAACCCCTTCCATCCCCATCTAATTTTTTATGCTATAAGGTGTCAAATGAAAACAAATCCAGACTTAGGAAGGGAGATTTTTCCCCCCAAAAAAGACTATTAGGATAAGGGGAGGAAGATATTGCAAAAAAAGAGAACAGGTCATTGTAGTAAACAAGGTCAGAAGGAACAGGGTGCTGGGGAATGGGATTGGCAGAGGGCACTCTGAGCAGTTGGCATGGTGGACAGTTTTTCTTTGTGGCCAGGCACTTCTGTGAGGGCCATTAGAGAAGTTGTTCCACACTGCAGTGCTCATTTAAGCAGAAGGGTAGGCCAAAGTTCAGGGGTCTGGGGGAAGGAGAGAAGCCTAATGAAAGTTTGGTCAAGTCAGATTAGTGGCATTTTGTTTAGATTGGTCAGTGCAAACAGTTCAGTTAATCATTTATGAGGCAGAGAATGGGAATTTGGACAAATGCCTGGCTTTGTCATAGGTAGACAGGCTCATCAATGAGTCTTATCTAAGTCATATAGGACAGGTTGGCTTTTGGAAGTATGCCACTTCTTGAAACCCAAAATAATGGGGGGCTTTTTAAACTATAGCTGTTTCCTAGGACAAGACTCAAGTAAAGTTCAACATTGCCAAAGGCTCACACAGAATTGATGCTGAACCCTAAGTCATTTTCTTACTAAGTCATAATCATCCATGGATACATGAACTGAAAAACAAACAAACAAAAGAACATCCATCTCACTAATACATTCCCATTAAAATTTTACTTTACTCAGCTATTGGTGAGTATTAGGTTCAGCACTGATAGAGTTTTTGGATTCAATTTGTTTTCATATTATAAAAGCTTATTCCATGCCAACTACTCCATTCTGCAATATCCTCAATTAAATTGTTGGCATCCTGATAATTTTATCTAAGGATCCAAGATAACAGTTGCTGGTTTTTGGTTTTTTGGTTTTTTTCCCGGACAAAATAGCCCAATTTCTTCATAGTGCCATGCTGGGCTTCTCTAGTGAATTGCACACCTCCATTAAGACCTTGGTTAGTTTGAGGGGCGCCTGGGTGGCTCAGTCGGTTAAGTGTCTGACTTCGGCTCAGGTCATGATCTCACACTCCATGAGTTCGAGCCCCATGTCGGGCTCTGTGCTGACAGCTCAGAGCCTGGAGCCTGCTTCCGATTCTGTGTCTCCCTCTCTCTGACCCTCCCTCGTTCATGCTCTGTCTTTCTCTGTCTCAAAAATAAACACTAAAACAATTAAAAAAAAATAAGACCTTGGTTAGTTTGATTAGTTAGGGATCTCAGTGGGGTGGCAAAGCAAATAATTGTGGTGTCCTTTTATGCCCCCAACAGGGCTTTAAGGAAACTGTAAGAGTCAGCCTTTGTTTCAAATAGTGGTTTTTGGGTTCTTGGCTCTCCTTTTTCCTTCTCTCTGTCAGTGGTTTCATATCCAACAATGCTGTAAGCAGCAACTATGGGATGGTATTTTTAGCCTCCCCCCCGCCCCCCCCCACACCTGTTGCTCTTTGTCAACACTAGCAGGTGGCATTTCATCAGTTCTTAGTGACTGGAGTCAATGTTTTTACATCCACTGATCATATCAATTCTTGGACAGAATTATAAAATGGTACCCATATCAAACAACATGATGGGTCATCGATTTTAAGGCATCAAAAATCTCTTTTTTCTTTTTATTACCCTTTAACTAATACTTCCCTGTTCCCCTTATCCCTACCCCTGGCAACCACCATTCTACTCTGCTTCCATGAGCTTGTCTATTTTAGATTCCTCGTGTAAGTAAATCATACAGTATTTGTCTTTCTGTGTCTGGCTTATTTCATTTAGCATAATGTCTTCCAGGTTCATCTGTGTTGTCACAAATGGCAGGATTTCCTTCACTTTTAAAGCTGAATAATCCTCCATTGCATGTATATACCACATTTTCTTTATCCATTCATCAGTTGATGGGCATTTAGGTTGCTTCCATGTCTTTGATATTGTGAATAATGCTGCAATGAATATGGCAGTGCAGATATTTCTTTTGAGATCCTGATTTCAATTCCTTTGGATGTATACCCAGGAGTCTGATTGTTAGACCATGTGGTAGCTCTATTTTTAGTGATTTGAAGACCTCCCTACTGTTTCCCATAATGACTGTACCAATTTATATTCCCACCAGTAGTGCACTAGGATTCCAACTTTTGTATATCCTCTCCAACGTTACTTTTTTTTTTTTTTTAATAAAGCCATCCTAAGAGTTGTGAGATGATATCTCATTGTGGTTTTAATTTGCATTTTCTGATGATTAATGATGTGTGCACCTTTTCATATATTTGTTAGCTATTTGTCTTCTTTGGAGAAATGTCTATTCAATTCCTTTGCCTATTTTTAAAAATTGGGTTATTTGTACTATTGAGCTGCAGGAATTTCCTTAAATTTTGGATATTTACCCTATAGCAGATATATGGTTTGCAAATATTTCTCCCATTCTGCTATATTTTATTGATTGTTTCCTTTGTTATTTGACATAACCAAAATTCTTCATCCCCTGTCTAATTTCTTACTATATAAAAGTTTTGCCATGTGGAGTTAGGGATCCTCACATCACTTGTCACTTCAGATACAAATTGGGACTAATGGAAAGATTAACAAAACATAATGTGTTTCTAATGCCAGTTTATTTATCTTACTCAAAGGAAATAGGACAGATACTTCAACGGGCAAGCAAGCATCACTTTTAGCAAAAAGTTTTGCAATATCCCAGACACAGCCAGGTTCCAAGACCTCCAATTTCATGGGTCATACTAAATTGTATGGGATGAAGGTAAAGTGGGGTGGACAACCTTGGTCTGGGGAAGGTATTCGACTGTCTGCTCCTTGACTTTTTTACCCTATTTGTCATATTGTCCCTCAAGGTGTGTATAATTTACTAACATTCTTCAGGGCAGTTGAATCTTATCAACGATAGGTTATACAACAAATAATCTGGACAACCAGATGCATTTCATGTGGAAAAAGCAGTCTGTACCCCATTCCATATTTATCTTAACATTCCCAGAATTAATGTTGCAAGAAGGTAAATTCAGGGTCAGTTTCCCCAGGTGTTCCTGGGCCTAGAACAAGTTTCAATTTACTGACAATTTTTTTCATACAATGTTTAAGAATTATGCCTGAGTCCAGCTCCAGTAGGTCCAGGGGTTCCCAAAGGATGAACGGCGTCGGTGAAAAAGTTAAAAAAAAATAAAACAAAAATAAAAATGGACACAGACAACAGCAGTGTGTTGAACTGGCCGCTTTATTGTGGCAAACGTGGCATTATATTTGTTAGCAAGCATACGTCATCTACGTTTTCTAGCATTACCTAATTCTAAAAATGTTCCTATGTGTAACCACCCTTTAAGGAATAACATGGTTATTTTCTCATAACGTTCCCTCCTGCCCTTTGCTTATTGATTACTTTCTTACATTATTTTCATTATGTATCTACGTTTATCTACAATCTATAGAGCATTTGCTTTGCTGTTTTCATGAAAGTTCATCTATCTCTCAACACCTCAAGTGGAACAGTTACAGGGACATGACCTCTTAGTTGTTTCCCTGAACCACTTGTGGCTTGAGGAACAAAAGTGTTCGCCTCGGTCCGAGGTGCCAGGAGGGGGCCAAGAGGGCCTTAGGAACCCACGCGTTATGTATTCCCAGAGAGACAATGCACCTAGGAACTAATGAACCATTCTGTACCTTAACCGACTAGGTTCAGTCATCATCTGGAATGCCTCCTGGGGGCCAAGTGGGCCTAGGGCTTGGAGTAATTTGTGCCCGTAGATACATTCCTTTGTCGCCGGAGTGGGGCTTTCAAATCCATTTATTCCTTCTTTGCTGGCAAATGTATGAGGCTATCCTTCCTTTAGGTAGAGGAGTCTTTATAGGGGGTGGCAAGGGCTAATGTAGGGCTGCACAATTTCCTTGCGGAACCTTATTTTCTTTCCCCGATGGTTCTTTGCCCAGGGGGCCTGGCAAGGGCAATTCCCCAACAGACAATTCCCCAGGTACTTTTATTAAAGCTAAACTACATAAAAGTGGGAGTACAAGAAGCTTCACTGTCGTTGGACTGCCCTGCAGTCCCGATGCGTCCACCGCCTGGGCCCTGCCATCAGGCTGGCTGGATAGCTCGGCTTCCGGCAGAATTATTTCTTAAGAAGCACAATGTATTTATTTTTTTTATCATCACTTATTTACTACTAGTAACTAGGTAATGATTTAATCCAGAAGAAACATTTAACACTTAGAATTTAAGATCATAGAAAATAAAAAGTTAAATTTCAATTTATATACATATTTTTGCTCAGAAAAATATGACAGGATGATGAATAAATTACTTTTACTCAGAAAAATATGATAGGATGATAAATAAATTACTTTTAAACATATGTTACATTAGAATAAAATTTTGTGGGGTAAAGGAATGGAAATATGTCTTCAAAGAGGAAAGAGAAATTACATGAAATGTCTGTCCATTAAAGAAGATCTCCTCTTCCTTCTTCTCCATCTTCTTCTTCCCCTTCTCCTCCTCCTCCTCCTCTTCCTCCTCTTCCTCCTCTCCCTCCTCTTCCTCCTCCTTGTCCTCTTCCTCCTTCTCCTCTTTCTTCTTCTTTGCTTTTGATGACTATGGTGTATATCAAAATCCTATTTTATTTAGATAACATTAGATGCATTAAGTTATATATATTTTTATTTTAAAAGATCAGTACTTACACTATGTCCAAAATTATGTTCTCTGAAACAGGTTAGAAGTAGCTGAGGAAGTTATTTTTCAACACCATTTTAGGCACAAATAAGAAAAGGTAAGAACACCCACAAGTTGATATTAATTATCTTGGTACAATGGAGAGAAGGGAAGAGATGGCTGAATTATGCAAACACTATTTAATTATATGAAGGTTATTTTGGTAATCTTACAATCCAGTCATAGCCCCTTAGTTCCATCTTTAATTATGTTTCAATTTACTGAAAAATTGTTTTTATACCATGTTTAATAGTTACTTCTTAAAAAGCACAATGTATTTACTTCTTTATCATAACTTATTTACCACTAGTAAGTATAGTAATGATTTAATCCAGAAGAAACATTTAACATGTATCTTCTCTAATTACTTCAGGCTAATATTGTATGTTGAACATCATGCCACTTAAAAAAAAAATCATAGAGTCAGTAAGGTAGATGGGATCATTATTCTTAGTTCTTCGTATGCCTCCATGTACCTGAATTTTACCTTTACATTCTTTGCTGTGTGACTTTGCAATTCTTCCCACTAGAGATGGGTTATATTATCTGAAAGTTATTTTGACTAATAAAGTGAGTTGAAGGGACAGTGTGACAGTTCTTGCTCCAAGAGATAACACCATCCCTATGTGGTCCTGTGATCTCTTTATAAGAAGGACATGCACCCATGCTGGTCCAAAGAGACTGAGGAAACATGTAAAACAGACCTGAACCCAAGTAGAAGCACAGAGCCAAGACCAGACAACCTACAGCTTAAAGCAAAGTTGCTCCAGCCCATGCAGACTCATAAGCTTGTTATAAATTTCTGAATTTTAGGGAGGAGTGTTAGGCAGCATTATTGTGATAATAATTGACTAATGCAATGGGGCTTATATATCTTTCATTTAGCATGTGTGTGTGTCTTGCATATCTGTATGGCTACGTATTTTGGTCCAGCACTTCTTTATTGGTGCATTAGAGTGATAGTCAGGCATCCTTCATAATATATGAGTTTTTGAGAGTGAAAAAAGAGAGGTTTGGTAACATGATGAATTGGTAGACATCACCTTAATCAAGTGATCTGAGTTAACATCACCAGTAATGAGAGATTTTGACACTATGTAGTCCCTCATGTAATGCACCAAGAAGGACATAACTTTTGTGGTATTCTTGCCAAAAATATATCACCTCAGTCTAATTATAAGAGATATCCAGACACACCAAACTGAGTTTACAAAATAACCAATTCAGCACTCTCAGAAGTATTAAACTTGTGAAAGACGAAGAAAAGCTGGGCAACTGTCACAGATTAGAACAGACTAAGAAGATATGATAGCTAAACAAAATGTGGGATCCTGGATGAAATCCTGGACCACAGAAAGGACATCAGTGGGTAAGCTAGCAATATTTGAATAAAGGCTATAGAATAGTTCACAGTATTTTATCAATGTTAATTTCCTGGATTTGATCATTGTACTATAGTTATATAAGGAGTTAACATTAGAGGAAGCTGAGTAAAAAATATATGGGAACTCTGTGCTATTTTAGCTTTGTGGTATCTAAAATTACTTCAAAATAAAATTTAAAAAAATCAAGAATGAGACCAATTATCTTCAGTGACACATTTTAAGAAAAATATAAGGTTTCCATTAGGATAATATTTTCCAGATCCCATAGTACTTAAATAAGAATCCCTGAGGTAGGAACTGGGTATCAGTGTCTTAAAAGTTCCATTGCTGATCCCAATGTGCAGCTGGGTTTAATAGCCAATGTTAGGGAGAATGAACAGACAAATGAATACCAATGCACCCACCACCCACTTTAAAAAATACTCAGTTTTAAGAAATACAGAATGGGCTCCTTCTGGATCCCATTGCATTTTGCCTGAAAGTATTTCCATCCTGATTATGGTTTTCCTCATTCTCCTGATGTTCTTCATAGTTAACCAAATATGCATGTATCCTAAAAACATATAGTTTTACTTTTACATTTTAACTTAATATAAGTAGAATCAACTCTGTGTATATACAGGAAGCTTGCTTAACATTATGTCTATGAAATGTATAGAGTGTTTTAACTCATGTAGCTGTAGTTTATTTTCAATAATGTGAATATTCTATTATATCATCATATTGTACTTTTTTTTCATTCTATTTGAGGACATATGGGCAGTTTCTAATGTTTTGCCATTATATGCAATTCTGCTATGAGCGTTTTCATAGTCCTCTTGTGCCCACATGCAAGAGTATCTCCAGGGAACATGGCCAGGAAGTAGAAATGCTGAGTCATAGGGCACATCCATTACAGCTTTTCCAGATGATGCCAGATTGATTTCAAAGTGAACACACCAATTCAGACTCCCATCAGCAGTGTATAATATTGCTTATTGCTCCACATCCTTGGCAGTGCTTACTTTTTTTTTTTTCAATATGGTAGGTACAAAATTATGTTACATTACGGTTTTAATTTACCTTGCTCAGATTACTAGTGAGATTGTGCTTCTTTTCATTTTCTCATTGGCTGTTAATTTGTGACATGTCTATATGCCTTCAAAGATGTTCAGGATATGCCACCCCAAAATATGTCAGTTTGGCATAAGAGATATTTTGAGCTAAAGGCAACTGAAAACCAACAGATATAGGAACAGTTCTCTGCCCTCCCCTTTACTGCCTAAAAGCATGGCATAAATTTCCCATTATGAAAGTGTCCCCACTTCTCCTGTACCAGGAAGAGGAAAATAACTCTTGTCAATGGAGATGAAGAGCTAGCACTAAGATGAGGTTACATAAACAAACCCCTTACTAAAATAAGATAGCCCTTATCTTTCATTGGCTTTCCTAGACTTTTGCATGATTTATTGTCCCTCAAAGTCAAAACATCCCCCTACACCTTCCCTCCATTTTTCTCACTAGTTGTTAGATATTTTTTACTTATTTACATTTTCTGGATTCTAATCCTTCTGATCCTTTGTTGGGATTATATGTGTGTGCCAAGTATCTTCTTCCAGTTTGTAGGTTGATTTTTCATTTTCTTTATGGGGTTTTTTGGTGAGCAGAGTTTTAAAATTATAATATAATATAATTGATTGATCTTTTCCTTTAAATTATTTCTATCTTTTTCCTGTTTTAAATGGTGAAATATTAAAGTTTAGAACTAGATAGGGATGCTATCTATCACTGTAATTCTTATTATCTTAAATCATCTAATAAATTCAGTAAGGTTTTAAAAAGTGAAGAAACTGGCATATATGCTGGAAAAGAAAAGATAAAATGATCCCTTTGGGCTGATTATAAGATTTATGCCTGGAGATCCCAAAGATTCTAGTAAGAAACAAACAAACAAACCTACTGGAATCAATGAAAGTATTAATATGGTAGTTGGATTCAGGATAAATATACAAAAGCTACAAAAATCAATGTTTTCACAATTCCAGAAATAAACTTCTAGAAATTAAAGTGGGCAAATAGTCTAGTCCCAGTAGTTGACAAAGACTGTAAAATATTTAGGGATAAATTTAGTAATAAGTAGCATTAGTTGAGCATTTGCTTTGTGTGATGTACTGTTCCAGACCAATGCATTGCTATTGTAGGTGCTGGAGCCCAAGATTAGGCATCTGGCTCCAGTGTCATGCTCCTAGATCTCTTACTTCCTCTTCATCGGTGTTAACATAGTCTCATTCTCCTCATTTACTTCTACCTCTTCCTACTCCTCCCCTATAACCAGTTTGTCTAGATTCTTGTTCATCCTCCTTATATTTGTTTTGGTCAAGGAGCAGATATGTGTCTGTTTTCTTATATACCCTTCTTTCTCACTTTAAGGGGAGCATACTATAGATATTCTTTCGGACTTTTTGTCACTTAACTACATGTTTTAGAAATCTCTCCATACTGGTTTATAGAGATCTTGCTCATTCTTTTGTACAGTTGCATAGTCCTCCATCTTGTGGATGTGGCAATGGTTGATTCAACCACTCTCCCATGTATGGGCATTTAGGTTATTTCCAATATTTCACAATTATAGTCAAATATTCAATAATGTGCATGCATATATTTGTATACTTTAATTGTGTTTAATTCAGGCATACCTCATTTTATTGTGCTTTGCAGATACTGCATTTTATACAAATGGAAGTTTTGCATCAAGTTTTGAGTCAAGCAAGTCTATTGGTGCCATTGTTCCAGTAGCATTTGTTCATGTTGTGTCTCTGTGTCACATTTTGGTAATCTTCACAATCTTTCAAACTTTTTTATTGTTACTGTATTTGTTGTGGTGATCTGTGATAAGTGATAACTGAAATCTCAGTGTTGGTTAGCATTTTTTAGCAATAAAGTATTTTTTATTGATGTTATGTACATTTTTTAGACACAAAGCTATTACACATTTAATGGGGTGTAGCATAATGTAAATATAACTTTATATGTACTAGGAAACCAAAAAATTCATTTGATTCATGTTATTGTTACAGTCTAAAACTAAAGCCACAATACTTCTGAGGTATGCTTGTACTTTAACCCGGGAGGTTTTCGTCTCTATATATTTGTAAAATATATTTGTCTCTATATATTTGCATACAGTTACCAGTTTTTAATGAAAATTTAAAAGTGTTTATCCTCTGCTTATCTTTAAGTGACTTTCTACTCCCTGCAGTACTTAGTTTAATCCTTTAAGACCATACAAGACACTTTTCTTGTAAAGTATTTCACATTCATTTGTCTGATTGTATCCCTTTATCATTTGAAGTTGTTTTTGTCAATATATATACACGTGTGAATATATATACACATGTATATACACACGTGTATATATATATATATATATATATATAGATAGAGAGAGAGAGAGAGAGATGCCCCAAAATATGCTGTTTAACTTCTATAATTTATGAATTTTAACAAATGTATATCACGTTGTATATAATGTTTTCAGTCTCAGCTTTTTCATTCAAATGGAACATTACTAGGATTCTTTCATATTCATGTGTGCAATTTTTTTCTTAATTTTTTTTTTTCAACGTTTATTTATTTTTTTTTGGGACAGAGAGAGACAGAGCATGAACGGGGGAGAGGCAGAGAGAGAGGGAGACACAGAATCGGAAACAGGCTCCAGGCTCTGAGCCATCAGCCCAGAGCCCGACGCAGGGCTCGAACTCACAGACCGCGAGATCGCGACCTGGCTGAAGTCGGACGCTTAACCGACTGCGCCACCCAGGCGCCCCTGCAATTTTTTAAATTTATCATTTTTTTAAGTTTTTTTAAAGTTTATTTATTTAAGTTTATTTATTTATTTTGAGAGAGAGAGTGTGCAGGTGCATGTGTGCACTCTGAGGGTAGAGAGAAGGAGAGACAGAATCCCAAGCAGGTTCCAGGCCATCAGCACAGAGCCCAATGTGGGGCTCAAACTCATGAACCATGAGATCATGACCTGAGCTGAGATCAAGAGACTGAACCACCCAGGTGCCCTGATATGTACAATTTTATTTATTCATTTTCACCACTATATGATATTTTCTATCTATTCATTATCTTGTTGAAGAGCATTTAGGTGCTTTGTGTGTTTGTTTTTACTATGATAAGCAATAATATAGCAAGCATTCCTGTACTTGGGTCCTGGTATATATAATTCTTTTAGGTATATAGCTGGGAGTAGAGTTACTTCTCTCAAAAATGCCTAAATCGACTTATATCCTTTCTATGTTTAAGACATCTGTTGACTTATATCCTCTCCAATACTTGACATTATATTTGGCAGTCAGATTGGTAGAAAATGGCATGCCATTATGGTCTTGATTGTGGTCCTGATTACTGTTGAAGTCGAATATCTCTTCATTTTTATTGAACTGGTATTTCTTTGGGTATAAACCTGTTCTTGATCTTTGTCCAGTTTATTTCTAGTAAGTTGGTCCTTCCTTCATTTATAGTTGTTCTTTTTATAGTCTTGATACTAATCCTTTGATCACTTATGTATGTTGAATGTATATTCTTTGAGTTTATGTCTTGACTTTGCATTTTATTTAAGGTGTTTTTGATGAATACACATTCTGAATTAAAAAAAATTTTTTTAACTTCATTTATTTATTTCAAGACAGATAGAGACACCGTGACCAAAGGAAGGGCAGAGAGGGAGGGAGAGAGAGAATCCCAAGCAGGCTTTGTGCTGCCAGCACAGAGCCAGATGCAGGGGTCAAACTCACAAAATTGTGAGATGATGACTTGAGCTGAAACCAAAAGTCAGACACTTAACTGACTGAGCCACCCAGGTGGCCCCACATTCTGAATTTTATATGGGCAGACTTTTCATGCCCTCTAGGTTTAATATTTGTTTGTGTCTTAAGAACTTATTTAGGCCAAAGCCAGAAACATACTTATCCATATTTTCTACTAAAAGTTTTAGAATTTTACTTTTGATTTTCAAGCCCTTAATCTCTCTATGGTTGATTTTTATCATGGTGTGAATTAGTGCTCCAACTCCTTTTTTTTTTTTAATGGATAATTATTTATCCAGCTCAATTACTTGAATAGTCCCTCTTTTCCCCACTGATTTACCATGCTTCACTTCCATACATCAAAATTCTCCCACCCCCACACACCACATATTATTTTAATTACTATATCTCTATAATAAATAGAAGTTGAGCAAGTTTCACTCTTTTGTTCTTCTTGAATGTCTGATTATTAGTAAGAATGCAATATGACTGTTTAAAAGCATAAGTGATTGTGTTTGTAGACATGAGCCCACTGGTTGAAAGTGTTCAAACTGCTATAACTATCAGCCATGTTTCTCAACTGGGGTGCAGGAATGCAAAAGCACCTGACTCCACAAACAAAACAGGTTCCAAACGAAACAGGTTCAACCAGTCACCACTGACAATATCCAAAGGCAGAGGGAGAGAGAGAGAGAGAGAGAGAGAGAGAGAGAGAGAGAGAGAGAGAGGTGATAATGATGTGGGAAACAAAGGCAGAAAGAACTGTAGATAATATTAAATCTACATATAACCCAACCATTTACAGATCCTTGAGATAGACAGAGTATGACATTCTTCCAGGAACTCCCAACTCTCTTAATGTTAATGCTATGTGCTTGAGGGAAAAACAGCCTTAGCTTGACAATAACCAGGCCTCTAGACTCTTGTGAGTCTTCTTTAGCATATGAAAGCCCTTTTGGAAACTTCCCTTGTTTTTACCTCCCCCAATTCCCAAGTACATGATCAGTCACTCCTCACAACCCCAGTGCAGCTCTTTCTGCCCCTGAGTCCTGTCCCCATGCTTTAATAAAAGCACCTTTTTTTGTGCCAAAACCATCTCAGGAATTCTTTCTTAGCCATCAGCTCCACATACCAGCACTTCAAAGCGCGTCAGTAACACAAGAAATTTATTTCAGTGAAGCCAAAACCAGGAAGACAATGGACTAACTTCTCAAAGACTGTCTCGGAAATGCTGAAAATACTTCTAGGTTTATATAAGGAAAATGTGGGATGAAGGTAGGTGGGTACCTGCAGGTAGGCATTAAGGTCAGGTTGATTGTTGTCTTGGAGTCAACTACAGAGGTCTTGCTGGCTTGGGGCAGTTGCTATTGCTTGAGGGAGTAGGTTTTTGTTTTTTTGTGTTTGTTTGTTTGTTTGTTTTTTGCTTCAGAGATAAGCTGGAAAGTAGAACTTAATGAATTAGAAAGTACAGTAATGAATACAGAAAGTACAGAAAGTTCAAGTCCTCTTTTAGTCTTGCTAAAGGAACCATGAGCATTGGTTAACTCACAGAGTAGGTTAAGAAGTCATTTAAAGAAGTTTCTATTGTACTCACTTTTATTATAACATGTATTGCATTATATTTCAAGATTTTGTTTATATGTCTTTCTTTTTTACTAGGCTGAGATCCATGAAAACCCATATGTGTTATATTCTTTCTCATGTTTCCAGACGTCTGGAACTTGCTTAGCAACTAATAAATGCATAACTCATATTTGTTGAGTGGAATACATAGATTTGGATCTACCAAAAAGAATCCTCAGAAAGTCACTGGGACTTTGAGAGATCAGGGCAAGTCAGGACAGAAGATATGCCTTGATGACGCCACAAACTTAACCTAAATCACTGGGTTTCGGGACAGCCAATTGCCAAATAAAAACATATTGTGAGAGTAGGTTGGTGGTTCTACTATACACCACCGAATAATCAGATTGCCCCAGTACCTAAGACTGGAAAATGTCATATTACTGAGATATGGAACAAACTGACAAAATAGAGGCGTGGAAAGTGTAGCCCTAAACATTAGGGTGGCCACAATGGAAGAAAAATGAAATATTCAATAATCTCACAAAACATTGGTACTTCTGACATATCCCCAGGATATCAAGGTGCTCATTACTCCCCTATCCTAGGGATCACAAGTGACAAATTTGAATGAAATTAAATGTTTTGGTACCTACTGAATTATCTACTTACTACACACTGTAGAATAGGAAGTTCAGTTGTATGGAAGTCATTATTACATGTGCTCTGTGCTCTTTAAACACACTGTTTCAGGATTCTTTATCTCAGTGCCCAGGGTTCATTGATTGCTTCGAAGAATGAAGAAGAGGTGGACACAGCATAAAATGAGCAGCGGGCAAAGGTTTATTGGAGTATAAGATCAGAAAGTAAGAATGGTATGAAAGCTCTCTTTACAGAGAGGGGGCATTCGAAACTGAATGCCCCCAACTATAGGCAAAGGACTTTGTTTTCTAGGGTTTTGGCTGGCTCCCTACCCTTCCCCCTTGATCCTTTTCAGGTTCTACCCTTATTGACTAGATACCTCTAGGTGCTGGGTTGTCCATTCCTGATTGGCTCAATTCCATTATGTGAGGAGTCAGACTATGGTCGTACTGTCCTTCATATAACATAAGTTTTATGGTTTGCTTATTTTAGTTAGGTATTTTGTTTGTCAAATTCCTGAGGGGAACCTGAGGGGGAGTAAATGGTGTCTGTTACATTCCTAAGAGGAACCTTACACCTGAGGGGGTTTGCTGTGGTCAGCCACTCCCAGTATTGTTCCAAAATATGTGTTTTTTCCCTCACCCAGGGTCCTCAGGTCCTAACCTTTCCCTCTCTGCCTGTTTTATCCTATCTTTCCTTCATAACACCAGCCACTGACTTTCATATTCAGAGTTCAGCAGCCCTTTTCATAGAAACTTATAGTATAATTATCACTATATTTTTCATATGAATTATTTTTTCTAAAAAATAAGTTTTAATGTTGTCGCCTGAAATTTTGTATGTATACGTATATTTGTTAAATTTCTGTGATTTCCTTTGAAGTGCCTTTCTTTACCTTTACATCAGACAATTCTCTGTGGAGACCCACTCAGATCCCCAGAGTTGGTATGAAGATTAAACTGAAGACATTTGAGATATAGCAGATGAGAAAGAAGTCTTTTCAGAGTTTCCCTTATCTGACTAATAGGCAGAGAGTGTTGCTGCCATAAATTCCCTCTTCAGGAAAGCCTCACTTCTAGAGAGAAGACTGACCGCTTACAGGGGGATGAGAAATTACATAAACAAACATTATCACAAACTGTCTTACCTTCCATTTGTTTCCATTAAAGTCCATTTGCTCTTTGAAACTCTCTCTTATCCCATTCCCTTATTAAATTGGTATGTAAACCCTTATCCCTAGCTATTCAAGGAGCTTCTTCATCTGAATGCTCCTACAGGTGTATGAATAAAATGTGTTTTCTTCTGTTAATCTGTCTATTGTTAATTAATTTGCAGGTCCACGGCTTTAAGACCTAAGTCAGTAGAGAAAAAGATTATCTTCCAAATATGTCTAAAATTGGTTAAAGTCAGTTATTGTTTTATTTCCTGGCTTGGTTTTGAAAGAAGGATTCTATTTGTGCTACATATCAGAAGACAAAGAAGTAAATGTTCGTAAAAACATAGTGTCTCTGTTAGAAAGTCATTAAACTTTGGTTGATTTTCAGTCTGGTCCAAGGTGAGGCCAAAGAGAAAGGAAAAAGAAGAGAAGAGAGGTAGGAAATGGCTTATCAGAGTAAAGTGTTGGGTGGGGTAGTTGAGAGGTGAACAGGGAACTTGGCTGTTCAGGTTTTTTCAGATAGTTTTCCCATTCCTCGGCCTTTAAGATTATTGTGGCATCTGGTCTTACTGCCAGTTATTTCTGTGGAAGAAGAAAAACTTTCCTCTACCCTCTTAAGTTCTGTAGCTACAGTATGCAAATTAAATTGGCAAAGAAAGAAAACAGAAGGAAAAGCATAAAAATTCTTATTGATGTTAATGTTTTCAATTTTACATGCATGAGAGCAAGTTCACAGAAAAGAAGTGAAATCTTGAAAAGGCAAGCTGGAGAGCTTATACACCATTTTGACAAAGGTCAATAAATTGTAGAAAGTACTAGATAAAGGAAAGGAGGCTTTTAGACAAGGTAAATATGTGGGGAAATTTATGGAAGATAAGGACTTTTTTAGCAAGATTTCTTTGTATAGACGCCTCTCAATGCCAGCTTTCTATCTTCATGGCCTTAGAACTCCCCTGGAAAGGGGATTTATGGCTGTCATCATTTTTCAGAAGTTTCTGCTTTTAATCAGATAAGGGAATCTCCAAGAAGATTTTTTCTGCATCTGTTGATTCTCAATTTACTTCAGTTTGAAATAATACATATTTTGGCATATTTTGGGTAGCATATTCTGATCTCCTTCATTTCTTCGGGCCTTCGCATTACCATCCTTTCCATTTTTCTGTGACATCAAAGCAAGTAACATGTCCATAATTGTTTCCTAGCCTGCAAAGAAAAAAAATGGACTAAGATTACTTCCAGCTCTAAATTTCTATGATTCTATGAGCTAGTTAATACAAGACACTTCAAACTGTTCCAGTCATAACTTTCCCCAAAGTTACTAATATATATTTAAACTTTACATTGTCTGAAATCAAGGCCCTTCTGAAGATGGTTTTCAGAGAGTGATTCTAAAATTTTTTGGTCTCAGAGTACCCTTTTTCAAATCCTACCCTTCCACATTACTTCAGTTTCATAGCAATTAATAATAATAATAATAGGCAATAGTATTGATGTTTAATAGTTGTACCTTATATATATTTTCTCATTTAACCTTCAGGATAATCCCATGAAGGGTGGCATTAATGTTATTTCTTTTTGTAGCTTAAGAAACTGACATAGAGAGGCTAAGTGCCTTGTTCAAGATCAAACAGCTGTAAGTGATGAATCTGGGATTCAAACCCAGTCACTGACTGCAGAGCTGTGCATTTATCCTTTAAATTATATAGCACTCAAGTCAACTTTTAAATATTTTCCTTTTTTTTTTAAACAGATTTTAATTTTTTTTTTCAACGTTTATTTATTTTTGGGACAGAGAGAGACAGAGCATGAACGGGGGAGGGGCAGAGAGAGAGGGAGACACAGAATCGGAAACAGGCTCCAGGCTCTGAGCCATCAGCCCAGAGCCTGACGCGGGGCTCGAACTCACGGACCGCGAGATCGTGACCTGGCTGAAGTCGGACGCTTAACCGACTGCGCCACCCAGGCGCCCCTATTTTCCTTTTTTTTAGAACAAACTCTACATGAATACATTTTTGTAAAAGAGCCCCATTGTATACAACTGTCTTAGAGAAAACATGAAGCACTTCTCGACCTTTGGTAGGGCAAAGATATTTCTTCTGTATCCTTCCAAACCTTTACACTTAGCAAAAATTTTGCTTCAGTGGAAAACCCCATTATCTATAGCTCACTTTCTTTGGTTAGCTGATTCTAAGAGAGCTATTTTATTACTCTGTAAGTTTGTTAGCAATGTTAAATAATATTGATTAATACATCAAAGCATTAAAAACATTGCAAAATAATGCTTGCCTATGGATATGCAAATGGAGTCTGTTCAAGTGGAGGACAACCCACTTGCTCCACCCCAAACCAATTTTGCTTTCATTTGCACATTAATTTTAACATTCCTTTTTTTTAAATATGAAATTTATCGTCAAATTGGTTTCCATACAACACCCAGTGCTCATCCCAAAAGGTGTCTCCTCAATGCCCATCACCCACTTTCCCCTCCCTCCCACCCCACATCAACCCTCAGTTTATTCTCAGTTGTTAAGAGTCTCTTATGGTTTGCCTCCTTCCCTCTCTGTAACTATTTTCCCCCCTTCCCCTCCCCCACTTAACTTCTGTTAAGTTTCTCAGGATCCACATAAGAGTGAAAACATATGGTGTCTGTCTTTCTCTGCCTGACTTATTTCACTTAGCATAACACTCTCCAGTTTCATCCACGTTGCTACAAATGTCCAGATTTCATTTTTTCTATTTGCCAAGTAGTATTCCATTGTATATATAAACCACAACTTCTTTATCCATTCATCAGTTGATGGACATTTAGGCTCTTGCCATAATTTGGCTATTGTTGAAAGTGCTGCTATAAACATTGGCGTACAAGTGCCCCTATGCATCAACATTCCTGTATCCCTTCGGTAAATTCCTAGCAGTGCTATTGCTGGGTCATAGAATAGATCTATTTTTAATTTTTTGAGGAATGTCCACACTGTTTTCCAGAGTGGCCGCACTAGTTTGCATTCCCACCAAGAGTGCAAGAGGGTTCCTGTTTCTCCACATCCTCTCCAGCATCTATAGTCTCCTGATTTGTTCATTTTGGCCACTCTGACTGGCCTGAGGTGATATCTCAGTGTGGTTTGGATTTGTATTTCCCTGTTTAGGAGTGACATTCAGCATCTTTTCATGTGCCTGTTGGCCATCTGCGTCTTGTTTAGAGAAGTGTCTAGTCATGTCTTCTGCCCTTTTCTTCACTGGGTTATTTGTTTTTCGGGTGTGGAGTTTGGTGAGTTCTTTATAGATTTTGGATACTAGCCCTTTGTCCGATATGTCATTTGCAAATATCTTTTCCCATTCCATCAGTTGCCTTTTAGTTTTGTTGATTGTTTCCTTTGCAGTGCAGAAGTTTTTATCTTCATGAGGTCCCACTAGTTCATTTTTGCTTTTAATTCCCTTGCCTTTGGGGATGTCAAGTAAGAAATTGCTGCGGCTGAGGTCAGAGAGGTCTTTTCCTGCTTTCTCCTCTAGGGTTTTGATGGCTTCCTGTCTCCCATTCAGGTCCCTCATCCATTTTGAGTTTACTTTTGTGAATAGTGTAAGAAAGTGGTCTAGTTTCATTCTTGTGCATGTTGTTGTCCAGTTCTCCCAGCACCATTTGTTAAAGAGACTGAATTTTTTCCATTGGATATTCTTTCCTGCTTTGTCAAAGATTAGATGGCCATACTTTTGTGGGTCTAGTTCTGGGGTTTCTATTCTATGCCATTGGTCTATGTGTCTGTTTTTGTGCCAATACCATGCTGTCTTGATGATTACAGCTATGTAGCAGAGGCTAAAGTCTGGGATTGTGAAGCCTCCTGCTTTGGTCTTCTTCAAAATTACTTTGTCTATTCGGGGCCTTTTGTTGTTCCATGTGAATTTTAGGATTGCTTGTTCTAGCTTCGAGAACAATGCTGGTGCAATTTTGATTGGGATTGCATTGAATGTGTAGATAACTTTGGGTAGTATTGACATTTTGACAATATTTATTCTTCCAACCCATGAGCACGGAATGTTTTTCCATTTCTTAATATCTTCTTCAATTTCCTTCATAAGCTTTCTATGGTTTTCAGCATACAGATCTTTTACATCTTTGGTTAGATTTATCCCTAGGTATTTTATGCTTCTTGGTGCAATTGTGAATGGGATCAGTTTCTTTATTTGTCTTTCTGTTGCTTCGTTATTAGTGCATAAGAATGCAACTGGTTTCTGTACATTGATTTTGTATCCTGCGATTTTGCAAAATTCATGTATCAGTTCTAGCAGACTTTTGGTGGAGTCTATTGGATTTTCCATGTATAATATCATGTCATCTGCAAAAAGTGAAAGCTTAACTTCATCTTTGCCAATTTTGATGCCTTTGATTTCCTTCTGTTGTCTGATTGCTGATGCTAGGACTTCCAACACTATGTTACACAACAGCGGTCAGAGTGGGAATCCCTGTCGTGTTCCTGATCTCAGGGAAAAAGCTCTCAGTTTTTCTCCATTGAGGGTGATGTTAGCTGTGGGCTTTTCATAAATGGCTTTTACGATGTTTAAGTATGTTCCTTCTATCCTGATTTTCTCGAGGGTTTTTATTAAGAAAGGTTGCTGAATTTTGTCAAATGCCTTTTCTGCATCAATTGACAGGATCCTATGGTTCTTATCTTTTCTTTTATTAATGTGATGTATCACGTTGATTGATTTGCGAATGTTGAACCAGACCTGCATCCCAGGAATGGATCCCACTTGATCATGGTGAATAATTCTTTTTGTATGCTGTTGAATTCAATTTGCTAGTATCTTATTGAGAATTTTTGCATCCATATTCATCAGGGATATTGGCGTGTAGTTCTCTTTTTTTGCTGGGTCTCTGTCTGGTTTAGGAATCAAAGTAATACTGGCTTCATAGAATGAGTCTGGAAGTTTTCCTTCCCTTTCTATTTTTTGGAACAGCTTGAGAAGGATAGGTATTATTTCTGCTTTAAACGTCTGGTAGCACTCCCCTGGGAAGCCATCTGGTCCTGGACTCTTATTTGTCGGGAGATTTTTGATAACTGATTCAATTTATTCGCTGGTCATGGGTCTGTTCAAGCTTTCTATTTCCTCCTGATTGAGTTTTGGAAGTGTGTGGGTGTTTAGGAATTTGTCCATTTCTTCCAGGTTGCCCTGTTTGTTGGCATATAATGTTAAATAGTATTCCCTGATAATTGCTTGTATCTCTGAGGGATTGGTTGTAATAATTCCATTTTCATTCATGATTTTATCTATTTGGGTCATCTCCCTTTTCTTTTTGAGAAGTCTGGCTAGAGGTTTATCAATTTTGTTTATTTTTTCAAAAAACCAACTCTTGGTTTCATTGATCTGCTCTACAGTTTTTTTAGATTCTATATTGTTTATTTCTGCTCTAATCTTTATTATTTCTCTTCTTCTGCTGGGTTTGGGGTGTCTTTGCTGTTCTGCTTTTATTTCCCTTAGGTGTTCTGTTAGATTTTGTATTTGGGCTTTTGAGATAGGCCTGGATTGCAATGTATTTTCCTCTCAGGACTGCCTTCGCTGTATCCCAAAGCGTTTGGATTGTTGTATTTTCATTTTCGTTTGTTTCCATCTATTTTTTAATTTCTTCTCTAATTGCCTGGTTGACCCATTCATTCTTTAGTAGGGTGTTCTTTAACCTCCATGCTTTTGGAGGTTTTCCAGACTTTTTCCTGTGGTTGATTTCAAGCTTCATAGCATTGTGGTCAGAAAGTATGCATGGTATGATCTCAATTCTTGTATACTTATGTAGGGCTGTTTGTGACCCAGAATGTGATCTATCTTGGAAATGTTCCATGTGCACTCGAGAAGAAAGTATATTCTGTTGCTTTGGGATGCAGAGTTCTAAATACATCTGTCAAGTCCATCTGATCCAATGTATCATTCAGGGCCCTTGTTTCTTTACTGACTGTGTGTCTAGATGATCTATCCATTGCTGTAAGTGGGGTGTTAAAGTCCCCTGCAATTACCCCATCTTATCAATAAGGTTGCTTATGTTTGTGAGTAATTGTTTTATATATTTGGGGGCTCCAGTATTTGGCGCATAGACATTTATAATTGTTAGCTCTTCCTGATGGATAGACCCTGTAATTATTATATATTGCCCTTCTTCATCTCTTGTTACAGGCTTTAATTTAAAATCTAGTTTGTCTGATATAAGTATGGCTACTCCAGCTCTCTTTTGACTTTCAGTAGCATGATAAATAGTTCTCCATCCCCTCACTTTTAATCTGAAGGTGTCCTCAGGTCTAAAATGAGTCTCTTGTAGACAGCAAATAGATGCGTCTTGTTTTTTTTATCCATTCTGATACCCTATGTCTTTTGGTTGGCGCATTTAATCCATTTACATTCAGTGTTATTATAGAAAGATATGGGTTTAGAGTCATTGTGATGTCTGTAGGTTTCATGCTTGTAGCGATGTCTCTGGTACTTTGTCTCACAGGATCCCCTTTAGGATATCTTGTAGGGCTGGTTTAGTGGTGACGAATTCCTTCAGTTTTTGTTTGTTTGGGAAAACCTTTATCTCTCATTCTACTCTGAATGACAGACTTGCTGGATAAAGGATTCTTGGCTGCATATTTTTTCTGTTCATCATATTGAAGATTTCCTGCCATTCCTTTCTGGCCTGCCAAGTTTCAGTAGAGAGATCTGTCACGAGTCTTATCAGTCTCCCTTTATATGTTAGAGCACGTTTATCCCTAGCTGCTTTCAGAATTTTCTCTTTATCCTTGTATTTTGCCAGTTTCACTGTGATATGTTGTGCAGAAGATCGATTCAAGTTACGTCTGAAGGGAGTTCTCTGTGCCTCTTGGATTTCAATGCCTTTTTCCTTCCCCAGATCAGGGAAGTTCTCAGCTATTATTTCTTCAAGTACACCTTCAGCACCTTTCCCTCTCTCTTCCTCCTCTGGAATACCAATTATGCGTAGATTATTTCTCTTTAGTGCATCACTTAGTTCTCTAATTTTCTCCTCATACTCCAGGATTTTTTTATCTCTCTTTCTCAGCTTTTTCTTTTTGCATAATTTTATCTTCTAGTTCACCTATTCTCTCTTCTGTCTCTTCAATCCGAGCTGTGGTTGTCTCCATTTTATTTTGCAGTTCATTTATAGCATTTTTTAGCTCCTCCTGGCTGTTCCTTAGTCCCTTGATCTCTGTAGCAATAGATTCTCTGCTGTCCTCTGTACTGTTTTCAAGCCCAGCGATTAATTTTATGACTATTATACTAAATTCACTTTCTGTTACATTGTTTAAATCCTTTCTGATCAGTTCATTAGCTGTTGTTATTACCTGGAGATTCTTTTGAGGGGAATTCTTCCATTTCACCATTTTGGATATTCCCTGAAGTGGTGCGGAACTGCAGGGCACCTCCCCTGTGCTGTCTTGAATAACTTGCGTGGGTGGGCGGGGCCACAGTCAGACCTGCTGTCTGCCCCCAGCCAACCGCTGGGGCCACAGTTAGACTGGTGTGTACCTTCTCTTCCCCTCTCTTAAGAGCGGGATTCACTGTGGGGTGGCATGGCCCATCTGGGCTACTTGCACACTGCCAGGCTTATGCTGGGGATCTGGCATATTAGCTGGGGTGGATTGGCAAGGTGCACAGGGGCAGGAGGGGCAGGCTCAGCTCGCCTTTCCTTCGGTGATCTGCTTCAGGAGGGGCCCTGCGGCACTGGGAGGGAGTCAGACCCACTGCCGGAGGGATGGATCCGCAGAAGCACAGCGTTGGGTGTTTGCGCGGTGCAAGCAATTTCCCTGGCAGAAACTGGTTCCCTTTGGGAATTTGGCTGGGGAATGGGCGAGGGAGATGGCGCTGACCAGTGCCTTTGTTCCCTGCCAAGCTGAGCTCTGTGGTCCAGGGCTCAACAACTCTCCCTCCCGTTGTCCTCCAGCCCTCCTGCTCTCTGAGCAGAGCTGTTAGCTTATAACCTTCCAGATGTTAAGTCCCGCTTGCTGTCTGAACACAGCCAGGTTTTCTGGGTTATTTAGGCAGGTGTAGGTGGAATCTAAGTGATCAGCAGGACGCGGTGAGCCCAGCGTCCTCCTACACCGCCATCTTCTTCTCAGAACCACACTTTACCCCTTTACTCCACTGTGGGATATATTTTCAAAATCCTTCTCTATCTCATTGGGTAGTATAGAGGATCAAAATATGCCATTCCCAAATATACTACTTTGGCATAATAATACTACTTTGGCATAATAATTATTTTAAGCTGAAGAAAATTGAGAAACATCAGATACCAAAAAAGCTCTCTGCCCACCCCCCCTTGCCTAAAAACATACTTGGATTATTTTTGTAAGTTTTTATTTTTTATTATTTTTTTGAGTAAGCTCTATGACCAAAGTAGAGCTTGAACTCATGACCCTGAGATCAAGAGTTGCACGCTCTACTGAGCCAGGCAGGCACCTCTAAGTTTTCATTTAAATTCTAGTTAGTTAACATACAGTGTAGTACTAGTTTCAGTGTACAATATAGAGATTCAACATTTCCATGCAACACTTGGTGCTTATCACAAGTGCATTCCTTAATCTCCATCATCTGTTTAACCTATCCTCCTATCTCCCTCCTCTATGGTGACCATCATGTGGCTCTCTGTAGTTTAGAATCTGTTTCTCGGTTTCCCTCTCTCTCTTCTTTTTTTCTCCGTGCTCATTTGTTTTGTTTCTTAAATCCCACATGTGAGTAAAATCATATGCTGTTTGTCTTTGTTTGACTGACTTATTTCACTTAGCATAATACTCTCTAGATCCATTCATGTTGTCATAAAGGGCAAGATTTCATTCTTTTTTATGGCTGAGTAATATCACATCATTTATATATACATGTATATATATATACATATATATACATGTATATATACATATATATAAACACATATATACATATATGTGTTTATATATGTGTGTGTATATGTATATATATACACACATATATATATACATACATATATATATATGTGTGTGTGTATATATATATATATATACACACACACATATATATATATACATATATATACCACATCTTCTTCATCCATTCATCAATTGATGGACATTTGGTCTGTTTCCATAATTTGGCTATTGTAGATAATGCTGCTATAAACATTGGGGTGCATGTATCCTTTTGAATTAGTATTTTTGCATTCTTTGGGTAAATACCTAATAGTGCATTTGCTATATTGAAGGATAGTTCTATTTTTAACTTTTTGGGGAATCCCACACTGTTTTCCACAGTAGCTGTTCCAATGTGCATTCCCACCAATAATGCAAGAGGGTTTCTCTTTCTCTACATCTTCACCAACATCTGTTGTTTCCTATGTTGTTAATTTTAGCCATTCTGACAGGTGTGAGTTGATATCTCATTGTAGTTATGATTTGTATTTCCCTGATGATGAGTGATGTTGAACATATTTTCATGGGTCTGTTAGCCATCTGTATGTCTTCTTTGGAAAAACGAGACAGTCTCTTTCCCATTGGATATTCTTTCCTGTTTTGATGAAGATTAATTGACCATATAATTGTGGGTTCATTTCTGGATTTTTTATTCTGTTCTATTGATCTGTGTCTATTTTTATGCCACTACCATACTATTTTGATTACTACAGCTCTGTGATATAACTTGAAGTCCATAATTGTGATGCTTCCAGCTTTGTTTTTCTTTTACAAGGTTGCTTTGGCATCAGGGTATTTTGTGGTTCCATGCAAATTTTAGAGTTGTTTGGTCTAGCACTGAAAACACTCTCAGACTCATAATCACTAGAGATTTTTATTAGCCCAGAGATGGCACCAAGAAGAATCTACACAATAAACTTTACTAAAATAACCCTTATGTTTCTTATTTCCCCCTATATATTTACCTTCCCATAGTTTGCAACACTTGGAAGCCTAAAACCCTTCTTGCTTGTCTTGTCACTTCTCTACAAATTTATTGTTCTTTGTTAAGATGTTATGTAAGTCCAAATTATCCCCTTTGAATTACTCATCACTGAGCTTCTCATGTGTATGCACAATGCGCATGTTAACAAATTCTGTTGTTTATTTCTTATTAATTTGTCTTTTATCAGCCTAATTTGTAAGACACCAGGCAGAAAACCTTGGAATGTAGAGGAAAAGTTTGTTTTCCTCCCCTGTCATGCCTTTTCTTGTTCCTCTTGGCATCCCTCCCATCTCCATTTCATTGGTCACAGAGAGTAAGTGAATAGAAATAGGCCCAGCAAAGTAGGCACTGGAGATGAGAGGGCCCTTGGTAAATGGTTTTCGTTTTCTGGCAGCAACTGCACCTCAGTGTATGTGGAGTGATATGATACATATAACAAAGATCTAGCACCAAGTGCTCTCTCCAACAGACTTGCTACACTACCACCCTTTAAGCAAAATGCTCCCAGAGATTGGAGTATTGAAGAGAGGTCAGGGTTATGGTAGCATGGTCAATAAACACATTCTGTGTCTTAAGAGAGGCCTGACAATCTTATATAAATGAGAAGCTGACAATAGAATCAGAGCCCTTAACCTCAGAGTGGAAATTTGAGTGCTGGAATTCCATAAGGATTTATTATTGCTACCAGCTGCTCCTGGGTGAATGACCAAATCAACATGCCAGCAACCTTTCTCTCTGTGACCTTGTGTGTGTGTGTGTATGTGTGTGTGTGTGTGTGTGTCCATCCAATCTATTGGGGTTCCCAAGAGCTGCCTAAAAAAACCCACAAAAGCAAAAGGAGAAAAACCACAATTACTCAGTCTGTTCTGGTGGCTGGAAGAGACTAACAGGAAGTGATGTAGGAGAGTCATAAAGTCTAAATCACATCTCAGTGTGTAGATCTATGTTGTTAATGCTACAGATTTTACTTACTTCATTAATTAAATGAGAAAAACCAAGAAGATGTTATGATCTATTCAAAGAAATCAAAGAACAACAAATTTATGTGGAATAAAGGAATGTTAAAATTGATTCTGGACCAACATGGCAGAGAAGTAGGGGGGATGGCCCATACATCCCACATCTCTCAAACAAAGAAGTGTAGAAGCCAAAGGGCTTTAAACACCAGAGCCTGGGAGGAAAAGAGACTGAATCTACTAGGAAGAAAATGGGAAAGTTGGAAAAAGAGAGGGCTACTCCAAGGAACAAATCAAAGCACACCTGATAGAGGGTACAAAGTATTACTATGAGTGGGGTAATAAAACAACTAAAGTCACAACAACAGAGAGCAAGTAACAATCCCTGAAAAAACAGGGCCAGGCTCTGGACAGTGTATGACCCTCCTTTAATATAGCAGTGCTCGCAGGTGCAGAGTGCACAAGCTTTTAATACACATAAGGAACAGAAAACTAGCCAAAGTGATGAAACAGAAGAATTCTCCTTAAAAGAAACTCCAGGAAGTAGTGACAGCTAATGAATTGAACAAAACTGATTTAAGCAATATAATGGAATAAGAATTTAGAATAATATTCATAAAATTAATCGCTGGGCTTGAAAAAAGCAGAGGACAGCAGAGAATCTATTGCTACAGAGATCAAGGGACTAAAAAGTAGTCATGATTAATTAAAAAACGCTATAAATGAGGTACAAAATAAAAAT
Source organism: Leopardus geoffroyi (assembly GCF_018350155.1). Lineage (NCBI taxonomy): Eukaryota > Metazoa > Chordata > Mammalia > Carnivora > Felidae > Leopardus > Leopardus geoffroyi. The sequence continues at coordinate 64,618,844 of NC_059341.1, forward strand.
GGAGGCAGCCACAGCACGGACTGAAGAGGCAGAGGAGAGAATAGGTGAATTAGAAGATGAAATTATGGAAAAAGAGGAAGCTGAGAAAAAGATTTAAAAAAATCCAGGAGTATGAAGGGAGAATTAGAGAACTAAGTGATGCAATCAAATGGAACAATATCCGTATCATAGGAATTCCAGAAGAAGAGAGAGAGAAAGGGGCTGAAGGTGTACTTGAACAAATCATAGCTGAGAACTTCCTTGATCTGGGGAAGGAAAAAGGCATTGAAATCCAAGAGGCACAGAGAACTCCCTTCAGACATAACTTGAATCGATCTTCTGTACGACATATCATAGTGAAACTGGCAAAATACAAGGATAAAGAGAGAATTCTGAAAGCAGCTAGGGGTAAACGGGCCCTAACATACAAAGGTAGACACATAAAGGTAGTAGCAGACCTATCTACTGAAGCTTGGCAGGCCATAAAGGAATGGCAAGAAATCTTCAATGTGATGAACAGAAAAAATATGCAGCCAAGAATCCTTTATCCAGCAGGTCTGTCATTCAGAGTAGAATGAGAGATAAAGGTTTTCCCAAACAAACAAAAACTAAAGGAATTCATCACCCCTAAACCAGCCCTACAAGAGATACTAAGGGGACTCTGTGAATGAAATGTTGCAAGGACTACAAAGTACCAGAGACACCACTACAAGCATGAAACCTGCAAACATCACAATGACTCTAAACCCATATCTTTCAATAATAACACTGAATGTTAATGGACTAAATGCACCAACCAAAAGACATAGGGTATCAGAATGGATAAAAAAAACAAGACGCATCTATTTACTGTCTACAAGAGACTCATTTTAGACCTGAGGACACCTTCAGATTGAAAGTGAGGGGATGGAGAACTATCTATCATGCTACTGGAGCTCAAAAGAAAGCTGGAGTAGCCATATTTATATCAGACAAACTAGATTTTAAATTAAAGGCTGTAACAAGAGATGAAGAAGGGCAATATATAATAATTACAGTGTCTATCCATCAGGAAGAGCTAACAATTATAAATGTCTATGCGCCAAATACTGGAGCCCCCAAATATATAAAACAATTACTCACAAACATAAGCAATCTTATTGATAAGAATGTGGTAATTGCAGGGGACTTTAACACCCCACTTACAGCAATGGATAGATCATCTACACACACGGTCAATAAAGAAACAAGGGCCCTGAATGATACATTGGATCAGATGGACTTGACAGATATATTTAGAACTCTGCATCCCAAAGCAACAGAATATACTTTCTTCTTGAGTGCACATGGAACATTTCCAAGATAGATCACATTCTGGGTCACAAACAGCCCTACATAAGTATACAAGAATTGAGATCATACCATGCATACTTTCAGACCACAATGCTATGAAGCTTGAAACCAACCACAGGAAAAAGTCTAGAAATCCTCTAAAAGCATGGAGGTTAAAGAACACCCTACTAAAGAATGAATGGGTCAACCAGGCAATTAGAGAAGAAATTAAAAAATAGATGGAAACAAACGAAAATGAAAATACAACAATCCAAACGCTTTGGGATACAGCGAAGGCAGTCCTGAGAGGAAAATACATTGCAATCCAGGCCTATCTCAAGAAACAAGAAAAAGCCCAAATACAAAATCTAACAGAACACCTAAAAGCAGAACAGCAAAGACACCCCAAACCCAGCAGAAGAAGAGAAATAATAAAGATTAGAGCAGAAATAAACAATATAGAATCTAAAAAAACTGTAGAGCAGATCAATGAAACCAAGAGTTGGTTTTTTGAAAAAATAAACAAAATTGATAAACCTCTAGCCAGACTTCTCAAAAAGAAAAGGGAGATGACCCAAATAGATAAAATCATGAATGAAAATGGAATTATTACAACCAATCCCTCAGAAATACAAGCAATTATCAGGGAATACTATTTAACATTATATGCCAACAAACAGGGCAATCTGGAAGAAATGGACAAATTCCTAAACACCCACACACTTCCAAAACTCAATCAGGAGGAAATAGCTTGAACAGACCCATAACCAGAGAAGAAGTTGAATCAGTTATCAAAAACCTCCCAACATATAAGAGTCCAGGACCAGATGGCTTCCCAGGGGAGTGCTACCAGACGTTTAAAGCAGAAATAATACCTATCCTTCTCAAGCTATTCCAAAAAATAGAAAGGGAAGGAAAACTTCCAGGCTCATTCTATGAAACCAGTATTACTTTGATTCCTAAACCAAACAGAGACCCAGCAAAAAAAGAGAACTACAGGCCAATATCCCTGATGAATATGGATACAAAAATTCTCAATAAGATACTAGCAAATTGAATTCAACAGCATATAAAAAGAATTATTCACCATGATCAAGTGGGATTCATTCCTGGGATGCAGGGCTGGTTCAACATTCGCAAATCAATCAACGTGATACATCACATTAATAAAAGAAAAGAACCATAGGATCCTGTCAATCGATGCAGAAAAGGCATTTGACAAAATTCAGCATCCTTTCTTAATAAAAACCCTCAAGAAAGTCGGGATAGAAGGAACATGCTTAAACATCGTAAAAGCCATTTATGAAAAGCCCACAGCTAACATCATCCTCAAAGGGAAAAAACTGAGAGCTTTCTCCCTGAGATCAGGAATACGACAGGGATGTCCACTCTCACTGCTGTTGTTTAACATAGTGTTGGAAGTTCTAGCATCAGCAATCAGACAACAAAAGGAAATCAAAGGCATCAAAATTGGCAAAGATGAAATCAAGCTTTCGCTTTTTGCAGATGACATGATATTATACATGGAAAATCCGATAGACTCCACCAAAAGTCTGCTAGAACTGATACATGAATTCAGCAAAGTCGCAGGATACAAAATCAATGTACAGAAATCAGTTGCATTCTTATACACTAATAACGAAGCAACAGAAAGACAAATAAAGAAACTGATCCCATTCACAATTGCACCAAGAAACATAAAATACCTAGGGATAAATCTAACCAAAGATGTAAAAGATCTGTATGCTGAAAACTATAGAAAGCTTATGAAGAAAATTGAAGATATAAAGAAATGGAAAAACATTCCATGCTCATGGGTTGGAAGAATAAATATTGTCAAAATGTCAATACTACCCAAAGTTATCTACACATTCAATGCATTTCCAATCAAAATTGCACCAGCATTCTTCTCAAAGCTAGAACAAGCAATCCTATAATTTGTATGGAACCACAAAAGACCCCAAATAGCCAAAGTAATTTTAAAGAAGAAGACCAAAGCTCATGAAGATAAAAAGCTTCTGCACAGCAAAGGAAACAATCAACAAAACTAAAAGGCAACCAAGGAATGGGAAAAGATATTTGCAAATGACATATCGGACAAAGGGCTAGTATCCAAAATCTATAAAGAGCTCACCAAACTCCACACCTGAAAAACAAATAACCCAGTGAAGAAATGGGCAGAAAACATGAATAGACACCTCTCTAACGAAGACATCCAGATGGCCAATAGGCACATGAAAAGATGCTCAATGTCATTCCTCATCAGGGAAATACAAATCCAAACCACACTGAGATATCACCTCAGGCCAGTCAGAGTGGCCAAAATGAATAAATCAGGAGACTATAGATGCTGGAGAGGATGTGGAGAAACAGGAACCCTCTTGCACTCTTGGTGGGAATGCAAACTGGTGCGGCCACTCTGGAAAATAGTGTGGAGGTTCCTCAAAAAATTAAAAATAGACCTACCCTATGACCCAGTGGTAGCACTGATAAGAATTTACCCAAGGGATACAGGAGTTCTGATGCACAGGGGCACTTGTACCCCAATGTTTATAGCAGCACTCTCAACAATAGCCAAATTATGGAAAGAGACTAAATGTCCATCAACTGATGAATGGATAAAGAAATTGTGGTTTGTATACACAATGGAGTACTACGTGGCAATGAGAAAGAATGAAATATGGCCCTTTGTAGCAACGTGGACAGAACTGAAGAGTGTTATGCTAAATGAAATAAGCCATACAGAGACAGACAGATATCTTATGTTTTCACGGTTATGTGGATCCTGAGAAACTTAACAGGAACCCTTGGGGGAGAAGAAGGGAAAAAAAAAAAAAAAGAGAGAGAGAGTTTAGAGTGAGAGAGAGCCAAAGCATAAGAGACTCTTAAAAAATGAGAACAAAAGAAAGAACAAAAAAATAAAAAATGAGAACAAACTGAGGGCTGATGGGGGGTGAGAGGGAGTGGAGGGTGGGTGATCGGTATTGAAGAGGGTATCTTTTGGCATGAGCACTGGGTGTTGTATGGAAACCAATGTGACAATAAATTTCATATATTGAAAAAAGGGGGGGGGGGATAACGTGTGAGAAGCAAGGTTTGGAATATCAGGGAAGCCAGGAAGAGATAGTGTGTCAAGTAGGGAGTGATTAATAGTGTCAAATGACACATGAAGACAAAGTAAGTAAGAAATGAGAACTTTTGGATTTGTTCATTATAGTCATTGGGAAATTCAACTTATGAATTTCAGTGGCTAGTGATTGGGAAGGATAGACCTTAGTGGGTTATAGGGTGAGTAGGTGGGGAGAAAGAGAACAACATTTTAAACTGCTCTTGAGAGGTTTAACAAAGAAAAAAGGAAATACTAGAAGAAGAATAAAAGGGGTAGATCCCAGAAATAAATTCTTCAAGGGAACACTCACTGCTTTTCATTTACACCTACTGTAGAACTTACAAGGACTCTCTTCATAAAACCCTGGGTCCTTAGGTTCCCAGAATAAATGAAAAAACAAACACCAGACTGATTCCCATAATCTTAAAAAAAGAAAAAGATTATTAGCATGTTAACATCATGGAAGCAGGAGCTCAACACCACAATCTGAATTTAAGAAATTTTCTGTTGTGGGGCACCTGGGTGGCTCAGTCAGTTAAGCATCTGACTTCAGCTCAGGTCATGGTCTCACTGCTTGTGAGTTTGAGCCCCAAGTCAGGCTGTGTGCTGACAGCTCAGAGCCTTGAACCTGCTTTGGAGTCTATCTCTGTCTCTCTGCCCCTCCCCTGCTTATACTCTGTCTCTGTCTCTGTCTCTCTCTCAAATATAAATGAACATTAAAAAAAAAAAGAGAAAATTTCTGTTAGGTGAGAAATTATCTGTTATAATTGCCAAGTATACTACACAAAATCTAACTCAAAGGCTATGGTACAGAAAGGCTTACAGACAAATTAAGGTACACTAATCACATGTTTAATGTAAATCTGAAACAAATCAGTAGCAAGAGAAAAGAGCATAAGTTTAATACAATTAAGATAGGGTGGGGGCGCCTGGGTGGCTCAGTCGGTTGAGTGGCCGACTTCGGCTCAGGTCATGATCTCGCACTCCGTGAGTTCGAGCCCCGCGTCGGGCTCTGTGCTGACAGCTCGGAGCCTGGAGCCTGTTTCGGATTCTGTGTCTCCCTCTCTCTGACCCTCCCCCGTTCATGCTCTGTCTCTCTCTGTCTCAAAAATAAATAAGAATTAAAAAAAAAAAAATTAAGATAGGGTGCAAACAGGATACAGTGACCATATCACCTGAATCCTGGGATACATGATGTCCGTATGTTCTGCCTCTCTCCCTGCTGCAGCAGCCTTCCCTGCTATTCACGTGGTTTCAGGGACCAGACTTGAAGTATGAGCAAGAGGATTCAATTAGAGGAAAGGTATTTGGGTCCAATGACACACACTTTCCATATTGGAGAAACCCAGGAGTAAGTGTACCTGGCCACAATTGTAATTTGCCAGTTAGCCTGCTGAACAACCCTGCGTTTTATTTGCATGGGGATGGCTCTGTTACCAATTTATCGGAGCCACTAACTCAAGAAACTAATCCATGAGCCCTGGCACACGGCCTACTGCTCTATTCCAGTGAATCCTCAGAGGCTGGGCAAATTGAAAGTGAAGCTCCCAGCTGGGTTTGCCAACACTGTTGCTAAAACAGTCAGATAAACTCATTGCAAGAGAAGTCAGTAACTCAAGAGACAGGGTTTGGAAAAGAGAAAGAGAGAAATTTATTTCAGGTGGTGGCAGCCAAGGGAGCTGGCAGGCTCTAGTCTTACCAAGTGACCTCTGTCCCCAAGATGGACACCTAAAGTTCTATAAGGAGAGGTTGCAGGGGGAGGGTGGTACATGCAAGAGAGCAGACAGGGAGCATGTGATCATGGGTGGGAGTTGGTGTGTTCAGCACATGAGTCGTGGTCAGGGAAGGGGTTGTGTGGGGTGTTCTATTTGCTATCAGGGCCTTTCTGGTCTGGCAGTTGGAATGTTCTGGGCACTGTAAAACATCTTCATCAATGTCTCAAGAAAGTGTAATAAGAAACAAGAACAATGGATTTTAGTTCCAGCATGAGTTAAATAGTCTTGTCTCTGGTTTTAACCGTTGGGGCCTATAGTTGAGCAAGAGGGCTTGCTAACAGCTCATCTATGATTTTACAGACACTGAGCACTTGTATTTCTTGTGTATATTTAATGCATTACAGTTTTTTGTTGCTTCATATACCTCATATATATTCAGTGTTCATGAATACAATGTTCATGAACACATCTTATAGATTCTACCTGTCTCACAAACTACTTGCCTCTAAACAATTCAGTGTATCCTCACTTGTGTGTTTCTTAAGTGTTCTATAGTAGAATTGAATGATATAGCTTAAATAATATGGCACATACCTATTACATTCTCAAAAAGATTTTTCTGATGAATCTCTGCCCACTGTTCTTGGATCTTCTCCAGTTCTATTTCATGCTGCCTGCATCATCATAACAGTCCACATTCAATAATAACTTGATTCATTAACAAGAGCCAGAGGTGAGACTTCTGATTTGGGGTTTTTGTGACTTTTTGCTTCTTTATGATATATCTGGAGTAGCTGGTGGGGTGATGGTTGGGTGGCACTTGAGGGACTCAGGGAAGCAGCCATTTTACTTTTCTGGGTGCTTCCTGTTTCTGTCTAAGGCAGAAAACAGTCCCTGGAGCCACAGTCAGGGAAGCCTATACAGGACCATCCTTTCAAGTCCTTTGGATTTAGATACTGTGTCAGATAGTCCTTAAAGATGAGCACCATTAATCCCTTCCTCCATGCATGCATGTGCTGCTCTAGCCATTAGGAGGTGGAGATTATTTCCTTTTCCAGCATCTGGTCTGACCTGTAACTTGCCTTAACTAGTAGAGAGACTCACAACCCACCAAAATGACATAAATATTGTTTTAAAATGAAGATTGTTTTAAAATGAAGTTTGAGATACAGTAGATGCAGAAAGAAGCCTTGTCTGAGCTTCCCTTATCTGACTTAATACAGAGACTACTGGGATGAAAAATTGCATAAAAAATCATGATTACAAACTGTAATACCTTCCATTTATTCTATTTCTTTCCCATAGAAGTCCTATATCTACACCTCTTCATCATTCTCCTGTTAATAAACCTTTACCCCTGACTGTTCAATGAGTCCCTTTTTTCGGACATTCCTGCATGCATGTGAATAAAACTCATTTTTGTTTTTGTTTTTCCTGTTAATCTGTCTATGGCCAATTAATTTGCAGCCTCTCAATGAATAGATCTAAGCTGGTAGAGGAAAAGTTTTCCTTCCAACAAAGTGATGCTGTGCCCATTCTAGGCTTAGCTTTTCAGGAGTCTAGAAGCTTCCATTTTTGTTTCAAGAAGATACATTCCATGGTATTGTCAAAGAGAAGGAATTTCCTGTCCCCTTCAAGGTCTCCCTAGCTGGACTAAGAATAAAATTGACATGAGACAAAATGCCAGGAGAAAATAAGATTTAATTTCATTCTTATAGGGAATGCACACAGACATGGAAATTCAAAGACAAGCAAAATGAAGTATATATGCCATCCTGAACCAAGTAGAAGGTGGTAGGGATCTGGGACTTTAAAGGGAAGGGATGCAATTCACAGGGCAGTAAGAAGAAAAGCAGATGCTTGGTAGTTAGATGTTTGCCCTGCCATACAGGTAGGTCACTCAGATAATATTTATCTCTGACAATAACCCTTATACTGGGTAAGACCCCTAGTTTAGATTCTTCTATGTAGTTAGGGAGGGGAAAAGTTTATCTTGAACCCACGGCATCTTCACTGCCTTCAGCTCAAAGTGCACATGACAAAGTGGCACATTTTGGAGAACCTGTCCTGAACCCCTTCAGTATAAAGAAGCTCAGGCAAGACTATTTTTTTTTAATATAATTTATTGTCAAGTTAGCTAACATACAGTGTATACAGTGTGCCCTTGGCTTCAGGAACAGATTCCCATGATTCATCGCTTACATACAACACCCAGTGCTCATCCCACCAAGTGCCCTCCTCAATGCCCATCACCCATTTTTCCCTCCCTCCCCATCAACACTCAGTTTGTTTTCTGTATTTAAGAGTCTATTACGGTTTGTCAGGCAAGACTATTGAAGGGAGAGACCACATGAAGAAAGAAAAGCAATGTGGAGGAGCACTGAGGCACTAGAGATAAGAGTGACATCTTCCTGTGCCTCCCAGCCTAGCCCAGCCGCTAGCTGGAATCAGCCTAGTGAGTGACTATGGCTGTGGCCACATGGAGCAGAACAACCATGTAGTCAAACCCTGCCTGCAGTACAGACTACAGAACCATGAATAGTTTGGAATAGTTTATTATGCAGCCATGCATAAATAAAATGGCTACAGAGATGATTTTAGTAAGATTTCCAGGCAAGGTTCTCTTCCCATTGTGTGTAAGATTCTTCTAAATAGCATCTATAGAGCTGTAAGTATCCCATCCAAACAGATGGGAGAAAAAAAAAAAAAAAAAAACCCTTGATAAGTTGCTGTGGAAAACTGCTGAGTCATGTTATCTGTGCCTTCCCATGAACTTACAAATGAACCAGCCCTCAAATGTACCTCTGGATATGACAAACCATCCTAGAAGGGCCTCTGTGTGTCCGCAGTTACTTTGTATCTTTCAAAACTAATTACATGAAAATGTCTACACTTTAGTGTTTATGCTGAAGCCCAGAGACTCCAATAGTCCTCCCTATCTTGAAGTGAAAGAACATTACAGTTGACCATTGAATAACACAGGTTTGAACTGCATGGGTTCATTTATAGATGAATTTTTAAAATAAATATAGTACAGTGTTGTATATTTTCTTCCTTATGATTTTCTTAATAACATTTTCTTTTCTCTAACTTACTTTATTGTAAGAATACAGTATGTAATACATATAACATACAAAATATGTGTTAATTGACTGTTCATTGGTAAGGTTTCTGGTCAGCACTAGGCTATTAGTAGTTAAATTTTGGGGAGTCAAAAGTTATATCTGTATTTTTGACTCTGCTAGGGTAGAGTGGTGCTCCTAACCCATGCATTGTTCAGGGTCAACTGTAATTACAAATTCTATAACACTGATAATATCTGGCCAGTTGCTATCTAGACACATTATTTCATTCAACTCTCATATTAATGTAAGGCAGTTTTTATCATGCCTATCTTACAGCTGGGTGGTAATTTAATTCAGGGCTCAGCAAAACTTTTCTGTGAAGGTTAGAGAGTGTTTTAAGTTTTGTGGGCCATTTAGGCTCTGTTGCAACTACTCAACTCTTGTAGAATGAAAGCAGTTATAGAGAAAATATTTATTTATATTCCAATTCATTAACATACAGTGTAATATTAGTTTCAAGGGTAGAATTTAGTGATTCATCACTTACATATAACACCAAGTGTTCATCACAACAAATGCGTCCTTAATACCCATCACCCATTTAACCCATGCCCCTGCCTACCTCCCCTCCAGTAACCCTCAGTTTGTTCTCTATAGTTAAGAGTCTATTTTCTGATTTGTCTGTATTTTTTCCATATATATATGTGTATGTATACACATACATGTATATGTATGTATATATGTACACATGTATATACATACACATATATATGTATGTATACACATATATGTATGTATATATGTATACATATATATACATACATATATATATGTATATATATATATATATATATATCACATCTTATTTATTCATTCATCAGTTGGTGGGCATTTGGTCACTTTCCATACTTTGACTATTGTTGATAATGCTGCTATAAATATCAGGGTGAATATATCCCTTCAAATCAGTATTTTTGTATCCTTTGGGTAAACACCTAGCAGTGCAAGATAGAGTAGTCCTATTTTTAACTGTTTGAGGAACCCCATACTGTTTTCCAGACTGGCTGCCCCAGTTTGCATTCCCACCAACAGTGTAAGGGGTTTCCCCTTTCTCCATATCCATGCCAACATCCATTGTTTCCCATGATGTTAATTTTAACCATTCTGAGTGGTATGAGGTGATATCTAATTGTAGTTTTGATTTGTATTAACCTAATGATGAATAATCTTGAGCATCTTTTCATGTGTCTCTTAGCTATCTGGACATCTTCTTTAGAAAAATGTCATTCATGGCTTCTGCCCATTTCTTCACTAGATTATTTGTTTTTTGGGTGTTGAGTTTGATAATTTCTTTATAGATTTTGGATATTAACCCTTTATAAGATATGTCATTTGCCAATATCTTCTATTCCATAGGCTGCCTTTTAGTTTTGTTGATTGTTTCCTTCACTGTGCAGAAGCTTTTTATCTTGATGAAGTCCCAATAGTTTATTTTTGCTTTTGTTTCCCTTGCCTCAGAAGACATATCTAGAAAGAAGTTGCTACAGCTGATGTCAAAGAAGTTACTGTTTGTGTTCTTCTCTAGGATTTTGATGGTTTCCTATCTCACATTTAGGTCGTCATCCATTTTGAATGTATTTTGATGTATGGTGTAAGAAAATGGTCTAGTTTCATTTTTTTGAGTGTTGCTGTCCAGTTTTCTCAACACTATTTGTTAAAGAGGTTGTCTTTTTTCCATTGGGTATTCTTTTCCTGCTTTGTCAAAGATTAACTGACTATACAGTTGTGAGTTCACTTCTGGGTTTTCTTTTCTTTTCTTTTTTTTTAAGTTTGTTTATTTTGAGGGAGAAAGAGGGAGGGAGGGAGGGGCAGAGAGGGAGGGAGAGATAGAATCCCAGGCAGGCTCCACACTGTCAGTGTGGAGCCCAGTGCAGGGCTCAAACTCATGAACCTGTGAGATCATGACCTGAGCTGAAACCAAGAGTTGAAACCTTAACTGAATGAGCCACCCAGGTGTCCCCACTTCTGCGTTGTCTATGTTGTTCTGTTGATCTATATGCCTCCTTTTGTGCTAGCTCCAAACTGTTACTGTCTTGATCACTACAGATTTGTGATACAGCCTGAAGTCTGGAATTATGATGTCCCCAGATTTGCTTTACTTTTTCAAGATTGCTTTGGCTTGGGTCTTTTGTGGTTCCATACAAATTTTAGGAATGTTTGTTCTAGCTCTGTGAAAAAATGCTGGTGATATTTTGATAGGGATTACATTAAATGTGTAGATTGCTTTGGGTAGTACAGACATTTAAACAATGTTTGTTTTTCTAATCCATGAGCATGGAATGTTTTTCCATTTCTTTTTTTTTTTTTAATGTTTATTTTTGAGAGAGAGAGAGAAGCAGAGCACAAGCAGAGGAAGGGTAGAGAAAGAGGGAGAAAGAATCGGAAGCAGGCTCCAGGCTATAAGCTGTCAACACAGAGCCCAACGCAGGGCTCAAACTCATAGACTGCGAGATCATGACCTGAGTCAAAGTTGGACACTTAACCAGCTGAGCCACCCAGGCACCCCTGTTTTTCCATTTCTTTGTGCCTTCTTCAATTTCTTTCATAAGCTTTCTGTAGTTTTCAGTGTACAGATCTTTTACCTCTTTTGTTAGCTTTATTCCTAGGTATCTTATGGTTTTTGGTGAAATTGTAAATGTGACTGACTCCTTGATTTCTCTTTCTGCTGCTTCATTATTGATATATAGAAATGCAACAGATTTATGTACATTGATTTTTGTACCTGAAACTTTGTTGAACTTGTGTGTCAATTCCAGCAATTTTTTGGTGGAGTCTTGGGTTTTCTACATAGAGTATCAGATTGTCTGCAAATAACGAAAGTTTGACTTCTTCCTTGCCAATTTGGATGCCTTTTGTATCTTTTCGTTGTCTGATTGCTGAGGCTAGGACTTCCAGTACAATGTTAAGATAAGATCTTAATTATGATAAGAGTGGACATCCCTGTCTTGTTCCTGGTCATACAGGAAAAGCTCTTAGTTTTTCCCCATTGAGGATATTAGCTGTGGGTCTTTCATATATGGCCTTTATTATGTTGAGCTATGTTCCCTTTATCCCTACTTTGATGAGGGTTTTTGTCAAGAATGGATGCTGTACTTTGTCAAATGCTTTTTCTGCATCTATTGAGAAGGTCATATGATTCTTATCCTTTCTTTTATTAATGTGGTGTATCATGTCGATTGATTTGCTAATACTGAACAACCTTGTAACCCAGGAGTAAATCCCCTTCATCTGGTGAGTGATTTTTTTTTTTAATGTTTTACTTATTTTTGAGACAGAGCATAAGCAGGGGAGGGACAGTGAGAGAGCGAGACACAGAATCCAAAGCAGGCTCCAGGCTCTGAGCTGTTAGCACAGAGCCCGATGCGGGGCTCAAACTCACAAACTGTGAGATCATGACCTGAGCTGAAGTCGGATGCTTAACTGACTGAGCCAGCCAGGCACCCGTGAGTGATTCTTTTAATATACTGTTGGATTCAATTTGTTAGTATCTTGTTGAGAATTTTTGCATCCATATTCATCAGGGATACTGGAGTTCTCCTTTTTTTTTTTTTTTTTGTTTATTTATCTTTGAGACAGAGACAGACAGAGCATGAACGGGGGAGGGTCAGAGAGAGAGGGAGACACAGAATTGGAAGTAGGCTCCAGGCTCTGAGCTGTCAGCACAGAGCCCGACGCGGGGCTTGAACTCACGAACCATGAGATCATGACCTGAGCCGAAGTCGGAGGCTCAACCCACTGAGCCACCCAGGCACCCCCGGAGTTCTCCTTTTTAGTGGAGTCTTTGTCTGGTTGTGGAATCAGGGGAATGTTGGCCTCATTTCCATGATTTGGAAGTTTTCCTTCCAGTTCTATTTTTTGGGGGCAGTTTGGGAAGAATAGGTACTTACTCTTCCTTAAATGTTTGGTATAATTTGCCTGTGAAGCCATCTGGCCCTGGACTTTTGTTGGGAGATTTTTGATTACTGATTCAATTTCTTTGCTGGTGATCAGTCTGTTCGAGTTTTCTTTTTTCTTTTTTCTTTTTTTAATTTTTTAAATGTTTTTATTTATTTTTGAGACAGAGGGAGAGACAGAACATGAGCAGGGGAGGAACAGAGAGAGAGGGAGACACAGAATCCGAAGCAGGCTCCAGGGTCTGAGCTGTCAGCACAGAGCCCGACGCGAGGCTCAAACTCACGGACTGTGAGATCATTACCTGAGCCCAAGTTGGACGCCCAACCAACCAAGCCACCCAGGTGCCCCAAGTTTTCTATTTCTTCCTGTTTTCATTTTGGTGGTTTATATGTTTCTAGGAATTTATCCATTTCTTTCATATTTTCTGATTTGGGGGCATATAATTTTTAATAATAATCTTATATAATTGTTTTTATTTCTGTGGTGTTGGTTGTTATTCCTCCTCTCTCATTTCTGATTTTATTTATTTGGGTCCTTTCTCTTTTCTTTTTGGTAAGTCTGGCTAGGGGTTTATCAATTTTATTAACTTTTTCATTCAACCAGCTCCTAGTTTCATTGATCTTTTCTACTTTTTTTTTTATTTAGTTTGTATATCATTTATTTCTGCTATAATCTTTATTATTTCCCTTCTTCTGTTGGATTTAGGCTTCATTTGTTATTCTTTTTCTAGCTCCTTTATATGTAAGGTTAGGTTGTTTATTTGAGATTTTTTTTGTAGGTAGGCCTGTATTCCTATATACTTCCCTCGTATGACCACTTTTACTACCTCCCAAAAGTTTTGAACTATCCTATTTTCATTTTCATTTGTTTCCATGCATTTTTTTTTTTAATTTCTTCTTTCATTTCCTGGTTTACCCATTCATTCTTTAGTAGCATGTTGTTTAACTTTCATGTATTTGTGGGCTTTCCAAATTTTTTCTTTTGTGGTTGACTTCAAGTTTCATAGTGTCATGGTCAGAAAATATGCATGGTATGGTCTCAGTCTTTTTGTATTTGTTGAGCCCTGATTTGTGATCTAGTATGTGATCTATTTTGGAGAATGTTCCATGTACATTCAAAAAGAATGTGTATTCTGCTTTAGGATGGAATGTTCTGAATATATCTGTTAAGTCCAACTGGTGCAGTGTGTCATTCAAAGCCATTGTATCCTTGTTGATTTTCTGCTGAAGTGATCTGTCCATTGATGTAAGTGGGGGTTTTAAAATCCCATACTATTATTGTATAATTATCAATGAGTTCCTTTATGTTTGTTATTAATTGTTTTATATATTTGGGTATTTCTGTGTTAGGGACATAAATGTTTACAATTATTAGATCTTCTTGTTGGAAAGTCTCCTTTATTGTGATATTATTGCCCTTCTTCATCTCTTGTTACAGTCTTTGGTTTAAAATCTAGTTTGTCTGGTGTGCCTGCATGCCTCAGTTGGTTAAGCATCTGACCCTTGATTTTGACTCAGGTCATGATCCCAGGGTCATAGGATTGATCCCCACACTGGGCTCTGTACTGAATGTGGAGCCTGCTTGGATTCTCTCTCTCTCTCTCTCTCTCTCTCTCTCTCTCTCACACACACACACACACACACACACACACACTTCTGCCCCTCTCCACAGCTCATGCTCTCTCTCTGTCTCTCTCAAATAAAAAAAAAAATCTAGTTTGTCTGATAAGTATTGCTACTCTGGTTTTATTTGATGTTGATTTATTTGCATGATAAATGTTTCTCCATCCCCTCACTTTCAATCTGCAGGTGTTTTTAGGTGTAAAATAATTCTTTTATTGGCAGTATATAGATGGGTCTTCTTCTTTTAGTACATTCTGACAATCTATGTCTTTTGATTGGAACATTTAGTTCGTTTACATTCAAAGTAATTTTTGATATATATTTAGTGCCATTTTATTACTTGTCTTATCATTATTTCTGTTCCTTAATAAGGAACATTATTTCTCTGTTCCTTTTTAGTTTTTATCGCTTTTGGTCTTTCCTTACCACTCAAAGAATCACTTTTAATATTTCTTGCAGGGCTGGCTTAGTGCTCACAAACTCCTTTAGTTTTTGTTTGTCTGGAAAACTATCTTTCTATTCTGAATGACAGCCTTTCTGGATAGAGTGTTCTTGGATGCCTATTTTTCCCATTCAGTAACGTTGAATATATCATGCCACTCCCTGCTGGCTTGCCAGTTTCTGTGAAGAGATCTGCTGCTAACCTTATGAGTCTTCCCTTGTAAGTTAGGAATTTACTTTTTCTTGCTGCTTTTAGGATTTTTTCTTTATCACTATATTTTGCAAATTTAACCACAATATGTCTTGGTGTTTGCCTGCTTCTCTGATTTTGAATGGAGGTCTCTGTGCCTCCTGGATTTGGATGTCTGTTTCCTTCCCCAGATTCAGAAACTTTTCAGCTGTTATTTCCCCAAATAAACCTTCTGCCCCCTTTTCTCCCTCTTCTTGTTCTGAGACTCCAATGTATGAATGTTATTATGTTTGATGGAATCAGTGAGTTCTCTAAGTCTATTCTTGTGATCACAGTTCTTTCTCTCTTTTGTTCAGCTTCATTATTTTACATAATTCTATCTTCTGTATAACTTATTCATTCCTCTGCTTCTTCCATCCTTGTGGTCATTACTTTCAGTTGGTTTCAAATCACAGATATCGCATTTTTCATTTCTTCCTGATTGTTTTTTACCTCTTTTTCTCTGCATTAAGTGTCTCCCTGAAGTCTTCCATGCTTTTCTCAAGCCCAGCGAGTATCCGTATGACTTTTGCTTTAAATTCTGTATCAGACATATTGTATCTGTTTCAGTTAGATCTCTGGCCATGACCTTTTCTTGTTCTTTATTTTAGGATGAATTCCTCCATTTTAGTATTTTGTGTAAGTCTCTGTCTGTGTTAGAAAATCCTGTTATGTTTCCTCCTCCTGTGAGTAATTGCTTTATGAAGAAGAGGTCATGTAATATCTAGGGCCTGATACTTCAGGAAGTGTCTCGGTATTTGCTGCATGCACTCTACTTCTATATTTTGACTGCTCTGCCCCTGAGGTCAGAGGCTTATCTGCAGAGGCTCTCCTTGCCTGCAATGAGGAATATTTGGAACCTGGCCAGGGTGTGGTGAGTTTTAACTATATGTGCTCTGGTCTGCTTGTTAAATGAGACCTGATGCTATTTCCATTAGACCTAAAGCTTTGCAGGGGTGCCTGGGTGTCTCAGTCGGTTGAGCATCCAACTTTGGCTTAGGCTGATCACACGGCTCATGGGCTCGAGCCCCAGGTTGGGCTCTGTGTTGATGGCTTAGAACCTGCTTCAGATTCTGTGTCTCCCTCTCTCTTTTCCCTTCCCCACTTGTGCTCTGTCTCTGTCTCTCTCAAAAATAAATAAATAAATAATAAATTTTATTTTAAAAAAAATTTAAAAAAAACCTGAAGATTTGCAGAACTCTGTGGTCAGTGGATATGGTGTGTGTGGAGGTTTCTGCTCATCTTCTGGGGAAGAGACCTGCTGCATTGGTCCTACAGCACACTTGCCCAAGAAAAGGAGAGCCAGCAGAGCACAGGGGAGCAGGACCTGGTATAACCAGTTTAGGCAGCCAGTGTTGGTTGCTGTGCTGTTTACTGAAGTTGGTTTATGCTGAAGGGTGGGGAGGGAAATGGTGCCTGCTATCTCCTTTGTCCCTGTAGAGGGGAGTCCATGCTGCTGCTCTTGGGGAAGCCCTCCCAGAAGAGTAAATAATTTCCTCTTGTGTGTCCTTGGCATTTTTCAAATTGCTGTTTTCTCACTGTGTGCAGGTTGCTTGCCTGCTTGAACCAGTGCAGTATATTCTGGGTTCTATTCTAGCCAAGCCTGCTGACTTTTAAAACTCCAAACTTTAGGGACCTGCTGTGGTGGGGACCTGCACTGGTCTTCTGGTTAAGGGTCTTGCCGTGCCAGGATCAATGCAGATTTGAGCCAGAAGTGCGGTCACACCAGAACACAGGGCCTTGGGATTTGGAGAAAGCAGGCTTAATAGCCAGTGTCTGAGTTAGCTGCGCCCAGCAGCGTGTTTCTCTGTCAATGCCGAGGGGCAAGGGAATGAAATGGTGCCCACTGGCTCCTTCTTCTATGGAGAGGTAATGCCACCTCTCACAGATGTGCTCCAAGAGGAAGGAAGGGGTGCCTGGGTGGTTCAGTTGGTTAAGCATCCCACTTCAGCTCAGGTCATGATTTCACAGTTTGTGAGTTCAAGCCCTGTGTTGGGCTCTGTGTGGACAGCTCAGAGCCTGGAGCCTGCTTTAGGTTCTGACTCTGTCTCTCTGCCCCTCCCCTACTTGCTCTCTGTCTCTCTCTCTCTCTCTCTCAAATATAAAAAATAAAACATAAAAAAAATTTAAGAGGAAGGGAAGTCTCACCCATGTGCTCTAGGCAATCCTCAGATTGCATCATCTGCCCGGGTGGCTTGCATGTCTTCTCTCCTTGCATGGATTTTCTCTCATAAAAGAATCTTTTCTTTCTCTCAAGGAGTAGGGCAACACCCTCAGGTCTCTATCCCAGCCAAGCCCATGGACCTCCAAAACTCCAGTCCTCAAGCCCCTCTGGTTGCAAGAACTCACAAAAAGAAACCCCTCTCATTTTCCCACCAATGGCTTTGGAGAAGTGTTCTTGTCTATATCCTTGCGTGCTCCACTCTCTCTTACCTTTCTTCATGACCAGGGCTCCCTCCCCTTAGCAGCACCCTTGATCCCTTTCTCCTAAACCACATCCCCACACTTCCTATCTTCTTCAATGTGGCCTCCTCTCTTCCTCTAGTTGTGCAGCTTGTTCTGTCAGTGGTCAGGTCAATTTCTTGGATATTCAGAATGATTTGGTAGTTATCTAGCTGTGTTTGAAGGATGAGGCAAGTCTACAGTCCTCCTACCACACCACCATCTTTGCTCCCCGCTGAAGGACACCAGTTATAGAAAATACATAAACTAACAAGTATGACTATGTTCTAATAAAATCTTATTTATAAAAACAAGCAACAGCCACATCTGGCCTATGGGTTAATGTTTTTCAACTTTTGCATTAGTTTACTTAATATTCAAAAAAAATATGAGAATTATTATCTCCATTTTACAGGTAAAGAAATAGGGACAGATAAGGGAAAGAGAAAGCTCATGTAAATTGCCCAGGTTCACACAGTTATCAAGTTACAGAACTGAGATGTAATCCCAAGCAATCTGTCTCTAGAGAAGTGTCCTTCAGCCATGATTAAAAACAAAATGTTTCTTAATGTTTATTTATTTTTAAAAGAAAGAGAGAGACAGAATGTGAGCAAGGGAGGGGCAAAGAGAGAGGGAGACACAGAATCTGAAGCTGGCTCCAGGCTTTGAGCCATCAGCAAAGAGGCCAATGTGGGGCTCGAACCCACAAACCATGAGATCATGACCTGAGCTGAAGTCAGATGTTTAACTGACTGAGCCACCCAGGCACCCCTCAGCCATGATACACATAAATGCACATTTGTATTTTTTTTTTTTAATCTTACACTATACATACTGTTCTGCATGTTATTTTCTTTTAATGATATCTTGGCTATCTTTCCATATCAACATATTTATAAATCTACCTCATACCTTTTAGTAGCTGTACAGTATTCCATTGTATGAGTTACCAATCAGTAAATATCTAGCTTATTTCTGTGCATTTGCGCTTAAAAACAATGCTTCACTGAGTATCCTTGTACGGAGGTATTTGCCCACAGGTGCTCACATATCTAAAAATTTAGGGAAAATTACCACAACTGCTAAGTCAAAGAATATATCAGTTAGAATACATTTTAAAAACAGAACAAAACAAACAAAAATTTAAAATCACACTCCAGGTTACTTTTAATAGAGGGAACTCAATATGGTGAGCCAGTTTCAAAGACATAGAAGGGAGCCTGAAAGAGTAAATAGGTCACTCAAAGATCTGTAACAACATAAAGCCACCAGGGACTGGAGAGACAAAGAGGTGGTAGTATGACCAGCAGCTGGAGCCAGAAGCACTTTGTGGGAGTTGGATTGTCCTGCCTGGCAGGCACTGGGTCATACATGAGTCAGATGCAGCCATTGCTGGGAATGCCCTGGAATTGAAAAGGGAAAAGAAACATACTAGCTTCTTCTATTCTTTGGCTCTTCAATCTCTTGCTGGTACTTCCTATTGACCGAATCTACCTGGAAGCTAGTGGGCAAAGGAGCCTGGGGTCTGTAGTTTGCAGGAGTCAGCCCCTGTGAGACAAATCTGAGCAGGAGGGTAGGAAATGGAGCAGAGAGCAAATGGGACATGGCTGAAGCAAACAGTATCATGCTTCCAATTTTGATATGTATTTCCAATATTTGCCCATCAAAGAAGCTGCAAAGATTTGTAGTTCCAGTAAGTATGTCTCTTTTCCAACAAATTCTCCAGCACCATGAATTTATCTATCGAAGTTAAAATGATATTTTGCTATTTTAATTTGCATTTGTTTAACTATGAATACAGTTGAACATCTTCTTATTTGTTTATATACCATTAATATTTATTTTTTTAATAGTAAGTTCACATCCTCTGTCAATTTTTCTATTAAATTGTTGTACTTTTTCTTATTATTTATAAGAGCTTATTATATATGTATATATACATATATATGTATATATTATATATATGTATTGTGTAGTCAAACATGAATCTTTTGATTTATAGGAAGTTTTTTCCTGAAAGAATATAAATATATTGGCTAGAGAAACCTAATTTTTTTTCTTTTTTTTTTCTGCTCTAGCCAGAAAACATCATGATGACTAAAACTTTAGGTCTCTTCTAGGTTGTTATTCTAAGTTAACAGATCTTAGAATTGAGACTATCCTCTTGTACATCCTACATTCCTTCTGCATTAATCTCCAAAGGAATTTCTTTCTTTTGAAAAATTTTTTTATGTTTATTTTTGAGAGAGGTAGAGAGACAGAGCATGAGCAGAAAGGAGGAGAGGTACGGAGAGAGGGAGACACAGAATCTGAGGCAGGTCCAGGCTCTGAGTTGTCAGCACAGGGCCTGACATGGGGCTTGAACTCACAAACTGTGAGATCATGACCTTAGCCAAAGTTGGACACCTAACCAACTGAGCCACCCAGGTGCCCCCAAAGGAATTTCTTAATTAATGAGAGAAGCCCTTTTCCTCCTATCTGAGATATGAAATGTGATTAAATTGGAATCTCTGATTGGCCTCCCATTTTATATCTAGGCCTATATTGTGCCTTGTCTACTCTTAAGTCTATGTTTTGATTTTGGGATATGGATTGTAATGGAGAAGGCCTTGAATTAAAAGGGAGTTGGAGATAGTATTGGAATAGGAGTAGAGGGTCATTTTTCCAATACATGCAAAAGTTTTCTCAGCAAAATTCTAGAGATGGTGCCCATATTGACCCCATGGTTCTAACTGGTCCTATGAAGTTAACAAAAACATGCTTCTCAAAAGCAAGAACTATGTGAGTTTTGTTTTTAACCAGTTTTCCCTAGCATTTGGCATGGTACTTAATACAGCAAGGATCCTCAACAAACATTTACTGACTTGAAGATTCTTTAAGTCAGAAGGATCTCCTGCTTCTCCAATATATCTGGGCCTTAAGGTGTGATGACTACAAGGGTGTTAGGAAAGGTGTTTCTGCTATTATGAGATGGCATGGTTAGGTGTCATAATAGTAATTTGTTTATTTTCAAGAATGATGACATGAATCTATTATGATTTATTTGCTTTCCCACTGTGAACCACATGCCTCCCTGGGCAAACCTGGAAGATAATCCTTATATCAATACATTACAGAATGCTTTAGTAAGGGGGACACCAACATCCATATAAAGCTCTCTGGTGGCTGTACTTTGCCAGCTGGAGATGTCAGTGAAGGATATTGCCATCTCAAATGTAATGAAGAGGTACAGAAGTGGAAGAAGCATAGCAATACTTAGGCTTCAGTAACAAGGTGAGTACAATTACCAGAATAACCCACAGAGATGAAGCAATAATCAGAGTGTATGACCTATAGGGATATGTGACAATGTATAATTGGTCATAAGACCTTAGGAAATAAATACAAGGGCAGCCTACCAACATGCCATTTGGCATATTCAGATAGTGATTCTAGGTCTAATAGGCAAAAACCTAACTTAAGTCACTATAATGGGGATTCACAACCTCTTATCCAGTTTGTAGAACTAAACTCATTCACAGACTTGGAGCCCCAGAGGATTCTGCAATATGATCACAGTTGTGAATCTTTAGTAAAGTTTTCCCCAATGACAAGTGGGGCCAGTATGACTGTAAACTGAAAAAAGATAAATATCTTTTGGGGTTATTTAATATTGGTTTCAAATTGAAGTTAATCTCTAATCCTCAGAGACACAAAATAAGCAAAATAAAATAAAACAAAACAAAAGCAAACAAAATCCACCAAGTCCACTACTCAGTATTAGGTCTTATGAGGTCAGGTGACAAATCTTGACCAGAATCAATTTCACAGTGGGTCCAATGTCGTGATGGAGCCATCCTATAGTTACTTCCCTACCTCTCAGAATACATGATGAAAAAGGAATATTTATTAACTGTCCTTTGGTTGATAGGGTGAAGGCCATTACAGTAAGAAAGTTCAAGTAGAAGCCTACTAAGATAGTGTTCCAAAAGTTATTATGCTTCAGTGGGAAAATTCTAAAGATTTGTATTACCAACATACACTTTAAAGATGCAGAGTGGTGATTTCTACCACAATCCCACTTAATTATCTGTTGGCATGTATCTAAAGCCACATGTGTTTTAGAAAATGGCTGTAGATTACTGGAAATTTCTTTTTTTTAATTAAAAAATTTTTTTAAATGTTTATTTATTTTTTAAGAGAGGGAGAGATAGAGCATGAGTGGGAGAGGGGCAGAGAGAGAGGGAGACACAGAATCTGAAGCAGGCCCCAGGCTCTGAGCTGTCAGCACAGAGCCCAACACGGGGCTCGAAATCACCATCCGTGAGATCATGACCTAAGCTGAAGTTGGACATTTAAGCTTAACTGACCGAGCCACCCAGGTGCCCCTGTAGATTACCCGAAATTTAACCAGAAAGTGATGCCAATCACAGCTGTGATCCTGGGTGTGGTGTACTTATGGAGCAAATCAACATAGCCTCTGGCACTTGGTATGAGCTAATGACCTAGTAAATAATCCTTTCCAATTCCTTTTAGCAATGATAATCAAAAGCAGCTTGCCATCATGTGTCAGGGATAGCAATAAACCTTTACCATCTTACCTCTGGACTATATCTTTTTCTCCTCCATATATAGTGTTTATTCTTCTCTATCTTACCCTTTCCTAGAAGATTGACCGTTATGGACACAGTCTGCCAGAGAACAGTAGATAAATCCCACACAATTCAAGACCTACCTCTGTGGTGGATTTCTAGGGGTCCAGTGGCTTGAGGCTCTGTTGGGATTTCCCTCTGAAATGAAAGAAGTTGCTGAATGTGGCATTGCACCAAAGGGAGAAAGAAGCATCATACTTGGAGGACCTCTTTAAACTGACAACCTACATTCTGTCTGACGTGTTGCTCCCTCTCATTTACCACGTAACCCATAAGGTTTCTAGTTTTGAGTAAAGCCCAGAGTTAGAAGTTATTGTAGCAAGTCTAGGGTACAGTGCAAGATTCCCTGTTACTTGGTGACAGAAGTCCCAGTGGTATTGGAAGTATCTTTGGGAGGCAGAAATGATGCGTTCAGCCTCCAGGGAACCTTAATAGAAGACTCATGTTAGAGAGCCCTAGAGTTTTGGAAGAAGTACACACCCTCTTCTTCTGCCAACTTTTCTCTTGAAAAGTAGCTCTTCACTTGCTCCCAGGACGTGGTAGAGACTGGGTCCTTAAATGTGGAACATCCAAGTATTTAGTTCACTCAAACTGCCAGTCATAGACTAGAATGACATGATGATCAAATCAGAACATTACATGGGTACAACAACATTTAATTGCTGTAGCATTTCATTATTTATAATGGCAATATTATATGTAAGACAAGGCCCAAGTAGATTGAAGAGGTACAGTTAAACTGTACGAGTGGGTGAGACATAGCTGCTTGGTAGTAACTACATATACTATTTGCTGTCTTGTCTTCATCTCACATTTAAGGTTTTATATGGAGTTTTCTATGCCCAGAAAACAGAATAAGAAAAAATGCAGACCTGATTTGTGGATGAGACTCATGATATGCTGACATAAGCCAAAAATGGAAGGCCACTGCACTATAGCTCCACTGAAGGGTAATTCTGAGGTGGTTGAGAAACCCTCCCTGGGGCAGAAATCTGGATCATATAATGGTTGTGCACTTCATAAAAGAGAGGTGACCTGAGATCTGTATCTACACTAATTCATGACTAATGGTAGATCAGTTACACAGAAACTTGATAACAAGAGGATTGGAAGATTGACAAAAAGAGGACAAGAAGAAAGGTGTGGGGATGGACTTATCATAAAGGGTATAGAATGTGAAGATATTTTTTTCCCATAAGTGCCACGAGAGGGCATCCACTCTGGAGGAAGAGTTCAGTAATCAGGTAGACAAGATGGCCTATCCTCTGCATATGAGTAACCTTCTTTCCCCAGTTACTCCAGCATTTGCTTAATGGTCCCATGTACAAGTGTCCATGGTGGCAAGAAAAGAAGCTATGCCTGGCGTCATGGATTGAATTGTACCCTTCTGTGAAAAACTCAAATGTTGAAGCCTAAACCCAGTACCTCAGAATGTGTCTGATATTTACAGGTAAGGCCTTCAGAGCACAGCTACTGTCCAGGGCTTCTAGGTGATGCTGCTGCCCCAGTGGACCAAAAAGGCAGGACCACCACCCAGGTGGGACCAGAAGACAGAGAATCAAACCAAGGAAGATTATTCTTGAGCCTTAAAATCTAATGGAATTTACTCTGCTGCACTTATGAACTTGCTTGGGACTTGGGACTCCTTTGTTCTTTCTGACTTCACCCTTTTGAACTGGGAATTTCTGCTTCCTGCTTATCCCATCATTGTATATCAGAAGTAGATAACTTGTCTGATTTCACATCTTCAGACAATAGAGAGGAATTTTTGCCTCAAGATGAATCATACCTTGAGTCTCACCTATACTTGATTTAGATAATGTTTACTTATTTATTTCGAGAAGGAGAGAGAGCATAATCAGGAGATGGGCAGAGACAGATGGAGAGAGAGAATCCCAATAAGGCTTTGTGCTATCAGCGCAGAACCCAACTCAGGGCTCAAACCCGCAAACCGTGAGATAGTGACCTAAACCAAAATCAAGAGTTGGATGCTTAACCAACGGAGCCACCAGGGTACTCCAATTTAGCTAATATTTAGTAGATGAGATCTGAGATGTGGGGGGTGATGCTGAAATGGGTTGACTTTTTTTTTTTTTAGTTTATTTATTTATTTTGAGAGAGAGTGAGTGATAACATGTGTGTGACTGAGGGAGGGGCAGTAAGAGAGGGAGAGAGAGAATCTCAAGAAGGCTCTACACCCACGAAGATCAACTATACCTGAAAATCAACTAAACACTGATGAGTGCACACAAAGAGGCCCTATGAGGACACAATGAGAAGGCAGCCATCTGTAAGCCAAGAAGAGAGCCCTCAGGAGAAACCAAATTTGCCAACACCTTGATCTCGGACATCTAAGCCTCTTGAACTGTGAGAAAATAATTTCTCTTGTCTAAGCCACCCAGTCTGTGGTATTTTGTTATGGCAGCTCTGTCAAAGTAATACACATGGGTTTAACTACATCTTCTCATCATCAGATTGAGGTTGTGACTACCAACAACAATAAAGGCCAGTGCTGAGCCTGAATATGGCATCATTCCCCAAGAAACCAGGCAAACCTTTGGCAGATGGATTACACTGAATCCCTTCCATCATGGAGATGGAGCAGCTTGTTGTCATAGGGATAGACATACATTTCAGGTATAATTTTACCTGCCCTGCCAAAAATGCTTCCACCAGCTTGTGTGTGTGGTATCCACACACAGACTCAGACCAGGGCATTCATTCTACAGCAAAAACATTGTGACAGTGTGCTCATGCCTGTAATATTCACTTGTCTCAACATGTATCCCATCACCCAGAGCTGCTGAAGATGCCTGCCAGGAGAGGATGCCTCGTGAAGTTGGCACACCATCCTACAGTATGCTGTGTATGCCTTAAGCCAGTAACTAATAAATGTTTCTGTGAAGAAAAGAGTTAATGCCAGGCCTGTGACTCATTTCCTCCCTACCAGGGACACGGTTGACATTAACCATCCTGCCTTGTAAACATGCTAAAGGTATTTACTAGTGGAAATAGATAAGGAATTCATTACCTAAAAATGGCTATACCTTGTCTGTCTAGTTTTCTTATTTTAAATAAATCTGGAATTTATGGATTGGTGTACATAATGAGAATTTCTCCTGCAAACCTTTTTATCTATCAAATGACTTTCTCTGAAAATGCACTGTTAAGTGCTCATCTGTTGCTCCAAAACCAAAATACATCTCAGGGTGGAATAAAGGGGAAATTGGGAAGATGTACCCCTCCAGCGATGAATGTTACATTTGTATCTATATCCTATATGTATCAATTGAGCCAATTGGCAAAGTTTGATTTTGGTAAGATCTATGACTCATGTGAGTCTGTTTTGACGATCTAACTATTTGTGGCAATTCAGGTCCGTCTTTTCTACTACTGTGATACATAATTCTGGGAGCAAAAGGGATAAAGCGGGAGTAACTTTTTCGCTATTACACATAAACACCTGGTGAATTATTTTTTGCTTCCTATCTGCAATTCTTGGGCTTAGTGTGGTTACAGGTCCTAGCACCCAGGAGAGGTGTGTGTCTTCCTGGGAAAAGAGTCAAGTTTTTGGTAAACTGGAAACTGAGACTCCCCCTGACACTTGGAGTTCTTCATGTCACTGAACCACCAGATAGAGAAGTTGGTCATTCTATTGGCCAAATTGATTGATCATGATTACCAGGGGAAAACTGGAAATGAAATCAAGGAAGACTACATCTAGAATGAAGGAGATTCACCTGGGTACATTTCAGTACTGCCATGACTCATAATAATGGTCAGTGGAAAACTGGGAACTTAACAAAGATAGAATCATCAATGGTTGGGTCACCCCACCAGGAAAAGGACTCTGTATAAAACAAGAGGCTAGCAAAGGTAAGGAGATTATGGAATGGGGGGGGGGGGGTAGAAGAAAGAAGATACAATTATCAACTTAACTGTGCAACTAAATCCAGCAGTTGAGAAATTAGTAGACACATTTTATGTTAATGACTTTCCTCCCTTCTTTGTTTTCCCCAGACAACTTATATAAAGAGTTCTGGAAATTGCTAATGTTTTTGGTTTCATGTTGAAAGTATGACCGAATTGACATCATCCCATGATAATACGGTGACTGGTGGTACTTTGTATGTCTCTTATTTTGAGGAACAAATTTCTCATTTTGTCTAAGAACAGAATGCATGGTGAGGATTAAAAAAGAGTAGTGCTGTGTGATTTATATTTGACCATGGCAAATTTATATTTGCCCTGTCCCTTTCCACCCTATTCTGTGTCCATGGGATTGGATCATTATGGACTGCATCAACAGGTTGCCTTGTCCTTGGTTTTTGTATTAGTCTTCTATTGCTGCTGTAAAAAATTACCACAAACTTAGTGGATTAAAACAACACATATTTGTTATCTTACAGTTCTGGAAGTTTCAGAAGCCTGAAATGAATGTCACTGGGCTAAAATCAAGGTGGTAGCATGGCTGCATTCCTTCTAGAGGCTCTAGAGGACAATCTGTTTATCTTTTCCAGCTTCTAGAGACCATCTGCATTCCTTCGTTTATGGCTCCCTCCTCCATCTTCACAGTCAGTAACACAGCATCTTCAAATCCCTCTCTCTGACTCTTCTTTCACTTTCACTTCTCCCTCTTTCACTTATAAGGACCTTTACAACTGCATTGGGCCCACCCCAGTATCCCCCATCTCAAGATTCTTCATCACATCTCTAAAGTCCCTTGCTATGTTAAGAAAAATATTCACAGTTTCCAGGGATTAGAACATGGACATCTTGGAGAGTCATTATTCTGTCTAACATAATTACCATTTGGATTCAGTCCTTGGGAGTGGGGAGGTGGTGGTGACAAGATTAGAGAGTATCGGGGCGCCTGGGTGGCTCAGTTGGTTAAGTGCCAGACTTCAGCTCAGGTCATGATCTCACGGTTTGTGGGTTTGAGCCTCGCATCGGGCTCTGTGTTGACAGCTCAGAACCTGGAGCCTGCTTCAGATTCTGTGTCTCCCTCTCTCTCTGCCCCTCCTCTGCTTGAACTCTCTCTCTCTCTCTCTCTCTCTCTCTCTCTCTCCCTTTCTCTCAAAAATAAATAAACATTAAAAAATTTTAAAAAAGAGAGAGTATGAAGAAAGTAAGTTTGAAGTATTTATTCTCTGGATCCCTCCCTGCTCCTTGCCACATCCCTTTCTGAAGGCCATGGCTTCTATCAAGTGGCCCTCTCTTCCAGCTTGAAGTATGTCCTTTGAGTTCTTGTAATTACTCTGCCTCTTGGCTTTTTGGGTCCAAGGGTAGTAACTGTTCCATGCTCTTTCTAGTCCTGAGAAGCTTCATCATCCTTTTTTGGTTTCTCTTCACTGTTCCCACACCATTATAAAGAGTGCCTTTTTGTTTCTCAATTACCCTGTTGTTTTGGATGGACCTTGGCTGACAACAGCAGAGCAGTGGTGAAACAACTATCTATGTGAAAATTATGATGATGATGATGATGATGATGATGATGTTGATTACCTACTTTTAGCTAAAAGCAAACAAATAAACAACCTGTTCTCTCCCTGTACATAATCTTTAGTCTAGATTCTTTATGTCTTCCTATAAAATATCTAGTTTGGCTTTCTCCTACAGCTGTAGTCAACTCTACTAACTGTTCAAAAGTCATCTTGTATTTAAATCTTTCAATCCATCCACTGTCTCTTTGCAAACTGTAGGATGTCATTTTCTTCTTCACTAATATGGAATGATTCTCTACCACTTCCAAAACTTCCTCTCATTATTTCCTATATCTTTTTCTTTCTAGCTAACCCCAGCCTTGGAGTTTTCTTTCCTACTAAGATCCAAAGGTTGATAGTTACCATTGTTCTACAGAGAACTTATTTTAACAGGAAATTCATACCTGAACCCAAATTGGGGGGTTTTGTGGAAAATTATAGACACAAAACATCTGTGAAAAAGGACATCTTTAATGAAGTTGTCTTTAATGAAATTGTCTTTAATGAAGTTGTCTTTAATGAAGTTAATGGGTTTCAGCCTATGCCCAAATTACCAATCCAGGTCCCAGACCTAAAATGAGATATTAAATTTTTAAAAAGATGTATTTATGTAATGTTTAATTATACCTGTAAGAGAAAAGCAATTCGAACTTTTGCCTATTGGTTTGGAAGAGGTGAGGCGAGAGTATAGAGAAATAGGCACTTTCTCATATAGTTTATGGGAGTATAACTTCTATAGGAAACAAATTGACAATAGCTCCTGAAATTGAAAATGTATATGTCTTTTGACTCAGAAATTCTACTTCTAAGGGGCACCTGGGTGGCCCAGTCAGTTAAGCATCCAACTTCGGCCCAGGTCATGATCTCACAGCTTGTGAGTTCAAGCCCTGCGTTGGGCTCTGTGCTGACAGCTCTGAGCCTGGAACCTGCTTCAGATTCTCTGTCTCCCTCTCTCTCTGCCCCTCCCCTGCTCATGCTCTGTCTCTCTCTGTCTCTCAAAAATAAACATTAAAAAAATTTTTTTAATCTTTTAAAAATAAAAAATGAATTCTACTTCTGAGAATCTACCCTATTGATCTGTTCCCAACTGTGCCAGTTGATCTGTTAACCAAGATCTTTACTGTAGCATGAAACAATCTACATATTCTTCATTAGGAGACTGGGTAGATAAGTTGATCTAAATTATGACCAACACACAATGGAATCCTATGCAGGTGTTAAAAAGAGTCAAGACCTATTGTATGTATTCATTTGGATGTATCTTATATATGGTGTGGCTATGAATCAGAAAAGCTATGGATGACATCCAAAATTCACATATTGGGATAGCACAAAGGATCAGACTACAAATCAAACTCATCAAACAAGAGGCTTCTCTAATATTAAGCTTTCCTCTAATTTCAAGGATATAAATAGTCATGAAGCACTGGTGAGGTAGGGACAGATCTGAGACCCGTCCCTCAGATCAATATAGCTCTGGCCAAGATTAGCATGTGAGGTTTCTAAGCAACGTGTTCAGGTGACATGAAAAAAAAAAAAACAAAAAACAAAAACAAACCCACAACATTTTAGTCACAAAATATCCATTTTATAGTCAGATAGTTGCATAGTTTACATGACATTTTACAGGAAGCCTTATAAATTCATAGACTCCAAGTTAGTTACCATAGCAGTCCTGGACAACTAGATGCATTCTGCTAAAAGCATTTCATACATAAGGACTCTTCAGCTAGCAAGTACCATTAGCTTCTTTGCTAGGAGGTCTATTTATTAGAACATTCACAAGAAAACTATATCAGATCTCCTCCTCTCCTTCTTTCCCAGAAGTGCCTCCCAGTAACAAAAGAGAATTAATTGCTGACCTGCTACACAACAACCCTTTTTTTCTCATATATCATTTAAATATGAATAAAAATTGGGTGGTTCTGAGAATATAAAAATGATGCTGGCTTACATTAAGCCTAAAGGCCTTTAAAATTCAACAAAATAGACATTTATGTGTCTTAGGATATGATCAAGTTTAAGGGTCTTTAGAATTAGAAGGAAATACATTGAACGTATTTTAAAGTATACATGGATAGAGTTGTAATGCAATCCAAATTTAAAAGAACTATGGACTACTCCATATATCCAGAAAGTCTTCAATTTCTTCACCCTCCAAAGTCCATCAAACAACTTTTCTTTCAATGTATTTGTAGATATCTTCTGAAATGTTACTCTTCGCCCCCTAACATCCCCTTTATGATAAAAGGAACATGTTTCAATACTAAGTTGAGCCATAGAAAATTCTTGGTACTTTATTGTGTTGGCCTGCAAAAACAACACTCTCATAAAGTTAGACAAAATACTACATGGACACTACCTCGTTTCATCTCTAAATGTAAGTCAGACAAAATATAGAAAGAGCCAAACAGATAGAAAATGATAAGGCAAGATTGTGGAAGAAGGAAAAGCCCTTGTTCGGGTTAGGAAACCCTGACTTTAGTTTCTCCTTTACCATCTACTAACTGTATTTGGGCCATTCTATTTGTTGCTCCTAATTTCAATTCCCTTACCTCTTAAATGAGACTTTACATGTAGACAGTTAAACTGGATTGAGAAACCACTTCACACGCACTAAGATAGCTATTACCATACCAAACAAAAGTGAAAATAACACATATTGGCAAGGATAGAGAGAAATTGAAACTCTTGTGCATTGCTGGTGGGACTATAAAATGATTTAATGCCGTGGAAACAGTTTGGTGGTTCCTCAAAGAGTTAAACGTAGAATTGCCACATGATTTATCAATTCTACTCCTAGGTATTCAATCAAGAGAATTGAAAGCAAGTACTCCAACAGATACTTGTATATCAGTTTTCATAGAAGCATTATTCACATTAACCAAAGGGTGGAAGCAACCTAAAAATCCATTAATAAATGAATGGATAAACAAAATGTGATATATATCCTGGGAATATTATTTGGCCTTAAAAAATTATGGAATTCTGATCCATGCTGCAATCCAGATAAACCGTGAAAACATTGTGCTAAGTGAAATAAACTGGACACAGAAAGACAATTATTGTCTGATTCCACTTATTTTTAAAAAATTTTTTTGTGTTGATTTTTGAGAGAGACAGACAGACAGAATGTGAGTGGGGGAGGAGTAGACAGAGAGAGAGAGAGAGAGAGAGAGAGAGAGACAGAATCTGAAGCAGGCCCCAGGCTCTGAGTTGTTGACACAGAGCCCAATGCAGGGCTTAAACTCACAAACCATGAGATCATGACCTGAGCTGAAGTAGGACGCTTTACCAATTGAGCCACCCTGGTGCCCTGTCTGATTCCACTTATATGAGACACTTAGAATAGGTACATTTGTAGAGATAGCAAGTAGAATAGAGGTTACCAACAGCTGGGGAAGGGGATAATGGGGAACTATTATTTAATGGGTATAGTTTCTGTTTATGATGATGAAAAAGTTCTGGAGATGGATAGTGGTGATGGTTGTACAGCACTAAGAATGCACTTAATGCTACTGAATTTTGCACTTAAAAATGGCTAAAGTGATAATCCAGTGAAGAAATGGGCAAAAGACATGAATAGACACTTTTCCAAAGAGACATCCAGATGGCTAACAGACACATGAAAAAATGCTCAATATCACTCATCATCAGGGAAATACAAATTAAAACCATAATGAGATACCACCTTACACCTGTTAGAAGGGCTAAAATTAAAACTCAGGCATCAACAGATGTTGACGAGGATACAGAGAAAGAGGAACCCTTTTCACTGCTGGTAGGAATACAAACTTGTGTTGCCACTCTGGAAAACAGTATGGAGGTTCCTCAAAAAATTAAAAATAAAACTACCCTATACCCAGCAATTGCACTACTAGGTGTTTCTCCAAAGGAGTGCTGATTTGAAGTGGAACATGCACCCCAATGTTTATAGCCGCACTATTGACAACAGCCAAAATATGGAAAGAGTCCAAATGTCCATCAGTCCATCAACTGATGATAAAGAAGATGTGGTATATTTATATATATATATTTACATATATATATGTAAATATATATATATATATATATATATATATATATGGAAAATTACTCAGCGATTAAAAAGAATGAAATCTTGCCATTTGCAACAACATGGATGGAACTAGAGTGTATTATGCTAAGTTAAATAAGTCAGTCAGAGAAAGACAAATATCATATGATTTCACTCATGTGGAATTTAAGATACAAAACAGATGAACAAAAGGAAAGGGAAGCAAAAAATAACATAAAAACAGAGAGGGAAACAAACCATAAGAGACTCTTAAATTCAGAGAACAAACTGAGGGTTGCTTGTGATGGCCCCTGACAACAATGTGATGATTGAAGAAAAACATTATGCAGAGCTATGTCATAAATAATATAGCCTTGAGAAAATGTAATATTGAAAGGTCTCTCTGGAGAGGCGGCTTATGTACCTCACGGAAGCGGAGCAGCTGGGAACGCCTGGCCCGCTCAGGGTGGAAGGCTGCCTGCTTCTTTTGTTTGTACTTCTCTGCTTCCCCAGAGACCATGACCACCTGCAATGGATCTGATAAGATTCATTGATTGTGCTTGCTCAACCATAAGTTACTCCCACTACATGCTTAAGCAAGTTCTGTTTTTCTCTTGAGAACACTCTTTGAACAATGTAATGAATCTTGATGTCTTTTGATGATTGATATCATTTTCCCAATAAATATGGGAATGAGGAGTTGTTCGGGGCTACAGTCCTTCCAACTGTCTACCCCTGCTCCCTTTCTCTTGCAGCTGACTTGTTTGTGCCTCATTCTTCTTCCGTTTGCTGCTGGAAGGCGGCAGTTGCTGGCAGGGTGTTGGATGTGGGGAGGGGCTAGAGGAGTGAGGGCATTGGGGAGGACACCTCCGATGAGCACTGGGTGTTATATGTAAGTGATGAATCACTAAATTCTATTCCTGAAATAATTATTATACTATATGTTAACTAACTTGGATTTAAGATAAATAAATAAATAAATAAATAAATAAATAAATAAATAAATGGTAAAAAAAATAGCTGAAGTGATAAATTTTGTGTTATGTATTTTTATCACAATAAAAATGTAGATAATCATTATAGCACTATTATTTTAACTAATACATAAGTTTTTCTTTCATTTTATGGCAGAAATAGTAGATAATTAAAATCAAAAGGTAATTTCAAATATTGCTTGTTGTCATTAAGTTCAAGAAGGAAGCAACAAAAAAGAAAAATCTCACAAACTTTTAAAAATGAGTAATAGGGGCACCTGGGTGGCTCAGTCGGTTAAGCGGCCGACTTCGGCTCAGGTCATGATCTCGCGGTCCGTGAGTTCCAGCCCCGCGTCGGGCTCTGTGCTGACAGCTCAGAGCCTGGAGCCTGTTTCAGATTCTGTGTCTCCCTCTCTCTGACCCTCCCCTGTTCATGCTCTGTCTCTCCCTGTCTCAAAAATAAATAAAACGTTAAAAAAAAATTTTTTTTAAATGAGTAATAAACTCCATAACATGTATTTAATTTTTTCTTGTTTTTTAATTTTATACATATGAACATATATATGCAATAAAAATTTTAAAATAAATATGTAATTAATTGAGGAAATATATATAATGAAGAAAAAGACACATTTTGTGACAAGGAATGACAAAAAATTAACTTTTAAGGAAGATTGTAAATTATCTTAAACAATCTAGAAAATTTGCAAGTGCCTGAGCTGTCACAGCATTAACAGGGAACATTTTGAAGAAGGATGTGGTCAGAGGATGTCTATTGGTTTTTCAGAAAAACATGTAACTCCAGAACAGCTGATATTAAAAGATAGGTAACAACTCTTTTAATTCTTCATATTGTTGCTTCATAGATGACTTGAAATAGTCCAAAAAGAAGTAATCCTAAATTTCTAAGTGTTTTCAACAAGCATTGAGTGTTTTATGTATAATGATAATAAAGAATTATGTGAATGCATGACTCAGTGGTAATAAACTTCGTTTTAGCCATAAACTACTTAAAGGGGGAATTCTTTGTTCAACAAACCTCATTTGAGTGCTTATATAGCATAGGCTCTGGGGTCCAACAACACTGGGTTCTTCTCTTGATGTTACCACTTGAAGCTGTGTGATTTGAGAAAAGTTATTCAATTTTTTGGTTTCTCAATTGTCTTGTTTGCAAAATGGGAGTTAATAATGGTATTGTTGGGATAATTAAATAAGATAATGTGTATAAGATTTTTAGTCCTATACCGAGCATATAGTGACGCTTCAGTAAACGCTATCTACTAGTATTACAAGTAATGCACGATATAGCAGGCTAAAATTACGTATGTGGCATGAGTTGGAGTTTGAGCCTATGCTCCACTCACTCTAGGATTCAAGCAAGTGTTGTATGTCATTTGGGCTAATGACCAGGTGTAAGGAGAAGACAAATTTCTGAAATTTATCCTAAAGGAAGAGAAAGTTAAGAAGGACAGTTTAGTTCAAGGAAAAGGTGCTAGAGTAAGAAAGGAAGGTAACAATGCCTTGTACTCAGAATAGTCTACTGGGCACAACCTCTGACTGTAATGTAATTAATTAATTTTTAAAAAGGTAACATAAATTTTATTTGGTAATTTAATTTTTTTTTTCAACGTTTATTTATTTTTTTGGGGACAGAGAGAGACAGAGCATGAACGGGGGAGGGGCAGAGAGAGAGGGAGACACAGAATCAGAAACAGGCTCCAGGCTCTGAGCCATCAGCCCAGAGCCCGACGCGGGGCTCGAACTCACGGACCGCGAGATTGTGACCTGGCTGAAGTTGGGCGCTTAACCGACTGCGCCACCCAGGCGCCCCTTATTTGGTAATTTAAAAGTGTAACATTGGGGGTGTCTGGGTGGCTTAGTCGCTTGAGCGTCTGACTCTTGATTTAGGCTCAGGTCATAATCCTGGGATTGTGGGATGGAGCTCCAGATTGGACTCCACACTGAGTGTGGAGCCTGCTTAAGATTTTCTCTCTCTCTCTCTCTCTCTCTCTCTCCCCTTCTGCCCCTCTCGCCCACTCACACACACACTCTAAATAAATAAATAAATAAATAAATAAATAAATAAATAAAATAAACACCTTAAATAAATAAAAGTGTAACATTAAATAACCCATGGAACCAAGCAGAAATCTTGATAGAAATGAAGAAATCCTAAACTGAGTGATAACGTAAATACCAAATAACAGTACCTCTGGACTGTATCTGAAGCAGCACATACAGAAAATTTTTTAGCTTTAAATGTTTATATTAGGAAATAAGAAAGGCTGGAAATTAACAAGCTTATGATGCAAACAAAAGAACAATTTAATAAAAGAAGAAAGTAGGGGCGCCTGGGTGGTTCAGTCGGTTAAGCGTCTGACTTGGGCTTAGGTCATGATCTCAGGGTTTGTGAGTTGGAGCCACATCAGGCTCTGTGCTGACAGCTCGGAGCCTGGAGCCTGCTTTGGATTCTGTGTCTCCTTCTCTCTCTCTGCCCCTCCCCAACTTGTGCTCTGTCTCTCTATGTCTCTCAAAAAGTAAATAAATGTTAAAAAAAAAAAAAAAAGAAGAACAAGAAAGTAAAAAAGAGCAGAAAATAAGAAGCTAGAAAGCAAAGACACAATAAGAATCTACAAAGCCAAAAGTTGGTTATTTGAAAATACCAATAAAACAAACTTATCCTGAGATAAAAAAAAAAAAAGGCCATACATAATATTAGGATCTGAAAAAAGGGAAATGTAATAGCAGATTCAGCAAATGTTAATATAATGCATAAATAGTAATTATACAAATAAATTTATACCAATAAATTTGAGAATTTAGATCAAAATTTCAGATTTTTAAGAAAAATATACCAAGACTTACTCAAGAAGAATAAAAAGCCTAAATAGTTCTATCACCAGTAAAGTACTTCCAATAATGAATTTAAAACATTCCCACGAAAAAAAATTAGACCCTTAAGATTTTCTGTGTCAGTTATATTAGACCTTTAAGGGAGAGATCATTGTAACCATACAAGCTCTTCCAAGTAAAAGAAAATGAGGGAAAGTAAAACTGTCAAATGTACATTAAAATCTGTTCCCCCTAAAACAAAAACAAAGACAAAAACAAAAAAAGGAGGCACCTGGCTGGCTCAGTAGAGCATGCAACTCTTGGTCTCAGGATCATGAACTTGAACCCTGTGTTGGGTATGGAACCTACTTACAAATACATACATACATACATACATACATACGTACATATGTACATATGTACAATCTTACTCCACCTTTTCTAAGGGGAAGAGGCATGTAGCTGTGTAGCTAGATACTATGTTTCTCCCTCTTTTGTTGTTAGATATGATTATGTGAATAAGTTCTCCCCAACTGAAGAGCAGACAGTATAAATACAATGTCCTTCCTTAGCAGGGCATGTGTGCCCACTCCACTTTCGTCTTACCTTTTCCTCCTAGCTGAAATAGGACTATAGCTGCAACCTTGCTTGAACCAAAAACTGAATCAAAGTCCTAGGAAGTGGCTTAGACTCAAATTGGAAGAAACCTGGACTCCTGAATGACTACAAGGACTAGAGCTACCTGGCAAGTTGGAATATCCATCCTTGACTTTTACATATTAAATAGAAACCTGTATTAATATGAAAAATTGTGCACCGAGTCACTTTAAAAAAAAAAAAAAGGAAAAGGCAAGCCACAAATTGAAAGAAGATATGTGCTACATATGTAACCTATAAAAGATTAGCATTCAAAATATATTAAAATATCTAACAAATTATTAAGAAAAAGATAATTTTTAAAAATGTATGCTATAAACATATTGATAAGGTTTAGGACATACTATCCCCAAATATGGCAATTTGGCATATTGACTATTTTAAGCTGAAGGAGTTTGAAAAAACAGCAGAAGCAAGAAAGTTACTCTGACCTCCTCCTTCCCTTCCCTTTCTTTCCTGAAACAGATCATAAAGTCCTCATGTGAGAGGTGCCCTCCCTATACCTAGAGGAAAGGAGCATCCTTATCTCCAAAGACAAAGGGACACCAAGAAGAATGTCAACAAACAGGGATTGCTAAGTGTCCCCCAGTTTATTGCAGTTACTTCATACTCCTTAACCTATCATATAACCTCCACAATTTATCATATTCCTCCATTGCCCATTCTTCAATCAAACCTAGCATAAAAGTACTCAGGTCTAACTACTTCTGCAGGTCTTCATTTTCTTACGAAGACTCCCATGTCATGTAAAACTTTTATTAACTAAATTTGTATGCTTTTTCTCCTGTTGATCTTTTTTTGTTAGTTTAAGTTTAAGACCCAGTCAGGAATAGTAAGAGGTTCAAGGAAAATTTTTCTTCCCTACAGTATGCAATAAATTTATATATACTTGTAAGCAAAATATTTTTACATATATATATTTAATATCTACAATGTATTAGACATTGCTCACTGAGGATACAAAGTTCTCCTCAGGAAACTTACACTCTTACACATATGCAACTCACAAAAATAGAGAATGTAAATAGCCAATAAATATATGAAAAGGTTTTCATTGATTAGCAATCAGATTCACTTTTTTTTCTTTTTTACATTTATTTATATTTGAGAGACAGAGAGAGACAGAACACAAGCCGGAGAGGGACAGAGAGAGGAGACACAGAATTCAAAGCAGGCTCCAGGCTCCGAGCTGTCAGCACAGAGCTGGAAGCTGGGCTCGAACTCACGAACCTTGAGGTCATGACCCGAGCTGAAGTCGGATGCCCAACCGACTGAGCCACCCAGGCGCCCCCAGATTCACTTTTAAACCCACTGTCACAAAAAATTTGAAGTTGGACAATACCAAATGTGGAGTACATTGTGAAGCAACAGGAATTTATATATTGTTGGGGTAATGAGGATTGCTAATTGCTAAAGCAATATTGAAAGATATATTGATACTATATAGTAAATTTGAAGATGTTCTTAGAGTTTATATGAAGTTTCATCTTTAGGTATATATATATATATATATATATATATATATATATATATATATATATATAATGTTCATTCAAAATAATAAGCTGTGATGTAATATGTATAATATGATACCAGTACATACAGTAAAAAACACACATTTCTATGTTTTGCTTAAAGATACATATATAAACTGTGAAATTAAACATGTACTTAATGAAATGATAACCCACTACCTTCAAGGTAGTGCTTCATTTTGGGGGGAAAAGTGGGGAGGTATATGAACCAGGGATTTAAATGCATTGGCAGTAATTTATTTCAGCAGCTAGATAGTGGTAGTCCTGTGCCTGCTGAGCTATTCTTTATACATTTTTGTGTGCCGTAAATATTGAAAAAAAATTAGGAATGCCCCAACTCCAAGATCAGCAAGAGGTAGGGCGCCTGGGTGGCTTAGTCGGTTAAGTGCTGGAATCTTGATTTTCACTCAAGGTGTGATCTCAAGCTTCGTGAGATTGAGCCCCAAGTAGGAATCTGGGCTGACAGTGTGGAGCCTGCTTGGGATTCTCTCTTTCCTTCTCTCTGCCTTCACATGCATGCTCTCTTTAAAAAAAAAAAAAAAAATCAGCAAGAGGTAATCTCAGAAGGACATGATTGGAAAAGAAAGCAGACATCTAATGAATGTTATTTCCTTCTCTCTGCAGAGGCATATTTTTGACCATCTTGAGCTGTGAGGCATCTATAAAAAAGAAGCTGAATCACATGAAATTCTCATTGAATCTGGAAGGCATGCAAGAGAGGATTTTATACCTGTTTGACTTGATTGAGAACCAGATAATGTGCTTTCAGAGTAACATCTGGCATACTCATTGATGCTATTATTATCACTATAAAATAACAAATATAAAAGCAGGTATCTCTACATATAGATCATATGCACCATAAAGCTAGGATTATGTCTTTTTTTTTTCACTTTTGTATCTTTAGCACACAGCATAGAGGATGACACATAATCAACATTAATTCCTTTATGAAAGAATGGATAAATGAACTTCTTGAGGTTGTGATGTAAATGAACTTCTTGAGGTTGTGATGTAAATGTGCGGTAAATGTATATTTACCATTTTAATTTCTTTTTTTTCAAGTTTTTATTTAAGTTCTAGTTAGTTAAAATATACTGTAATATTGGTTTCAGGAGTAGAATTTAGTGATTCATCACTTACATGTAATACCCAGTACTCATCACAAGTGCCCTCCTTAACACCCATCATACATTTAGCCAGCCCATCCCCTGCCTACCCTCCCTCCATAAACCTTCAGTTTGTACTCCCTAGTGAAGACTCTTATAGTCTGCCTTCCTCTTTTTTTTTCTTCCTCCCCTAGGTTCATCTGTTTTGTTTCTTAAATTCCACATATGAGTGAAATGGTGTCGTCTTTCTCCAACTTATTTCACTTAGCATAATACTCTAGATCCATCCATGCCATTGCAAATGAAAGATTTCATTCTTTTGATGACTGAGTAATATACCATTGTATATGTACACTACATCTTCTGTATTCATTCATCAGTTGATGGGCATTTGGGCTCTTTCCATAATTTGGCTATTATTCATAATGCTACTATAAACATCAGGGTGGTTGTGCTACTTCAAATCAGTATTTTTATATCCTTTGAGTAAATACCTAATAGTGCAATTGCTGAGTCTTGGGTAATTGTATTTCAGACTTTTTGAGGAACCTCCATACTGTTTTCCAGACTGGCTGAACCAGGTTGCATTACTACCAATAGTCTAAGAGGGTTCCCCTTTCTCTGCATCCTCGCCAGGACCTATTTCCCATCCCACTGTTGGTAATTTTAACCATTCTGACTGGTATGAAGTGATGTCTCATTGTAGTTTTGATTTGTATTTCCCTGATGATGAATGATGTTGGGTATCTTTTCATGTGTCTGTTAGCCATCTCTATGTCTTCTTTGGAAAAATGTCTATTCATGGCTTCTGCCCGTTTCTTAACTGGATTATTTGTTTTTTGGGTGTTGAGTTTGGTAAGTTCTTTATAGATTTGAACACTAACCCATTATCCAATATATCATTTGCAAATATATTGCAAATTGTTTCCTTTGCTTTGAAAAGTCTTTTTTTTTTAATTTTTAAAAACTGTTTGTTTGTTTGTTTATTTATTTATTTATTTATTTATTTATTTAGACAGAGTGGGAGTGGGACAGGGGCAGAGAGAGAGGGAGACACAGAATTTGAAGCAGGCTCCAGGCTCTGAGCTGTCATTACAAAGCCCAATGCAGGACTCAAACTCACAAACTGTGAGATTATGACCTGAGCCTAAGTCAGGTACCAAAAAGTTGGTATGGCCAAGATCAAAGAGGTTTTCTGCCAATTGTGTCCTTTAGGATTTTGATGGACTCCTGTCTCACATTTAGGTCTTTCATCCATTTTGAATATATTTCGGTGTATGGTGTAAGAAAGTGGTTCAGTATCATTCTGCATATTGCTGTCTAGTTTTCCCAACACCATTTGTTAAAAAGATTGTCTTTTTTTGCCAGTCGATTTCTTTCATGCTTTGTGAAAGAAATCGCGTGATTAGTTGACCATATAGTTGCGGGTCCATTTCTGGGTTTTCCACTCTGATCCATTGATCTGAATGTCTGTTTTTGTGCCACTATTATACTGTCTTGATCACTACAGCTTTGTAATAATAGCTTGAAGTCTGGAATTATGTTGCCTCTAGCTTTGCTTTTCTTTTTCAAGATTGCTTTAGCTATTTGGGGAATTTTGTGGTTCCATACAAATTTTAGAATTGTTTGTTCAAGCTCTGAAAAGTGCTGGTGATATTTTGATAGGGATTGCATTACATGTGGGGTTTGCTTTGGGTAGTACAGACGTTTTAATAATATTTGTTCTTCCAATCCATGACTGTTTTCAAAGTACAGATCTTCTCCTCTTTGGTTAGCTTTATTCCTAGGTATGTTATAGCTTTTGGTGAAATTGTAACTGGGACTGGTTCCTTGATTTCTCTTTCTGCTGCTTCATTTTGGTATATAGAAATGCAACAGATTTCTGTACAATGATTTTTTTATGTTTATTTATTTTTGAGAAAGAGAGAAACAGAGCATGAGTGGGGGAGGGGCAAAGAGAGGGAGACACAGAATCTGAAGCAGGCTCCAGGCTCTGAGCTGTCACCACAGAGCCCAATGCAGGGCTTGAACACACGAGCAGTGAGATCATGACCTGAGCCAAAGTTGGGCACTTAACCAACTGAGCCACCCAGGTGCCCCAATTTCTGTACATTGATTTTGTACCTGAAATTTTGTTGAACTCATCTATAAGTTCCAGCAATTTTTAATGGCATCTCTTGGGTTTTCTACATAAACTATCATGTCTGCAAATAGTGAAAGCTTGACTTCTTCCTTGCCAATTTGGATGCTTTTTATTTCTTTTTGTTGTCTGATGCTGAGGCTAGGACTTCCAGCACAATGTTAGATAATGATGATAAGAGTGGACATCCCTGTCTTGTTCCTGGCCATAGTGGAAAAGCTCTCCGTTTTCCCCATTGAGGATGATATTAGCTGTGGGTCTTTCATATATGGCCTTTATTATGTTGAGCTATGTTCCCTCTATTCCTACTTTGTTGAGGGTTTTTATCAAGAATGGATGCTGTACTTCGTCAAATGACTTTTCTGTATCTATTGAGAGGATCATATGGTTCTTATTCTTTCCTTTATTAATATGGTATATCACGTTGATTGATTTGTGAATATTGAACCATCCCTGTAGCCCAGGAATAAATCCCACTTGATAGTGGTGAATACTTGTTTTAATGTACAGTTGCATTTGATTTGCCAGGTGTTTTTTTGTTTGTTTATTTGTTTGCCTTGAGAATTTTTGCATCCACATTCATCAGGGATATTGGCTTCTAGTTCTGTTTTTTAATGGAAACTTTGGTTTTGGAATCAGGAGAATGCTGGCCTCATAGAATGAGTTTGAAAGTTTTCTTTCCTGCCAGAGTCCAGCCCCAGCAGGTCCAGGGATTCCCGAAGGATGAAAGGTGTCAGCAAATTGACAAATGGACACAGATAACAGCAATGTGTTAGACTGGCCGCTTTATTGTGGCAAACGTGGCATTATATTTGTTAGCAATTTCCTTGTAGTGTGCATCATCTATGTTTCTCGGCATTACCTAATTCTAAAAATGTTCCTTTGTGTAACCACCCATTAAGGAACTTCATGGTTATTTCTTTGTAACATTCCCTTCTGCCCTTTGCTTATTGATTAATTTCTTCATACTACTTTCACTATGTATCTACGTTTATAGTCTATAAAGCGTTTGCTTTGCTATTTTCGTGAAAGGTCATCTAGCTCTCAACACCTCAAGTGGAACATTTACAGGGACATGACTTCTTAATTGTTCCTTTGAACCATTTGCAGTACAAGGAACAAAAGTATTCGCTTTGGTCTGGGGTGCCAGGAGGGAGCCAAGAGGGCCCTGGGAACCCATGCCTTATGCTTTCCCAGAGACAATGTATACCTAGGAACTAATGAACCATTCTGTACCTTAACCCACCAGGTCCAATTATCATCTGGAATGCCTCCTGGGGGCCAAGTGGGCCTAGGGGTTGGAGTAACTTGTAATCATAGATACATTCCTTTGTTGCCAGAGTGGGGATTTCAAAACCATTTGTCCCCCTCCTTGACTGGGAAATATAGGGGGCTATCCTTCCTTTAGGTAGGGGATGGACAGGCGGGGGTGGCACCGGCTGGATATGAAGTTTCATTATCCATCTTCGGATTCTCATG
The DNA here is from genome assembly GCF_018350155.1 of Leopardus geoffroyi. Taxonomy (NCBI): domain Eukaryota; kingdom Metazoa; phylum Chordata; class Mammalia; order Carnivora; family Felidae; genus Leopardus; species Leopardus geoffroyi. The sequence goes on from NC_059341.1 coordinate 64,661,587, forward strand.
GTTGTTTCCCAGAGGGAGTTTTTCCTGGGGGTCTTCCCCAGAAAATATCCCCGAGTTTGCCCCCATGGGTTTATTTTGAATCATCAGTGCCAACTGGACCATGGGGATGGCCAAGATGAGTAACGGGGGGATACCAGTAGCTTCCCATTCAGAGGGTCACTATGCATTGCCCTTCTGCCAACCACCGGGCTGTGCCATCAGGAAGGCCGGATGGATTGGCTCCTGGCACTTTCCATTTCTATTTTTTGGAACAGTTTAGGAAAATAGGTATTAACTCTTCTACAAATGTCTGATAGAATTTCTCTGGAAAGCCATTGTGAGGAATAAGCTTAGAAATTCCCTGGGTTTACACCAATGGCTTAACAAGTCATAAAGAATTACAAAGCCATAGGATGCTCTCACCCAAGCTTGTGTAAACAACATAAGACCCCCAGAGTAAAGTAGGGAAGGGCCAGGGCCCCCAGAATAGAGAGGGAGGGGCAAAGGCCCCAGAATACAGAGGGGCAAAGGCCCCAATACAACAGTTTATGAGGTAAGCAAGATTAGGCATTCAGGGCAAAAGTGCCCCCAATTTAGTACTATAGTAGAAAGCTGCTCTCACAGGATGGAAGGACCAAATTAGATGAACAGGTATATAGGGCTATAGACTGCCATGCTGCCCAGAGCAGAGCTGATTAGCAGAAGAAAAGTGCCCTGTTAACCCTGAGGTTTTTTCCCCTATCTGTCTTATCCCCTAGGCTAGCTAAGATAAACAGACATAGCACCTCCTGTCTGCTGTTAACAACCATCTGCCCATCTGCCCAGAGCCAGGATTTTGTTTTATATTGACCCAAACACCAAATACCGTATATCTTCAAAACCCCCTTTTCCCTCATGCTCATGAGTTAATGTTCACTGATTCATTGTCTCTTTGTACACACCCATCATGTTTGTAAGCCTTCTGATCTTAATAAATACGGGGCAAGGACCCTTATTCAGGGCTCTTGTCTTTTCCCGGACATTAGCCATCTCTCGCATTTTAATCCTGTGTCCTGCTTTCTTGGTAGACAAGAAAGAACTTTAGACTTAAGAGTCTACAACAGCCATCAGTCCCTGGACTTTTGCTTATTGGGAGATTTTTGATTACGTATTCAATTTCTTTGCTGATTATCTGTCTGTTCAAGTTTTCTATTCTTCCCGTTTTAGTTTTAGTAGTTTATATATTTCTAAAAATTTATCCATTTCTTCCAGATTTCTCAGTTTGTTGGCATATAATTTTTAATAATGATCTCTTATAGTTTTTTGTCTTTCTCTGGTGTTGGTTGTGATCTCTCTTTTATCATTTGTGATTTTATTTATTTGTCTCCTTCCTCTTTTCTTTTTGATAAGCCTGGCAAGGGGTTTATCAATATTATTCATTGTTTCAAAGACCCGGCTCTTAGTTTTGTTGATCTGTTCTACTGTTTTTTTGTTTGTTTCTGTATCATTTATTTCTGCTCTAATCTTTATTATTTCCCTTCTTCTGCTGGTTTTAGCCTTCATTTGCTCTTCCTTTCCTACCTCCTATAGGTGTAAGGTTAGGTTGTATATTTGAAACTTTTCTTGCTTCTTCTTTTCTTTTTTAATATTTATTTATTTTTGAGAGAGAGAACGCATGGGGAAGAGGCAGAGAGAGAGAGAGAGAGACAGAGGATCCAAAGCAGGCTCCATGCTGACAACAGAGAGCCCAATGTGGGCCTCAACCTCATGAACCATGGGATCATGACCTGAGCCAAAGTTGGACACATAACAGACTGAGCCACCCAGGCACCCGAGACTTTTCTTGCTTCTTGATGTAAGCCTGAATTGCTATATACTTCCTTCTTATAACCACTTTTGCTGTATCCCAAAGGTTTTGGGTGGTTGTGTTTTCATTTTCATTTGTTTCCATGTATTTTTTTATTTCTTCTTTAGTATTCTGGTTAACCCTTTCATTCTTTAGTAGGATGTTGTTTAACCTCCATGTATTTGTTGTCTTTCTAAATTATTTCTTGTGGTTGACTTGAAGTATCATAGTGTCATGGTTAGAAAATATGCATGGTATAATCTCAATCTTTTTGTGTTTGTTGAGGCCTGATTTGTGACCTAGTATGTGATCTATTCTGGAGAATATTCCATGTGTACTCTAAAAGAATGAGTATTCTGCTCCTTTAAGATGAATTGTTCTGAATATATCTATTAAGTCTATCTGGCACGGTGTGTCATTCAAAGCCATTGTTTCCTTATTGATTTTCTGCTTAGGTGATCTATCCATTGTTGTAAATGGGTTGTTAAAGGCCTCTGCTGTTATTGTATTATTATCAATAAGTTCCTTCATGTTTGTTATTAATTGATTTGTACATTTGGGTGTTTCAAGTTGAGGGGCATAAATATTTGTAATTGGTAGATCTTGTTGGATGGTTCCCTTTATTATGATATAGTGCCCTTCTTCATCTCTTGTTACAATCTTTGGTTTAAAATCTAGTTTGTCAGATACAAGTATGGCTATTCCAGCTTTCTTTTGATGTCTTTTTGCATGATAAATGTTTCTTCATGTCCTCACTTTCAGTCTGTAAGTGTTTTAGGTTTAAAGTACATCTCTTACAGTCACCACATAAATGGATCTTGTTTTTATTAATCCATTCTGACACTCTATGTCTTTTGATTGCAGAATTTAATCCATTTATATTCAGAGTAATTATTGATAGATATGAATTTAGTGCCATTGTATTACCTGTAAAGTCATTGTTTCTGGATATTTTCTCTGTTCCTTTTTATGTTTGTTGCTTTTGGTCTTTTTTCCCATTCAAAGAGTCTCCTTTAATATGTCTTGCAGGGCTGGTTTAGTGCTCATGAACTCCTGTAGTTTTTGTTTGTCTGGGAAACTCTTTATCTTTCCTTCTATTCTGAATGACAGCCTTGTTGTATATAGAGTATTCTTGGCTGCATATTTTTCCCATTTAAAATGTTGAACATATCATGCAACTCTCTTCTGGCCTGCCTGCCATGCTTCTGTGAATAAGTCTGCTGCTGACCTTATTTGTTCTCCCTTGTAAGTTAGGGATTTCTTTTCCCTTACTGCTCTCAGGATTTTTTCTTTATTTCTGTATTTTATCAGTTTTACTAAGAATATATCTTGGTGCTAGCCTGCTTTATTGATTTTGATGAGAGCTTTCTGTGCCTCCAGGATTTGAATGTCCATTTTACTCCCCAGATTAGTGAAGTTTTCAGATACAATTTGTTCAAAAAAACCTTCTGCCCATTTTTCCCTCTCTTATTCTGGGACTCCAATGATATGAGTGTTATTACACTTTATGGAATAATTGACTTCCCTAAGTCTACATTTGTGATCCAATATTTTTATTTCCCTCTTCTTTTAAGCTTCATTAATTTCGATAATTTTTATCTTCTATGTTAATTATTCGTTCCTCTGCTCCTTCCATCCTTGTGTTCATTACATGCTGTCAGTTTTGCATCTCAGTTATAGCATTTTTTATTTCAGCCTAACTAAGTTTAGGTCTTTTATCTCTGCAGTAAGTGACTCCCCAGTGTCTTTTATGCTTTTCTCAAGCACAGCTAGTATTCTTATGATTGTTGCTTTAGATTCTGGATCAAGGATATTACTTGTATCAATTTTGAGTAGATCCCTGGCCATGATCTTTCTTGTTCTTTCTTTTGGGATGAATTCCTCCATTTTGGCATTTTTTTAGGTCTTTGACTTCTTCTGTGTGTTAGAAAAGCCTATTATGTTTCCTTCTCTTGAAAGTAATGGCTTTATTAAGAAGAGGTCATACACTGTCCAGTGTCTGATGCTTTAGGAAGTGTCTCTGGTGTATGCTGTGTGCAATCTGCTGTTGTGTTTTGGCTGCTCTTTCCCTGCAAAGTTTTTCCTTCCCTCATTGGGTAGTGTTTGGATCTTCTCCAGTGTGTGATGAATTTTAATTAGGTGTACTTGGTCTGCTTGTTAAAATTAGCCTGATCCTATTTCCACTAGACCTGAAGCTTTGAAGCATCCTATAGTTGGTAGGCTTGGTGCATGCAGGGGGTTTGTGCTGGTCTTCTGGGAGAGGGGCACACTGCTGTTCTGGCTCTCAGGCACACTTGCTCTAATAAAAAAAATCACCTGAAGAGCACAGGAGTGGGGCTCGGTATAAGCAGCTCAAGCCTCCACTGTGGACACTGTGCTGTTCACTGAAATCCATCTGTGCTGATGGGCAGGTGATAAAAACTGGTGTCAACCTGCTGTCTTATCTCTGCAGAGGGAAGTTCTTACCTGCTGTAGTCCAGGAAGCCCTCAGAGAGGAGTGAACTATCTCCCCTCTTTTATCCCTGGCATCTCTCAGATCGCTGCTTTCACCCTGTGTCTGGGTCATCTGCCCCCTCAATGGTACAGTGCCCCTGTGTTTTATCTCATGCATATTGGCTGATTTTCAAAAAAATTTTAGGGACCCTGCACAGCATAGACCCATGATAATCCTCTGGGGGAAGGACTCACCATGCTATGGCTGCTGCCAGTTTGTCCCAGAAGGGCAGTTGCACAAATGCACAGAGGCTTGGAGTTTATAGGAATGTGCAACAAAAAGCCAGTGTCCAGGTTAGTTGCCCTTAGCAGGTTCCCTATGCTAAGTAATAGGGCAGTGCAGTGGTGCCTGCCAGCTCTTTTGTACCCTAAGAGCCGTTGCCAGCTCTCCCAAGTGCACTCCAACAAAGAGAACTATCTCTCCTAGTGAAACCCAAGTGGTGCATAAACCACACTGTCCACTCCCACTGCCCTTCTACTCCACAGGAGTACCGTTTAGCCTGCCAGCTTCCACACCTGTCACAGTGTGGATGTCTAAAATTTCTGTCTTCAAGCTCTGCTGCTTTTAAAAACCCGTGATAAACAGTCCCTCTTATTTTCCTAATCAATGGTTTTGGGGAAGTGCTTTTCTTGCATAATCCCCTGTGCACTCTTCTCTCTCATTCTCTCTCTCTTTCTTTCTGCTCTCTGTGATCAGGGCTCCCCCCCCTCCTCAACACCCATGATTCTTTTCTCCCCCAATCAGGTCTCTGTACCTCCTACCCTCCATTGTATAGCCCCTTTTCCCTCTTTAGTTGTGCAGTTTGTTCTCTCAGTCCTCGGATACATTTCTTGGGTGTTCAGAATGATTTGATATTTATCTAGCCATGTTCGAGGGACAAGGCAAGCATAAGGTCCCCCTATTAATCTGCCATCTTAACTCCTCTTCATCATTTTAATTTCTAAAGACCAGGCCTTAGAATTGATGACCCTGCCCAGATAGCATGAGAAGGCTATGGACAGGCCAGTTTGCCCTTGAAGGGTGGTAGAATATACAACCCTAAAATATGCATTTTTGACATAAGTGTTATTTTGAGCTGAAGGTACTTGAAAAATAGAAAATGCAGGACAAAACTTTTTAAAATTCCCTTTCTCTGCCTATAGACAGATCCTCCAAAAGAAACTCAACTGTCACAGATCTCTTCCTCTAGAGTTTCATCAAGTAGGGAAAATTGGCTCTTACCACAGAAGAGACTAGAAAACTATCACAAACTATCATGTTTCCCATATAGTCTTCTGAGGACCCATTCCTCTTTCCTAAAAATCACTTATTCTCCCCTCAGCAGCCTAATCCTCCTTTCCCTTCCCCTATTAAGACTGTACATATTTTTTAAAAACACTATATATAAGCTCTTAAATCTCACTGCTTTTTTGGGTATTCACTCCTTTTTCCCTATAATTTCCCTGTGCATGTAACTTTAAAAGTCAATAAATTTATATATCCTTTCTCCTGGTAGTCTTCCTCTTATCAGTTTACTTCATAGATCCAACTATAGAACCTAGAAAGGCAGAGGGAATATCTTTCCTCCTCTATACCCTCTACAGACAGACAATTACCTTTCTCTTCCTCTCGTCTTTTTCTTTTTTTCTCTCTCTCCTTCCTCTTTCTTCTTATCTTCCCCCACTGCATAGCCAGTACATTCTTAAACAACACCACTTTGACTTGTGATTCAGAAAATGCAAAAAGGGGGATTTTGAAAGAGAAGTCTGCTGCATCCATTCCCTAAACTATTCACTGATTTAATTTTGAATATGAAAAAGATTTCAGTGATAAGTAGTCAAAGAATTTCATTGCTTAATCTTATGATCTGTCTACATGTTCCCTCAAACAGTTTGGCTATTAGTGAATGAGCCTTTACAAAATGGTTGACTCTACAGATGTTTTTCTGGTGAAATACCAAAGGAAGACGACATGGCTAATGAAGAAAAAAAGCATTGGAAGCATTGTAGGCTAAAGTGATACATAGAATATACCAATCTAATTTTATTTCTCCTCTAAAACTACAATAGTGGTATCTTAAAAAAAAAAAAAAAAGGCATGAAAGCACAAAGATAGGGAGAATAACAACAAAAATAAACCTTTGGAAACTGGAAAGCAAACTGATTGCAAACTAACTTAGAAGAACTGAGAAAACTGAATTCTCTGGCAACAGTGGAAAAAAATCCTCTCCCTAAATCCATGCTATTGGGTGACTATTTCTCCCTGACTCTAGTAGAGGCTGGAAATATCTGGAGAGGATAAAAATGAGTCTGTGAACTGGGGAATAGTAGGCACAATTGAGGTCATTAGTACCATGCAAAATGGAGGTTTACATTGAGGGGCAGGGTGCCCCAAGATGGGCCACTTTGGCATAAAGATTATTTTGAGTTAAAAGTAATCAAAACCCAACAGATGCAGGAAAAGCTCTCTGCTTCCTCATCAACTGCCTAAATTTACATTGTGAAGAAGAGACTATACCAGCAAGAGAACTGTTAACAGAGACTTCACTTTACCTAAGGAACTTATCTGCACAAACATCTTTTTCACCTTCCTGCTAATGGCCTTCCCCCACTTTGTATCCTCTGACACTACCCCTCACCTTAGTTCATGTGGGCTTCATGTCGCCACATTGTTTTTTGGAATTTCGTGTCTGTGGGTTCCCCATACTTACAACTGTTAAATTTGAGTTTCTCCTGTTAATCTGTCTCATGTCAATTTGAATCTAAGTCCAGCTAGAAGGACCATATGGCAGAAGGAGGTCTTCCTCTCTGGCAACATAATTACATGCATTGTGTGTGCTAATACTCTATCTTCTACTCCACAGTCTTTATCAACTACTCAGCCCCCAAACCATGGCAGCTGTATCTTTACCCTCTATGCAGGATATTGCACACCTTTCTCTGAGGGAATATGTACAACCTAAGAGAGAAGAAATAGGGAAACTGACATTAAGGATTGCCCAACAAATAAATGACCCTAGAGTAAACTCAAAGTATACAAAAGCTCTCCATGTACTCAGAACTTCCAATCAGCTTTTCTGTCTTTTGCCCTCAATCATGAGCAGAAAACTAAAGATTACCAGAACTCTAAAGAAAGTCTCTATCATGAAAGGTAAAGACCAAATAGGCAGAAGAAGCACCTGTTGAGGAAACAATATGCTGGAGAAAGAAAATGTTACATAATTTCTGTTCAAAACTTCCCAGAAGAGACCACCTAAGAAGTCTGTTATGATTACAACAATGCATACCAAGCATAATTTATTAGAAATGTGCCAGACAAGGGAAATGGCCTAATGAAATCAGTCAAATGGACTCTGAGAAGCTTTGGCACTTAAGTTTTATATAGTTTTGTTGGGGAGGAGTTAGTCAAAGGATGGTTTTAGGCGGAAGTTAGTAAGAATGGGGGAGGGGCAGGAAGGAAGGGTAGGGCTATGACAGGAAAGAATTGGTCAGAATTTGCAAGTGAGTTAAGCCTCTGACTGCTTTGATAGGTTAGGCAAGGCTGTTTGTGAAAGAGTCTGTGGTTTTATCTTTCCTGAACCCATGAGCTGTTGCTGAAATTGTCTGTCTTGCAAAATGTGGTCTTGGTGCTTTTTGTTTTTGTTTTTCAAGTTGTGGTTTCAGTAGTTTTCCATTTCTCAGTCCTGAGAGAGGTAAGAGAATATATTTTATTTTTAAAACTAGTACAAGACATTATTTTTAAAAATAAGTCAAAATTTAATGAATTTGAAGAGATAAAGTTGAAGAAATCAGACACAGAACAAAAAAGACAAGGAGATATGAAATAGGAGAAAAAAAGGTAAGAATATTAAATCAGTCTATGAAATTCAGCAGGCAAATAATAGGATTTCCAGGAAAGAAAAAGCAGAAGGGAAGAAATCAATGATGAAATAATTCAAGGAAAATTTCCAGAGCTGAAGGACACAAATTTCCAAATCAAAAGAGCCCATTTTAACAGATAAAAATTGCCCTACACCAAAGCATATAATTGTGAAATCTAAAACATTTAAGGTAAAAGAAGAGATTCTCAAGCTTCCAGAAAAGGGACAGGAGGAGATAGGAGATAAAAAGCAGATCAACGGGAATCAGACTTGCTTTGGGCTTTTCAGCAGCAATGTGATATAGGGGAGGAAAAAGTTTTCTTTAACCCTGTTCGGGTTCTTGGTTATGTCTAAAAATTAAAGTGACATAGATTAATGGAAGAAAATTATACAAATTTTGTAGAATTCTTACATGTATACAAGACCCTTCATAAGAGAATGAAGACGAGAAAAAGTGACCAGAGCAGGAAGTTTTGATACCTTTTAGACAAAGGGACAATAAATTTGTGAAGAGATGACAAGACAAAGGAATTTGGGTTATGGGTAGTAAATGTTAAATAGGCGACAAGGCTTATTTATGCAGGCTTCCGGGCCCTAAATGCCCTGTCTTTGGTTATAAGAACACCTCTCTTTCTCCTAGTGGAGGGACGGTATCTTTCACATGGAGGAATTATCTCTTCCTTTGAGGAAACAAGGAGGGGGGACAGCACAGAGGTCAGAGTGACCTTCCTGCTTCTACTGTTTTTTCAAACTCCAAATTAATATATTCAGTATGCCAAGGTGCCATATGTTGGGGTTGTTTGTCTAGAACCCCATCATTGAGATGCTAGAAGACATTAGAGTAGTACTTTAAAAATTCTGAAGGAAAATTTATCCCAATCATAGAGCTCTCTATTTAGCCAAATTATCAAACAAGTGCTGGTGTATATAAAAACTTGCAAAGACTTAAAAAAAAAAAAATAAAACTTTGCAAAGACTATAAAAATAATCTCCATATACACTTCCTTAAGAAACTACTAGAGGAAGGGTACCTGGGTGGCTCAGTTGGTTAAGCGTCCAGCTTCAGCTCAGGTCATGATCTCACAGTTCATTAGTTCAAGCCCCATATCAGATTCTGGGCTGTTAGTGCAGAGCCCACTTTGGATCCTGTCTCCCTCTCTCTCTCTCTCTGCCCCTCCCCTCTTGCACTCTATCCCTCTCTCTCAAAAATAAACATTATGAAAAAGAAAAAGAAACCACTGGAGGATATGTGCCACCAAAATGAGAAAACTAAGAAAGAACAAGGTATGAAACATAGGAAATGGGACAGAGGCAAAGGGAATGCCTGACATTACAGTGAAAGGAAATCACAAATAAATATCAAGAGCAAAGGGTAGAAGGCAACTGGTCCAGATTGGGAGAGACACAGACATGCTGAGAATGTCACCCCCACGATGCCTACTGCCATGTTTAACCTGAGGTGAGAATCTTGTCTATGCGTGGCATTTTTGTATTTCTTACCCCTTCTCCCTTGCAGCCTGGATCATCTGAAAATCTTCATTTTACCTTACAAAAGTGTTATGCTTTGCTCTACTCCTGAGACTTAAGATGTAGACCACAGTTAGCAGAAATAGAAAATACAGAACATTCCCCACTCCTTGACCGTATTCCTGCTGGATATCCAGTCCTAGGCTTGCAGACTACAACCCTGTGTATGTTTTTCAGGACCATGTCTCCAAATTGCCCCAGATGAAGTTCTTAAAAACTCTCAGAAGACACACTTTTCTGTCTTGTGAGCATTTGCTAAATAGTGACAACATTGCATTTTTCTTATCTAGATAGTTTTGTTCTTGCTGCACTCAGTGTTTCACAACTGAAAACTATCAGTAAATTCTTTCTTAGTGTAATGCAAATGGCACCCCAAGGTTGAATTGCATAGGATTTGGGGCCTTACTACTGCCAGAATAATGAAGTGACCAGGTGAATCTGCGGTTAGCTTGCTGAGAATGCTGGAGAGCAGAGAAACATTTGCCAGGTACTTTATGGCATAATTCTCATTAAAAGCTTTTTTTCCTTCTCTGTTTGTTAAGAGAAAAAGGATTTGTGAAAGTTATAAAGAAAGGCAAGGGCATAATTAACATGAAAATCAGGAGAGAAGGACCAGGAGAGTGTTTTATTTAAGAGGAAACAAGGGAGATATAGGCAAATTACCTTGGTAAAATCAGGACTTTGCTCCTTAATTTGTAATATACTTCCTAAAAGACCAGCTAAAAGCCCCATTAATCAAACAAAATTAAGTTTATTAGCCTTATTACAATAAGGAAAGTCATCACATTGACAGAGTCCTAACAGCATCTCAAAAGGCAAAAGTCAGGAGACAATATTTATAAGGTTTTAGGCCAGGGCAGGGTGATTTTATGGTGGGTCTGGCAAAACAAGGAGTTGAGTGGGATTAGATAACATGTATCCCATTATAGTTTTGAATTGTTTAGGAGAGCCAGATGATGTTCTTGAGTAAGTACTAACCAGTCAGCTTGATGAATAGGCTATTTTAGTTGTTTCATAGTTTTATTTTCTAAGGGGAAGTATTTCTTGGAGAAAGTAGCTAAGTTATTTTTGCTAGATCCTAATATTGATAGCACAAAAGCAGGAAAGAATGCTTTCTTCCAGAATTATTTAACATAGAAACAGAGAAATATGTTGGTTTCAGTTATCATAATTACCAAGATCCAAATAAGATAGAAACTTGAGAATAATGGAATATTCTTATTGAAAGTGTAAGCCCCACTGGCATCATGGGAGGGGTGTGTACCAATCTCAAGTCTGACTAAGAGTTGGAGACATTTACAAATATTTTTCTAGATGAATCTTTTAGTACATTACCTTATCTTCTGCAATAACCTCAATTCAATCAAACCTCTTCTTGATCTTAATAGCCATCATAAGATGATTAAACACTTTGTCCAGGGTCTTACAGTAAGACCCAAGAAAATAGGTGAGAAAAGGGAACACAGCATTTGCTGCCAGCTGAAAGGTGAAGAGGTTCAGAATAAGCCTCTCCAAAACGTGCCATTTTGGATGGATTACTTTGAGTTGAAATCAATCAAGGTCCAAAAGACTCAGGTTTTTATCTCCCCTCTTAACTGTCTACAAGAATTTAGATAGAGAGCATGGTCTAGGAAGAGAACTATCACCTGAGATAACTCTAAAGAATATGGGCCAGGTGTGGTAAACTGGAGGGAAGTTTGTCAGGGCCTGTGGATCAGATTACTCTCTGTGTCCATTGTCTCTCCATGTTTGTTTACCAAACATTTGTTCTTCCCATCTTCCTATGAATTGTGTTCTTCCCTTTTGAGGTCTCAGACCCTGACTGCCTTCTTCTTAGCTCAAGATGGCATAGAGGCCTCAATTGCCTGACTGCCTGTGGGTCTCTCATTCTTAATTTTTTTTTTTTTAACGTTTATTTATTTTTTTTTGAGAGAGAGAGAGAGACAGAGCATGAGCAGGAGAGGGCCAGAGAGAGTGGGAGACACAGAATCTGAAGCAGGCTCCAGGCTTTGAGCTGTCAGCACAGAGCCTCACAACAGGGCTCTAACTCATGGACCATGAGATCATGACCTGAGCTAAAGTCAGACACTTAACTGACTGAGCCACCAGGCACCCCATGAGTCTCACATTCTTATGGTGCCCTATACTACATCATTAAATGTGTTTATTTCTTGTTAATCTGTCTTATGTTAATTTAATTAGTAGACCAGCCAAAAGAATCTGGAAAGGTAGAGGAAAATTTTTCCATCCCCTATAAGGGTCAGTCAGAAATTGAGATGACTCACCTTCCTCCCTTTTCTGGTAGTTAGCAGAAACTTTATGGGTTATAAGGAACAAAAATATAATGTGTGAGGCAAGGCAAAAGTTTATTTCTAGTTACCTAAGGTAGATGGCTTGAGAGTTAATTATGTTCAAGTTTAGCAAGAAACTTACAATTTAAGCTAGTCTGGAGCTTTGGTTTCCATTCTACCTAGAAAAAGGAGTGCTTTAACTTGAGGCCTGCAATTCTATTATATAAAGTCTATAAGAGATTTTAACACAAGTTACAGAACAGCAAGAATTGTAGAAAAAAATATATTTTGTGGTCTTCCACAGACAGTCAAAGCTTCTGAGTGTCCATTAGGACATCCTAGGACATGCAAGATTTGATACTAGAAAAAGATGTGGACATTAATTTCCTGAAGTTTAGCTTTTGATCTAAGACTTAACTCTGGACTTTGAGACCAGTCTGCTCTCTTAAAACCCGAAATTATGACTCAGAAAAATTGCAAATTGCTTAAAGTATATTTCTGATGATTTTTTTACATCATGAATGTTAATCTAAAAATTTCAAGTGTCTACTGTACTTTAATTAAATATTCTCCCAGACAAAATCCTAAAAGAAATTTATGAGCTAGTAAATTCAGAGTTACTCCTTTACATTGAAAATTGATCCCTTGAAGTCACTTAAAACACTAATTTTTTATTCTTTTCTATTTTGAAATCTTCAAATGTTGACTGTTTAAGAGTGGAGCTCTTTTGGATAGGGCTTGATGAAGGAGTAAGTGAAAAGCAAAAGACAGTTGGGATATTTACCATCTTTGAAATTATCTTCAAAGGGCAGGATAGAAAAAATTTTGTAAAACATGATTTACCCATACTTGGCATTTGTGTTATTTCCACATATGTTTCCTCAAGTAGATTCACATCATATGAAAAGGGTTTTGTGTCCTGTTTTCAAGGGGAGGGAAGGTTGAGGATGACTCTTCAAAGTCTAACTTGAAAATCAAGGCAGAAAGAATGGATGACAGTATTTGGATGACTTCCTTCAAAATACATGGGCTTGACATTATTCCACAGTGCTTCTATTGAACATGACCTCTGGGGTTAAAAAGACTTCTGTTCAGGGTACCCAGGTGGCTCAGTCAGTTAAGCATCTGACTCTTGATTTCAGCTCAAGTTATAATCTTACAGTTCGTAGGTTTGAGCCCCATGTCGGGCTCTGCATTGACAGCATGAAACCTCCTTAGAATTCCTCTCTCCTTCTCTCTCCCTCTCTCTCTTACCCTCCCCTGCTCATGTTCTCATTTTCTCTCTCTCTCTCTCAAAAAGAAACAATAAATTTAAAGAAAAAAAAAAAGAAAGACTGTTTCAAATCCTTGTTCTGCCATGTGTTGCTACCTAGTCTTGGAACAATTACTTAACTACTCTGAGCCTTAGTTTTTGCATCTGACAAATGGGGATAATAATGGTGTCTATTTACTGTGTCACTGAAAACATTAAATGACTTTAAAAAACGTAAAACAGTACCATGCTCAATAAATATTAGTGGCAGTTTCAGTGACTCCCCACCATTATCCTAAAAATATTAAAGGTGAAACTCTTTAAGATGGCAAAGTCTTAATCTGGCTCATGCTCATTACCCCAGTGTACCAAATGGAATATACATTCTTCCACAAACTATGATGTTCTTTGGGTCTCTGCCTTGTTCATGCCTTCACCTCCTCTATTCCCAGGAGTCTTTATCTTCTCAGATTGACTATTTTTGAGAGAGCTAGAGAGAGACAGAGCATGATGGGAAGAGGGGCAGAGAGAAGGGGAGACACAGAATCCAAAGCAGGCTGTAGGGTCTGAACTGTCAGCACAGAGCCTGACACAGGGCTCCAACTCATGAACCGCAAGATCATGACCAGAGCTGGTCGGATGCTTCACCGACTGAGCCACCCAGGTGCCCCTCACTATCCATTTCTTAAGGCTCAGCCCTGGCATTACTTCTCTAAAGTCTCCATTGATTATGTTAAGGCGCTCCTCACGTGTCCTTGGGATAACTTCTGTTCATATCTATCTATATCTTTGCATATATAACTTTGTTTCACTGCTATAAATTCTCTGAGAGCAGAGATTATGTATTATTCATATTGTGAACCCCAGAGGCCAGTGCAGTGATTTGTACATGGGAGATATTCAGTGAACGTTAGATAAGTGAATAATGAATGACTAAATTATGCTCAGACAAACTAATTCCAGGTTCTAATCCTTTGTTTTGCAGTTCCAAGACCTCAAGTTTGTTTAAACGTTCAGGAAGAAGCAAGCTTAACGGAACTAAATCATACTAAATAGACTCTCAAAGTAGTGTATAAACCAGAATGCAATTTATTGAAAAAGAACTCCTGTCAATGCATTGTCTCCCCTAGAGGTAAGTCTATATACTAATAATCAGTATAACTTCTGAGGAGCTCAGTATGTTCCAGGTAATGCCCTGAGTTCACCAGGAGTGAGTCCATCTCTGAAAAATGAACTAGTGTTAAGTAGACTATTGAGATGGCCTTGAAAAACTAGAGAGTCAATGTATCAATTTACAATTACATTGAGCACAGAATGCTCAATTCTGTATGAAGAGCACATTCTCTTCCAGTACTCAAGCCATCCAGCAAGCCAATCCCAACCAAGGGCTCAATTATTAATTTACAAGGTAAAAGTTACTATGACAGGGAGGGGAAATACTATACTCAAGAACCTTATGATGTACATAAATTGTACTCTTACAACTTATAAGTACATAAGATGTACTCTACAGTCTGACCTTTGAAGCCAAATCATTAGAATAAAGGAAGCTAGATGATCAAATATTTAATGGTATCAGGCTGAAATGAGATTTGTGAAAGGGAACTGAACACTAGTAGTCTGTGGGTTAAAGCCTTCTCACTGCAAAAACACCAAAGAAAACTTGTGAATTTAGTTTTTACACTATTTATCTGGCTAACCTACCACCTTCACACTAACTTTTCTATGGATGGGTGAATCTGGTTGACAATTTTTTTTTCTTAAAGAATCAGATAATAAATATTTTCAGCTTTGTGGTCCATATAATGTCTGTTACAAGTACTCAACTATGCCATTGCAGCATAAAAGTAGCCACAGGTAATACATAAATGAATGAGCATGGCTATGTTCAAACAAGACCATTTATGGACACTAAAATGTGGCCTTCATATAATTTTCATGGGTCATTAAGTATTATTATTCTTTTGATTTTTTTTCCCCAACCACTTAAAAAGCCACTCAACCCACAGGTGATACAAAAATAGGGCTGCAGGTAATTTATTGACCCATTATCTAGTCAATAAAAAAGAATCAGGCTAGGAGGTGTGGCCTAATATTAATAAAGAAATAAGGGAGTTTTGAAAGGCAGTTCCCTAAATTATTCCTTAAAGTTATCTCAGCAGTGACAGGTTAATCTCATTACAGAGTTGGGTAATCTCATTATAGAGCCCCTACACATATCTAGGATACCTACTTATTCTGTAGTTTTCTTGGGAGGCAGATTGCTAAAACTCTCACTGCTTTAGACTCCCCCATTTTAGCCCCTCTCCTCAGTATTTCTACAGCAGGTGATTCGTTCTCTAAGCTTTGACTCCAGCGTCCTTTAGAACACAACATTGATCCCTATGCCTAGATACTGTGCTACTCTACTGCTACTCCCCAACAAAGAGTTAGTTATCATCAATATTTATTGGATATCAGCTGGAGAAACAAAGAGTAAGACAGAAAATGTCCCTGCCCTTAAAGAATTTCCAGCCTCATCAGAAGGCAGATTTTCTTCATATAACACGTGATTGCCAATTAGCTGTGTAAACGGCTAATTTTGCAGTCCTAATCTTTACTGGCCTCTCCAAAAAGCCACCTCAACTAAAATGGCCTCTGATACAGAAAATCTATGTTAATATCAACGGAAGCTTCCTTGGGAGCTATCTTTATTTATACACACTGTCTTTTGTTTAGCTTAATTTATATTATTGCCATTGCATTATGAGACCCTTCAGGACATAAATCAAGTAGATGATTAACAAAATATTTCATGTTAATATAGAGAGGTTTTACAATATTAAACTGACAGTCATTTCATATTTCCATACTTATATGCTTGGGTCACTGTGTGTGCCTTATATGAATACTTACCTCATTGGTTCCATCAGTGTTCTTTCATGGTGGATTACTTTGTATTTTAGTCGACTTAACTTTAATATCCTAAAATAGAGTAACGAGAGTCATTTCTATTTTATTTTTAGCAACTGTTATTGAATTAGTATTTAAATTTTTTTTTAATGTTTATTTTTGAGAGTGAGAGAGAGAGAAAGAGTGCAAGCAGGGGAGGGGCAGAGAGAGAGGGAGACACAGAATCTGAAGCAGGCTCTGGGCTCTGACCTGTCAGCACAGAGCCCGATGCAGGGTTCAAACTCACAGACCATGGGATCATGACCTGAGCCAAAGTCAGACACTTAAACAACTGACCCACGCAGGTGCCTCAAATTATTATTATTTTAGAGTGAGATTTTAATAAATTGATTTTGAAGTTGAGGGGTGAATAAATGCATGGGGTTGTGGGTGGGGAGTGGAAACATCATTCCCACCATTCCCACTGTATTGGGAACGTCAGAGTGGTGCCTTCCAGCTAAGTAGTAAAGCTGGGGTGTGTGTGAAGAAGAGGATCATGGATGCCTGGTGATGAGTTAAAACTTCATGCAGGGTAAATACATCAGCATTCTATGATTTCATTTTACATCTGTTTCATTTCATTCTGCATTCCAAAGCAGTATCAAATAGAAAATGACATTTAGATGTCTTGCATTTTCTTTTTTTTTTAATTTTTTTTTTTTCAACATTTATTTATTTTTGGGACAGAGAGAGACAGAGCATGAACGGGGGAGGGGCAGAGAGAGAGGGAGACACAGAATCGGAAACAGGCTCCAGGCTCTGAGCCATCAGCCCAGAGCCCGACGCGGGGCTCGAACTCACGGACCGCGAGATCATGACCTGGCTGAAGTCGGACGCTTAACCGACTGCGCCACCCAGGCGCCCCTGTCTTGCATTTTCTTACAGAATTCAAATTTGTTGCCTAATGTCAAGATTGCTCCCATTTCAGAAATCTCACATTCAGGGATCCTAGGTGGCTCAGTTGGTTAAGTGTCCAACTTTGGCTCAGGTTATGATCTCACAGTTTGTGGGTTTGAGCCCCCCCTCGGGCTCTGTGCTGGCAGCTCAGAGCCTGGAGACTGTTTGGATTCTGTGTCTTCCTCTCTCTCTCTACCCCTCTCCTGCTTGTGGTCTCTCTCTCTCTCTCAAAAATAAATAAGTATTAAAATAAATAAATAGGGGCGCCTGGGTGGCGCAGTCGGTTAAGCGTCCGACTTCAGCCAGGTCACGATCTCGCCGTCCGTGAGTTCGAGCCCCGCGTCGGGCTCTGGGCTGATGGCTCAGAGCCTGGAGCCTGTTTCCGATTCTGTGTCTCCCTCTCTCTCTGCCCCTCCCCCGTTCATGCTCTGTCTCTCTCTGTCCCAAAAATAAATAAACGTTGAAAAAAAATTTAAAAAATTTAAAAAAAAAAAATAAATAAATAAAATAAATAAATAAATAAATAAATAAATCTCACATTCACTGTTCCTTCTACTAAAAAACAAAATTCAGGGCACCTGACTGGCTTAGTCAGAAGAATATATGACTCTTGATCTTGGGGTCATAAGTTTGAGCCCCACGTTGGGTATATAGATTACTTAAACAAACAAATAAATATTTAAAAATAAAAATTAAAAACAAAATTCAACTGAGAAAATTTGAAGATCTAATTGGCTTTATTAAATGATTCATGAATCTGGTAGTATCCAATCTAGCAAGTAGAAGGGAATTTCTTTGAACTAAACAAAAGAAAGGTTTTTAAAGGCAGAGAAGGTGCATAAAACTAGAAGAAAAGAATTTATTAGCATGAAATGCATTGTTTAGGCAAGGTTGCCCTCTTAAGGGGAGTGTGTAGAGAATAAGATGGACTTACTCATGTCAAGCAATGACTCATGTCAAGCAGTGATGTAAGCAGCCAATGGTGTTGCAACTAAGACCAGATATCACCAAAACCAGCCACAGACTAGCAGTTCCAAGGACCGATAATCTCTACGACCACTGGAACCTGGAAGAACCAGGAGCTGATAATCACTAGAACCAGAAAGGGCCTACAAAGGCCTAACACTGATTAAACTCCATTGGAAAGGGAGAACTTCTGCATCTAAATATCAGACGCTCCAGACACAGACCCTTTCACCTCTTACCGAATTTGAAAGACACCTGCCTCTCAGTTGATCTCTGAACCTTATAGGGAGCCTCCAATGCCAGAATATAATAAGCAGTACATGCCAAAAGCTGACCTGGACTAGACAGGCTTCATCTCAACTGTGTACTTACAAACTGACTTTACTCTGGCTCATTAACTTCTTACCTCCTGATGTATCTTGTTTGTTGTGTGACTTTGTGCTTTGCTTTGTTGATATGCATGAAGCCAAGTTAAATGCGTGGTGAAATGCCATTGAGTTTGGAATCCTGAACCTGCTTTACAATTAATGTTAACCTTGTTTTATGATTAAATGCTGGAAGCCGAGCTATCCCAGCCTGAGTGGCAAGGCCCGGGCTGTGGATGGATTGGTGACTACAGGGTGGCCCGCCGACAGTGAAGCTTCTTGTACTCCTGCTTTTAGGTAATTTGGCCTTATTAAAGTACCTGGAGTATTGTCTGTTGGGGAATGGCCCTCGGCAGGCCCCCTGGGAAAAGAGCCATTAGGGAAGAAAATAAGGTTCTGCAAGAAATTGTGCGGCCTTACGCTTA
This sequence comes from Leopardus geoffroyi, assembly GCF_018350155.1. Taxonomy (NCBI): domain Eukaryota; kingdom Metazoa; phylum Chordata; class Mammalia; order Carnivora; family Felidae; genus Leopardus; species Leopardus geoffroyi. Next base: position 64,680,377 of record NC_059341.1, read on the forward strand.
GCCCTTGCCATCCCCTATGGAGACTCCTCTACTTACAGGAAGGATAGCCTCATACATTTGCCAGCAAAGAGGGCCTGTAAAGGAGAGACATATGGATTTGAAAGCCTCACTCCGGCAACTAAGGAGTGTATCTCTGGGCACAGGTGACTTCAACCCCTAGGCCCACCTGGCCCCCCGGAGGCATTCCAGATGATGACTGAACCTAGTTGATTAAGGTACAGAATGGTTCATTAGATCCTAGGTGCATTGTGTCTCTGAGAATGCATAAGGCGTGGGTTCCTAAGGCCCTTTTGGCCCCCTCCTCTCACCTTGGACCCAGGCGAACACTTTTGTTTTTCAAAACCATGAATGGTTCAGGGAAACAACTAAGAGGTCATGTCCCTGTAACTGTTCCACTTGAGGTGTTGAGAGATAGATGACCTTTCATGAAAACAGCAAAGCAAATACTTCTTAGCTTATAGATAAACATAGATACATAATAAAAACAATGAAAGAAATTAATCAATAAGCAAAGGGCAGGAGGGAACGTTACAAAAAAACAACCACATTATTCCTTATTGGGTGATTACACAAAGGAACAATTTTAGAATTGGGTAATGCCAGAAAACATAGATGACGTATGCTACAAGGAAATCACTAGCAAATATAATGCCACGTTTGCTGCAATAATCGGCCAGTTCAACACACTGCTGTTGTCTGTGTCCACTTTTATTTTTTAATTTAGTTGTTTATTTTAGTTCTGTTTTATTTTCACTTTTTCGCCGACACTGTTCATCCTTCGGGAACCCCTGGACTTGCTGGAGCTGGACTCCGGCAATTAAATAAAGCTGACATTGTGGAGAGACACATCTTGTGTGTGTTCATCTTCATAGAGTGACCAAACCAACGTGAGTTCATTCCTTGGTGAGTCACAGATAGAAACTACACCAGGCTGAGGTGTTGCGCAAAGTAAAGTTTATTTGCAGCAAATAAGGAGATCACAGAGAGTAACTTCTAAAACTGTGACTCTCCAAGTGACGGTGGATGGGTTCCTTTTATTTAGGGTTAGGATAAATATTTAAAAAGGGGGTTCTTATCTATATCAAGGGGCATAAGGTTGTGCATGTGCTTTAAGGAAACATGCCTACACATACATTGTATGTTATGTAAATGAGGCTTGTGCTCCTCTTTGGGCAGAGATTTTAGTATTATAATGAGGTAAAGGTAATTGTCGGTCATTCTAGAGGTCACTGCATAGTCCATCAGCACAGTTGTGAATCAGGGTTATGCTCAAACTGATCTGGGTGGTCTGGGCCTCTGGAAGTCTTGCCAGGGCTGTCACCATTGCTGAAGGGGTGCTTTTGCTTTCCATTAAGAAAATAAACTGGAAAGAAGAGCTTAAGGAAAAATGTGGGACAAAGGTCGGTGAGTACACAAGTAGCTGTACAGTAAAAGTCAGGTCTTGGGATCTAGCCTGTGACAATAGTATACTTGTGACAGTGTAGAAGGGATATATCAATAAATTTCCTAGTATTAGGGCCCCTGGGTGGCTCAGTCAGCTAAGCGTCTGACTCTTGATTTCGGCTCAGATCACGATCTTATGGTTTGTGAGATCAAGCCCCATGTCAGGCTCCACACTGACAGTAGAGCCTGCTTGGGATTCTCTCTGTCCTCTTTGCCCTTCCCCTGCTCATGCTCTCTCTCTCTCAAAATAAATAAATAAACTTAAATAAATAAATTTTCTAGTATTAACCAGTAAATTCCACATTGACTGGCTAAAGATTACATTCCTGGAGAGTTGGAACTGTAGGTAGGTTAGGTATTAAATCTTGCTCTACTGACTTGGGGCCTTAACCTAAATGATGCCATTTTGGGCCTGTGATTTTCTTTTTAATGCTTATTTTTTTTGAAAAGTATACTATTCCTCCTAAGGCAAAAAGTATGTTGTTGGGTCTTGGGGCAGGCACATTGGCATATTGGTTATTTGTGATTTTGGCTCAGGTCGTGATTCCAGGATCGTGAGATCAAGACACATGAGGTGTGGAGCCTTCTTAAGATTCTCTCTCTCCCTCTCCCTCTCAATCTCCCCTGCTCTCCCTTCCTCTCTCTCTCAAAATGAATAAATAAAAATAAAAATAAAAATAAAAGAATAAAAACAGCCAATGCAAGAACACCCTCCTTTGTCTCCAGAAAGCAAGAAATAAACCTCCAATGTGAAGGGTATGCTCCCTGAACCAAGAGGTAGAAACGTGCATCCTTATCAGAGACAGGAATTCAGGGCCAAAGACATAATAAATAAATAAATAAATAAATAAATAAATAAATAAATAAATAAATAAATAAAAAGTCTCTGGATAAATTCAAACCTATGTTTCTTTGTCTTATCGATTCCTCACATATTTGTTTTTGTGTATAAAAAGTATAAATGCTGCCTGCCTTGGTCATTTCTTAAGTCCCATATCTATGAGACCTTTGCATGAATTAGCTAAATTTGCTTTTTTCACTGTTAACCTGTCTTGTGTCAGTTTAATTATTAGACCAGTCACAAGAACCAAACAGTCTTGGGAGGATATTTTCCCTCTTCCCAAAGTGTCTGTCTTTTACAAATGGTATTTCAAAATAAATCCCTTAGGCATTCAACCCATCCAAACAGACTGCCATGCTAAAGCTCCCTTACCCAGAATTTCAGGCACCTCTGCTCTTAGTCTATCTTGGGACTCTGAGGAAGGCTTCTAGGAAAAGATAAGCTAGAATGAATTTTGAAGGATGGGTAAGAAAAAGTTGGAAGAGTGTTCCAAAAGAGTATCAGCTACCTGAGAGGCTGGAGAGTTTATGAAGAGCCTTCCATTGTATATGATGCTATGGAGCTTCAAATCTTTTTTTCCAGTTTGTGATGAAATAGTTTAAAGCTGTGTCTGGTTGTAAAGGAAAACTAATGTCTTCATTTATATTATACACACTAACCTCCGAATATTCAGACCACTCCAGTACTCAGAATTATGAGGTTTTGGAGTGATTGGGGGGATCCAGAGCCAACAGTCAAGGAATTCTTGAAGACATCTTTGGTGCAAAAAGGTGATTTTATTAAAGCATGGGGACAGGACCCGTGGGCAGAAAAAGCTGCCCTGGGACCATGAAGAGACACAGGTCATAAACTTGGGAGTTGGGGGATGTAAAGTTCAAGGCAAGCTTCCAATCAGATTTTCATATGCTAAAGAAGACTCACAGGATACTGGAGGCCTAGCTATTGTCAAGCTAAGGTTGTTTTTCCCTCTAGCAAAGCATAAGCTTTGGGGAATTCCTGGAGAAATGTTTTATTCTGCCAGCCTCAAGTATTTGTCAGTGGGCTGCAGGTTTTCAGGAAATTTATTTTATCTGTCATTTCTTTCTGCCTTTGTGTCCCACACCAAGAACACTCCACAAACACTCACGATGCCATATATGGGTTTTCTACACATCATGCAATTCTGCGACACCCACTGGGTGTCCTGCAATTTAACTCAATTCTGACACTTTCTACCTGGAGATAGCACCAGGTCCCAGAGGTTAAGGGCTCAGTTCCATTAGACTGTCCCCTCATTTCTACCTCAGACTCCAATCACAAACCTAGGTTGTCACTTGTGCTTCTGACCAACAGGCTATAACGTACAGCTTCACCCCCTCCTCCAATTAATTTGCTAGAGCGGCTCATAGAACTTAGGAAAAGAGTTAACAACAGTCCCTGGGGCCCTGGGTGGCTCAGTCAGTTGAGCATCCGGCTCTTGATTTCAGCTCAGGTCATGGGATGGAGCCCAGCAGCAGGCTCCACTCAGAATAGAGTCTGCTTAAGCCCTCTGCCCCTCTCCCCTGCTTGCACTCTAGAAAGAAAGAAAGAAAGAAAGAAAGAAAGAAAGAAAGAAAGAAAGAAAGAAAGAAAGAAAGAAAATTTCATAAAAAAAGAAGAAAGAAAGAAACAGTGGGCCCCAAATGTAGTCACTTGCCCCCAGCACAGCAAACCTTAACTGCAGTTTGAACCTCTCCCAGAAATAAATGTGACCTTTAAGCAGTTGATCTGAAATGTCCTGATCAGCACCTGTGAGATAATCTCCATAAGTCCCTGTATTCCCTTCCCCCCAAAACACAGAAGCCCTAAAACAACCTTCCTTTTCTTTTGCTAATAACTTCCCTGCTCCCCTGCTTTTTGCCTAGAAAAACCTTGTGTTTGGTACAATTCCTCAAAAAGCCTATCTATTTGCTAGGAAGGATGCTGTCCAATTCACGTATTGAATAAAGCCAATTAGATCTTCAAATTTGCTCAGTTTATTGCGAGGGCATTAAAGGATACGGATGAACAGCCAGATGAAGGGCTACATGGGGCGGGGCATGTGGGGAAGGTGGGGAAGTACACCTAGCTTCTGTGTCTTCTCTAGGAGGATCACTCTCAGCACCCTCACATACCCCTGAGGCCCAGGCTTCATCACACAGACAGGACTGCTTAAATCCTTGGTCGTTGGGGACTGATTTGACCTTCAACCCCTCTCTCCTACCCGGAGATGGGGGTTAGTGAGGAGAGACTGAAAGTGCCAACCCTCTAATCACAGAGTTTGTTCCACTGGCAATCAGCCCCCTTCTTAGATGCACTCCAAAAGTCTCATTAACGTGAACTCAGGTGTGGCTGAAAAGGGATTGTTACATGAATAACAAATGGCACCCATTTCTTCTTCCTTACCCTGGAGCTATTTCAGGAACTGGGAACCCAAATCAATACTGTAAACAAATGATGCCCCTAAAACTCTTAATACTGAAAATTGCAAGGGTTTTGCAGGAACAGTAGACAGAAAGAAATAGATATTTCTTTAATAAATCACAATATCACAGTGGCACAATCAGATTAGTAGTTTAAACTAGATGAGTCATCCTAATTGTGACAAGGATAGGTTTAGTGGAGGCAGACAGAGTCAGGCAAAGCTGTGGTAATGAAGGCAGACACTGAAAAAGCCCTTAATAACTCAGTGGTGGTGATGAAACATTGTAGTTAGACGGTCAATCTTAACACTCATTCATTCTTCATACTTAAAAAATAACTGTTAATTGGTGAGTATGTGTTTTTAAGTATATCCTTAGTTGCCTGGCAGGATCCCCGTTTGACCTGTTGTCTTGGTTTCTGCTTTCACTCTCAGTGGTGACCTCATGTGGGTGATCATTTATGAAGTCTCCCTATTATTTAAGCAACCCCTACATAGGACACCAATAATTGCTAATGGTTTTGCAGTTTAATGTTTCATCTCAGCTTTTCCTCTCATTGTCTACATGACTTTACCTCTGTTATTGTTTCCTTTGTGAAATATACAGATTGATCATATCCTCAGTATGTTTTTGTTCTTTTTAGGATCAGTGTTGTCAAGACCCCTTCCTACATTAATTCCTAAGTCAATGTGGGGTGTGTGTGTGTGTGTGTGTGTGTGTGTGTGAACATTTTTTCAACTTTGTTGGAAACCCATAGTTAAAGTTCAATTTTATATCACCACCCAATATAGACATAGATGCACATATAATTGAAAGAAAAGTTTCACAATGTAATTGCAAGACAATCTTGCAATGAATTCTGGTATTTCATAGTCTACTCTTTTCTGTTATATTCTAGTCCATTTGATTCCACTTCGTTTTTTAAAAATTCTGGTCAAAACCCACCACCATATGGTTATGGTTTTATGAATTGACCAATGGGTTGTAACTTGAAAATTGAAAACTATGGGGCGCCTGGGTGGCGCAGTCGGTTAGGCGTCCGACTTCAGCCAGGTCATGATCTCGCGGTCCGTGAGTTCCAGCCCCGCATCAGGCTCTGGGCTGATGGCTCAGAGCCTGGAGCCTGTTTCCGATTCTGTGTCTCCCTCTCTCTGCCCCTCCCCCGTTCATGCTCTGTCTCTCTCTGTCCCAAAAATGAATAAATGTTGAAAAAAAAAAAATAAAAAAAAAAAGAAAAAAAAAAAGAAAATTGAAAACTACTGGAGAGCCTGGATGACTCACTTGGGGTTGAGTGAAGGACTCTTTACGTGGGCTCAGGTCATGATCTCATGGTTTGTGAGTTCGAGCGTCGAATCAGGCTCTGTGCTGACAGCTTGGAACCTGTTTGGGATTCTATCTCCCTCTCTCTCTGCCTCTCCCTGCTCACTCTCTCACTCTCTCAAAATAAATAAAAATAAACTTTAAAATAAAGAAAATTGAAAACAACTGCAGTAGATTATCCCATCATTGTGTCACCAGCAAGACCTCAATAAGTAGGGAAAGCGTTAGCAGTAGGCAGGGATAGATAAGGGACCCTCCCTGAGGCTGATTGCAGCTGCAGTGGCTCCACCTGGGCTACGCCCTAGACTTCAAGGCTCACCTTAGGGGCCCTCAGCCCTCCTACTCCTCACAGTGTCTACCATGCTGGTGGGAGGCTATAGCTGTGGGCGGGTTTTGGAAAAAAAGGATAAATGCATTCCAGACCTGCCCATGCTAGGTGCCATGAATAGTCTCACAAACTTGTCCAGTTCCTGATAAGGTACCAATAAAAAGAGACAAAAATATTTGGCAGCAAGCCAGTCGGGGACCCTTCTCACTCTTCAGAGCTTTGTACTTTCGCTCAACAAACTCTATCGCTTTGCTCACTCTCTCCTGTCTGAGAGACTCATTCTTCAACTCCATGAGACAAGGACCAGCGTCTCTCCCACCCTCCTGTAACACTAAGACCTAAGCTTTACTGCACACCAACTTATAAATAACCTACGTTTGTTCCACATTTTTCCTTAAGCTCTTATTTCTAGTTTCTCTCTCTCTCTTTTAGTAATCTCTACACCCAGTTTGTGGCTTGAACTCACAGCCCTGAGTCAAGACTTGCATGCTCTACTGACAGCCAGCCAGGTGCTCATTCAGTCAATCTGTCCTACTCTGGTCTCTGGCAACTGTGGATCTGCTTTCTGTCACTATATAGCTTGCCTTTCCTGGGATTTTATGTAAATGGAATCATACAGTATAATCACTTGTGTTGGACTCTTTCCATCCAGCATAATACTTTTGAGATTCATACCAGCAATGAATTAAAGCTCCAAATGCTCCACATTCTCACCAACACCTGATATTATTAGTCTTTTTAATTTGAATCACTCTAGCGGGTGTGAAGTGGTATTTCATGGTTTTATTTTGCATTTCCCAATGATTAAGTGATGTTCTTATTTGCCATTCATATAACTTCTTTGGTAAAGTGTCTGTTCACATTTCTCTCTTATCATTCTTGCCAGACTTGTGTGTTCTTTTAAAATAACTTCCTTTTAAGTTGGATTTATTTCTGTGTTTTTCTCATTTTGGGGTTTAGGACATGCTACCTATAAATATGACACGTTGGCATATTGAATATTTTGAGCTAAAGGAGTTTGAGAAAACAGAAACAGAAAGGTCACTTTGACCTTTCCTCTGTCCTCTTCCCCTACAAAGGTCGTAAAACCATCATATGAGAGGAGCTTTCCCTATGCTGAAGGAAAGGAGTGCCCTTACTCCAAGGACAAAGAGACAAGGAGAAGAATCCAAACAAACAGGTCTTGCTATGTTTCTCCCAGTTTACTGTATTTACTTCCTAATACAAGCTTTTTCAGTTTATAAATTTCTCTCTATTATTTAGTTGCATTCTGCATTTACCATCTGTGATATTTTTATAATCATTTGGCTCAACATACTATCATTTCCATTCAGAAATCTTTTTTTTTTTAGGGGTGCCTGGGTGGCTCAGTTGGTTAAGCACCAGACTTTGGTTCAGGTCATGATCTCGCAATTCGGGAGTTCGAGCCCCACATTGGGCTCGGTGCTGACGGCTCAGAGCTTGCAGCCCCCTTCAGATTCTGTGTCTCCCTCTCTTCTCTGCCCCTCCCCTGCTTGTACTCTGTCTCTCTCTCAAAAAAAAAAAAATAAGTATTAAAAAAATTAAAAAAAAAAAAGAATGCAGGCATAATAAAATAATTTTCAGACAAAACTGAGTCTCTAAAATAGGAAAAGGTTAGGTAGGAGGAAATTGATCCCAGATGAGAAGTCTAAGTTCAAGAAGAAACAAAGGTTAAAAAAAAAAAAAAAAAAAGTAGTAAATGTTTGAATACATTTTTTTAAAAATATTTTTAATGCTTATCTTTTGAGAGAGACAGAGACAGAGCACAAGTGGGGGAGGCGCAGAGAGAGAGGGAGACACAGAATCCAAAGCAGGCGCCAGGCTGTGAGCTGTCAGCACAGAGCCCGAAGCGGGGCTTCAACTCATGAACCGCGAGATCATGACCTGAGCTGAAGTCGGGTGCTCAACTGGCTGAGCCACCGAGGTGCCCCAATGTTTGAATAAATCTAAACAAATATCAACTATAAAACAATGATGACATTTAATGATATGTATATTTAAAATAAAAAAATCCAAAGTAATATATGTCAGGTCCATCTTCTGGAGGAGATAAAGATATTTATTAACGTCAGACATTGTAATTTAAATGATCACGTTGCAATGTATAGGGTAATCAATAACAAAAAACGAAAACAAAAACCACATCCCCAAAACAAATAGAATATATAACTCCCAAACTAGTAGGAAAAATAATAAAATTAATCCAAAAGAAGACAAAAAAAGAGTAGGAAGTAAATACAGCCTAAACTAGGATGGTAGATTTTTGTGGGTTCGGCTTTTGGCTTTGTTCTTTAAAGTCGATGGCTGCAGAAAGAATTACTCAAGACTCTATGCAAGTCAAGAGAGATGAGAGGGAGGCCAAGGGAAGTCTCCCTGAATTGCTCTCAAGCTCCTGTATTTATTAAGCATATATTTAGGTAAACAATATGCAACACATCAGTGTGCTACATGTCAGTAGGAACAAATGGAAAACATGCAGAAAAATACATTAAGGCTTTCCCAAGAATTCAAAAGAGCAGTTGTAGAAAACAGAGTAAAATATTCCATGTGATAACGTGATCTAAGAAATTTATGAGCACTGACAGGACCTAACCCCTAGATATACATACATTAACTATATAAGCGAAGAGTGGTGTTCCCCCTATGTATACATTAACTAGGTAAGTGAAGCCTGGTGTGCTGCTTTCAGCACAGCCAGAAAGCAGTGTTCTGCTTTGCAATGGGTTCCCTATGATCTCCTAAACCAGTGAATGGCTGATTGATTTCCCACAGATTTTTATGTAACTAATTTCATAAAGTAAAGGTAGATGATTTGATGCCTTAGTTGTTAAAAGAAGATTGGATTTTAAAAATTCATTTATAGACTGCATGGAAGAATTAAGAAAGGTTTAGGGGCACCTGGGTTACTCAGTTGGTTAAGTGTCTGAGTCTTGATTTTGGCTCAGGTCATGATCTTATGGTTCCTTTGTTAAATTGAGCCCCACTTTGGGCTCCATGCTGTCAGTGCAGAGCCTGCTTGGGATTCTCTCTCTCCCTCACGGTCTGCCCCTCCCCTGCTCACACTTGTATGAGATCTCTCTCTTTCTCTCTCTCAAAACAAAACAAAACAACAACAAAAAAAGAAAAGAATATAAGACTATTCTTGTCTTACTCATCCATGTAACTATATAAATTTGACCATCAAAACATGGTCAAATGACCATGAAAGACATCTTTCATATGTCTATTATCACAGCAAAGATTTGTTCATAAATCATGTTTTTTCTTCATCAACTTTCTTCTTCTCCTTTCTGTCCTTCTCCCCATCCTCCCATTTTTCCTCCTTTATCCTTCTCTCCTCCCTACCCTCCCCCCATCCTCTTCCTCTCCCCTTCTCTTTCCCTTTCTCTTTCTTTCTCTGGAGGAAGATGGGATAAAAATAAGACTCCTGAGTTAGAGTAAAATAAAGATTTTCAAGGCTTTAAATTTATTGTGGGGGTGCATGGCTGGCTCAGTCAGTGGAGCATCTGACTCTTGATCTCGAGGTTGTGAGTTTGAGCCCCACATTGGGTGTAGAAATTACTTTAAAAAATGTGTTTATTTCAGTAAACCCTTACCAACATTAATCTTTTTGGGGAAAAAAAGTATAATGTTTTATTTAGAATTTCTGTGATTACCTATAAGTTTGAACTGGGGGATGGCACTTGGGTTCCTCCTTTATGAATTACTGTCTCATATCATTTGCACATTTAATGGCATTTTTGCATAGTTATACCTCCCTCCATCAAAGGTGGGGACTACTACTTAATATCTGTAGAGAAATTTATGACTTACTTAAATAGGGGAATGTTGTACTGATTCAGGCACAGTATCCCTGAAGAAAGCAAACTGTCTTATGAGGTTCATGGGAAGGATTTGTCTAGTGGTTGTCTTGATTATAGAGGCAAGATACGTGGCTTGTCACATATCAGCCCTAGATATGTGGCTTGTCCTATTTACAAAGAAGAGAGTGGGTTATTCTGGCAAGCCTTTGTGGGGCCCCAGGGCAAACCACCCCAAAATATGGCACAAGGGCATAATGATTATTTTGAATTATTTGAAAAGCAGCCAGTGCAAGAAAGGCATCTTGACCCCTTTTCTCCCTGAATGCAGGAAATAAATCTCCCATGTGAAGGATACCTCCCCAACCCTTTACCTGAAGACTGAGAGAAGTATCCTTATCACCAGAGATGGGAATTCAGTGTTGAAGAAGCCTATATAGACAAACCTTGTTACTTCTACTAATTTACTATCTCAGCCCAAATTCTGTTTAGAATTCCTTATTAATTGAAGCTCCCAGTTTTTCTCATCTTATCAATTCCTCAAAAACTGCCTGTCTTGGTCATTTCTTTGTGTCTCAATTTTATCATTGGACCTCCGTGTGCACCTAATTAAACTTTGTGGGTTTTTTTTTTTTTAATTCTGTTAATGTGTCTCATGACATTTTAATTCTTAGACTAGCCAGATGAATCTTGAATGATAGAGAAAAAATTTTCCTCCCCAACACCTTGCTGACTAGCTGGCTTTCAGGAATATTGGGCTGTCTCTGATTGGTTGGTTTTCATGTTCACAAAAGCAAATTGATTTAAGAGGGTTATCCTGTTTTCATGGCTGTAGAACTGTCAATCTTTCTTTGAGGAGCCTAAAAACTTTCTAATACTCAGTTTTCTATGTAGGGATATTTAGCTTTTGTCATGTTGTTTAAATTTTTGTTTTTAGTTTGTCTCTTAATTTGGAGATTCTTCAAATGTAAATATCTATAGTTTGTCAAATTTCCTTGTCTTCTTTATGCTTCCTGTCTTTTCAGTTTAAAAACTTTCAGTGCTCATGGCGTGTGATGGGAACTTCCATTTTTTTTTTATCATTAATTCTCATTTTCAAAACAATTCTTTGTACTGATTTATAATAGCTTCGTATCTATATGTCTCGCTTCCTCTAAAATTCCAAGCTTCATAAGGTCAAGATTATATCATGTTTTTCCTCCCACAGCCCATATTATGGCATATGTGAGGTATGTGAGTTGGCAGTGAGAAGCCTGGATTGAAACAGGAATAAAGGGGCGCCTGGGTGGCGCAGTTGGTTAAGCGTCCGACTTCAGCCAGGTCACGATCTTGTGGTCCGTGAGTTCGAGCCCCGCGTCAGGCTCTGGGCTGATGGCTCAGAGCCTGGAGCCTGTTTCCGATTCTGTGTCTCCCTCTCTCTCTGCCCCTCCCCGGTTCATGCTCTGTCTCTCTCTGTCCCAAAAATAAATAAACGTTGAAAAAAAAATTAAAAAAAAAAAAAAAGAAACAGGAATAAAGACTGAGATATAATAGGCTATCTATTGAGGTAAGAATTAGTAAACCAAGGACAAGTTGGATATGGGAAAAGATTTAAGAAGAGGTAAATGAGGATCCAAATTTGATTGAACTTAACTTGTTGACAAAATTAATTCTCTTGGGAAACACAAATTTCTGTCATATTTTTTTGAATAATTCTGATCTTTTTTTTTTTTCTGTCTTAATTCACTGGATTGGAAATAGTGGAGTCCTCTTGTGGGATCTTAGTAAGGTGAGATGGGGAAGCATAAAGATTTGTCTTGTAAAAAGAGCCCTTAACAACTGAACTTAATAAACCCCGGGGGAGGATTACAAGACTGAGGACTCAGGTGGCAGCTTTATTTAAATGGCTATTTCTAAACTTAGTGGGCAAAAAGTAACCATTATTAGTGTGCTTACCTAGGGTGGTCCCCAAAGGCACCTACATCCCCAAGCCATACCTAGGCCATCCTACGGGTAATGAAGATCAAGTTTTCCTTTTCCCCAAGGAATCTCAAATATTTTTGTATTTGTTGCATTAAACTAAAAGATAGAATACTTTACATCTGGACTTCCATTATGTGAAATAATGAATTTCCTTATGATGATGAAAGCAAAGAGAGGAAAGGAAAAGAGAAGAAAAGAAAAGAAAGGGAAGGAAGGGATTGAGGGAGGGAAGGAGAGAAGAGGAAGGAGGAAAGGAAGAAAACAGAACAAAAAAGGAGAAAGCAAGTGACTAGACTAGAAATGAAAAGTCGTGATCAGTGACCTGATAAATGTGAAAGAATAAAGCCTAGAGTCTAGGTTTCCTTGAAAAAAGTGCTTTGCTAATTATAGGCTAATTGTACCATGCTCTAGTTTGGGGATGCAAAGAGATCTGGAAGCAATCTAGTTCAACTCCTTGAGTTTTTAAAGAAAAGGGGTGCCTAGGTGACTCAATCAGTTGAGTGTCTGACTTCAGGTCAGGTCATGATCTCACAGTCCATGAGTTTGAGCCCCACATCTGACTCTGTGCTGAGAGCTCAGAGCCTAGAGCCTGCTTCAGATTCTGTGTCTCCCTCTTTCTCTGCACCTCCCTGGCTCGTGCTCTTTCTCTCTCTCAATAAATAAATAAATAAATAAATAAACAAACAAACAAATATTAAAGAAAAAAAATCAAATGCTTAAAGGTTAACTTACTTGCTAAAGTTAGTTAGCACCAGAGTTGGAACTATAATTCAGATTTTCTGATTCATAAACTAATGGTATGTATTTTACAAGATGCCTCATTACACACCCCAACCTCTGTCTCATGGGTCAATAGCTAAGAGGTGAGAGAGCAATTTAGACAGCTAAACAAAGAGTTTAGCTTTCTTTTAATGATTCTGGATAAGATGATCTCTCTGGATGAATTCCTGAGGATTTAATTAATATTTCCCAGGAGTACTAAAGTCAAGTTTTCAATTCCTTATGCACCTCATATGATTTAGGTTTGTTAGGCCCTATGAAGAAGATAAATCATTTACGGTGGCTCTGATAAATATATTCTTTGCTTCCTACATCTTGCAAAGTAATGAGTGGGTGTGTAAAATAAAGTTTTTAAGAAAAGATGGTTTGGGGTGCCTAGGTGGCTCTATTGGTTAAGTGGCCGACTCTTGACTTAGACTCAGGTCATGATCTGACAGTTTGTGAGTTCAAGCCCTGCATCAGGCTCTGCACTGACAGTGCAGAGCCTGCTTGAGATTTTCTCTCTCTCCCCTCTCTTTCTCTGCCCTCTCCTGTTCTCTCTCTCCCTCTCAAAATAAACTTTTTTTTTTAAGTTAAAAAACAAAAAAGAAAAGATGACTTTATCTTGATTAAGTGTGACTTTTCCTGTTAGCACGCAGTATTCCTTTGCAGTGGTCAAAAACAAAAACCACACAAGTAAGGAGATTGATTTTATTCAGATCAGAGTATCTCAGCAGGGTAATATTGGCTTAGACTTTCATAGGCAAGGGTAAACCAGCTATAGCTGGGGTGTTTTACAGTCGAGGTTGTTTTATAAGCAGGGGCAGTATCAGCCAGTTATTGTAACAAATGCTTTTGTCTCTAGTTAGCTAGTTTCAAAGAGACAAATAGTTCTAATCTTAGCTGAAAATAAGGAGACAAGGAAAGAGAAGTTGGCTAGGTAGAAAGCAGGTTCAGGCAAAGGAGAAGAGTTGTGTATCTGGCCTTGTCACAGCCTTTCCCAGGCAACAATTATTGAACCACTTGTTCTTTCTTGATTAAACTAGTAGATCCCTGAAGTCATCAGATCTTCCATTGCCTTGGTCTAGGCTTGGTAGAAAGCTCTCCGTTATAAGAGTAATTTATAGAAAATATAACAGTTTGTTGTGAATGCTTTCAAACTTTTAGTTGAAAGTTTTTGCAATTAAGGTTGTCCACCAGGAGCTCTCAGAATGGCTAGACTTCAGTAAGTAGCCAGAAATAAGAAAAAGATAGGAATAAATTGGAGGATAGTGGTGATGGTTGTATAACTTTGTGAATGTAGTTAATGCCACTGAATTATATACTTAAAAATGGTTAAAATGGTACATTTTATGTTATATATATATTTACCACAATTTTTTAAAGTGTGTAGAAGATGGAGCGCCTGGGTGGCTCAGTCAGTTAAGCATCTGACTTTGGCTCAGATTATGATCTCACGGTTCATGGGTTTGAGCCCCACATCGGGCTCTGTGCTGACAGCTTGGAGCCTGAAGCCTGCTTCACATTCTGTCTCCCTCTCTCTGTGCCCCACCGCTGCTTGCACTTGGTCTCTCTCTCAAAAATAAATAAATGGTAAAAAATTTTTTTTTAAATAATAAAGTGTGTAGAATAAGTGAAGAAATTAGAAAACAAATGATGCAGAAATCTTTGTAACAGTAAGAGAAACTAGACTATCTAGGAAGAAAAGTATAAGACTGAATAAAAAGGCATGAAAGAGCTGGAGGGAAGATGGCGGCGTAGGAGGATGCTGGGCTCACCGCGCGTCCTGCTGATCACTTAGATTCCACCTACACCTGCCTAAATAACCCAGAAAACCGCCAGAGGATTAGCAGAACGGAGTCGCCGGAGCCAAGCGCAGACGAGAGGCCCACAGAAGAGGGTAGGAAGGGCGGCGAGGCGGTGTGCGCTCCACGGACTGGCGGGAGGGAGCCGGGGCGGAGGGGCGGCTCACCGGCCAAGCAGAGCCCCCGAGTCTGGCGGGCAAAAGCGGAGGGGCCTGATGGACTGTGTTCCGACAGCAAGCACGACTTAGCATCTGGGAGGTCCTAAGTGAACAGCTCTGCTCGGAAAGCGGGAAGGCTGGAGGACAAAGGGAGGGAGAGCTGCTGAGCCCCCGGACTACAGAGCTCAGTTTGGTGGGGAACAAAGGCGCTCGCCAGCGCCATCTCCCCCGCCCATCCCCCAGCCAAAATCCCAAAGAGAAACAGTTCCTGCCAGGGAACTTCCTCGCTCCGCGCAAACACCCAACTCTGTGCTTCTGCGGAGGAGCCAAACCTCCGGCAGCGGATCTGACTCCCTCCCGCTGCCACAGGGCCCCTCCTGAAGTGGATCACCTAAGGAGAAGCGAGCTAAGCCTGCCCCCCCTGCCCCTGTGCACCTTGCCTACCCACCCCAGCTAATACGCCAGATCCCCAGCATCACAAGCCTGGCAGTGTGCAAGTAGCCCAGACGGGCCACGCCACCCCACAGTGAATCCCGCCCCTAGGAGAGGGGAAGAGAAGGCACACACCAGTCTGACTGTGGCCCCAGCGGTGGGCTGGGGGCAGACATCAGGACTGACTGCGGCCCTGCCCACCAACTCCAGTTATACACCACAGCACAGGGGAAGTGCCCTGCAGGTCCTCACCACGCCAGGGACTATCCAAAATGACCAAGCGGAAGAATTCACCTCAGAAGAATCTCCAGGAAATAACAACAGCTAATGAGCTGATCAAAAAGGATTTAAATAATATAACAGAAAGTGAATTTAGAATAATAGTCATAAAATTAATCGCTGGGCTTGAAAACAGTATAGAGGACAGCAGAGAATCTCTTGCTACAGAGATCAAGGGACTAAGGAACAGTCACGAGGAGCTGAAAAACGCTTTAAATGAAATGCAAAACAAAATGGAAACCACCACGGCTCGGATTGAAGAGGCAGAGGAGAGAATATGTGAACTAGAAGATAAAGTTATGGAAAAAGAGGAAGCTGAGAAAAAGAGAGATAAAAAATCCAGGAGTATGAGGGGAAAATTAGAGAACTAAGTGATACACTAAAAAGAAATAATATACGCATAATTGGTATCCCAGAGGAGGAAGAGAGAGGGAAAGGTGCTGAAGGGGTACTTGAAGAAATCATAGCTGAGAACTTCCCTGATCTGGGGAAGGAAAAAGGCATTGAAATCCAAGAGGCACAGAGAACTCCCTTCAGACGTAACTTGAATCGATCTTCTGCACGACATATCATAGTGAAACTGGCAAAATACAAGGATAAAGAGAAAATTCTGAAAATAGCAAGGGGTAAACGTGCCCTCACATATAAAGGGAGACCTATAAGACTCGTGACTGATTTCTCTTTTGAAACTTGGCAGGCCAGAAAGAATTGGCATGAGATTTTCAGTGTGCTAGACAGAAAAAATATGCAGCCGAGAATCCTTTATCCAGCAAGTCTGTCATTTAGAATAGAAGGAGAGATAAAGGTCTTCCCAAACAAACAAAAACTGAAGGAATTTGTCACCACTAAACCAGCCCTACAAGAGATCCTAAGGGGGACCCTGTGAGACAAAGTACCAGAGACAACACTACAAGCATAAAACATACAGACATCACAATGACTCTAAACCCGTATCTTTCTATAATAACACTGAATGTAAATGGATTAAATGCGCCAACCAAAAGACATAGGGTATCAGAATGGATAAAAAAACAAGACCCATCTATTTGCTGTCTACAAGAGACTCATTTTAGACCTGAGGACACCTTTAGATTGAGAGTGAGGGGATGGAGACCTATTTATCATGCTACTGGAAGCCAAAAGAAAGCTGGAGTAGCCATACTTATATCAGACACTAGACTTTATTAAAGGCTGTAACAAGAGATGAAGAAGGACATTATATAATAGTTACAGGGTCTATTCATCAGGAAGAGCTAACAATTATAAATATCTATGCGCCGAATATCGGAGCCCCCAAATATATAAAACAACTACTCATAAACATAAGCAACCTTATTGATAAGAATGTGGTAATTGCAGGGGACTTTAACACCCCACTTACAGAAATGGATAGATCATCTAGACACAGGATCAATAAAGAAACAAGGGCCCTGAATGAGACATTGGATCAGATGGACTTGACAGATATATTTAGAACTCTGCATCCCAAAGCAACAGAATATACTTTCTTCTCGAGTGCACATGGCACATTCTCCAAGATAGATCATATACTGGGTCACAAAACAGCCCTCCATAAGTTTACCAGAATTGAAATTATACCATGCATACTTTCAGACCACAATGCTATGAAGCTTGAAATCAACCACAGGAAAAAGTCTGGAAAACCTCCAAAAGCATGGAGGTTAAACACACCCTACTAACGAATGAGTGGGTCAACCAGGCAATTAGAGAAGAAATTAAAAAATATATGAAAACAAACGAAAATGAAAATACAACAATCCAAACGCTTTGGGACGCAGCGAAGGCAGTCCTGAGAGGAAAATACATTGCAATCCAGGCCTATCTGAAGAAACAAGAAAAATCCCAAATACAAAATCTAACAGCACACCTAAAGGAAATAGAAGCAGAACAGCAAAGACACCCCAAACCCAGCAGAAGAAGAGAAATAATAAAGATCAGAGCAGAAATAAACAATATAGAGTCTAAAAAAACTGTAGAGCAGATCAACGAAACCAAGAGTTGGTTTTTTGAAAAAATAAACAAAATTGACAAACCTCTAGCCAGGCTTCTCAAAAAGAAAAGGGAGACGACCCAAATAGATAAAATCATGAATGAAAATGGAATTATTACACCCAATCCCTCAGAGATACAAACAATTATCAGGGAATACTATGAAAAATTATATGCCAACAAATTGGACAACCTGGAAGAAATGGACAAATTCCTGAACACCCACACTCTTCCAAAACTCAATCAGGAGGAAATAGAAAGCTTGAACAGACCCATGACCAGCAAAGAAATTGAATCGGTTATCAAAAATCTCCCAACAAATAAGAGTCCAGGACCAGATGGCTTCCCAGGGGAGTTCTACCAGACGTTTAAAGCAGAGATAATACCTATCCTTCTCAAGCTATTCCAAGAAATAGAAAGGGAAGGAAAACTTCCAGACTCATTCTATGAAGCCAGTATTACTTTGATTCCTAAACCAGACAGAGACCCAGTAAAAAAAGAGAACTACAGGCCAATATCCCTGATGAATATGGATGCAAAAATTCTCAATAAGATACTAGCAAATCGAATTCAACGGCATATAAAAAGAATTATTCACCATGATTAAGTGGGATTCATTCCTGGGATGCAGGGCTGGTTCAACATTCGCAAATCAATCAACGTGATACATCACATTAACAAAAAAAAAGAGAAGAACCATATGATCCTGTCAATCGATGCAGAAAAGGCCTTTGACAAAATCCAGCACCCTTTCTTAATAAAAACCCTTAAGAAAGTCGGGATAGAGGAACATACTTAAAGATCATCAAAGCCATTTATGAAAAGCCCACAGCTAACATCATCCTCAACGGGGAAAAACTGAGAGCTTTTTCCCTGAGATCAGGAACACGACAGGGATGCCCACTCTCACCGCTGTTGTGTAACATAGTGCTGGAAGTTCTAGCATCAGCAATCAGACAACAAAAGGAAATCAAAGGCATCAAAATTGGCAAAGATGAAATCAAGCTTTCGCTTTTTGCAGATGACATGATATTATACATGGAAAATCCGATAGACTCCACCAAAAGTCTGCTAGAACTGATACATGAATTCAGCAAAGTCGGAGGATACAAAATCAATGTACAGAAATCAGTTGCATTCTTATACACTAACAATGAAGCAACAGAAAGACAAAAAAAGAAACTGATCCCATTCACAATTGCACCAAGAAGCATAAAATACCTAGGAATAAATCTAACCAAAGATGTAAAGGATCTGTATGCTGAAAACTATAGAAAGCTTATGAAGGAAATTGAAGAAGATTTAAAGAAATGGAAAGACATTCCCTGCTCATGGATTGGAAAAATAAATATTGTCAAAATGTCAATATTACCCAAAGCTATCTACACATTCAATGCAATCCCAATCAAAATCGCACCAGCATTCTTCTCGAAACTAGAACAAGCAATCCTAAAATTCATATGGAACCACAAAAGGCCCCGAATAGCCAAAGGAATTTTGAAGAAGAAGACCAAAGCAGGAGGCATCACAATCCCAGACTTTAGCCTCTACTACAAAGCTGTCATCATCAAGACAGCATGGTATTGGCACAAAAACAGACACATAGACCAATGGAATAGAATAGAAACCCCAGAACTAGACCCACAAACGTATGGCCAACTCATCTTTGACAAAGCAGGAAAGAACATCCAATGGAAAAAAGACAGCCTCTTTAACAAATGGTGCTGGGAGAACTGGACAGCAACATGCAGAAGGTTGAAACTAGACCACTTTCTCACACCATTCACAAAAATAAACTCAAAATGGATAAAGGACCTGAATGTGAGACAGGAAACCATCAAAACCTTAGAGGAGAAAGCAGGAAAAGACCTCTCTGACCTCAGCCGTAGCAATCTCTTACTCGACACATCCCCAAAGGCAAGGGAATTAAAAGCAAAAGTGAATTACTGGGACCTTATGAAGATAAAAAGCTTCTGCACAGCAAAGGAAACAACCAACAAAACTAAAAGGCAACCAACGGAATGGGAAAAGATATTTGCAAATGACATATCGGACAAAGGGCTAGTATCCAAAATCTATAAAGAGCTCACCAAACTCCACACCCGAAAAACAAATAACCCAGTGAAGAAATGGGCAGAAAACATGAATAGACACTTCTCTAAAGAAGACATCCGGATGGCCAACAGGCACATGAAAAGATGTTCAGCGTCACTCCTTATCAGGGAAATACAAATCAAAACCACACTCAGGTATCACCTCACGCCAGTCAGAGTGGCCAAAATGAACAAATCAGGAGACTATAGATGCTGGAGAGGATGTGGAGAATCGGGAACCCTCTTGCACTGTTGGTGGGAATGCAAATTGGTGCAGCCGCTCTGGAAAGCAGTGTGGAGGTTCCTCAGAAAATTAAAAATAGACCTACCCTATGACCCAGCAATAGCACTGCTAGGAATTTATCCAAGGGATACAGGAGTACTGATGCATAGGGGCACTTGTACCCCAATGTTCATAGCAGCACTCTCAACAATAGCCAAATTATGGAAAGAGCCTAAACGTCCATCAACTGATGAATGGATAAAGAAATTGTGGTTTATGTACACAATGGAATACTACGTGGCAATGAGAAAAAATGAAATATGGCCTTTTGTGGCAACGTGGATGGAACTGGAGAGTGTGATGCTAAGTGAAATAAGCCATACAGAGAAAGACAGATACCATATGGTTTCACTCTTATGTGGATCCTGAGAAACTTAACAGGAACCCATGGGGGAGCGGGAGGAAAAAAGAAAAAAAAAAAAAGAAAAAAAAAAAAGAGGTTAGAGTGGGAGAGAGCCAAAGCATAAGAGACTGTTAAAAACTGAGAACAAACTGAGGGTTGATGGGGGGTGGGAGGGAGGAGAGGGTAGGTGATGGGTATTGAGGAGGGCACCTTTTGGGATGAGCACTGGGTGTTGTATGGAAACCAATTTGACAATAAATTTCATATAATTAAAAAAATAAATAAATAAAAAAAATTAAAAATAAATAAATAAATAAATAAAAAGGCATGAAAGAACTCCCGGATAAATGGAGAAACATTCAGTGTTCCTGGATTGGAGGACTCAATGTAAAAAAAAAAACCAAACAAAACACAAGGAAGTTCTCTAATTTATCTATGCATTCTATGCAATACAAAGGAAATCTTCGTAGAATATATACACACATATGCTATACACAGACACACATACACATGTACAAAATTGATTCTATAGTTATCAATGAT
This sequence comes from Leopardus geoffroyi, assembly GCF_018350155.1. NCBI lineage: Eukaryota > Metazoa > Chordata > Mammalia > Carnivora > Felidae > Leopardus > Leopardus geoffroyi. Next base: position 64,701,217 of record NC_059341.1, read on the forward strand.
CTGGGATGGATTATTCAGTAAGTAGTATTATGACAAGTAACTAGCCAATTCAAAGTGATAGTTAAACTCCTACAACCTACATTACACCAAAATTAATTATAAGTGGATCAAAAATGCAAACTTAAAGCCATAATGAAAACAAAGAGAAGATAGATCTCTCCTCCCCAAATATGCTAAAATCTTGAACAAGCATTACATAAAACAGAAATTACAAATGGCAAGTAGATGGGTAAATGTGCTAATCCCACAATAATCAGTAAAAGCATAATAAGTTGTGTCTATATCCACAATAAGTTATGTTTATATACCCACCAAAATGACTGGGTTTCAAAAAATTAATAAAATAACATATTGGTGAGAAAGTGAGTAATGGGAACCTTTGTGCCCTGCTGTTGGGAGTATAAACTGGTATAACATGTATGAGAAACAGTTTGAAATTAAACATATCCAACAACTCCAAAATTCCACCTCTATTAATTCCAAAGAATATAATTAATAAAAAAAAAAAAAGAACATCTTGTGAGCCTGGATGGCTCAGTTGGTTAAGCGTCCAACTTAGGCTCAGGTCATGATCTCACAGTTTGTGGGCTCAAGCCCTGCATCAGGCTCTGTGCTGATAGCTCATAGCCTGGAGCCTGCTTCACATTCTGTGTCTCCCTCTCTCTGCCCCTTCCCTGCTCATGCTCTGTCTCTCTGTCTCTCTCTGTCTCAAAAATAAACAAACAACAACAACAACAAAATTAAAGAATGTCCTGAAAAACAGATTCACATAAATATTTTGAATAGAAGAATAAACATATGGGACATGCTCTCCTAGATATCAAAATATAAAATTATTTTTTTCAATTGACCAAATTTTATTTTATTTTAATTTTAATTTTTTTCAACATAATACTTAATTTTATTATTTTTTTAATTTACATCCAAATTAGTTAGCATATAGTTCAACAATGATTTCAGGAGTAGATTCCTTAATGCCCCTTACCCATTTAGCCCATCCCCCCCCACACCCCCTCCAGTAACCCTCAGTTTGTTCTCCATATTTATGAGTCTCTTATGCTTTGTCCCCCTCCCTGTTTTTATATTATTTTTGCTTCCCTTCCCTTATGCTCATCTGTTTTGTCTCTTAAAGTCCTCATATGAGTGAAGTCATATGATTTTTGTCTTTCTCTGACTGACTCATTTCACTTAGCATAATACCCTCCAGTTCCATCCACGTAGTTGCAAATGGCAATATTTCATTCCTTTTGATTGCCGAGTAATACTCCATTGTATATATATATACCACATCTTCTTTATCCATTCATCCATCGATGGGCGTTGGGCTCTTTCCATACTTTGTCTATTGTTGATAGTGCTGCTATAAACATTGGGATGCATGTGTCCCTTCAAAACAGCATCCCTGTATCCCTTGGATAAATACCTAGTAGTACAATTGCTGGGTCATAGGGTAGTTCTATTTTTAATTTTTTGAGGAACCTCCATACTGTTTTCCAGAGTGGCTGCACCAGCTTGCATTCCCATCAAAATATAAAGTTTTTAAAATATTGTCATATTAAAGCAGTTATAAACAAATCGGTCACTGAACGGGAAAAATGTTCGGAAATACAGTTAAAAATATATATTTATATTGTGCAGTTACCTTAAGGACATATTTCTACTGTGTAGTTACCTAAAGTTTCATCTCAAGTTAGTGGGGAAAGATGAACTATTCAATAAGTGGTGTTTTGTCTGTTCTGATGAAAAAAAGATTCATACATCACATCAAAAATAATAAATATTTTGAGGGGCACCTGGCAGGCTTAGTCGGAAGAGCATGTAACTCTTAATCTCGGGGTTGCAAGTTTGAGCCCCACGTTGGATGTAGAGATTACTTAAATAAATAAAAATTTTAAAATAATAATAATAAATATTTGGGGAGGGGGAGACTTAAAAATCTAAAGATAAACAAAGGTATAAGTTTACAAAAAACTTTTTAGGAGAATACCTTTATAATTTTGAAGCGATAAAGGGTATATGTGTGCGTGTATATACCTTAAATATACATTGTATATGTGATAATTAGTTGTTTGTTTGCTTGTTTTAATACACACTAGAACATTTACTAAGTCCACTTACCCTGGTGTTACCTGAAAATGGGTTTACCTCTTGATGGGTGTCCAGCCAAAAAGACACAACCAAGCCAAAGAATAGGAAAAGGAAGGGTCTTAACTTGCAATAAGTAAAGAACACGGGGGATATCTCCCATATGAACAAACCTGGGGAGCTTTTAAGCTAAGGGTGCATACATATTCATGAAAGGGTTTGTGCAATGGAGATTTCAGCATGGAATTGTCACCTCTTAAGGTGACAGAGTTTAGGTCTTAGTTGATAGAAGTTATGAGCGGCAGCAAGGGTCAGAATCGTCAATTCTGTGGCTCCAGTTGGTCTGGTATTTGAGTGCTCAAAGGGGTTTAAATCCTGCAAAGATAACTCAAGAATGTGCATAAGGTCAATCTTTACTTTTGAAACAGCACTGGGAGTTTTACTACTGATTTATTGTCCCTGATATGATTAGGCTATCTCCTGACCTGATAGCGGCTGTTTGTTCTTACATTCTTTTGTTCTCTTAAAATCATTAACTTCTGAGGTCTATTCTGCTATTTCAACATATCCCAGGAAATTCTGCAAGAAATGCGCTGTGGACCAGCAGTTCTGATCAGGCATAGATCACAAGATGGCCAGGCTCAAAAATTGCTTTTCTTATGTCAAGAAAGCTATGTCTCGTCTTTCTTTTTCTGGGGACCCCTCTAACTCTGCCTACACTAATGTGACACTCTTGGGAAATGACACTATGTATTTGACAACAATCAACATCGATGAGGGTACAGAAAGACAACTGCTCTATAAGATTAGAAGTTAACATGTAAACCTAATAAATTGTTAGATGCTTAGCTCCAAATGTGATAAGCCTTTATTGCTTATGAAAAAGTTAACCACTTTTATTGCTAATTAAGCAATCTTATTTGGCATTTCTTTCTCCTCTGAGCATATAAATAAGACTCTATTCTCAAATCTTCCCAAGCCAACTCTTTTCTTACCTGCTGTTTCCTTCATAATTCAATAAAACCTTTGCATGTACTAACAAATTTATCTAAGAATTTTGCCTGTCAGTATAATTGTGTATTCACAGTCAAGGCTCTGGAAGGAATGCACAAAGGAAAATTGGACAGTGATTTTATTTCTGGGGATACAAGTGGGAAATTGAATTTTTACATTTCTGTATTACTTTTATATTTTAAACATCCCAATTTAAAAAAAATGTTAGGGGAGCCAGCATTTGACTCTTGATTTCAGCTCAGGTTTTGATCTCATGGTTCTTGAGTTTAAGCCCCATGTTGGGCTCTGCCCTGACAGTGCAGAGCCTGCTTGGGATTCTGTTTCTCTTCCTCTCTCTCTGCCCCTCCTTTGCTCATGTGTGTGTGCTCTCACTCTCTCAAAATAAATAAACTTATAAAATAAAATAAAATAAAGTAAAATAAAATAAAATAAAATAAAATAAAATAAAATAAAATGTTATTGTGTCTGAGTAAAAGCAAAGAAAACAATGTTTCCATGAACTCTGTGTTCACTAGAAAAATGATTTAGTAAAACTATACCTTTTTCTTAGAAAAATATTCAATCATTAAAATTATGTTTGTGAAGGGGCGCCTGGGTGGCGCAGTCGGTTAGGCGTCCGACTTCAGCCAGGTCACGATCTCGCGGTCCGTGAGTTCGAGCCCCGCGTCGGGCTCTGGGCTGATGGCTCAGAGCCTGGAGCCTGTTTCCGATTCTGTGTCTCCCTCTCTCTCAGCCCCTCCCCCGTTCATGCTCTGTCTCTCTCTGTCCCAAAAATAAAAAATAATAAACGGAAAAAAAAAAATTTTTTAAAAAAAAAATTATGTTTGTGAAGATTATATTTCATTTTATTTTAATTTTTTAAAGATTTTATTGGCAAGTAATCTCTACACCCAACATGGGGCTCATACTCACAATCCCAAGAGTAAGAGTCACATGCTCTACTGACAGCCTGTCAGGCACCCCAAAGATTATATTTTAATTGCTTAATTTTTTATTGTTGTTTTGGTGGTATTTTTTTTTCTTTCAAAATTTTATTTAAATTCTAGTTAGTTAACATACAGTACAATAATGGTTTCAGGAGTGGAATTCAGTGATTCATCACTCACATACAACACCTAATGCTCATTATAACAAGTGCCCTCCTCAGTACCCATCACCCATCTAGCCCATGTCCCAACCACCTCCCTCCATCAGCCCTCAGTTTGTTCTCTATCAATAAGAGTCTCTCCTGGCTAATTTCCCTCTCTTCTTTTTCACCCTCCCATATGTTCATTTGTTTTGTTTCTTATTTTTTTGTTTATTTATTTATTTTTGAGGGAGACAGAGACAGAGAGAGAGAGAGCACGCAAGCAAGAGGGAGAGAGAGAGAGAGAGACAGAGAGAGAGAGAGAGAGAGAGAGAGAGAGAATCCCAAGCAGGCTCTGCACTGTCAGCACAGAGCCCAATCTGGGACTTGAACTCACAAATCATGAAATCATGACCTGAGCCTAAGTCAGGTGCTTAACCAACTGAGCCATCCAGGTGCCTCCATCTGTTTTGTTTCTTAAATCCTACATATGACTGAAATCATACGGTATTTGTCTTTCTCTTACTGCCTTATTTCACTTAGCATAATACACTCTAGCTCTATCCACGTTGTTGCAAATGGCAAGATTTCATTCTTTTTGATAACTGAATAATATTCCATGCATATATAAACCACATCTCCAAAGATTATATTTTAACATATAAAACTATTTAAAAAATCTATGCATAGAAAAGAAATAATAGAAGAAAAGAATCTATATTAATGATAGTTGTCTTTGGGTACCAAAAAAATTTTTATTTTTCACTATTTTCTTCATTGCCTAATGAGCATATATTATTTTAATAATGAGGAAAATGTTGATACAAACAAAACACAGCATGTTTCAGCATGCCCTGACTCTTGCCTTTGAGGATGTGTGAGACAATACTTTGGCCTATTGTGACTTTTACAAAGACTTGTAGTGTGTATTCCCTCCCACAACTTTGAATTTTACCTCACATAATGGATATTTGATAGTTGACTTTTTTTTTTTTTTTTTTAAGGAGTGCAAGTTAACACTTTAATCTGTGATTAGGGGCACTTGGGTGGTTTAGTTGGTTAAACATCCAACTTTGGCTCAGGTCATGATCTCTTGGTTGGTGGGTTTGAGCCCTGCATTGGTCTCTGTGCTGACAGCTCAGAGCCTGGAGCCTGCTTTGGATTCTGTGTCTCCCTTTCTTACTCTGCCCCTCCCCGGCTCATGCTCTGTCTCTCTCTCTCTTAAGAATAAATAAACATTTTTTAAAAATCTGTGATTGAATTAAAATCTTGTAAGTTTTGACTAAGAAGACATCATTTCTGTACTGTATTATTAATCAAAGGGACTACTTCAGATGGTTTATCTATTTGGAAAATGCTTTTTTAATAGACATAAGGAGGAAAAAAAAGCTTTACCCTGTTAGGTTTAATACCTAGGGGTATGCAAATTAAATAACAACAGGAGAAAAGGCACTCATTTTTTATTTTTTATGCGTGTAGGAGTTCACAGAAGAGAAGTGGAACTCAGAGAATCAGAGCTTATATACTCTTTTAACAAAAGAAAGGGAGTTTGGGCTTCAAAGGACAGTGAGTGGTGGGGAAGTAAAACTAATAGAAGAGAAGGGCTATTTTAATAAGGTTTTGTTTAGGCAAACCCTTCCTAGTGATGGCTCCTTGGCTAGGATAATATGAATCATTTTTGTCTCCCCGGTGATGGTGGTGGTGGTTAGGGGTAGAGGTGTGATTCTTAAAGTCCTCAGCACAAAATAATCCCTATGTCAAAGTGGCATATTTTGTGTTGGTGTATTCTGATCCCTTGAACAAATGAGTCGAAATACCTTTAGGGTAAAAATTCACCATTCTATGTAGAGAATTCATTACTGTACAGAATTTATCCTTTTTGAGGAAGCAGGATGCCACAAAGGTTATAAGCAGAAACTCTTTTTTTTTTAAAGTGTATGTATGTATGTATGTATGTATGTATTTATTTAAATAATCTCTACACCCAACATAGGGCTCAAACTCATGACCCGGAGATCAAGAGTTGCAGGCTTTTCTGACTGAGCCAGCCAGGTACCTAGAAACTCTTGATTGCCTGTCTTCTCATAATCTAGTAGTGTGCCTTTGGGCAAATTATTAATCTCTTTGAGCTCAATTTCTTCACCTGTAAAATAATATTGTGGTAAAGAACAAGCAAGATAAGGCATAGTTACCAAAATGTCTGGCACATAGAAAATCATAAATGCTACAAATATAATTTTATGTTTTTCTTAGAGGATGTTCATTTCATAAGTGCCCTGAGTTCTTATAGCAGGCAGAGTTAGATTTGAGAAGCAGAAACAATATCAATAATAGAATAAGAGTTTCATTGTAGGCATTAGAACTTAGATGATTACGGTAGCTGGTTGAGAAGTTGATGCAAAGCTGTTGGATAGAGCCTGATGTCATTCAGGCTGGCAATCAGGGAAGCTGGATGTGAGGTATGGAAGAGAAAGAACTGGAGTCCATATGGAGAGACTAGAAACCACAAGGACAAACCATGGTTTTGGGTGACCTGTGGTAGAACCTGGTGCCCTTCCTCATGGAACTACCCATACCCCTGGCTCAAGATTAGGAAAAACTGAAGGAAGGGATATGGTGTGTGCTTGAAGAACTATGAGCTGAGTATTACCGTTCACTACTAGGTGAGCTAGCACATCAGCAACAACATGTGCTCACTACCACAATACCTGGCACCCTATACTGACTTTTGGCATGAAAAACATGACTGCTGCTTCACTTAGGCCTTCTAAAACATGCTCATATTTCTCCTGTGGCCATCTGTAACTCAAAATCATGCAGGGAAAGAAGTTCTGGGGAAGTTGGTTTGAAGTTAGCTAGGTTGATGTACTACAAAGTCATCATACTCCTGTTTTACATATAATCCTGCCTACTTCAGTCCAAAACAGAACACTTAGAGGAAAAAACACACCATACCATTCAGATATTTTAAACCTAGCTGTTTTATTTTGAAATCAGGGGATTACTAATAACAAAAATTCACCTTCTCTATTCTATTTGGTGAATTTGTAGTTAAGAAAACAAATATCATTTACTTCAGAACATGTAATTTCAAGTGAATCGTGTATCCCACCATACAGAAATTTGTTAAACAAAGGACTGTCAAGCTTTTGTGCAGATTTGGCCTCTGGGAGAGGGTTGGGTCCAAAGAAATCTGAATGAGTTGTAACAGCGTGTGGGTACCCTCCTTGTTTCCTCCTCAAACAGTGCCCATCTACAAAGGGCTTTAAATATGCATTAAGTAAAGGAGTTTCAAAGAAATGAGAGTGAGGTAAGTATAATTCCCAAATAAGCCTGTAACAGTTATGAGGTTTGCCTTCCTTTGAATGAGAAAGAACAGTGGTGGGTTCTAGAGTATCCCTGCAATGGATAAATACAGGGTAGAGGTACAGGGAAGAGGAGATTGAAAAGAACAACTTTAAATCCAAATGACAGCCATGCCTTAGTTTAAAGCTAAGTCCTCTTTTCTGCTTATTATGGATCTTTGATAAAAAAAAAAAATACAATTGCTGAAAAGTCTGTTTTGCTTGCTGTTTGCTACGAGCATTGTAAAACCTTTCCTGAATGTAACCCGCTATGTAATAGAGTAAGTTGTGAAACTTCCTAAATGTAGTCTGGTATATAATAGAATAAGTGATTGTACATAAAGTAACCGGCATTTCTCGCTTCTATAAACCTGCTTGCTTAACATATTTTCCCTTCCCCTTGGTTCCTCAGGTACTTGATAAAAGAAAAAAACGAGAGACCTGGGCAAACTGTTTGCCTAGTCATCGTGGTCTGAGAAAAACAAACTTATCTTACTTGACCAGCTTGTTCTGCTTCTGTACAACTGCCTGGCATAACCGCGTATTCTTGACCAATCATTATGACACCCACACCCCAGTTGTGGTTTGACCTAAAGGCGGGAACCAATTAAATTTTGCTAAGTGTTTAAATTAAGACATCAACCAATAACCGCTCTGTAACCGCGAAAAATTCCTAACTTCCCCATAACTTGTTTGTATCTGTCTATAAAAAGGCTGTAAAAACCTCACTCAGGGCCTCTTAGCATCACCGGCGACGGGTGCGCGGAGGTCCGGGTTCGAACCTACAATAAACGACCCTTGCCGCTTGGCTTTGACTTACGACTCTGGTGGTCTTTTGTGGGAGACTTTGGAACTTCGGGCATTACAGAGATGATTTTTTAGAAAGTCAATCCAAAGGCAGAGAAATGCTAGCTATTTTCATTTAAGAATGAAATCTGAGCAGCATCAGGGACTATGAGGTTAAGTGCAGGTAATAATAAGCACTTGCTGTCACTGCACCCAAACAAGGTGGGTGGGCATTTGCAATGGGCTCAAATGAGGGGACATAATCAATGGGCCTCTGATGTCCATCATGCTGTTGTTAAGACCCCTAGAGTTTGTCCTGATTTTTTTATATACAAATAGAAAGAAAGGGTTGTGACAATTAGGGAACCCAGGGGTGATGGGTCTACTCAGGGCAAAGACTCAGGTGTGAGGGGCAAAGACAGGCTGCCCTAAAATGGGTCATTTTGGCATGAACATCACTTCAAGTTAAAAAGCAATCAAAACCTGGAGGATTCAGGAAAAGCTCTTTGCCTCCCTCTCAGCTGCATAAAAAGAATTTAGATAGGCTGTAATGCCCGAAGTTCCTAAACCTCCCACAAAAGACCACCAGAGTCGTGAGTCAAAGCCAAGCGGCAAGGGGCGTTTATTGCAGGTTCGAACCTGGACCTCTGCGCACTCGTTGCCGGTGACGCTAAGAGGCCTCGATCAGAGTTGGTATAGGGTTTTTATAGACAGGGACAAACAGCATAGGTGAGTGAGGGTCCTGATTGGTAAATTCTAAAGTAAGGACATTTGTGGTTTTCTGATTGGGCGTCCTTTGTCTGTCCTTCGGCGAGAAGGCTTTGTCCGTTACTTGTGGTGGGAGGAGAAAAAGGGGGAAGGGGAGGAATGTGTTAAGCAAGCAAGATTACAGAAGCGAAGGATGCCAGTTAGTTTGTGTACAATTACTATAGTTACTCATTTCATTACATATCAGACTACATTCATTTAGGGAGATTTACAACCCATTCTACTACACGGCGGGTTACATCCAGGAAAGGTCTCACAATGCTCATAGCAAACAGCAAGCAAAACAGACTTCTCAGCAATTGTATTTCTTGTCAAAGATCCACAATACGGGAAGAGAGAACTTAGCTTTAAACTATTTGGATTGTTCTTTTCAAGGCAACCTGCTCCAGGAAGAGAGGTATTATCACTACATTTTGAGAGGAACTAATTATGGTAGAGAGGGAGGAACCTAGAAAGCCCTGTTTGAGTAAAGTCCTCTATGTCTCATTATTTCTGAGTGACCTAGCAAACATTTGTTTACTAAACATTTACTCTTTTTCATCTTCCTGTGAATTGCATTCTTTCCCTCTGAAGTCCCAGACCTCTACCCCCTTTTCCTTAGTTCAGAATGACATACACACTTCATTTTTGCCTATCTTTGGAATTTCCATGTCCATGTGGATTCCCTGTATGTACAAAATTAAATTGATGTTTTCCTTTTAATCTGTCTCATGTTGATTTATTTGATTTTTAGTCTGGCTAGAAGGACACTGATGGGGACAGGAAATTCCTGCTCCCTTGTAAGGGTTAAATTGTAGTGTAGGGCTAACCTGTAGCCTTGAGAAATAACAGCTTTGTTTTGACACTGTAGGTTAAGAGATAACAGCCTTGTCCTATCAATCAAGGGAACAAAAGTTCAAGGAAAATCAACTGGATTGGTGATTGATTGGATTGGGGCTAGGGCGTGTTGAGAACTTTGAAAAAGTGGCGCCAGAGGCAGGGTCAAGGAGGTCAACTGGTTGGGCTTAACGGCAGAAGGTCTGAATTGTTTCCACCCCCATCTGGGAACTATTTCTTTGTTCTGTTCCCAAGTGATAATAAGACAACGTGGTCGTGGTCGGCTATAAAAACTCTGTACCCTGGCTGCTAGAGGCCACACTCTGATCAAGAGTGTTGGTCCCAATCGGTCGGCCTTGCCTCTTCTTGCAATAAACTTTGCTGTGACTGTCACTGGTGCCCGTAGCATTCTGTTTCAGGAGTCGTGTGGATGCAACACCCTGACGTGTGTCAACTAAAGATCATATAAAGGGGCAACGAACACAAAAAGTTAGAAATCCAATGTCTACAAGATCCTATGAGTTCAAGAACTCTTCTAAATTATGCTTTGATGATTAGCAAGGTCAAGTCATGAAGAACTTCTAGTCTGTGACAGGAAGGAAACTTTCTATTTTGTACAATAATGTCATGATGAGGATTACATTTTCCTGCCCTTACAGTATCATCTATTGAAGAATGCCAGGTAAGAGAAGGCTCCAAATGATCAGTCTCACTTGTAAAAGGATGGCATCTTAGCAGGGGGGGTAAGTTGAAGTTTGGCTAATTTGGGGAACAGATAATCAAAGGTAGGTCCTTAATAAAGAGAGGAATAATTTTTGTAGATTGGTAATCATTGTTTGGTCAAGAGGAGTGGAGGAGGGTAAAAAAGAAGAGTAGAGGGCATAATAGGTAGGGGCTATGGTCATGTGCAAGGAGGTATGAGGGGGAACACCTGTGGGGGGGACAAGGGCAGTAACAGCTTTGGAGAATTCTCAGACCTTCAGTGTCTTTAACAACATTCAATGTCATGTGGGATACCATCACTGAGAATTAACTGGCCTAACAAAACTGGGCTGAAATTTAGTCTTTAAAAACTAGTTTCCTGTGGTGGTAGAATTGATGGCCCCTTGGCCACAAATGTGAACAGAATAGTTATTTTTCAAAAAAGAATGAGTTGATCAGTTAGTATCATTTTACATTCAGTCTCAAACTCAAAGCTCTTAGCATCTGAATGGCTGGTCTATTTTCTTTTTTGACTACTGAACCCTATGGCCACCTCCAACCCTTTTGCTCTTTGTTTTCCAAATTGACCTTGAATTTTGTTTTCCAGTTGGTAGTTCAACTCCAAATCTTTTTGACTGTTCAAATAAACACAACAAGGAGATCACTTTACATAAACTGAGAAGTTAATAGCCATTGTTAATGATGGGGAAAGGATAACTTTCTAGGTGTTAATGCAAATTCTTATAGCCTTAAAAGGAAATAATCTGGCAATACCTGTTATATTAAAATCACATTTTAATCCAACAGTCCTCCTCCTGGGAATCCATCCAATACTTGGGATTGTTCACCAGTGGCAAAAATGGGAGTTTCAATTGGGTAATGATGCATTTTAACTAATTATTAAAAATGACTTAGAGCTACTTCCATGACCTGGAGGATTGCTATGGCTTGTTGAATAAAGCAAGAATCAGAGAAATATGTACTGTGCTATGTAATAAAATGATGACCAACATGTCTCTATATGTATATTTATTAGTACATGGTTGAATGAGCATGAAGAAAAGTACGAAAGTACACATGCATTAGGGGGAATTGATGGTTTATCCCTAAACCAAAACTACATTTATTATTATTTAGTAAGCCTTGAAATCAGGTTGTGAAAGTCCTTTGATTGTTCTTCAGGACTGTTTTTGCCGTTCTTGTTCCTTTCTATTTCCAGGCTCAGGTCTCCAATTATCCTTTCTTGTTAAATCCAAAGGATATTTTCCTATTTACTTTTCTGTGATATTTAACAAACTGAACATTTTTTACTCACCTGAACCAGTCTCTTTCTTTTCCTCTGTAACAACATTCTCCTTTTTTCCATCTTTCTTTCTGGCTATTCCTTTGGGTCTTTAAGGCTTATCCTCCTCTCTTGCCATTAAACATTAGAGTTTTTTGAGGCTTGGTCCTAACCTCTTTTCTCATTTTACATTTCACGTAAGGTAATACTCCTTCATATCCAGAGTTTTGATGAACTTTTAAAAGTCAGAAATTTACTTCTTTATTAGTAACAGTCTAGTTGGTCCAGGCTTCTTTACAGATATTTCTTCTTTACAGAGATTTCAGTATCTATTTTCCTTCCACTTTATTCCTTAAACATTGTCTTGGGTAGGGGTTATAACCTGGAGTCCATTACATTACTTCTCTATTACTGCCATCATAAGTTACCATAAACGGAGTTGCTTAAACAACACCTACTATCTCACAGATTTCACTTCCAAGCCCATTCATGTTGTTGGCAGAAATTACTTCCTTTTTATGTTTTCCATGCGGCCCCCTCCATTCAAACCAGCAACAGTGAAGTGAGCCTCTCTTATGCTTTCAATCTGATTTCCACTTCTGCCACATCTCTCTGGTCTCCTGCCCCATCTTCCTCTTCTGATTTTAAGGGCTCATGTCTGGATCCACCCAGATAATCCAGACTCATTTGCTTATTTTAAGGTCAACTGATTAGTAACCTTAATTATCTGCAAAATCCCTTTTGTATGTAAGTAACATAACCTTTGGAGTAGCATCGGGAGGTGAAGATTATAAAGGCCAAAATCCTAACTACTACATTCATGGATAGGATTTAGTAATACCATGAAATTGGATGGTGAAAGGGTTTGGGACAGCCTGCCCCCTATGTGCCCCTGTGGTATGTGGACTATTTTGAACTGAAGGCAATCGAGACCCTGTGGGTTTAGGAGAAACTTTTGCCCCTCCCTTTACTACATCTAATCTAAATAGGAGGGTCTTTCTAGAATAAGGGTTATTAGCAAAGATAAATTTTACCTGAGTAACCCATCTGTATGGCAGGGCAAACATCTAATTACCAAACATCTGCTCTTTTCTTACTGCCCTGTGAATTACATTCCTTTCCTCTGAAGTCCCAGACCCCTACCTGCTTCTCCTTAGTTCAGAATGACATAAATACTCATTTTGCCTGTCTTTGAAATTTCATGTCTGTGTGGAGTCCTTGTATGTATGTTATTAAATTTGGTTTTCTCTAGTTAATCTGTCTCATGTGAATTTGATTCTTTTTTTTTTTTTTTTTTTTTTTTTTTTAAGATTTTACTTTTAAGTAATCTCTACACCCAACATGGGGCTCAAACTCAGAACCACAAGATCAAGAACAGTTGGTTCATGCTCTACCAACTGAACCAGGCTGGCACCCTGTCAGTTTGATTCTTAATCCAGCTAGAAGGACCTTTGAAAAGGATATGAATAGTTGGTCCCCCATAATGGCAAAACAATTAACTCTATTTTCACTAACATTTTACTGAAATGTACCATATCCTTTGTTGATCTATCAAGAAGAGGCTGTAAATCAACCAAAAGATTTATTTAGGATCTTAGGGATTGCAATCAGGAAGACACAAGTGTCCACCAACATCCAAAGTATGCTTTGAATTGGGAATTTGTAAATTATGAGTGGGAAGTGCAGGCTTATAAAGGCAAAAACCACAAGGTAACATAATTTGTTTCGAAAGAATTATAATCAGTACTGGCAGAATTTAAACTGACTATCTAACACATGATTGGTTATTTAGCTAACAAGTACTAGATTATCTCTATTTCAGTCCATAGCAGAAGGATATGTTCCAGGAGATGATCCAGTTGCAACTGACAAGCTGCAATTGACAAAAGTCAAAAGTTCATGGTGTTCTAAGAATTGAAACAGGAGATGCGCATAGGCCTTACTTCTTAAATATCCTTCCAACTCTATTTTGAGTGACTATCTTAGCAATGGTTATTTCATTTTGAATCTTCTTTCATACCTTCAATTATGAATGTTGGCAAAAAAAAAAAATTCCACAGTAACGTAACAGTATTAACAGTTAATTTGTCACCATTAAAATCACAGGTATTTTCAGGGCACCTGGATGGCTCAGTTGATTAAGCATCTGACTCTTAATTTTGGTCATGATCTTGGGTTAGTGAGATTGAGCCCTGTGTCATTATCTGTGCTGGCAATGTGAAGCCTGCTTGGAATTCTCTCTCCCTCTCTCTGTACCCCCCCATAAATAAATAAAATTTTTTTTAAAAATCACAGGTATTTTCATATTATTGTAATGCCCGAAGTTCTGAAACCTCCCACAAAAGTCCACCAGAGTCGTAAGTCAAAGCCAAGCGGCAAGGGTCGTTTATTGCAGGTTCGAACCTGGTCCTCTGCGCACTCGTCGCCGGTGACGCAAGAGGCCCCGATCAGGGTTGGTACAGCGTTTTTATAGACAGAAACAAATAGCACAGGGGAGGTTTCAAATTATGAGGGGCCTGATTAGTCGATTTTAAAGTAAGGACATTTGTTGTTTTCTGATTGGGCGTCCTTTGTCTGTCCTTTGGCGGGAAGGCTTTGTCCGTTAATTGTGGCGGGAGAGATAAAAGGGGAAGGGGGAAGGGGGAAGGGGGAAGGGGAGGAATGTGTTAAGCAAGCAAGATTACAGAAGCGAGAAACGCCGGTTAGTTTATGTACAATCACTCATTCCATTACATATCAGACTACATTTAGGAAGGTTTACAACCCATTCTACTACACAGCGGGTTACATTCAGGAAAGGTCTCACAATGCTCATAGCAAACAGCAAGCAAAACAGACTTCTCAGCAATTGTATTTCTTATCAAAGATCCATAATAAGCAGAAAAGAGAACCTAGCTTTAAACTAAGGTAGGGCTGTCATTTGGATTGTTCCTTTCATTATTAGAGTTAATGCAGATGATCTTGAAATATTTAAGTCCATTGGTTAAAAACAAAATCACAGTTCTTAGATCTTATCTGTTAACAAAGAAATACATGTTACCATGTTACAATTTGTTTTTAAAAATGTTTTGAGAACTTTCAAATTGAATTAATTTCCTTCGTAGTCTTATGTATTTTATTTTAAGCATTCCCAAGCATTATTCTAAGTAGGGGTCTGTGGGTTCTACCAAGCTGCTAAAGAGATTTATGGCCCCCAAAAAGAAAACAATTCCTGTCCTCAGGAATTAATCTTCTTTTGTATGGTTGAAATTTGGTTACTGCCTTTTCTACATTCCAACCCAAACAAATAAGAAAGATAGAGAACTTTTGGGCAAAAGCATTCCCTTAGGCGGAAGTTGTGTACAACATTTCTGCTCATAAGTCTTTGTGAGAGCTGAAATGTAGAAATACTTAGCTGCAAGGGAGGCTTGGGGAATGTAGTTATCAGTTACATGTCCCTGTACCCAGCTAAAAACTACTAACAGGAAGGGGAAACAGAATATAGGGGACATTCAAGAAAAGAAAAAGA
The DNA here is from genome assembly GCF_018350155.1 of Leopardus geoffroyi. NCBI lineage: Eukaryota > Metazoa > Chordata > Mammalia > Carnivora > Felidae > Leopardus > Leopardus geoffroyi. The sequence goes on from NC_059341.1 coordinate 64,716,588, forward strand.
AAACCAATGACCCAATTTACAACTGAAATGAGTAATAGTCATCTTTAGTACACCACTATAATTTTGTTTTATTATAGACATGCTAATGATGTCATGTACTTTTCTAAAACTTGTTTTATAAGTTTAGGAGTTAACTGAAAAGGACAGCTTTAAATCCAAATGACAGCCCTGCCTTAGTTTAAAGCTAAGTTCTCTTTTCTGCTTATTATGGATCTTTGATAAAAAATACAATTGCTGAGAAGTCTGTTTTGCTTGCTGTTTGCTACGAGCATTGTGAAACCTTTCCTGAATGTAACCCACTATATAATAGAGTAAGTTGTGAAACTTCTTAAATGTAGTAATAAGTGATAGCACATGAACCGGCATTTCTAGCTTTTGTAAACCTGCTTGCTTAACACACTCCTCCCCTTCCCCCTTCCCCTTTCCCCCTTCCCCTTTTTTGTTTGTCTCTGTCTATAAAAACGCTGTACCAACCCTGATCGGGGCCTCTTAGCGTCACTGGCAACGAGTGCGCAGAGGTCCAGGTTCGAACCTACAATAAACGACCCTCGCCGCTTGGCTTTGACTTACGACTCTGGTGGTCTTTTGTGGGAGGTTTTGGAACTTCAGGCATTACATTAACCATCCTTGAGGCTAAGTATTATGCTCTTGGAAGATTGAGATAGTATCTATAGTAGAATTAAGTTTGAATTTTTGCTTTTGAATGTCGGGAAACATAGTGGGAGGATGTGTAATTTATGATAAGGGACATAGCATAGAACAATCTAATCTTTTGGGGGAATCTTTCCTCAGCCTGGCCAGCTGGGTAACAAGGTTCCTCGTTTGGCACTCGGTGTTACAAGTACCTTAAAAAGAAGGCAATGTAAAGTCGAGCCCTGGATTAAACATACTTTCAAGTCCTAGAGATTATGTCTTCTCTTTGCAAGTCTCTTTGCTAATGACCCTTCAGGGCTGCTATAATGATGAATGCCAGTTGTACTTTAGGATTTGTGGAAAGAAATACTTTTGGGAAATCAGACAAGCTTTACTTATCTCAAGGAGAAAGGAGAAAGTCAGCATAAACACAGACAAGGATACATGGCAGAGAGATCAGCAACTTCATCCCAAATACAGTTGTAGTTTCCTGGGCACTAAATCTTGCTGGGCATTAAGGCTTCCTCAGGCTCTGTAAGAGTGGGGTCTGTATCAGACTTGCTGGCAATAAAACTCCCTCTTCCTTGGGTTGATTCCTTATTGCTGATCTGTGCAGCTTAGGCTCTGGAAAACCCCTTTTCTGAGCCAAGTGCACCACTCCATGTTCCAGGAGATGTTCTAAGTTATGTATTAATTTATGGAATGACCTCAATAATCCTATGAAGTAAGTACAGGTATCCCCTGCTTTTCACTTTTTGAAAGTTCTCCTTATGCCACTTTGCTTTTACAAAAGACCTACATTGGTTACCTGTTTTTGCTAACCCCAAAAAAATCTGAAGAGGATTTTTGCTTTCATGAAAAGAAGGTGAAAAGTGAATATAGCATTCATCATTTGTTTTGCACGTGCACCCTGAGTAGCGAAGAGTGGCACCATTAAGTTCCTTCCTTGGGAACTACACTGAGTGTCTCAGCATCAAGCTGCTATATAGCTTTTAACTATGTCTGTGAGCATCTGTGCTTTATCCCCATTTATTTAACAGATATTAGCAAGATGTGTCCTAAGGAAAGCCTAAAAGGAGTTGTTTTGGGGGTCTGGGAATATTAAAAAATGTTCCCATATAAAGTAATGGTAATTGCTGCATCGCTACACTATTTTGGATTAGCAAAGTTTTCATAGAAATTCTCTACTTTTGGATAGCAGGAGAAACCTGCATTCCTGTTATTCTCCTTTTATAGGTGAGAAAACTGAGCAGAGACAGGTTAAGTGATTTTCCCAAGGTTGTAGATCTAGTGAGTGGGAGTGGCAGAGCCAAGATCCAAATCTTAGGTCAAAGGAATTCCCTGCCCACCCTTTGGCAAAAACTAACCACCTCTGCCCTTTCTTATTCTTAACCACTCAGATGGGACTCCCTTATTTACTTCATATTATAAAAATCCTTGTATAGAAAACATTGATTTATTTATTTAATTAATTAATTAATTTATTTATTTATTTATTTATTTGGAGAAGCTTCCTCTGCATTAATGGACGTTCTCCCTATTCCATTGGCTTGGGGGAAAAAACATCTCCTAAGCTTCACTTTGTGTGCTTTCTTTCACATGCTTTATGGAAAGTTTGCCAACCCCATTCTCTACATCATTGGTTCTGAGACCAGCTGCAACAGCCTATCCTGGGAACTTGTTAGAAATCTACATTTTCAGTCCACTTTAGCCCTACTGAATTGGTTTTGCAGGTGGTGCTCTTCAATCCTTTGGACGATTCCGACGCAAGTGAAACGTAAAGTACCACTGATGGAGACGTTTTCTCCATAGGACAAGTAAACCTGCCTTTGCAAATCTCGCCGCCAGGGACTGGAGGGCGGGGCTGGCCACAGCCGTTGTATGCGTGTGGCACTAGGACCCGGGCGGCTCAGGGCTTACCGCTGCCGCTCACGGCCGGGGGCGGGGCCTAGCTGTTCGGGGAGCCTGGGCCTCGCTGGATCGACCCGCCCCTGAAGGCGGACCGAGTTGACTTAAACTCAGGGGCCCGGGAGGCCCAGAGCGTCCTCCCCGCTTACCCGCGCTGGGCTCGGCGCTCATCGGTAAGTGTGGGGCCGGGGAGCCCGCTGCCCCTCGCTCTCCTCAGGTCCCAGGCGCGGCGCTGGCCGTCAGGAGCCCAGGCGCCCGCGGGCAGGCGCCGCGCGCGAGGCGGCGGGCGCTTTTGTTCTGAGGCGAGGACGGAGTCTCGGGGTCGCGGGAGCTCGGGCGTCTCCGGGCCTCGGCCCCGCGACTCGCGCGCCCCACCGCGTGCCGGCCCCTTCGCTTGTGGCCCTGCCTGCCGCGCGGGGCCGGCCGGGGCCAGCCGCGGACGCCGAGCCCGAGCCGGAGGGCGGCGCCTCCTGGGTGTTTTCTTTAAATTGCCTCACTCCTTGCGGTGGAGGTCGGGGTGGAGAGAGCGAGTACGCATTTTGTTGAACTACGAGGTGGTGGGTGTGAGAGTACCTTATGTTTTTAATTATTTCCTGTCGGTGGCGTGGAAAAAAAAATCTTTGTTTTGCATTTACGGTTTCTCGAGCGTTGCCTTCCTCCCCACCTCCATTATGCTGACCCTCCCGAAACAGAATTGCTCGGCTTGTATCTCCAAGTGGCCCGCGAACGCCTCTGTTCCGCAGATGCTTTCTGTTCCTCAGCAGTAGTTAGTTCCTCGAGGCATTTGTAAATGCACAAATGCATACCGATTTTAGGTGTTTTCGAGGGAGGCGAATGCTCTAAGCAAATGTCCTTAGGATCTTGAGTTCAGCAGCAACCTTTTGAGGAGAATCGTTTCAGTGAAAACAATTTATTTGTAATACTTTAAGGAGCCTACCTTCAAAATAAAGAGAACAGCCCATGATACGAGTCAGCTTGGGGTGCATTTGAATAGGTGGGTCGCAGAGCTTGTTTGGGGACTTTTCTGCTTAACGGTGCTTGCAAATTGTATGTTTTAGTCATTGTTAGCATTCACGAATGTTAAGGTTTTAGTTACGTTTCCCCCTGTACAGTCGGATTCTCTTACTGTTCCAGTGAGGAAAGCTGGTAAGATAAAGTATTTCTGTTTTGGAATGGTAGGGCAGTAGTGATCTTGGAGGACCAACTTGAATTCTAACTTAAACAGTGAATGGTATTTTAGGCCACACCTAGTTTCTATTTGTTACTTTCCACACCTAATGAGAATTCTGTAAACTTCGTATGTTTTTGGTGCAACCTTAAAGGAACACAGTTTGGCACAGCAATGTCCTATCTAGCAAACAGAATAGCATGTGCTTTTATCATAAAGTAAGTTTCATATGAATAAAAAAATGTAGTTCATATTAAATTATCACTACTTATAAAATGTTTCTTGCTCTTCCTAGGACCAAAGAAGTATAATAAACACTGTGTGAAGGGGGACTGACATGCTTGGAGGGAAATGGGAACATAGTAGTAAAAGACTAACATTGTACTTAAAAGTAAGTATGTTACCTCCAAGTATCCTGCTCTAATTTATTATGGAATTAAATTGTTAATTAAACGAATCAGCGTTGGTGAAATATTAAACAGTCGGGCACAATGGATTTGATGACAGAGCTTGAGGAGAAATATATGGTTGACATAGCATAGAGAATTTAGTTGTTAGTCTTTGCAAGAAAGAGTAGATTATGGGAGGTGACTGGTTCAGGTTACTCAGGCAGAGGTCTACTTAGGATTGCTCTATTTTTTAGAATTTTTGTAAGTTTATTTTATTTTATTTATTTGTTTTTAAGAGAGAGAAAGAGAGGGAGACCGAGATCCCAAGCAGGCTCCTTGCTGTCAGTGCAGAGCCCGACGTGGGGCTTGATCTCACAAACCATGAGATCATGACCTGAGCCAAAATCAAGAGTTGGAAGCTTAACCGGCTGAGCCACCCAGGTGCCCCAAGTTGTATGAGTTTTAGTCATACAACACATGTGGGACAGCCCCTGTCTGTGAGTGGTAAGAGCTCAGTAAATTTTAGTTGTCCTGTTAGAGGAAAGATATTTTATGGCCTCAGACAGCATTGTATCTAATAGGAAATTCAGTTTGCTCCTTTAAGGTCTAAGTTTATCAGCTCTACGTTAATCAGTTTTGTGTTGATTAAACCCTTTACTATAGATCCTGTTGTAGGTTATGTTTCTGTAGGGAAGTACTAGACACAACTCTGGTTTTTACCTCTAGGCTTAATTTGAAATCAAGAATATCTCCATTAAATTCTCCTTTAAAAAAAAAATTTTTTTTTTGAATGTTTTATTTTTGACAGAGACAGAGACAGAGCATGAGCCGGGGAGGGGCAGAGAGGGAGACACAGAATCCGAAATAGGCTCCAGGCTCTGACCTGTCAGCACAGAGCCCAACAGGGCTTGAACACACAGACTGCGAGATCATGACCTGGGCTGAGGTCGGCCGCTCAACCGACTGAGCCACCCAGGTGCCCCTCTGTTAAATTCTTAATTCAGGGCATATTTGCCCCAGAGCCTCATTTTTCCATATTACTGTGTGATATACAGGACTCCCTTACCATTTAGGTTATCGATGTCTTGTATAAATAGGAACCTAAATGTTTAGGGAATTGATCTTGTTGTTTGAAAAGGTATTTATAAAGGTGAATTTCAAGGGTTTTGTGTGTGTGTAAGCAGGCCTTCTCCACCCTCCTGCCCCATCCCTCTCATTGAAACAGACATGGAAAGCATTCAATTTGAGATAAAGAGACAACGTTTACCAACTCTGTCTCTAGAATGCAAGGTAAAATTTACTTTGTAATAAGTCTTGTAAAGAAAGAACTAACTGGGGACTTTGAGAAATTCTACATGCTTTGTTGGGAGGCAGCATTGTAGTGTGTATATTCTTGAGATCCTAAGTGTGCTTGTAAATTGAAGGGCAGTGTTAGAGGCTGGCCTCTTGAGGTAAATGTCGTGAGACATTTGCTCATAGTTCTAATGACTGCAAAGATTTAATGACAATCACTAAGATTCTCCTGAGATGTATTAAATTATATGACTTCACTGTAAATTAAATCTTTAATTTATGGTTAAGATTGCAAAGTATTAAAAGAAATTATATTGTCTACCCTATGTTTTAAGAAACAAATCATAAGCAAATTATTATTTTTTTTAAGCCCTAAAAGATAATTTACTGGATCACATCATTAAGAAGTTCAAATAGTTCAACCTTCATGTTTGGCTGGATCCAGTATCTGAATATAAAGAAAGAAAAACTTTAAAGACTTTTGAGACCCTCCATCTTTGAGCTCTGTTCTTCAGCATTGACTCCATTCTCAGGCACACCTTTCTTCCTTGAGTGGCTCTAGCATCTCCAGGTATGTATCCAATCAGCTTGAACTTAAAATAGGCCTTTTGTATGGTTGCTCTACCAAAAGTCTATAATTTCATTGGCTTTCATTGGGTCATGTACCCATGTCGGTGCTATTGACAGGGAAATAACTATGTTTGGTTTTTAAACCACAGTTTAGGGATATAATTCATATGCCGTATTTATAAAATTCACTTTGTCCATTTACAGTGTACAGTGTTTTTTTTTTAATTGTGGAGAGAGTGTGCCCTTGTGTGTCTGCATGAGTGGGGCAGAGGGAGAGGGAGAGAGAATCTTTAGCAGGCTCCACTACTTGCTTGGAGCCAGATGTACGGGGCTTGATCCCAAGACCCTGGTAACTTAACCAATCAGGAGTCAAGACACGTAACCAACTGAGCCACTCAGGCACCCACTACAGTGTACAGTGGTTTTAAGTTATGTTCACGTGGTGTGCAACCATCATTGCAGTCAATTAGAACAGTTTCTTTACTCCCAAAACAATCTCCATGCTCATTAATGGTGTTGATCCTGAAGGTGATGAATCTGCACAGCAACCAAAAAGGTTTATTTAGACCCTTAGGGATTGCAATCTGAGACACACAGAGTTGACAAAATCCAAAGTAAAGTGCTGCGACAAGTGGGGAGTGCAAGCTTACATAAGCAGAAGGCACAAGGTTACATAATTTGTTTTGGATGAATAAATGATTGGTTGATGGGTGCTAGCAGAGTTGAAACTAACTATAATACGTGTTTGGCTATTTGTAGGCTTTGGCTATTTAGCCAAAGTAGGACGATGCATTCCAGGAGGTGGTCCAGTTGTAACTGACAAAAGTCAGAACTTTGTGATGTTTTGAAAATTAAAACTGGGAAAAAAAATTAAAACTGGAGACAAGCCTCGACCCTACTTTCGATATTCATCTGACTCTATTTAGAGTGACTCTCTTAGCAATGCTTACTCTGTTTCGGAATCTTCTTTCACAGATCACTCCCCCTTTTCCCCAACCCAAACATTCCCAGGCAACTATTAATCTAGTTTCTGTCTCTAGATATGTGTACATTTCATACAGATGGATTAATAATATGTGATCTTTTATGACATCTCTCACCTAGCATTTTGTTTTCAAGGTTTATCCGTGTCCTTCACTGCTTTTTATTGTCAAGTAATAGTCCATTGCATGGATATGCCACATTTTGTTTATCCTTTAATCAGTTAGCAGACATTTGGATTGTTACCACTTTTTAGCTACTATGAATAATGCCCCTGTGAGCGTTCATGTGCAAGTGTTTGTGTAGACATACATTTTTAATTCCTTTGGGTATGTACCTAGGAATAGAATTGCTCCATCATATGGCTACTTGGTCTTTTGAGAAACTGCCAGAGTGTTATTCAGAGTATTTATATATATTTATATTTATATTTATATTCTCAACAGCAAGGCATAAGAGTTCCAGTATGTCCACATCCAGGGCAAACACTTGTCTTTTTGTGGTATGCTACTGTGGATTTTTTTTTTTTTTTTTTGCTTTTTTAAATATATATTTATTTTTTAAAGATTTTTAAAAATACTCATTTTTGAGAGAGAGCATGAGTTGGGGAGGGGCAGAGAGACAGACAGACACAGAATCCAAAACAGGCTCCTGGCTCTGAGCTGTCAATGCAGGGCTTGAACCCACGAACCCGGAGATCATGACCTGAGCTGGTCAAATGCTCCACCCACTGAGCCATACAGATGCCCCTGCCACACCGTATTTTTGATTGCATTCTCCTGATGGTTAATGATGTTAAACATCTTTTCATGTGCATATTGACTATATATCTTTGGAAAAACTTTCAATTTGAGTTGTCTTTGTATTGTTGAGTTGCAAGAGTCCTTTTTTTGAATTCTAGTTCCTTATTGTAAATGTGAGGGTTTATTTTTGGATTCTGTTCCACTGATCAGTGTCTATCCTGTGTCAGTGCCACATGGTTTTGTTATCATAGTTTTGTAGTAAGTCTTGAAGTTGGAAAGTGTAAGTCCTCCAACTTTACTCTTTTCAAAACGAATTTCAGGATCAGGTTCTCGATTTCTAGCAAGAAGACGTCTGGGATTTTGGTAAGGGTTGTACTGACTCTGTAGATGAATTTGGGTGGTGTTTCTACTTTAACAGTATTAAATCCTTTAATCCATCGAATGTGGGATGTTATCCCTTTTTTTTAGGTCTTTAATTTTCTCTTCCCTTCTCCCCTCCCCTCCCCTCCCCTTTTCTTTTCTATCTCTGCATTCAGCGTGGGGCTTGCTCTAACTCGAAACCCTGAGGTCAAGAGTTGCATGCTCTTCCACCTGAGCCAGCCAGGTGCCCTTGGTCTTTAATTTCTTACAGCAATGTTTTATAAATTTTTCACTTTTGTTAAACTTATTCAAAGTGTTTGATTCTTTTTAATGTTACTGTAGTGAGATTGATTTCCAGATTAAGAGTTGTTTAGAAATACATTTGGCTTCTGTATACTGAGCTTGTAGTAGGCAACTGAGCTAAACTAGTTAATTAATTATGTTTTTTAGTGGATTCCTTAAAAGTTTTCTATATACAAGATCACGTCATCTGCAAGTAGAGATAGTTTTACTTCTTCTTTTCCAATCTGGATGTCTTTTATTTCTTTATTTTCTTTCTTTTTTCTGAACTGCCATGGCTAGAACCTCTAGTACAATATGGATTAGAAGTAACAAGAACAGGCATCTCTGTTTTTTCCCTCATTTCTTAGAGGATAAATATTCAGTCTTTAACTATTATGATGTAAGCTGTGGGTTTTTTGCAGATGCCTTTTATCAAATCAAAGAAGTTCCCTTCTTTTTCTAGTTTGAGTGTTTTTACCATGAAAAAGAGTTGGATTTGAAGATGCATTTAATTTCCATCCTGTTAGGTCCTTCTTCTGAATCTACTGAGATGATCATGTGGTTTTTGTCCTTTATTGTATTGATATTTTATATAACATTGATTTTTTTTAAATCAACCTTGCATTTCAGGGATAAGTCCCACTTTGTTGTGGTATATAATTATTTTTATATGCTGCTGTGTTTGGTTTGCTAGTTCTTTTTTGAGGATTTTTGCATCCATATTCATAACAGATTGGTCTGTAGTTGTATTGTGATTTCTTTCTGGTTTTGCTATGGAGTAATCTTGGCCTCTTAGAATTAACTTGGGAAGTATTCCCTCTTTTGTGTTTTAAAAAAGTTTGTAGAATTGGTTTATAATATTTATGTTTTTGGTATGATTGTCCAGAGTGCCATTTGGGCCTAACCATTTCTTTTTGGGTAATCTTCTGGTTACTAATTCAATCTCTTCATAGGCCTAGTTAGATTTTCTGTATCTCAAGTCAGTTTCAGTCAGTGTCTTTTGAAGTTTTTTGGGGTTCTTCACTGAATTCCACTGTATGTGTGTGGGGAGGTTCCCCTCACACCAACAACAAGCAGCTCTCTGGGGACACCAGCTGGGTCTCCTACAATTCTGACACTATATACCTGGGGGGTAGCATCAGATTCTACAGGTTGAGGGCTTAGTCCCACAAGACTGCCTTCATCCATACTTGAGACACCAATCACAAACCCAGGTTATTCCCTTGCTTCTGACGAACAGGTTACGGATTGGAGGTTTTTATAACTCCCCTCCTTGGACTTGAGATATGAGTCGCAAGTCTAGATTGTTTGTTGCCTGTACTTGTGTCTAACTGGCTATTGATTGGAGGTTTCCCCAACCCCTTTGTTGGAATCTATTAATTTGGTAGAGAGGCTAATGAAACTCGGAGAATCATTTTACTTACTAGGTTACTGGTTTATTGCAAAGGAATTTAAAGGATATGAATCAACAGTCTAGAAGAGCTGATAGAATGAGGTATGTGGGAAGTTCTGTGGAACTTCTGTGCTCCCTCTGGGCATGCCAAAGTCCCCAAATCTTCATGTGTTCACAAACCCAGAAGCCCTCTGAATCCTGTCCTTTTGAGTTTTTATGGAGGCTTTATTACACAGTCATGACTGATTAAAAACATTAGCCATTGATTTAACCTCCAACTCTCCATCCCTCCCTGGAGGTGGGGGAGGGCTAAAAGATCCAACCCCCTATTCACATGGATGGTTCTCCTGCCCGCCCCCACCTTTTGGTGCAGTCTAAAAGTCACCTCATTAACCTAACAAAAGGCACCTTTTTCACTTAACACTTGGGAAAACCTCAGGATTTTAGGAATTCTGTGTGAGAAATAGGGACAAAGATCAAATATATATTTCTTTGTATAAATTACAATATCACAGGGAGCTTGTTCTTTTCTTTCAGATTATCGAATATATTGGCATGTGGTTGTTCATAGTATTCTCTTTTTGTTTTCAATGAAAGGTTGGTAGTAGTGTCTCTATTTCCTGATTTTAGTAATTTGAGACTTTTTTTTTGGTCAGTTTAGGTAAAGGTTTATTAGTTTTGTTGATCTTTTCAAGGACCCAAGTTGTGGTTTTGTTCCTTTTCTCTGTATTCTCATGGCTAAAGTTTATGACAGCAAAGGATACAATATAGGACTAACAGAAAAGAGATGCATAGGCAAAGTCTGTGGAGGTGAGGTACATGCTTCCAGGTTCTTATATGAGTACTGAATGGGCGTGCCATCTCTAGCTACAGTCAGCAGGGACAGATAAGTCAGGAAGCATTTATATACATTAGAAATTCTTAAAAAAAATTTTTTTTTAAATTTATTTTTGAGAGAGTGTGAGTGGGGGAGGGGCAAAGAGAGAGAGAGAGGGAAACACAGAATCGGAAACAGGTTTCAGGCTCTGAGCTGTCAGCACAGAGCTCGACGTAGGGCTTGAACATGAACAGCAAGATCATGACCTGAGCCACCCCAGTGCCCCAGAAATCTTTTTTTTTTTAATGTTTATTTTTGAGCGCACTAGTGTGAGTCGAGGAGGGGCAGAGAGAGGGAGACAGGATCCCAAGTTGATATCATAGAGCCTGACGTTGGTCTCACTAATCACGAGACCTGAGCCGAAACCTAGAGTCACATGTAACCAGTCACACATTTAACCGACTGAGCCACTCAGGCGCCCTACCTCTCATACGTTAGAAATTCTTTAGGACCCTGAAGAATATTTATGTAGGTTATATCAAATCTTCTTCTGCATTTAGTTTCTTGCCGTGTGTTATTTTAGTTGAAGTAGTTGAGGGTGTTTATTGGGGGTCAGAAATTTATCTCAAGTAGGTCACTTTCATTATGGCCATAAAGATTCACTGCCACAACTTCTGTTGGTTTTTACATTTTCCTTCCACATGACCATGCTACTATACAAGGTGTTGTGGGTAAGGTGGCTTAGAGCATGGAAGTGATGAGTTCACAGTTGAGTGATTGCCATTCCTTCTTACCCACCATAACTTGCAGAGGTCCTCTATGCTAGTTGGAGAAGGAAGACCATAGACCTAGGGGATAAGGGTTGGAGGAGTAGGCAGAAACTAGTAATCTAATTTACCTCAGGCTTGTAGCTGCCTACTACTCTTAGTCAACATACTGCTGGCCAGTGGAAGATCTTAAGGACTCTTAGAAACCCTCAGCAGTTGCTAATTTTTGGGGAATGAATGCTCTTGGGAGTGGTGTCCTTTGGGCCAAGACTCGTGTAATTTATTCTGTTAGTCATGATTTCCATTGGTTTCCTGATTGAGGGAAAGCAGAATTCTCGTTGTCTGTATCTTCTAGACTACAGTTATGGTTCTGAATTTAACTGGATCTGTCCATCCCCTACCTGACCCTGATAATAAGAAAGTAGATTCTATCCTATAGGTCTCTTCTGGTACTTCAGGTCCCCTTGCGTCATTAGTCTTAACCTTTAGTTTTATAAAACCTGGATCTTAATGGAATGCCAACAAAATGCCTGTGTTAATATTCTTACAATCCTCCAAACAAAACCTGGTACAAACAGAGTAAACACTAGAGTATGGTCTATAATGACGAAGGTAACTAACTGGGTGTAACAGTTTTCAGATTTCTCTTCAAGGCAGTTGAGCCTGCTTTTATGGCAACTCTTTGGTTCTGTTCAAAGAGTTTATCCATCTCAAGAGGCACAGAATTGGCTCATTCCTGTTGTAATAGTGGTATTTATCCTCCTAATACACTTTGTACTCCAACACATATTGCATCTTAGGTAGCTTATACTGGCAAACTACTCCTCTGTATTTGAGGCACTTGTCAGGAATTTCTAGATATTTGAGACCACCACCCCTCTAATGAATCTTGTTTGCTTAAGGTGGTGGGTACCTGGAGGGTTCTAAAATGAGTTGCTAGGCAGAACTCCCAGGAGGGATAACTGACTTTTTCATGTGTGCTCTCTGATATTTAATTCCCATTTTAGGGAATAGTACAACTCTAAAGTTAGTTTGAAATTTGTCTCTGACCTCTGCTCTGGAGACATAAGTGTAAACTTTCTAGCCTGAATGATAGATGCATTGCTCTGAACTTCCTACTGACCAGTCATGGTGGGGTATGTGTGATTGCCAGCATCCCACGCTCTGCTTAGATTAATCAGTGAGCAAAATTAGAGCAATTTATTTCCCACTCCCTTGTTCTTCCAGAGAGAAAGCCATGTGACTCTTATTGGTGAGCCTTGATGATACCTGGGACGTTACATGGCTCCGTATGGGGAGCTTGTGGCCTGACCTCCACAAACGGCCTGATCATTCTGCCAGGGGTCAGGGTCAAGTCACTCTTCTCCAGTGTTGCCTAAGAAGAAGTACAGTTCGTTAGGGTATTTGATTGAGTGTCCTGTGCTTCTGAATAGAATTTGTAGCAGGACACATGTAGGGTGGAGGGTAGAGATGTAGGGGGGCAACTTCTCCATTGTACTCTGATGACCTTTGTCTATTCATGGGCCAAATAGGCAAAGCCTAATCTCTGTCTGACTCCTACCTTGGCAGGACACCCAGTAGGCCCTTCTGGAACAAAAGTTGATAAGAACCCTTGTGAGAAATAGCCACAGGGATGTTTTTTTTTTTCCTGTTGAGCACAGGACTTTACCACCTCCCTTATCCTTGGGTATATAGTCGCCAGCTATAAAATGGCTGTAGTTTTTTAGAGTTGGCTTTTTGGTAACCTGTGTTCTCAAACACCTTGGGATCACCCTCTGGGAATAGGGAGACTGATGTTATTTTTTTCTGTGTGGGTAAGTAATAAATTTGTATGTGAAGTTATATTCTTGTCTCCTTTCTGTCTCTGGCAATGTGGACAGCTGTGATAGTGGGATTTCTATCTAGCCTTGCTAGCCTTGCACTATTGCCTGGCTTCATTCATTTGTTGTGACAGTTACGTGTGATCATGTATTTAAAGCATTCAGTGCAGTTCTTAACATATGGTAAACTCTCAAATGTTAGCTGTTATTTATAGAATTGTATTGTAAATAATGCAAAATTTAGAATATTCTTGAAAGCCTAATTCAAGGAGTGATAGCCTAATTTCTTCTATGACTAAGGATACGAACAGCCAGAGCTAGAATAATAGGTTGAGAAAATCATGATACTTTTCGAATTTCTGAAAAGTGCATTTTACATTGAAGTGTTGATATTGATGGTTTTGTTGATGTTACAGAAGCATCTATAGCTTTTGCTAACGTAAATCAGTTTTTCAGTGGAAAATAGTGGCTTTCCTCGTTTTGACCACATCAGCTGACACTCCAAATAAACTTTGGTTTGTGGAACACATTAGATGTCAAACTTAAGCCATAAGGGAAAGTTTCACTTTAAAATACCAGAATGGGGGGGAGGGGCGCCTGAGTGGCTCAGTCGGTGGAGCATCTGACTTCGGCTCAGGTCATCATCTCATGGTCCGTGAGTTCAAGCCCTGCATCAGGCTCTGTGCTGACAGCTCAGAGCCTGGAGCCTGCTTCGGATTCTGTGTCTCCCTCTCTCTCTGCCCCTCCCCTGCTTATGCTCTCTCTCTCTCTCAAGAATAAACAACATTAAAAAATTTAAAAAAATAAAAGAAATTAAATTAATAAAATAAAATACCAGAATGGGGAGGCGCATGGGTGGCCCAATTGGTTAGGTGACCGACTTTGGCTCTGGTCATGATCTTGCGGTTCGTGGGTCAAGCTCCGTGTCAGGTTCTGTGCTGAACAGTTGCTCAGAGCCTGGAGCCTGCTTCAGATTCTGTGTTTCCTTCTCTCTCTGCCCCGCCCCTGCTTGTGCTCTGTCTCATTCTTGTCTCTCAGAAATGAATAAATGTTAAAAAAAAAAAAAAATACCAGAAGGGTTTTATGTTTTTTTCAGGTATAAGAAGAGTATTTAATATATTTTTTAAGAAGTTCTATATTTTTGAAGTATTGAAATCATGTGATGTTTATGGCTGACACGAATCTGAAGGGAGAAGTGGGGACTTTTTCCCGTCTGGAAGTTTAAATAGGAACTTCATTTTAACTTGGTGTTCAGTACTTACAGATTATGTTTATTCATTTAACAAACATTTATTGAAGCCTGCTGGACATTGTCTAGGTTTGCATCTTTTGGGCTGCTCTGAGACAGTCTTTTTTTATGCCTATCATCTTGTCTATTAATAGCATTATCTTTCATTTTAATAATGTTCCAGTGTCTTTGACAAATTAACAGTCATCCTTGTATATAAAACAATTCTTGATGTGGCTCTGTTTGTCCTGTTCTATTTCTTACAATTTCATCTGACCTGTAGTAGGCAGATCATAATGTAACCAGTCCGTTTTCATAGAGTTCTGTTCATGGGTGTGTGTGATTGTGTTTAAAATAGATACTAATATTACTATTCTTCCACAAGCTGTGATTTTTAGGTTATTTTTTTACTTTGAAATTTCTGTAATAAGGGTAAACTACAAATAAAGTTGCTGGGTTGAAACTTTTCTTTTTTGAAGTTTATGTTTTGAGAGTGAGCGAGCAGGGGGTGGGGGCAGAGAGAGAGAGAGAGAGAGAGGGAGAGAGAGAATCCCAAGCAGGCTCTGCACTGTCAGCATAGAGCCCAATGTGGGGCTTGAACTCACTAACAGTGGGATCATGACCTGAGCTGAAGTCAGATGTTTAATTACAGAGCCACCCAGGTGCCCTATTTCTCACAGTTTTAGAGGCTGGAAGTCCAAGATCAGGGTTATGGTTTCTCCTGAGGCCTCTCCCTTCTTGGCTTGTGGTCAGCCTCCTCCTATGTGATGTCACATGGTCTCTCTTCCCCCACCGTGTGCATATGCCTTTCTTATGAGGACAACGGTTGTTGTCCTGTTGGATTGTGGTCCTATCCTTCTCACCTCATTTAGACTTAATTACCTCCCTTAAAGGCCTGTTTTCAAATATAGTCACACTGGGGATTAGGACCTCAACATTTGAAATTGGTGGGGGGAATAATACAATTTATAACAGCATCCCACCCCCAAGTACATACAAGAAGTAAGTACATACAAGAAGTAAGTACATACAAGAAGTAAGTACATACAAGAAGTAAGTACATACAAGAAGTAAGGGGAATTTATTAGGCATCATTAACTCTAGTAGAAAAGCTGGTTTGTATTATGCTTCGGCCTTTATTTATTTTTTTCTTTTTTAAGTAAACTGCTCTTAACAGGGGATTTGAACTCACAGCCCTGAGACCAGGAGTTGCATGCTTTAGCAACTGAGCCAGCCAGGTACCCCTAGTCAGTTGTATTATTAAGGAGCTTCCCTGAGAGAAGGCATGTGAGGAATATACAGATCTTTCTCTTTTGGGGATTCGTTTTTAATTAAAAAGCATACATACCTTCTTCAATCTTGTTTTTCTTTTAATGAAAACACTATGACCCAAGACTTGATAGATGTAAAAGATCTGTGGATTGTTTTGGATTTAAAAAATTTTTTTAAGTATTTATTTTTGAGAGAGAGAGAGAGAGAGACAGACAGACAGACAGACAGACAGACAGATCCTGAGCAGGGGAGGGGCACAGAGAGGCAGAGAGACAGCATCCTAAACAGGCTCCAGGCTCTGAGCTGTCAGCACAGAGCCTTACACAGGGCTTGAACTCTCGAACCATGAGAGCATGACCTGAGTGAAGTCGGATGCTTAATCAACTGAGCCACCCAGGTGCCCCTGATTTAGGTTGTCTACATAAACTCTGTGAACAATAAGTTTTATGTTTTCCTTCCCAATTCTTATGCTTTCCAGATCTCTAGTACCATGGCAAAAAGAAGGGGTAATAGTGGCGTTTTCATTTTATTGTCAATATAAATGTTTGAAGCTGCTATTTTTCAAAATTAAGGAAATTTCTATTGTTGGTTTGATATGATTGTTCTTCTAATAAATGGATATTGAATTTTATCAAGAGCTTTTGTATCTGTTGAAAATTTATCATCTGGGGCACCTGAGTGGCTCATTTGGTTGAATGTCCTACTCTTGATTTTGGCTCAGGCCATGATCTCATGGTTTGTGAGTTCAAATCCCGTGTTAGGCTCTGCACTGACATTGTGGAGCCTGCTTGGGATTCTCTCTCTCCCTCTCTCCCTCTCTACCCCTCCCCTGCTTGTGCTTGCTTGCTTTCTCTCTTAAATAAATTATTGTCCTGTGATTACTTTGGTTAATTTTCAAATGACAAACTTTGTATTTTTGAAGTAAAGCCAGTTTGATCATGATGGGTTATCCTTTCCATAGGTCACCCCATTTGGTTTGCTGACATTTTGTTTAGGATTTTTTCATTTACATTTCTGAAAGAAATTATTAATTTTCCTTCTTTTCAGCATTTGGATGATAGCCTCAGTGAATGAGCTCTGAAGTGTTCTCTCTTTATCCTTTTAAAGAAGCTGTATTGGGATTGTTTTCTTTCATGAATGATTGTTGGAATACTCCAGCAAAGCCATACAGGCCTGGCATTTTCTTTGTGAAAAGATACTTAATTATCAATGTAAGTTCTTTAAAGAGATAGGGTATTCTTACTGTGTTAGTCCTGGTTATATGTATTTTTCAAAGAATTTGTCTATTACTCCTAAATTTGAAATGTATTGGAATAAATTCTTATTATTTTAGTGTCTATAGGGTCTGTAGTCTATAGGGTCTAGTGGTAGCCTCTATTCCCAATATTGTGCTTTTAAAGTTTCATGATCGGTATTGTCAGAGGCTTAATGATTTTTATTCTTTTGAAAGAATCAACTTGTGACTAGCTGAATTTCTACATTTTTATTCTTTATTTTATTTCAGTCCATCATCATTTCTTTCCTTGGGTTAACTTATTAGTCTTGTGATAAATACAAAGATTGTTTCTTGGTTATTTATTTATTCATTCATTTATTTATGAATGAATGCATGAGTGAGTGAATGTTTTTAAGTAATCTCTACGCCCAGGGTGGGGCTCAAACTCCCTGAGATTAAGAGTCACAAGCTCTACGACAGAGCCAACTAGGCACCCCTCCCAGTCTCTTTAACATATTTATTTATGCTCTAAATTAGTGTTACGTGTTACATGAACATGGGGATAGGAACATGTTATGGACTGAATTGTGTGTCTTCTCTTCTCCCATAATTCCCTCCGTAAATTACTCTGAATAATTGAATACTTTGAAAATTGAGATGTGCTTATGGCTCAGCTAGATGGTAATGTTGGTAAAAATTCCATATGCACTTGGGAAGAATGTATATTCTGCATTTAGGGTGTAGTATTAATATGTTTAAGTGAAGTTGGTTTTATTTTATTTTAATTGGTCTTTCCTCATTTACTATGGTTGTAGAATTGACCATTTTTAGATTTGTCAGTAGCTGTGGGTGAGAGTGTAAGTTATTTTAACCTTTTTGGAGGGCAGTTTGTCATTGTTCCTGAAGATAATTTTAATGTCCTTTGACACATTGATTTCACTTCTAGGAATTTCCAGAAACATTTAGCCAAAAATGTAAAGTATAAATATAAGAATCCTTAGGATAGTTTACAAGTGCAAGAACTTTATCTGCCAATAAAGGACTGGTTAAATGGTAGTATATACTCAGAAAGTGTATGTTCTGCAGGCAATGAGGATAATATATTTGTAGTGAAATAATAAGGTATCCTAGGTATAGTAATGAAAATGAGGCAAAAAGATGAGGTTTCCTTTATGTATTTGTTTTTTACCTATACAATTTTCTGTAAGAGGAGGTAACAATAGATACCTCTGGGGAATTAGACAATGGGGATAGACAATAAGGACTATTTGCCACGTGTTTGAAGTTTTTTGTTTGTTTTGTTTCAATGAACATGGGTTACTTAGAATAAAGAGCCTGTTAAGATCAAAGTAATTGCCACTTAAATGGAGCAAGCAAAATACTATATTGTGTAGAATTCCTATAAAACATCCCAGAGATTTTATTGATACTTGCCATATTTATTGTTAAATCCTTCTTTGGTCTTTTCTTTGTATCTCTTCCCCAAATTAAAGATGAAGTTTTGACTGGTCAGAGGTTTCTGGAATTCTAATAGACCATAGCATTGGTGTTAAGGTAAACTAATTTTCTTGAAGTTTTATGCAGACAAAACAAATTTTTAATGAAAGATCTTTATTTCCTACAGATTCCTGACATTCAAAACAACTGACTTTTAATACTCTGCTACTACATCAAATCAACAATGAATTGGAATGCAAAACCAGAGAATGTCACCTTACCACCACATTATCCTAAAAAGCCGTCATCTTTTTTGGAGCAGGCTTTAATAAATACATTTAACACAACATCTCAAAGTTCTTTAAGCTATCCTGGAAGTAACCAAGAAGCATGTATGTTTCTTGGAAATTCAAATCCAGTTTCACAGCCACTGCTAAACATGAGAAATTATACAGCTCCGCAGCAAATCCCTATTTCTGATATACATACCGGGACAGTTGTGGCCTCACAAACGTCAGTAGAAAGAATAACATATGCAAATGTTAAAGGATCCAAACAACTAAATCACAATTTGCAGATGTCTTCAGGCGTTACCCAAAATGTATGGTTGAACTCACCAATGAAGAATTCTGTGCATTCTCATACAGGGGCAACTGTATCTCATCAAACTAGTTTTGGAACTAATACACCTAATGTACATGCACTACAGAATCAATTTGTAACTTCAGATACCTGTTCTGTGCAACTGCAAATGATCCCCTCCAATTCTCCAAGAGTTCCTGTAACTTATCAGTGGACCCCAAGACTTAACCCATCTGTATCAGAACGACAGGTTGACTGGGCGCAACAGTATACATCCAGTGGACTGACTTACCCAGATTACAGACCGCTTCCAAAGCAATATAGTTACACATCACGAAGCTCTTTGCAAGATCCTTCCCTTCAGAAACAAAACCCTATGCCAACTGCATCATTGCAAATTAAAAATAGTCACCCTCCAGATCCTCCACAGACTTTACAGTCAAAGCAGACTGCAACTGTACATTCCTATCGATACGCAGTTCCTCAAACTGACAAAAGGCCTCCTCCTCCTTATGACTGTAGATACGCAAGCCAGCCTTTGCAAAGTACTCAGCATGTTATTAAACAGGCTTCTGTGGAAGTTCCTCAGAGTCAAGAAATGCACTTACCTGAAATGAGGAAAGACTTTTCTAGAAGTTTTCAACTGCATTGGCAAAACCTTAATGAAAATGTCAGCACAGTTGGAAATTCCTGTAACTTGAAAGTAAATAGCAGTGTCATTCAGCCTTTTAATGAACCTGTTAGATCTTCTGTGGATGGTGTTCAGACTCTTGCTCAAAATAATCAAGAGAGGAGAACAGACTCTTGTGATCTAACTTCAAATCAAGTATTGGACACAAGTGTCACAAAAGAAAAGTTAGTGAGGGATATTAAAACATTAGTAGAAATAAAAAAGAAGTTTTCGGAACTTGCAAGGAAAATCAAGATTAATAAAAATCTTTTGATGGCAGCAGGTTGTATTAAAACAACTGATACCTCTTATAGTGAATTAGCTCCAAATTCTGGATTGTCTCTGAAACAAACTGCCCAAATCCGGTCTGGACCACAGGTAACCCTAGTGACTCCAGAGAATAAACCACCAACAGTAATGGAATCTGCAAAAGAAACAAATAGAGCATACAGTACAATGAATTCCAACATTCAGGACCCCAATTGTGGAAATTTTAACCAAGTGAATTCTGTTTTACTAAATTCTGTCTGTTCAGAAAAGTTTCCAATGCCAGACCAGTTACAAGATTTGAAAGTTAGGACTTCTTTAAAGGCATCGACTGTTGAGATTACCCAGGCAACCTTAAATAACACCCAGATTTCATCAGGAAATGTCAATGTTGAACTAAATGTGCCAACAAATTCTGAAACAACTTACGTTCCTCAGTCTGCGTCCTTTGAGGAATATGTTTCAAAATATCCAAATAAAAATACGCTAATTCTCAGTTTACTTACATGTAGAGATAAACCTCAGGAGAAGTTGTTTAAAAATGCTAGTGAAACTATTCAGGGTTCTAAACCACATAGTTATGAAGTTAATCCAAGTACCCAAATCACTGGTAACCAGCTAAATTTGAAAACAGTGGAAGCTCCAAGTACTTTTAACACAAATGCCAAGATTTTAGATAACTCTTTTTGCCTTGAGCATAAATCCTCAGCAAGTGGAATGCCTTCTAAAAGTGACAGTCACTTTTCCATGGAATTGCTAGCAACATGTCTTTCTCTGTGGAAAAAGCAACCTTCAGAACCTACCGAAGAAAAACAGTGTAATGAGTCAAGAAAAAATAGAACAGCAGTTGGAGTTTCCAAGCCTGTGGAAACCTGTGATAAGAGTCCATTTTCAGTTGTGGGAAATTCTCAGAATAAGGTGTTAAACAGCTCACAAGAAACAACTTTGTCAATGGTAGTACAGAATTCTGAGTCTTCAGGCACAACCAACACAAAAGGAACAGAACTTCAGGTGGCTGTAGTGTCACCACTAATTCTTTCAGATGTCAAAACCTTGTCTGTCAAAGGAATAACACCTGAAACTTTATCTGAAACAATGTATCCAGTTATTAAAGAAGGCAGTGTTTGTAGCTTACAGAATCAGTTGGCAGAAAATACAAGTATTACTGCTGCTTTGAAAGCTAATGTTGATGAACCAGTAGCAGGTGCTACAACAGACACCAAGATGTTCTTACCAATTCAGAAGGAAGAGCAAAATGAGTCAACTAATGCAGCAGACACACCTCATGGCAATCAAGGAAAGCATATCAAATCAGAACCAGATACCCATTATACTGTGAGTGAACAGCAAGCTTCATACAAGCCAAGGAAAAGTGATATTGCTAGCGGTGATATGTTACATATTGAGAATATTTGTTCTCTTGTTGAAGGTGATACGTCTTATAATTCCCAAATAGCGGAGATGTTTAACTTGCCGCCTTTGAAAAGAGTTGAGCCACAGAAATTTTCTCTCCCTAAGCAACAGGTGATTAGTAGTGGACAACAAAAAGAACATACAGACAATGTCACTGAAAATAAAGACTTTGATTTTCAAAGTGATAATTTTTTAAAGTGCATAGATGTTTCACATAAAATAACTGACCAGGCAGAATCACCTCAACCTCCAGAATCATCTTTGAAGCATGTTAAAGCAAATAGTGGAATTTTAGAGGAAAGTGATTTGGAACATATCACTAAAAAAGAAAGCATGGCTAATGATACGTGTTCATCGGCAGCTATCCAACAGGGCAGTTGCCCTCAGGAAGCTGATGCAGTTTGCCATTACACTGCCCAAGATCCTACAAGAAATGAGATTCTTAATGATAAGGCATCCATCTTATACCTACATGATCAGCTGTCAGAACTTTTAAAAGAATTTCCCTATGGCATTGAAGCTGTGAACACACATGAAGGTTCTGTGGCCCAACAAATAACAAACCAAATCCCAAAAGGTCAAACTTGTGATAAAACTGGTTGTGACTCCAAAGACTCAACAGACCAAATACAAATTACAATATTAAACTCAGAGCAAATGAAAGAATTATTTCCTGAACATGAAGATCAACTCTGTGAGGTAGACAAGTTGGGAGAACATCAGAAAGAAGAACCTGTAAACAAAGAAGGGGGCCAGTGTGACCCACAAACAGATACAGATGAAAAGAGTCATAATTCTATAATGGATTCAGGGAAAGATGATGTCCGTTGCTGTGCACTGGGATGGCTATCTATGGTTTATGAAGGAGTACCCCAGTGCCCGTGCAATTCTATCAAGAACTCAGCTTCAGAGAAAGAAGGGGAAGATAAATGTTCTCCTTTGAAGATCAACAGTTGTAAACAAGGAGAGAAAACTGATAGAAATGCCCCTGTTGAATGTAATAGTCCTCTAAATAACAATCCGGAGATTCCTTTGACTTGTCCAGATACAAAAAATCATCTTCCTGAAATAGAAGAAAGCAAAAATATAAATAAGCCCAAAACAAAACATCACAAATCACTGAGGACAGAACAAGAATTATCAGGTCAGTTTTTATCTAAAGGTGATAAAAAACTAGATTCCTTGCAAAGTCACAAAAGGAAAGGAAAACTGAAGTTTCATGAGATAACTTTTCATAGCAGTAATAAAATGACAAAATTTTCTCAAGAGAGCCTGCACCAGAAGCTCATGGCACAAAACTTACGTCCACTAAAACCGAAGGTGGGTTTTTTGACAAATAAAAATAAAGATCTGTGTATGAAGAATGGTTCTTTGGTACAGTCAGTATCCCCAGAGAAAATAAAATTGAAAGCAGGTGGCTTGAGACAAAAAGTTTTGGAAAAAAGGAAGTTAGATGATGGGGGCATACTTGATTCAAAGATAAAGAGGAAGAAATATGATAAACGAGAGCATAATAAAAATATGGGAGATGGTGCATTTAAGTTGTGTAATTTTTTGTCACTCGCAAATGAAAGAGCCAGAGTTAAAGAAAAGACAGTATCAAATGCTAAGTCCTCAGGCTCCAAGGACGTTTCATCCAAAATGAGTAGAGTTCTGACACCGAAGGAGTATTTACAAAGGCAGAAGCACAAAGAAGCAATGGGTAGCAACACATCAAAGAAAAGCCACGTGAGAAATGTAACGTGTGATTCTCAGTACGTGAAGTCCAGTAAACTTTCCATGCAAGCAGGGAGTTGTGGGAAATCAAATGAGAGACACAATAGTGTACAGGCTTCTAAAGAATCATTAAATACTTCTTTAAGCCATGCTAAAAACCTCAAATTTCACCATTCTGAGGAGTCTAAAATGTGTATTTCAAGGAATGGTAAAGGGATAGTTGGTGGAAAGCAACTTGATAAAATGTGGATTGATAAAACCAGATTAGACAAAAATTTGAACAGAATAGACAATGAAGTTGAATTCGGCCAAATGTCTCCCCAATCAAAGGATCAAAGGAAACTATATCTGAACAGAGTTGCATTTAAATGCACGGAACGTGAGAGCATTTGTCTCACAAAATTAGATAGTTCGCCCATGAAGCTTAATAAAGAGAGGACACCAGAAAATAAACCTCAGAGCTTCTTACCTGTGAAAGATGCCACAGAAAGACCAAACATGCTGGAGTTTAAATTATGTCCAGATGGACTGATTAAGAATACAAATTCTGATGACAACCGGAAGGATCTGCAGCCTTGTCCTAGCAAGGAGCAAGCACCTGTGCAAGGTCTGGTATGATTTTTTTGATGATGTCTACAACATTGTAAGGCCTGGTTTAAGTTTATCTTCCCCTTACTGTAAATTGTACTCAATTTGTACTTGATGACAAGAGGTATATGGAATTGTAAGGTTTGCCAAATACAAAGATTTCGTTTTGCACCAAGAAGCTGATATTATGAAAAATGTTTTTGTGCTAAGTTAGAAGAGTGTTCGTTATACATTATTTCAATCTTTTAAAAAAATTTTTTTTTAATGTTTATTTTTGAGACAGAGCATGAACAGGGGAGGGTCAGAGAGAGGGAGACACAGAATCTGAAACAGTCTCCAGGCTCTGAGCTGTCAGCACAGAGCCCGACGTGGGGCTCGAACTCATGGACCGTGAAATCATGACCTGAGCCGAAGTCGGCCGCTTAACCGACTGAGCCACCCAGGCGCCCCTCAGTCTTTTGTTGATTCTCATTTGGACTTGTGATTTCAAAGCTCTGTGAATTTGAAGCTTTGGTCTAAATATGAGGAAATAATCATTACATATTTGTGAAAACTTTTTATACATATGGAAATGGTTTGATTTACTATTATCTTTGGAGTAGTTGGTAACTGTGTTATCACGAAAGTTAAAGCACTGTCCTGTAGTCTGCTCTTGAAATGGGAGGGCAACGGAAGCAGTCTTGTCCAGTGTTAAGTTACCAAGGCCAGAAGGAAGCATGACTGTCATTTGGCTGAATGATAGAATTCTCAGTGTAGTGCCAGGAGGGAAGGAGAAAATAGAGGACTAATTATTTGGTAGTCAGGAAACATTTAAGTGTTGTGAATATTACTTATAAAACATTGTGTTGAGAAATTCAGATTGGAAAAGTAAAGGATTTGAATGGCAATCTTCTTTTCTCCTGTGCTCTTCAGATGGTATCTGGGCACAGAAAGTTACAATGTAAATATAAGGTACATTTTCTTGGAAGGATATAGGGATGTATGGTAAAAATAGACTATAAAATTTATGTTGTAAAGTATTGGTGATTTCACTTGGCCATATAAATGTATCTGAGGCATGGGTGTAACAAGAACATTGGAAGTAGGTGGGGGCAATGGGAGGGGCTTTCTTTGTCTCATGTACCCTTAAATACCTTGGAATTTGTTGGTGTTCAGCCTAAATGGGAGAAACAATTCCATACTGAAGATAAACTTTTAATGCAACCCATTTTTCATTTATAAGATACTCAGACACTTGAAATGGAAGGATTTTTGAGGCTTCTTTTAGACTTGCAGTATATGTGAATATATTTAATGCCTTCTAAGATTTATTTTATGTTTATATGACTTTCCTTCATTAAAGTACTAAAAGATGAATAGCAATTTCTAGAGATCTGAAAATGAATATTTAGTTTCAGGAATAAAAAGTACAAAAGAAGACTGGTTAAGAGGTGTAACTGAGGAGAAAAGGATGCCAGAAGCCAACCAAAAAATAGGTAAAATCCTCATGTATTTAAATTTTTACTCTACGTATTGGGCACTTGGTCACACAGAAGCTGGATTATAGTTATGAAACTATTGTGAAGTTTGATTTTTATCCGTATTTTTTGAATGATTCAGTGTATGGTAGGAAGATAATTTCTGATATTTTCTGTCATACTGTGGAGAGGGGAGCAGTGGTCTGTTTCCTGTTAACAAGAAAATATTTCTCCTCTTGATGAGTTACGTAACTTTTCTGTGCAGGATTATGCAGTAAATACTAGGTTTTGTAGATCGTAAGGTTTCCTGCATACTCAACTCCGAGACTATAGTGAGAAAATGGCAGTAGAATAATAAATGAATGAGTATAGGCTATACTTGAGTATAGGCTATACTTCAGTTAAACTTTATTTACCACATTGGGCTAGAGGGTTAGCCATACCCTGTTTGCTAGCTCCTGGGTGGGGTGATTAGCAAGTTTAATTCATTTAATTCTCAAAACCAGGTAGATGAGCATGTCCCCATTTTATCAGTGGGAGGTAAGGTCATTAGAAATTCCATGACTAATAACCAAATAGGGACTTGAACTTTGTCCCCTCTTTTCAAAGTTAATTCAGTGTGGAATTTGAGTTATTTTGATGATAAGAGACTGAGTCTCCTAGTTAAAATATATTTCTCTTTGTATGGGAGGGATTTAGGCTGAGTGCCAACCAGAAAAACCAGAGCTTTCAGTATCTTACTTAGTGGAATGAATGCACTTTGTTTTTAGGGTTTTGCATTGAGAACTAGAAGCTAGGGTTCAGGAGTTTTATCTTAGTTTTGGTTAATTGAATATGAAAAGACAAGTGTTTAGAACTCATTGAAAATGGGTAGAAGCAGAATTTCACCATGAAAAATAAAGAAGCACATTTCTTAAAAGAGAGGAAGTGATGAAGTGGAAAAGAGAGTTTAAAACAAATATACATAAGCAGGCTTGCAGAAATCGAGTCCTGCACAGTAAAGGTACACATAGGAAAAAACTAAATTGATTTAAAGTCTTAAAGAAGAACTGCACTCTTCGTCAGAACAAGAAAACAGCTGAAACAGGGCAAAATGAATTTTAAAAGTCCTAAGAGTGGAAAGCATACTTTTAAAGTTGGAACACAGGAATTCAAAAGTGAGAAAAATGGAAATGGGCATTGAGGTTGGATAAGAAAGGTCCTTGGAAATAGGAGACATGTTACTCCATAGAGAAGGTAAGAGACATAATTGAAATCTGAATCTGAAAATACTCATAGATGCCTGCGCAAATTGACCAGATATAAGCATGAGCTAAATGAGAGACATAAAGACAGCCACAAATAAGATGAGCAATAAACTGAAGTTGAGTAAACATCAGTGCTGAGAATCGTGATAAAAAAAAAAACACAGACTGGGGCACAAGCTCAAGGAGATCTGCAGCAGGGTAAGGAATAGCCAAGATGCGAAGTGTGAGACGAATCACTATGTTGTACCCGAAACTCACGTAATATTGTATGTCAGCTATACTTCAATTAAAAAATAAAAGCAAATAATACTTACAATCCAAAAAAAAAAAAAAAGTCTGGAGATTCAGGAAAAGCGTGAAAGAACAAATACCAAGATGAAGAGGTGGAGAACATGAACCAGCGGGAAATGAGACAAAAAAATGTTGCAAACTCCCAAACAGATCAAAGAAACAGTTTAGATAATTATACATCTACATTTGGTAGCAAAGGTTTGAGTGTAGATGGAGCAAGTTGTGAAACTATCAAGTCAAGGTAAGGTACAGAGAAGAGGAAGTAACAGAATCCAGTGAACAATGACTTAGGAACCCATCTCGGATATCAGTGTCATAGAAGAAAGCTAATGAGGATGTACAAAAATTTGAAACTAAGAGGATAGAATGCATGAGTTCCTAGGCAAAAAAAAAAAAAAAAAAAGTAAAACAAGACTATTATGCAGAAAGGAATGGCTATAGCAGGAATGAAAACCACGGGAATTCTATTCTAGACCAGGGGAATTGGCAACTGAGAAGTACAGCCACATCTAGAAATGCAGGAGGTAGGAAAAGCTGGACCCATCAAAAAGATAGGCTAATATAACGCTGAAATGGTCTGACAACAGAAAGCTATAGACATGTCTTAGAATACAAAAACTTTTCCATTCACTAGTTGAAACTGGCTGGTTTGTGCTCTTTATATTGCTAGTTTAGATAGCTGTTAAAAAGGTCACATTTATAATAATGTGCAAATGATAGAACAAGATAGCTGTGGGATGTGAAGATGGGATGAGAGTAGAAAAGAGTCCCCAAAAGAGGCAAGATGTCCTGTGTGTGTAATTTATAATTCTGTAGGTAAAAAGCCATAGTTTGTCCAACTCCTTGTCCTAATTTTATCCCAGAGAAGAGTGCAGGGTTACCCTCTCCATTTTAATTGATTGTATATTGGTCACAAACACTGAATAATAAAGTAAACAAAATTTCTGTTTCCTTAGATGATAATGTTTTGGCTAATGCAAGACTCTCCAAGAGAAGCTTCAGTGCAGATGGATTTGAAACACTACAAAATCCAGCAAAAGATTCAAAAGCAATGTTTCAAACCTACAAAAAGATGTATATGGAAAAGAGAAGCAGAAGCCTTGGTAGTAGTCCTGTAAAATAATTTCAAGGCTAATTTTTTTGATGGTTCTGTAATGGGCACCAGGAAGTTTCTGCCAGTTTCTGTTTAGAATATTTTGCTGAAAATGCTCAGAATTGTAAAAAATGTCAGGAGAGTTTGGATACTACATAAGTTTTATACATCTATGAAATCAATTAAGTGGCTTGAGAACCTTGCTTGTGGGTACCAGACATAAGAGATAGATGGTATTTGTCAGCAAAACCATAAGGTATTGAATTTTGACATTACTGAACAAAGTTTACCATTGTTTATTTTGAAATGCTAACTATCGATCCTGAGGGAGGACTGTTGTTCTCAGTTAAGAACTTGTTTATTTTAGCTGGGACTGTAAATATATTTTTATTTCTAAAGCTTATTAGCAAAACTTATTTTTCAAAAATGCTCACTGTGAACGTCAAAGTATATTCTTAAGTATTTTATACCTAATTGTAAACTTTGTCAGAAGTCTTGTTTTGTACTTGTTAAGCTGAACATAATTTTTGGATAATGTTTAAACATTACTTTTCATACTTGAAATAAACATTTATTTTTTAAAAATATATATGTGAAGTCATAATGGATTGTGTTTTGTTTTCTACCCTCACAACAGGACACATTTTAGAAGGGTGTTTTTAAAAGGAGAAATGTTAAATTAAGCTGTCAGAAGTAAATATTTTCAGGTTGCATTCAGAAGAAGAGCAAACATTTTACTGGGGTCAGGAAATTGGAAGAAAGAAGGCAAAATGTTTCTGGGTTTTACTTTATGACTCCTAGAAATGTGTTGGTTAGTTTCATAAAATCTCAATGCCATATATATATTATATTTATTTATAAATTGTATATATTATATATGTTATATATAATATATATGGCACTGAGGTTTTATGAAAATATAATAAATTATATATTATGTATAAGTTATATATAATACATAAAAATAAATTACATATATATATATGGTTCATACTTAACCACATTTCTGGGAGTAGGGAGAAATGGGGAGTTTAAGGGGAGTATAGTTTCAGTTTTGCTATTGTGAATATCCTTAACATCACTGAACTGCACACTTAAAAATCCTTAAGAGGGGCACTTGGGTGGCTCAGTTGATTGGGCATCTGACTTCAGCTCAGGTCATGTTCTCACAGCTTGTGAGGTCAAGCCCCACATTGGGCTCTGTGCTGACAGCCTGGAGCCTGCTTCAAATTCTGTGTCTCCCTGTCTCTCTGCCCCTAACTCACTCATACTCTGTCTCTGTCTCTCTGAAAAATAAACATTAAAAAAAAAATCTTTTTTACTAAAAAAAAAGTCCTTAAGGTAGTAACTTTTATGTGTATTTTATTACAAGTTTAAAAACTATGTTCCGAAGACTACAGAAGACTGAGCCTTTTCATAAAATACTAAGCAGCTGTGCTCATTTTGACTATTTGATGGTTTCATGTCAATGATAAGATTTAGTTAGAAAAGCAGTGGTTGGGAAAATTGCCGGCACCATATTTTTTTTTAAGTCTTAATGTCTTTGAAAAAGTAGTGAAAATTGCTAATATAATTAAACCTCAACCCTTGAGTACACGTCTTTTAAATATTCTAGGTGGTGAAATAGCAAGTACGGAAACTGCATTTCAGAACAATCTGAAGCAGAGATTATAAGCAATAATGATACATTGGTCATTGAGGAAAAATGTAACATTTTGACTTGGGAACTCAACCTTAGGATGTCATTTTTACTTGAAGGAATCATTGACATTTTTCTGAAAACTGCCCTCCTCACATTTCCATGAAAATAAAGATATTTATTACCAATGATAAAATGAGCTTTCTAAAAAAAATTCAGATTTTGGAAAACTTATATCTGAGACCAAGTTTGATAGCATCTTACTACTAGACCTCTGGTCAGCTCAGTGAAAATGAGTTTGGTCATTTAAAAAAAATTTTTACAGTAGGCTCCATGCCCAAAGGGGGGCTTGAACTCAACCCTGAGATCAAGAGTCAAATGCTGAACTGACTCATCCAGCCAGGCACCCCTGAATGTAATTTTTGATGTATGTCAATATTTGGAAGATCTGCATAAGTTAGTGAACCAATGTTTTCTGATGACTGATGCATGTTGATAAGAGATTATTGAAAATGCCAGGTAAACCAAATGGATTTCGATAGAAGAATGCAAAAAGATACCTATCATGTCAAGCTTCCATGTTGCAACTAACCTTTAGGGAACACTGTCAGCTTTTGGTGCAGTGTCCAAGAAGAATATTATGCTATTATCTGAAAAAGCTGGAATAAAGCTCTTGTGCACATAAGCCATCTATGTGTGTGAGATGGGATTTCCTAATACACTTAAACCATGGCATGGCTCAACAACAAGCTGAATGCACAAGTAGGTAGGAAATTCAAGGGTCTTCTATCAAGTCAGACATTAAAGAGATTGGCAGAAATGTAAAACAAGGCCAGACTTTTAATAATTTTGTTTGGATATATATTTTTCATAAAAATGCTATTTATGTAACCATGTAATAGGTTTACTTTTAAACAAAAACACTTGTTAAATGTTTGAATTTTTCATGGAATAAATATTGACATATCTCAATTCCTCAGTTTTTTAAGATGGTTTAAAAAATCAGTGATTACAGTGGTGATTAAGGAGCAAGCACAGATGGATATGGTTAGTCTTTTTTTAAATTTTTTATTTTTTTTGAGAGAGCATGAATGGGGTAGGGGCAGAGAGAGAGGGAGACAGAATCCCAAGCAGGTTCCATGCTGTCAGCACAGAGCCTGATGTGCTGCTCGAACCCACGAACCCTTGGATCATGACCTGAGC
The DNA here is from genome assembly GCF_018350155.1 of Leopardus geoffroyi. NCBI lineage: Eukaryota > Metazoa > Chordata > Mammalia > Carnivora > Felidae > Leopardus > Leopardus geoffroyi. The sequence continues at coordinate 64,747,031 of NC_059341.1, forward strand.
CGAAACCAAAAGTAGGACGCTTAACCACTGAGACACCCAGGCACCCTGAATGTATTCAGGCTTGCATCATTCCCAAAAGTCAACACTAACTTTCAAATATTTCAAAAAACTAGTATAGTGTAAAACAGGGTTGTATATAAGGTTGCATGTAACAATGTTGAATGGCTGCTTTTGTTATTTAATACTTTTCATATTAGGAGTGCCTTTTACAATGTTAAAGCTAGAACCTTATTATAGGTACCAATGAACATTCTATGACAATGAATTTTCAAAGGACAGGAGAGAGTAGCCTGCATAAACAACTAAAATTAGTAAAAAGATAAATTCAGTCTTTTAGGTGTTTGAAGCTCTGAGCAGTGTGTCTAAAATATTCTTAATGCATAATACAGCAAAAGACAAACCCTCAATGAAAGAAAGACCAATGAAATTTCTTCAGGAAGAAGGGAACTGAAAATAGAAGTGAGATGCAAGAGTGAAAGGTCAAAGAAATCAGATATTCATCTAAAGAATGACTACAGAAAGAAAGCATTAATAAAACATTTTAAAGGAAAAAGCAAAAAAATCCATCTGACTGGTAACATTGGGCAGCATGTTACATATACCTTAGTTCCTGGAAATGGAAATTTGCAAGTGTTAAATACCTATAATGTATGAAGCTCTGTGGAAAGTATGGTACTACAACAGAAGCTGCAAAGAGGAGTAAAGCAAGTTTTTCTAGGGAATTTCCAATCTGGAAGATGAGAAAAAGCAAGTGTCCAAATGTCAGTTGATATTTACGAGGGGCATAAATGTTAAAAGATGAAATACAATTACAGAAATTTTCTTACTTTGGAATGCCTTATATTACCTTACCACAGCCAGGTTAGTACCTTCTCTTGCCTTTATCTAGATGGAAGTGGCCAAAACTACTAGTCTTCCCAATTAATTTTTATCGGAGTTTCTTTTCAAGATAAGGGTCCAGAGAAAGCACAAATAATATGTTGTTATTACAGTAGAAGCATAAATAATGTTGGTTTGTTACTATTTCCAGGTTTAAAGGAGTGCATTCAAGGTTCATTTTCTTCCAACTCTAGATGTTTAAAAATAGAACTCAGAAGTATTCAAAACTCTCCTGTATCCAGTTTAGACTACAGAGCAGAGATTATGGAGTATGAATCAGGACTGCAGCGAAACTATAGTTAAATAAAGACTATCATATCAAACAGCCATCAGGACTCGAAAGGCTTCTGAAATAGTCAAGAAAGCAAAACTTGAGACTGAATGTCAGATTATTTTACATCAAGATTGGGAAGGTGCCCTGAAAAGGGTGTGAATACACCTTGAAGAAAGCTTTGCTGAGGAAGGTTAAGTGATACAAGCTGATAGCATTTCGATAGTCCTAGTAAACCTAGTAATCCTAGTAAACCTGCTGTAGATACAGGTAACCAGAAGGTAATCAATGAGCTTAATTGTTCAAAATGGTAGCCATTAGCCATATGTGTCTGTATTGAGCACTAGAATATAAAATGCACTAGACAGTTTGAACCTATGTTCCAAAGGAAGAGCCAATGGAACTTGATGGTAGATTGGATAAGGGAGAACAAGAGGGAGTAATGTTTTTTCTAGATTGTGCCACTGAGTAGGTAGAGAGGCCTGCCTTGCCTGTGTAACTAGGGAGTTGAAGTCTTTAGGCCGACCAGGAATTGATTACGTTAAGCCTGTGTTCAGTTTCCATAGAGCTTTTACTTGGAGGCCAGCCTGCAAGGCAACAGTCTTGAATAAATTAACCCACACCTCTTAGTGGTTGAGTCAACTCAGCATAACTTTTAGAAAGGAATGGACTTGTACTCCGAACACCATTTTCACAGACATGATTATTTTCATAGCTGATATTTCAGGGTAAATTTCATAAAACAAATTGAGGTTTAATTTGAAATCTTTGTAGTTTCTCCCAACTTTTGCTTTGCCTAAGTAGAATGGATTTGTCTATGAGATAATTGTTGTTGTTTTTAATAGCAAGAAACAGACCATTGACCTGAATTGAAAGAGTTGGAAGGAGCAGGAAAGGAAATTGAGCATTTTCTTTTCTAAGTCCTTTTCAGTCACTTCCTTCCTGTCTTCTATTATCTGATCTCTCTGTAACTACATGTTGATAACGTTTGAGATTCTAGGCTGTTGTAATTGTGGGGATTTGATGATCAGAACTGTTCCTGTCACTTTGGGGACATTTTAGATGTGTTAAATTCCATTGGTCATTGGGAATTTGCCTGCTCTGATTGCTTTGAATTGCATATCCAAAATGTGGCTCCTACGTTGTTATTATTTTCTAGACCCCAAACACTTTTAATTATTTTTAAGACCTCATACCAAATGTAAAACATATACTTACTCATGACTGAATGGGCTGAGCAAAATATTAACTTCCTATGCATGGGGAGAATTAACTCCGTTCCTTTTGGATGCTTCAAAGAATCTTGTAGGAAACAAAATGTGTGGATAGTTAAGTTTTGTGCTCATACTCAAGTATGCCCTTTAGACCTTTACTCACTGCCTGTCATGAATGATTATTTAGTATTCATAGTAAACCAGGAAGTTATATTGTCCTTGTTATACATATAAGAAAACTGAGTTACAGAGAAATAAGGTCAAACAGCTTTAAAGTAATAAAGGAGCACCTAAGAATTAATGTAGTCATCAAAGAACTTCTAATTTGGTCCAAAACACCAAAATCGGTGATTACAATACATTCCTTACCAAGGAACGTTTCATTACATGATAGTTACGAACATTTGCCCTTTCTCCAGTATTAGAAGTGCTGGATTAATTTGCTTGAATATGTCTGCTATGTAATCCCAATATACTACTCCCACAGACGGCCCTTCAGCTTCCACCTCTGTTTGACTTTGCACTTATAATTCCTAGAGGCCTTGAGCTTCCCCCCCCCCCCGCCCGCTTCACCTTGTGTCAGTGTGACCTTAACTTCCCTTACTCTTCCCTTCATTTGTGATTTAGTACTATATACCAACTTCATAGATTTGGAACATACTATCATGTGTTTATCCTTTTGCAGACTGAAACTCATTGTTAGATTCCTCCATCAGGTACTGACACTATGTAAGGCTTAAAACATTATGTCACAGTTCATAAGTTTCAGAGATCTGGGTGTGCTGGGCTGAGTGCCTCCTTTAGGTCTCTCACAAGGCTGAATCATGGTTGTTGGTTGGGACTGTAGTTTCATCTGAAGGCTTGACTGAGGAAGGATCCACTTCCAAGCTCATGCATGTGATTGTTGTCAGGGTTCAGGTGTTTCAGGCTTTTAGACTGAGTGCTTCTGTTCCTTGCCAGCATTGGCCTGCAGCTTCCTTCAGTTCTTTGCCATGCTGGTTTCTCGATAAGGCAACCTACAACATGGCAGCTGACTTTCCTCAAAGCAATAGAACATGAGTGTGAGAAAGAGCAGGCAAGAGGAAAGTCACAGTCTTTTTGTTACTTAATTTCAGAAATGACATCCTGTTGTTTTGTTATATTCATTTTTTAGAAGTGAGTCACAAATTTCCAGCCCACATTCAAGGAAAAGGGGTTTAGGGGTCACTAGGGACCATCCTAGAGGCTCCCTACCACAGTCTTTACTACATTAAGCCCTAAATTCTTTTGTTGTATGGGAATGGAAGCATGACCTTTCTGTTAGATTTAGGTAGCTCTGTATTTATTCCAGGGAAGCCTGGAATGGAAGTCTGGCTTCTTGGCCAAAATAAGAATAGACGATGATGCATATAGTTAAATGGTTACCTAACCTGGTTTTAACTCCCTGGTATATAGTATAAAACCCCTCAGTAAACTCATGCCTCAGCATCCCTGAGATTATAATATCTTGCTCCTATCTTGGTAGTTCATACTGCAAACACAAAGTATGTTCTGTGTGATTAACCAAGGGCCCTGGGAGCTGTGCCCTGAACCCTCCGATCTCTATCTGCCTGTGCTTTCCTTCCTGTACTGTATCCTTTACTTTTACTAAAGCCTTATATAAGCATATCCCCTGGAGTCACATCATCCCTTTGAGTGATCCAGTCCCATGTGATCATTGCAGTTAGGCTGGTCTGTCCCCACACTGTGCACTTCAGATATAGCCACTGTGTCTGAATCCCAACAGCATCCAGGTGGCTGTGGAAACTCCCAGCATTAGTCAAATAACCCATGGGGCTATGAAGAACCTCCTCAAATGCCTTTCCCTAAGGTCAGTTTTTCTGTGAGGGGAAGACCTCTTTCTATCCTGCTGCCCATGCCACTGTCCCCTATTGTTTCTTTATATAAAACCAGCTTGCTGAATTTTTATGTTGCTGTAGGAATGCTTATCATGTTATATTACAATTAATCTCAATCCCTAGACAGATTAGGAGCTTGAATGCAGGGACTCTGGCTTAATTTTATTTATATTCACAGTGCCTATTGTCTAGCACAATGCTGTGCAATAGCAATGAAATATGGGCCACATATGTAATTTTAAGTTTTCTAGTAGTCCAATTAAAAAGTGTAAAAAAACGTCACTGCACTGACAGTATGGAGACTGCTTGGGATGCTCTCTCCTCCTCTCTCTCTCTGCCCCTCCCCTGTTCTCTCTCTTTCTGTCTCAAAATAAGTAAAAGTTTTTAAGGGTAAAAAAATTGGTAAAATTAATTTTAATAATGTGTTTCATCTAACCAATATATTTAAACTATATTATCAACATGTAATATGAAAATTACTGAGATATTTCTTTTCTTTTGATATTGAGATTTTGAATTTTAGTGTTTATTTTATATTTACAGTACATCCTAATCAGATTAGCATTTCAGATTCTCAATAGTCATGTGTAGCCTGTCACCACTGAATGGGACAGTCAGGACATGTTAGCACATAAAAGGTGTTCAAGTATCTCTAGGTACATAAGAGGTACTTATTTTTAAAAAAAAATTTTTTTTTCAACGTTTATTTATTTTTGGGACAGAGAGAGACAGAGCATGAACGGGGGAGGGGCAGAGAGAGAGGGAGACACAGAATCGGAAACAGGCTCCAGGCTCTGAGCCATCAGCCCAGAGCCTGACGCGGGGCTCGAACTCACCGACCGCGAGATCGTGACCTGGCTGAAGTCGGACGCTTAACTGACTGCGCCACCCAGGCGCCCCATATTTTTTTAGAATTTACCAATTGCTATGCCAGCTTATTCCTTGACACTTAGCATATATTATCTCAATACACATACAGTCTTGAGACACAGGTATCATTATTCTCAGTGTTAAACAGAAAACCGTTTTTTTTCCACCATTGTATACCCAATTCTTGGCTTATTTTTAAGATATTTATTTTATGAATAAATGAATGACTATTGATGAGTGAACATTTGGGCTTAAATGTTCAAAAGTGAGTGACAGTCTCAAACCCAGCTCTCTGACTTCATCCATGGGCTCTTCACTCTCCTGCTATACTTCCTCTATGGACAGGTGAAAGAACTGATACGTTAATTAATAAGAAGCAAATTAATAAGAATCTGGAATTCTAGCCAAAATACAAGAATCCAGCATGTATCACTTACGTGAAGCACTTGTTGAATAACTAAATTATCTGTCAGAAACTGTTTAAAAGTGGGGTTATTAGGAAAAATATGTTAAAAGACACTTGTGTTATGTCAATGACTAATAAAAAATGAATTCTTATTGCAACCAACCTTATTATGTATATCATGCCACTAGAAACAGATGAGAATAACTCTTATTTTTATCTATTTTTTAGTTGAAGTATAGTTGACACACAATGTTAAATTAGTTTCAGGTGTACAACATAGTGATTTGACAAGTGCATACATTACGTTACAATCAAAAGTGTAGCTCCCATCTTGTGTATGGTTGTAAGTGTATCACCATACAACTCTATTATAAATACCACTGACTATATTCCCTATGCTGTACCTTTTATCCCCATGACTTATTCATCCCATGACTGGAAAGCCTGTACCTCCCACTCCCCTTCACCCATTTCACCCATTCCCCCCAACCACTGCCCCTCTGGCAACCATTAGTTCTCTATATTTATGAGTCTGTTTGTTCATTTGTTTTGGTTTTTAGATTCCACATATAAGTGAAATCATACAGTATTTGTCTTTCTTTTTCTTATTTCATTTTATTTCACCTTCTAGGTCCATACATGTCACAAATGGCAAGATCTTATTCTTTTTTATGGCTGAGTAATATTGGGCTCTGTGTGTGTGTGTGTGTGTGTGTGTGTGTGTGTGTATGACATCTTTATTCATTTATTGATAGACACTGCTGCTTCCATATTTTGATTATTGTAAATAATGCTGCAATAACCATAGGAACGCATATATCTTTTTTACTTTTTCTTTGGGTAAATACTCAATAATGGAAATGGATCATATGGTAATTCTATTTTATTTATTTATTTATTTATTTATTTATTTATTTATTTATTTATTTTTAAATTTGTTTATTTCTTAGAGTGCACAAGTGGAGGAAAGGGGGCAGAGGGAGAGAGAGAGACAAAGAGACAGAGAGAGAATCTTATGCTCCATGCCCAACACTGAGCCTTCCATGAGGCTTGATCCCACAACCCTGGGAGCATGACCTGAACCAAAATCAAGAGTCAGACACTCAACCAACTCAGCAACCCAGGTGCCCCTATTTTTAATTTTTTAGGAACCTCCATATTGTCTTCCACAGTGGCTATACCAATTTGCATTTCTGACAATAGTACATCCTCACCAACACTAATTGTTTCTTGTGTTTTTTATTTTAGCCATTCTAACAAATGTGAGGTGGTATCCTCTGAAGGTTTTCATTTACATTTCCGTGATGATGAGTGATGTTAAGCATCTTTTCATGTGTCTCTTGGCCATCTGTGTGACTTCTTTGGAAAAATGTCTATTCAGGTCCTCTGTCCATTTTTTAATCTAATCTAATGTGTGTGTGTGTGTGTGTGTGTGTGTGTGTGTGTGTGTGTGTGTTGAGTTGTATAAATTCTTTATATATTTTGGATATTAATCCCTTATTGGGTATATCATTTACAAGTGTCGTCTCCCATTCAATAGGTTGCCCTTTAGTTTTGTTGATGGTTTCCTTTGCTATGCAAAAGCATTGTATTTTGGTGTAGTCCCAATAGTTTATTTTTGCTTTCATTTCACTTGCCTGAGGAGACATATCTAGAAAAATGTTGCTAAGGCCAGTGTCAGATTACTGCCTATGGTTTTCTTCCAGATGTTTTATGGTGTCAGATTTCACATTTGGATCTTTTATCAATTTTGAGTTTATTTATATGTATGGTATAAGAGAGTGGCCCAGTTTCATTCTTTTGTAGGTAGCTTCCAGTTTCCCTAGCATCATTTATTGAAGAGACTGTCTTTTCCCAGAGAATAACTCTTTAAATAGCCTTTGAATTCGTATACTGCAATATCCCACAGACCTTCCTTTCATGAGCAAATTCTTGGATATGATTAAATGTGAAGCAGACAGAGAGGGACTGTTCATTCACCTGTGTAGCAGCTACAAACTGGCATAGTCCAGACAGGTCCAAACCAATACTAAATGACTAGCAGAATCTGTGTAGGGATTGCCCTATTTGGTTCGATAGGCTTTTAGGAACCTTGTTTATTGGTTAGTCAGGGAAATATCACCAGCTACCCCTACTCTGGCTTTGTATAGCAGCACTGGCCAATAGTTCTGTATCTACATGGTCTAACTGCAGCTGCTGGCCACCTGTGTCTATTGAGGAACTGAATTTTAAATTTTACTTAATTTTAATTAATTTAAAGTTAAATAGCTACATGTGACTATTTGACCACATATTTCTTCTTGGATAATACAGTGTTACAGGGTGGGTGGAAGATTTCCACAGATGTATCTCTCTGTCACTGGGATCCCCATAGGCTTGTGGGAGTTATCAGTGGCACCCTGGTAGAGCCTGTCTGAGGCCTTATCTGAGTTCCCCTATGGGCTGATTCAGCACCTAGTTGCCCTCTTGCCTCCTGACGATAATTCTTCCTACCTCTAGGACATGGACATATAACAATGGGTATATCTATGTGTAGCTTAGACATCTGCCTTTGAACAATTTCCTTTCTTTTATAGAGTAAGATTTGTCATCTTGATATCCTGTAGAACTTTGGTCCATTTCTTTGATGATATTATGCTAACGAGATAGACCTGACAAATAGGAAAAAAAGTAAGCATTCTGTAAGACTTAATAAAACACACACATGCCAGAGGATGGGAAATAAATGTAAAAAAATTCAAGGACTGCCACATTAGTGAGATTTTGGGGGTCTGACTATAGTCTGGCGCACAAGTTGTACCACTCACCACAAAGAGGCACAGTGTTTGATGAACCTCTTTGGGGTCGTGGGTAACATACACCATAAATGGATGTGTTGCCCTAAGTAATTTATAAAGTAATTCACACAACTCCACCTTTATATGAGGCCACAAGCAAGAGAAGGCTCTATACCATGCTCAGGCTATGGTGCAAGTCATCTGCCCCGCTGGCCTAATGGCCCAGGGAGTCCAATGGTACAGGGAGGTTTGGTGCTGTATGAATCCTCTCCAAAACCACCCCCCCCTTTTTTTTAAAAAGGGGAATTCTAGCAAAAACCCCTAACATCATGCCCTCTTTTGTTGACAAGTATTCTCCATTTGGAAAAAGGGATCCTAGATTGCTACCAGGCCCTGTTCTTAGGACATAAATTGACTATGCTGAACTGTGCATCATGAATGGGGTATTCTCTGATTCACAAAACTATATAATTGGGTTGGTGCAGCAGCATTTCATTGTTACAGGAAACAGTATATACATGGCCAGTCCAAGCAGCTCTTTTTTTTTTTTTTAATGCTTTTTTACATTTATTTGTTTTTGAGAGACAGAGAGAGACAGAGCACAAGCTGGGGAGGGGTGGAGAGAGGAGGAGACACAGAATCCGAAGCAGGCTCCAGGCTCTGAGCTGTCAGCACAGAGGCCGATGTGGGGCTCGAACTCACAAACCATGAGATCATGACCTGAGCCGAAGTTGGACGCCCAACCGACTGAGCCCCTCAGGCGCCCCCAAGCAGCTCTTAAGGCATAATTAGAATATATAAGCAAGTCACCTCAGTGTTCTGTCATACCTCAGTCCACACATATGGCCGCATGAGGAGTGAATGAAAAGAAAGAAAGTAGGGTCTTGGTTTATGAATTGGGTTTGTTTAGTATACTGACTCCAGCCAGAACTATTTTATAGCCCTACTTAGAAATGTTACTAAATGACAGTGATAAAGCCAACCTTGTTATAGCCTGCCACCAGGAACAGATGAGAATAGTTCTTTTAAATGACTTTTGAGTTACTTATACTGAAATACCCCACGGCCTTTATAAGAGCAGATTCTTGGATGTGATTAAATGTGAAGCAGAGATGAAGTACTGGTTCATTCACCTTTATAGCATCTACAAACTGACTAGTCTAAACAGGCAAAAAAACCAACAATAAATAACTATCAGAACAGAATTCCCTATCTGGTTTGATAAACCTATTAAGCAAGTACGAGAGTGACTGACAAGCCACTACATCTGGTTATCAACTTTGGACTTTGGTGGATAGGTATCCTGATGTATGAATTAACATTGATTCATGGACAGGGGCTAATGGGTTGACTTGCTGGTCAGAAACAGTATATCCAGTACTGTGGGTGTCAGTCAACCTCTTTCACCAGCCACCCTGGTGTTTGCTTACTAGGCCTATCCATAAAGTGAGATGGCAGCAGGGAAGTAGGCTCTGCGTGGACCTCCCCTCACTTCTGCCTCTGCTGGGTACCCGCGTGCTGTGAGTCAAAGCCATGCTAAGTTCCAGACAGAGCACACCATTCTCCAAGGAACTGATGAGCTACTTGGAGGCAGGTGAGTACATTGGACACTTTGCATCATGGAAGGAGCAGCAGTTTGTTCTCCTGGGCATAGAAACATATTTCAGAAATGAATTAACCTTTTTCTGCCCCAAGCGCTCCACCAGCACTAAGCAGAAGACCATACTCATTGCCATTTATGTTCCATACAAATCACTTCAGACCAAGGAACTTGTTTATATGGAAGGACATAATGGAATGGAATGACACTCACAGGATACACCAACATTATCACAAGCTCCAACAACCCAAAAGCATCTGGCTTGACAAAATGGTAGATTGGCCTGCTAAAAATCCAGTTACTACATTAGCTGAAAGAAAATTACCTTACAGGATTAAGATGCTGTTTTACAGGATGAATAATTGACTTAAATCAGTAGACAGCAAGTATACCTTTCCCTCGTAGCTAAATATATGAGCCCAGGAACCAAGGGGTGGAGGTCAGGGATGGTCCTATTCAGTCTTTTCCTTGTCTTTTAAAAATTGAGATGTGGGGCACCTGGGTGCCTCAGTTCGTTAAGTATCCAACTTCTGCTCAGGTCATGATCTCACTTTCGAGCCCTGCATTGGGCTCTCTGCTGTCAGCATGGAGCCTGCTTCAGATCCTCTGTTCCCCTCTCTCTCTGTCTCTCACCTACTTGTGCTCTCTCTCTCAAACATAAATAAATATTTAAATGTAAGTAAATAAAAATTGAGGTGTAATGCACATTTACATAGTGTACAATTAATTAATTATATTTTTGAGAGAGAGAGAACAAGCAGGGGAAAGGGTCAGAGGGAGAGAGAGAGAGAATCCCAAGCAGGCTTCATGCCCAGTGCAGAGTCCAACATGGGACTCGATCCCACAAGAGTCACTCAACTGACACTCAACTGACTGAGGCACCCAGGCACGACACCATGAAGTGATTTTCTTTAAAATATATTCACAAAGTTGTGCAACCATCACCACTATCTGATTCTAGAACATTGTCATTATCCTTAAAAGAAAGCCTGTACCTTTAGTGGTGTCCCTCCATTTCCCTTCCTCCGAGCCCTAGGTAATCACTCATCTACTTTCTGCCTCTGGGTTTGCCTATCCTGCATATTTCTTATGAATGAAATGATATATAATATGTGGCCTTTGTAGCTAGCTCCTTTCATTTGGTATGATGTTTTAAAGGTTCATTCATGTAGAATGTATCAGTACTTTATTCCTTTTTATGGCTAAATGATATTCCATTGTATGGCCTTTCACTTTTATCTGTTTTTTTTTTTTTTTTTTTTTTTTTTTTTTTTTAAGTAAGCTCTATGCTCACGGGGCTTAAAGTCACAACTCTGAGATCAAAAGCTGCATTCTCCACCAACTAAGCAATTATTTTTCTGAACTATAGCTCATTGATCTCTTGCATTAATGGATTTTAAAAGGAGAATTCTTTAAAGGAAAAGTGGAAATTGAGGTTATTTGCTTTAATTCTTTGTTCCAGGATAATCTTGCCCAGGAATATAAAGAATACATAACTTCACTATTTGCTTTAGGATGTGCTTGCCAGTCAGTGTATCTGGGAAGATCATCTGTAGGAACATTTGCTATTAAGATAACAGCTTGCTCACCTGGAAAAAAGCTTGCTTCTCTGACAACAGTTTACTTATCGAAAATTACTTTAAATCCTCACTTTGCTGTCATAAACTTTGCCAGTTCCAACCAGGTCTCTGTCTAGAAGGATCTTCTTTAAACCACTAAAGTCTAGACCTTCAAAGCCTTAATCCTTAACCCTTCCTTAATCCACCCTCCTCCCCTCCTTCCCAGTCACAATTGAGTCAAGGTGGCACTGTCCTCTCCTGCAGTAAATTTAATAAACTCAACTCTCAACTTTGAATAGATTTCTCTGGTGGTCTTATGCAAAGTTGACAAAATTTGACAAAAATGACAATGACTGGGCATTTTTTACAATTTGTAGGTAAACAAAATTCTCTTGTCAAACAGACTCTATGATCTAATCTTAGTTTCATATCTTACTTTCATTTTTTTCTTAGTTCACTTACCTATTTTTTTTTAAGTTTATTTATTTATAATCTCTACACCCAACATGGGGCTTGAACTCACAACCCCGAGATCAGGAGTCTCATACTCTACCAAGCCAGCTAGGTACCCCTAACTGCTCACTTATCTAAACCAAATTAAAATGACAATACTTGTTTTGAGCCAACCAAAATAATAAAGATCTGTGGACATTGTTAAAATCAGATTTTTAATTTCCCAAGTAATTATTACTAGGCTGTCAATACAGGGTAAATATTTTTAATCAATATTAAGACTTGTATCTTCTAAGTACAGAAGCTACACAGTTACCTCTGATTTTGCGTCTATAGTATATCTAGTTCCTTTAGCTTAATGTGGTAATTTATGGGAAATAAAATGTGGTTGTGTTTGTTACACTTTGAATCTTCAGAGTGGTGTTTTAAAATATTTTTTTAATGTTTATTTTTGAGAGAGAGAGTGTGTGAGTGGGGGAAGGGAAGAGAGAGAGAGAGACAGACAGACAGACAGACAGACAGAATCCAAAGCAGGCTTCAGTTTCCAAGCTGTCAGCATGGAGCCCAATGTGGGGCTTGAACTCACAAACTAGAGATCATGATCTGAGCCAAAGTCAGATGTTTAACCAACTGAGCCATCCAGGCAGCCCAATATTGATTTATTTTTGAGGGAGAAAGAATAAGTGAACAGGGGAGGGGCAGAGAAAGAGGGGGACAGAGGATCCAAAGTGGGCTCCACGCTGACATCAGATAGGCTGATGTGGGGCTCAAACTAACAAACCTCGAGATCATGACCTGAGCCAAAGTTGGATGCTTAACCAACTGAGCCACTCAGGTGCCCCAGAGTGATATCTTTAGATAAAATATTAGAGTAAAAATATTATCAGCCCTCTGCATAAAGTCTTCATTGACTTGGCATTGCTCTGAAGGTAATTTCAATGTTCTTCATCCAAGTGAAAGGCACTGCATTGGCTCTTGCTGTAGTGTCAATTTTCAGGTCTCAACACTCCCCATCTCTCTCACTGTTTCCCAACACCCAAGGTTCTCTCCTTTCTTTGAACACCCCCAATTCCTCTGACATTGAAGGCCATCACATTTGCAGTTCTATTTCCTGGAACATTCCCCTTGTCTTCAACATTTCCTTCTGCTCCTCTAGGTCGCATCTTTTAGGTGTCAACTTAAATAGCACTTCCTGGGATGCATCCCAAGGCATCCCAGTCTAGATGGGATAGTCTTAGTCATAGTCTTCTTTGCACTCCACCTTTTCCTTCCTAGCGCAAACCTCAGCTGTAAGGATATAACCATTTGTATGCTTATTCCATGTTGTGTCTCCCACTGGGCTCTAAGTTCTCTGAGGCACTTTGTTTACTGTACAGCACAGTGCCTTTCTCCTAGGAGTCCCTCCATAGATGCTTGTGGAACAGATGAATCAGTTTTTATTTTTATGTTTTTTAGAGAGAGAGCGCAAGCAAGAGAGGGGCAGAAAGAAGAGAGGGAGAGAGAATCTTAAGCAGGCTCCACACTGGTCATGGGAGAGAAACAATAAACTCTCAGAGCTTGATCTCATGACCATGAGATCATGACCTGAGCTGAAATCAAGAGTTGAATGCTTGGGTGCCTGGCTGGCTCAGTTGGTTGAGCATCCGACTTCAGCTCAGGTCATGATCTCATGGTTTGTGGGTTCAAGCCCCGCATCGGGTTCTCTGCTGTCAGCAAGGAGCCCACTTCAGATCCTCTATCCCCCCCACCCCCTCTGCCCCTCCCCCACTGGTGTCTTCTCTCTCAAAAATAAATACAATAATTAAAAAAAAAGAGTTGAATGCTCAACTAACTGTGCCACCCAGGCACCTTGATGAATCAATTTTTAAAACTCACTTTTCTACATAATTATTCTTTCAATATAGGAAAGTATGCTAAGTAAAATAATTTTTTTTTGCTAAGTTTTTTTTTTTTTTGCTAAATTTTAGACAAATTACAGTTACAACTTAGCTATGACTATATTAGGTAGAATGACTTGAAGGAGTTCCACTTTTGTGGACCTTTCATACAAGATCAAAGTCTGGAAGTCCCTCTGGGTGAGAAGATTGAGTGGCTTCCTGTTTTCTTGGGTTATCACTTTTGGTGACTTGCTCCCCTAACCAATGTCCTCTAGTTCCTGGCTGCCTGCTCATGGTAAGAGTCCAGTACTTCACCAGTTAGAACCTTCATGAAGTAAGGGAGGCTTATCAGTTTGAGCATGCTGGTGCCAAGACTCCCAGAAGTAGGAATAAAACAACCAAGATGTAAGTTTCTGCAGCATCTGGAGATATAAGTTCTCTTCCTTTAGTTTCTTCAACTATTAAAAAAAAAAAAACAAAACGACAAATTTAACTCCATAAGTTTTAAAGTTTTTTTGTTTTTTTGTTTTTTTTAATTCCCTGATTCTAAAGAGAGTAAGTCTATACAGGCAAATTGGGAAAATTCAAAAGAAATTTAAAATGACCTCAAATCCCACTATCTATAGGTGACAATGATCAATTCTTGGGTTATTTCAAATAGCTTGTGTTTAGGGCTACTTCCAGAACTCTAAGATGCAGTTTTGGGCTCAGTGAACATCCTTATAAGTTTACTTCGCTTCAGTCTCAATGGCTTTTTTGTAGCTCCTTGAATGTTAGAAATACTCTACCCCAGGGCCTTTGTACTTACTGTTCTTTCTGCCTGGAAAAATATCTCCTCAGATAGCTACATGGTACATTCCCCGACCCTCTTTGTATAGGCACTCAGATGTCACTGTGATAGTTAAAATTTATGTCAGTTTGACTAGATCATGGGATGCTCAGATATCTGGTTAAACTATTTTTGGGTATGTCTGTGAGGGTGTTTCCAGGAGAGATTAGCATTTGAATTGGTGAACTGAGTAAAGTGGTTTGCCCTTCTCAGTGTAAGTGAGTATTATCTAATCTGTGAAGGGCCTTATTAAAACAAAAAGTAGAAGGAAAGTTGGATTAGCTTTCTGCCTGACCTCATGAGCTGGGACATTGATCTCCTGCCTCTGCTGCTCCTTAGTTCTCAGGTCTTCAGACTTGGACTGGAATCTACCATCGTGTGTTGGCTGTCAGGCTATAGAGCTATACCATTAGCTTTTGTGCATCTCCAGATTGTACACATCAGATCTGGGGACTTCTCAGCTTCCACAATCATATGAGCTAATTAATACCTTATAATAAATATCTCTCTCATTCTCTCTCTCTTCCTATCCATCCATCCATCCATCCATCCATCCATCCATCCATCCTGCTTCTGTTTCTCTGGAAAACCCTGACTATTACAGTCACTTTTCAGAGACACTTTCCTAGGCCACACTATCCAAAGTACACCCTCATCCTTGGGGCTGATTTATTTTTCCTCCTAGTGTCTATCACAGTGTTTTGTTATATGATATGTTTATTAGCTTATTGTTTCTCTCCCTGCTAGAATTTAAATCTCTGCGAACAGGGCTTTGCCTTGTTTCTTGGTGCCTATTTTTATTTCTTTAAGAAAAACTTATATACCATTTTCTATATGCTAGGAAATGAGTGCTTTAAAATGCACTACCATGAGTGCTTTAAAAATATGAACTCATTTTGTCCTCATAATAATGTTCTGGGGTAGGTACTTCTCACTATCCTCCTTTTATAGATGGAGAAATGGAAGCACAGATTAGTAAAGTACATAGTCCAAGGTCACACAACTAGTAAGTGGCAGAACTGAGATTTGAACTGATTAAGTCTGATTCTAGAGTCTGTACTTTTGACCATGATTGTATGCTATGTAGAACAGTGCCAGGCATTATAGTAGGTATTCAATAAATGCTAGTTGGGTGAAAAATGCTTTCCTATGATTTTTCTTTGCACAGGTTCAGGCTAGTATTTTGTTTCAAGGCAAAAACTGCATCTCTGAATTCTGTATTTCAGGGCCGACATTGTCTCTCTCAGATAGTCACAACCTGACTATCAGCTAGTTGGAAGGTCAGGATGAAATCACTGCTCTCTGATTCTAAATCCTAGTGTATTCTTTGACTCCTACTAAATCTGGGATCACAGACCATTGGTGGGGGCATCATTCTAGCATATGAATCAGATCAAAAGATTTGGAAAAAAAAGTTTAAATTTTCTCTTCCGAAGGTAAATAAATATAAAATGAAAACAAGCAGGAGTGAATGTTGGCACACAATGCAAACCAACACAAAAATTTAAAGTAAAACTGGAACATATAAAACAACGTTTTGCCTGGGGTGCTCCCCATTAGCAATACTCCTGCCAGTCAAGAGAAGCACATTTACTCTCCTAGAAGTAAGACCCTAAGGAGAAGGTACTTCACTGGGAATTCTGGAAGGTGGAAGACTCACAGGGGACAGCCAGGGAGGAAACAAGAAAGAGTAAATAACCTGAGCCACAAAACCAAGAGTTTGGGCTGTTACAGTTCACAGTGTGAGTCTTACCTTGTTCTGCTTCCCCAGTGGCGGCAATGGAGAGGACATTGTAAACACTCAACCAAACAGTTGCCCCGTTTTGGATGATTTCACACTTACAGAAAATGAAAAATATGTGGCTTTTACATTCCCTGTCCTTTCCCTATTCCCTTCTTTCAGTTTTCTACCAAATCACTGGGAATCTTTTATTAGAGAGCTGTACTCACTTTATAGCTTGATTTTGTTTACCCTGGGGCCAAGGACAATTCCATCTGTTTAAAGAGGCAGAAGATAAGAAAATGTAAGTGACTCCTTGTCCTTGAGCCTGGCATGAAGTCTAGACAGTGGAGCAAATTTCAGGGTTAAGGGCCTTCAGGAGGGTGGCATTAATAAATACTTTACTCAAATTACTAAATGCTAAAGCCAACAACATTTTAAAATTTTAGTTAGGTAACTACCTGCTCTCTCTGTCTTGCAAATGTTTTAGACAGGTGTTAAGGAAGAGCCCTACTGGCTCAAACCAAGACTCTTCTTGAGTTAATTGCATGAAGTTGAAGAAAATTGAAAGATACTGTCGCACAGTGTGATTTCTTGTTTTTTTTCCCCTCATATTTATACCCATATTTTGTGAAACATTCCATTGCGCAGTAAGATTCCCACAGAAAACTTGTCTTATAATCCTTACTTACAGATGAGGACTCTTGAGATGACGAGGGGGTGTGTAATTTGTCCCGAAAACACACAGATGGCAAATGACAGCAACAGAACGTGAACACGGGCATCAAGATGAACACTGCCCTACACTGCTGCTTTGTATTTTCGAGTCATGAGTAAAGATAGATGCCTCCTAACTTGATTAACTTTTTACTCTTTACTTCTTTTTTTTACTCTTCTCTTTTTTACTCTTCTACTCTTTTTTACTCTTCTTCTTTTTACTCTTCTACTTCTTCTTCTTCTTTTTTTTAACGTTTATATTTGAGAGAGAAACAGAACGCAAGTGGCAGATGGACAGGGGAGGAAGACAGAATCCAAAGCGGGCTCCAGGCTCCCAGCTGTCAGCACAGAGCAGGACATGGGGCTGGAACTCATGAACTAGGAGATCATGAACCTGAGCTGAAGTTGGATGCCCCATTCTTCAGCAATTTTATACTGAGGGAGGATTCAAAAGAGAGGCAAGAATGTTCTAATTCCATAAGCTGCATTGTTACGTCTCCTGGAAAAAAGTTCCTTTTCATCTGAATATGGCTTTTGATTTCTTTTCCCCGTCTTTGTGAGTCAGTTTACTTTTGATGTTAAAAAATATTTTATTCATATAATTTTACAAAAGAAAATAAAAGAGCAACTATATTGCCAGAAACATTTCTGAAAAGTCTTATAAACTGATTTTAAAACAAAACAAAATCCTTTAATTTTATTATGGGTTTTCAGAATATATTTCAGCAAGGATTGCATTCATGAGCCAACCAAGAAGTAATTTGGAGCTGTGATAAAAATGATAAAAATACCTGTGCTCAAAAACTGCTTGGGAATTGAAAGGTAATCTCAGAGGACTAGGCTTTCATATGCTAAATAGAACAGGAGGAACAACGCAAATGTTCTTCATCTGGTGAATAGACAAAGCAAAACAAACAACATATGGTAAATTTGTACTATGGAATGTTATTCATCAGTAAAAAGTAATGAAGTGCTCATATAACCTGAAAGAACCTTGAAAAGATTATGCTAAATGAAAGAAGCCAGTCACAAAGTACTCCACAAAGTGTGGAGGGATTGGGGCGGGGGAGGGGGGGTCATAGGTAAAGACTACGTGGTTTCTATTCGAGGTGATGAAAATGTTCTAAAATTGATTGTGATGATGGGAGCATAATTGAATACACTAAAACCATTGAATTGCATACTTTACTTTTTAATTTAATTTAATTTTTTTTAAAGTAGGCTCCACATCTAACATGGGTCGTGAACTCACGACCCTGAGATTACAAATCCCATGCTCTACGGACTGAACCAGCCCGGCACCCCTGAATTGCACACTTTAAAAGGGTAAATTGGATGATATGTGAATTATACTTCAGTAAAGCTGTTTATTTATCTGTTGTGCTTAATCCTCTTTATCTGTTTGGTTCATCCCTCCACCCACCACTGCTCTGGCAACCGCAAGTGTGTTCTCTGTGTTTAAGAGTATATTTTTTTGTTTGTCTCTTTTTTGTCTTTGTTTGTTCATTTGCTTCTTAAATTCCACATTTGAGTGAAATCATACAGCCTTTGTCTTTCTCTGAATTGTAATGCCCCCGATTTCAAATCCAAGAGACCACCAAGGAGCCGATACTGATGCAAACGCACGAGGGCTTATTTGCAAGCTCGAGCTTGGGCCCAAGTATACCCGACACAGCGGAGCAGGGACTTGGACCCCTAGGTTAAAAGGTGTAGCAGTTTTATAGGGGCCAATGAGATTGTAACACACACAGAAAGTTGCATAGTCATGTTAGTCCACACACAGGTGGCCAATTGAATTACAATTTACCCTATAGTAACTGTTTGAACTAGCCTATCACTCTGGTCAGAATTGGCGCGCAAGTTTGGTGGGCAAAAGGCGGGGTTTACATTCTTTGGTGGTGAGGGGTTCCGTATTCCTATATGAGCCGGTCTCCAGTAAGGGTGTGCTCAGTGGCTTGACTAGGGTGGAGGAGTGTCTTAAGCAATAAGCAGGTCATGTGGGGGTTATGTATGAGATGGTGGGTGTAGCACAAAATGGAGTTAGTCTTGCTCTGCTTGTCCAGGGGTAAGGGATTTTTGTTAAATTCCTTGGGTCCCACATGAATTATTTCATTTAGCACTATACCATCTAGGTCTATCTGTGAGGGCCACTAGTAGGCAACAGGCTTGAACAATGGAGAGGTGAGCAAGGCAAAGGGCGCATGGTGACCACCAAGCTGAATACAAACAGGCTCATTAAGCAACCCACCTTGAAATGGCCACAGGCCCTAAATGACCAATGGACTGCTTACAATCAGTCACAGTTCCTAAGATTACCAAAAAAGGGAAGATTCCATATGTCCCCATACTCCCTTACTCAGCTCTTTAACTATGGACCCTCGCCACTGCCTTGTGGCAGACAATCTCTCCTTTGCTGTCCTGCCCGCTACTTTCTTGCAGTGTATTCAATAAATTTGTACCTCTTTCATTCTGTCTTGGATGAATCTTTCACTACCGGTGCTGCCAGCCCCCACCCAATCAGAGCACCCCACATTTGGTAGCCCGTATTAGGACCCTTTGTTAGCCTGGGACTGTCCCCAGATTCTCCAGGAATATCTTGGGACTTTCCCTCAGTGAACCAACTCTAGTACTCTTTGGGGAACTGACGAACTCCAGTGGAGGTTACCCCTCAGTAAGGATCCAAAGATCCAGGGGGGACCCACCAGACCACTCTTTCCTAGAAGGGTGAGGGATTTCCCTCTTTGCCCTTCAGAGGGATTCTTCCCTCCCTCTCCTTTCTTTCTTTGGCCTTTCCACAGTGTAACCCTAGTACTCCTCAGACTACTGAAGTTCTGGCCGGGTCATCTCACTCATGTGGTCCAAAGTCTGAGGCAACAGGTCAGACTGCCCAGGCGTGTGAGGGCAAAGGACTGCATTCCCCTCCTCTGACACTCCATCTGTAGCTTGTCTAGGATGAGTCTGCACACTCTACAGACCCAGTTGGGACACTTTCATGACACTGGCTGACTCTCAACTGCTGTGTTTCTTTTGCCACACCCCCCACTTTTCCTTCGTTCCTGGAGATCCAGCTGCCATCTTGATCTATAGGCAAAACACATTCTGACGTGTCTGAATGGTAAGTCCTCCCCATCCTTTCTCCAACCCAATTTGGCCACCTGGTGTTCAGCTTTCTGTGTTGCAGGGGATGCCCCAACAGGGATTAAAATTGCCCTTTGCTCTGACCCTCTCCTTGGGACACCCTAGTAGAGTCAGTTGTCTTGTATAAGGTCTGGTCCTTTTTCAGATCAGTGGGATGCCCTGACTGAAATCGTGACCACAAGTTGGAGCTCTGTTCCCTTTGGTGGGCCACCACTTTGGAAACCAGCAGCCAGACTTTCCCACTATGAGCACACCCCCTCTATTTCAGATTCTGTATGTGTATTCTTTGGACCTGCCCTTGGGCTGTATTCTTAAAAATGGGAACAAATTTGACCCCCAAGTTCCAAGGAAAAATGTCTCATCTTTTAATATAATGTTTCCTGGCCTCAAGACAAACTCCCAGATCAAGAGGTATGGACATTCATGGAACCCTTTCTTATAATTTACTTTACAGCTTGACCTCTTTTGCTGGAACTCCTCTAGATGGTCCGAGTTCCCATATATTCAGACCTTTATGGCTTTGTCCCCCAAATCGCAACCTTCGCAAAACATGTAGAATGTGTCTTGCTTGGTTTCGTGGCTCATCTGACACTGCGGACCTTCTAGATGACCTCTCTTTTCCTCCACCATCTTTCCCCTCCCCTCAAGGCACATGGACTCAGACCACCCACATTAGATTTCCCTATAGGTGTCCTAGGTAAAAATTGCCAATGGAGAACAAACTGATGGATTTTAGTGGACACAGATGCAACATAGTTGGTATTTAAAGCAAACTACAGTTTGTTGGTTTAACTAAAATAGATAGGTCTTTAGAGTTATCGACATTAAATATAAAACTTCTATTGTACCAGGGTTTACTAAAGGTTAAATGAGCTCATGTTATCTCTGTTGCAATTTGTCCGCAAAAAAAGATGGCTTAAAATAATGGTTAATTTTGTCTGTCTCAAAGTTCTCAGGGGTAATTGTTAAGATAGCTTTCAAAATCTTTGGTAACCTGAAACTTTGAGGTTTTGCTAAGTTAAATGATAAATTGGGTTGGATTCATTGGGAATCTAAGTCTTTTCCAAGTAAGATAATATACTGAAACATTAATTACTAAACATAAGGTTGATCTACTTTTGACTTCTTATTTCAGAGAAACTAAAGATACTTGGATCTATTGGAAAATGAGCTTTGCGCCTTACTGAAAATTTGTACTATGATAAATGTATGTTCCTAAAAATTATGAAATGTATTCAAAAATCTACCTAGTGTAATATGCTAGTGTACAATCCTAATGTAATAAACAGTTGGTTACTACTTACTTTTCAGTGGAGACGAAGGTTTCTAAGAGTTAAACTCCTGCTAAATGTCATTAAGACTGATGGCGATGATCAGGAAAGCAACTCTGTAGGTGGGAAAACAGGAGATGTGTAAGGAGGATAGAAGGAATGTGAATACATTTGTGTTGAGGGAAGAAGACAATTTTATCCTAAAATGAGGTGGGTTATTTAGAGAGAAAAGGCTTAGGACAAAATCGGAATGCAAAAGAAAGTTGTAGGTTTGTGAATGGAAATCTTTAGAAAAGAATTTTATGTGTGGTTAGGACAGACTAAGAATGAAATGAGTGGATTTTAAAAATACACTGGTGAGGCACTTGGTTGGCTCAGTCGGTTAAGTGTCCGACTTAGGTCGTGATCAAGTCAAGATCTCATGGCTCGTGGTTTCTAGCCCCGTGTTGGGTTCTGTGCTGACAGCTCAGAGCCTGGAGCCTGCTGCAGATTTCGGTCTCCCTCTCTTTCTCTGCCCCTCCCCCGCTCACACTCTGTGTGTGTGTCTCTCTCTCTCTCAAAAATAAATAAACATTAAAATTAATAAATAAAATCTTTTAAAAAACGTACACTGGTATAAGATTGAAACTCTTTACCCTCTGTTCAAAAGACAATGTTTTCTTGGATTGGTGGTCTGCTCTTGATAAGAAAATGTAAACAAAGGCGTTTATTTCTTTGTGCAGAAAACCAAAGCTTCTATACTTTGTCTTTATCAGGCCTTTGATTACTTAAGACAGTTAAAACCTCTCAATGTTAAAGGAGCTAAGTTTTGGTAAGAATTGTGTGGCTTTCTGGAGAATCTCTTATTGCCACCTTCATTATGTGTAAGTAATCCTATTTAGGCATGTGCTTTTAAAATTTCTAAGGTTTTTGAGGCACCTGGGTGGCTCAGTTGGTTGAGTGACGTCGGCTCAGGGCATAACCTCTCAGCTCAGGAGTATGAACCCTGCATTGGGCTCACTGCTGTCCCTCTCTCTCTGCCCCTGCCCCACTTGCACTCTCTCTCAAAAATAAACCTTATTTTTTTTTTAATTTTCTAAGGTTGTTAACAAACTTCCCTGAGATTTTAATTGTAAATGAAGTCCTTTTTTTTTTTTTTTTTTTGACTAATTAGGCTTGTTTATTTGGTATCTTATGTTCTGGTATAAGGTCATCGCTTGATATTCTGATTATTGAGGTGTTATGTGTCACAGAAATAACCAGATTTCCATATCTGATGCTTTTGCAAATGAGTTTTGTCATCAAGGAAAGTCATGAAAAGGACTTTTTTTTTTTTTTTTAAATAAATACAGGTATTTGATGTCTTTAAGATCATAAAATTGAACTGGGTGAGAATTTCCAGAACTAGCAAAAAAGCTGCAACCAAACAATTAGAATTGGTAATGTGGGTCTGAATGAATTGAGAAAGATGATTATAGTTTTTGTGACTCTTGGTTGAAACATTACAGGTTCTATAAAGATCGCTCTTCTAGATTGAGAAAATTTTCTGTTAAAATATCTGTGACTGGTTGGAGGGAAGATGGTGGCGTAAGAGGACGCTGGGCTCACCGTGTCCTGCTGATCACTTAGATTCCACCTACACCTGCCTAAATAACCCAGAAAACCACCAGAAGACTAGCAGAACGGAGTCTCCAGAGCCAAGTGCAGACGAGAGGCCTACGGAAGAGGGTAGGAAGGGCGGAGAGGTGGTGCATGCTCCACAGACTGGCGGGAGGGAGCCGGGGCAGAGGGGCAGCCCACTGGCCAAGCAGAGACCCCGAGTCTGGCTTGCAAAAGCGGAGGGGCCGGATGGAGTGTGTTCGGACAGAAAGCGGGACTTAACATCTGGAAGGTTATAAGTTAACAGATCTGCTCCGAGAGCGGGAGGGCTGGAGGACAACGGGAGGGAGAGTTGTTGAGCCCCGGATGACAGAGTTCACCTTGGTGGGGAACAAAGGCGCTCATCAGCGCCATCTCCCTCGCCCATCCCCCAGCCAAAATCTCAAAGGGAATCAGTTCCTGCCAGGGAACTTGCTTGCACCGCGCAAACACCCAAAGCTGTGCTTCTGCGGATCCATCCCTCTGGCGGCGGGTCTGACTCTCTCCCGGGGCCGCAGGGCCCCTCCTGAAGAGGATCACCCAAGGATAAGCGAGCTGAGTCTGCCCCTTCTGCCCCTGTGCACCTTGCCAATCAACTCCAGCTAATACCCCAGATCCCCAGCACCAAAACCTGGCAGTGTGCTAGTAGCCCAGACGGGCCACGCCACCCCACAGTGAACCCCGCCCCTAGGAGAGGGGAAGAGAAGGCACACACCAGTCTGACTGTGGCCCCAGAGTTGGGCTGGGGCAGACATCAGGTCTGGCTGGGGGCAGACATAAGGTCTGACTGCGGCCCTCCCCACCAACGCAAGTTATTCAAGACAGCACAGGGGAGGTGCCCTGCAGTTCCGCACCACTCCAGGGACTATCCAAAACGACAAAACGGAAGAATTCCCCTCAAAAGAATCTCCAGGAAATAACAACAGCTAATGAACTGATCAAAAAGGATTTAAATAATATAACAGAAAGTGAATTTAGAATAATAGTCATAAAGTTAATCGCTCGGCTTGAAAACAGTATAGAGGACAGCAGAGAATCTATTGCTACAGAGATCAAGGGACTAAGGAACAGTCAGAAGGAGCTAAAAAATGCTATAACGAGCTGCAAAATAAAATGGAGACAACCGTGGCTCGGATTGAAGAGGCAGAGGAGAGAATAGGTGATCTAGAAGATAAAATTATGGAAAAAGAGGAAGCTGAGAAAAAGATAAAAAATTCCAGGAGTATGAGGGGAAAATTAGAGAACTAAGTGATGCACTAAAGAGAAATAATCTACGCATAATTGGTATTCCAGAGGAGGAAGAGAGAGGGAAATATGCTGAAGCTATACTTGAATAAATCATACCTGAGAACTTCCCTGATCTGGGGAAGGAAAAAGGCATTGAAATGCAAGAGGCACAGAGAACTCCCTTTAGATGTAACTTGAATCGATCTTCTGCATGACATATCATAGTGAAACTGGCAAAATACAAGGATAAAGAGGAAATTCTGAAAGCAGCTAGGGATAAACGTGCTCTAACATATAAAGGGAGACTGATAAGACTCGTGACGGATCTCTCTACTGAAACTTGGCAGGCCAGAAAGGAATGGCAGGAAATCTTCCATGTGATGAACAGAAAAAAATATGCAGCCGAGAATCCTTTGTCCAGCAAGTCTATCATTTAGAATAGACGGAGAGATAAAGGTCTTCCCAAACAAACAAAAACTGAAGGAATTCGGCACCACTAAACCAGCCCTACAAGAGATTCTAAGAGGGATCCTGTGAGACAAAGTACCAGAGACATCGCTACAAGCATGAAACCTACAGACATCACAATGACTCTAAACCCATATCTTTCTATAATAACACTGAACATAAATGGACTAAATGTGGCAACCAAAAGACATAGGGTATCAGAATGGATAAAAAAACAAGACCCATCTATTTTCTGTCTACAAGAGACTCATTTTAGACCTGAGGACACCTTCATTTTGAAAGTGAGGGGATGGAGAACTATCTATCATGCTACTGGAACTCAAAAGAAAGCTGGAGTAGCCATATTTATATCAGACAAACTAGACTTTAAATTAAAGGCTGTAACAAGAGATGAAGAAGGGCATTACATAATAATTACAGGGTCTATCCATCAGGAAGAGCTAACAATTATAAATGTCTATGCGCCGAATACGGGAGCCCCCAAATATATAAAACAATTACTCACAAACATAAGCAACCTTATTGATAAGAATGTGGTAATTGCAGGGGAATTTAACACTCCACTTACAGAAATGGATAGATCATCTAGACACACAGTCAGTAAAGAAACAAGGGCCCTGAATGAGACATTGGATCAGATGGACTTGACAGATATATTTAGAACTCTGCATCCCAAAGCAACAGAATATACTTTCTTCTCGAGTGCACATGGAACATTCTCCAAGATAGATCACATACTGGGTCACAAAACAGCCCTTCATAAGTATACAAGAATTGAGATCATACCATGCATACTTTCAGACCACAATGCTATGAAGCTTGAAATCAACCACAGGAAAAAGTCTGGAAAACCTCCAAAAGCATGGAGGTTAAAGAACACCCTACTAAAGAATGAATGGGTCAACCAGGCAATTAGAGAAGAAATTAAAAAATAGATGGAAACAAATGAAAATGAAAATACAACAATCCAAACGCTTTGGGATACAGCGAAGGCAGTCCTGAGAGGAAAATACATTGCAATCCAGGCCTATCTCAAGAAACAGGAAAAATCCCAAATACAAAATCTAACAGCACACCTAAAGGAAATAGAAGCAGAACAGCAAAGACACCCCAAACCCAGCAGCAGAAGAGAAATAATAAAGATTAGAGCAGAAATAAGCAATATAGAATCTAAAAAAACTGTAGAGCAGATCAATGAAACCAAGAGTTGGTTTTTTGAAAAAATAAACAAAATTGACAAACCTCTAGCCAGGCTTCTCAAAAAGAAAAGGGAGACGACCCAAATAGATAAAATCATGAATGAAAATGGAATTATTACCACCAATCCCTCAGAAATACAAGCAATTATCAGGGAATACTATGAAAAACTATATGCCAACAAACTGGACAACATGGAAGAAATGGACAAATTCCTAAACATCCACACACTTCCCAAACTCAATCAGGAGGAAATAGAAAGCTTGAACAGACCCATGACCAGCAAAGAAATTGAATCAGTTATCAAAAATCTCCCGACAAATAAGAGTCCAGGACCAGATGGCTTCCCAGGGGAGTGCTACCAGACGTTTAAAGCAGAAATAATACCTATCCTTCTCAAGCTATTCCAAAAAATAGAAAGGGAAGGAAAACTTCCAGACTCATTCTATGAAGCCAGTATTACTTTGATTCCTAAACCAGACAGAGACCTGGTAAAAAAAGAGAACTACAGGCCAATATCCCTGATGAATATGGATGCAAACATTCTCAATAAGATACTAACAAATCGAATTCAACAGCATACAAAAAGAATTATTCACCATGATCAAGTGGGATCCATTCCTGGGATGAAGGTCTGGTTCAACATTCACAAATCAATCAACATGATACATCATATTAATAAAAGAAAAGATAAGAACCATATGATCTGTCAATCGATGCAGAAAAGGTCTTTGACAAAATTCAGCACCCTTTCTTAATAAAAACCCTTGAGAAAGTCGGGATAGAAGGAACATACTTAAACATCATAAAAGCCATTTATGAAAAGCCCACAGCTAACATCATCCTCAATGGGGAAAAACTGAGAGCTTTTTCCCTGAGATCAGGAACACGACAGGGATGTCCACTCTCACCGCTGTTGTGTAACATAGTGTTGGAAGTTCTAGCATCAGCAATCAGACAACAAAAGGAAATCAAAGGCATCAAAATTGGCAAAGATGAAGTGAAGATTTCACTTTTTGCAGGTGACATGATATACATGGAAAATCCGATAGACTCCACCAAAAGTCTGCTAGAACTGATACATGAATTCAGCAAAGTCGCAGGATACAAAATCATTGTACAGAAATCAGTTGCATTCTTATACACTAATAATGAAGCAACAGAAAGAGAAATAAAGAAACTGATCCCATTCACAATTGCACCAAGAAGCATAAAATACCTAGGGATAAATCTAACCAAAGATGTAAAAGATCTGTATGCTGAAAACTATAGAAAGCTTATGAAGAAAATTGAAGATATAAAGAAATGGAAAAACATTCCATGCTCATGGGTTGGAAGAATAAATATTGTCAAAATGTCAATACTACCCAAAGCTATCTACACATTCAATGCAATCCCAATCAAAATTGCACCAACATTCTTCTCAAAGCTAGAACAAGCAATCCTAAAATTCATATGGAACAACAAAAGGCCCCGAATAGCCAAAGTAATTTTGAAGAAGAAGACCAAAGCAGGAGGCATCACAATCCCAGACTTTAGCCTCTACTACAAAGCTGTAATCATCAAGACAGCATGGTATTGGAACAAAAAGACACATAGACCAATGGAATAGAATAGAAACCCCAGAACTAGACCCACAAACGTATGGCCAACTCATCTTTGACAAAGCAGGACAGAACATCCAATGGAAAAAAGACAGTCTCTTTAACAAATGGTGCTGGGAGAACTGGACAGCAACATGCAGAAGAATGAAACTAGACCACTTTCTCACACCATTCACAAAAATAAATTCAAAATGGATAAAGGACCTGAATGTGAGACAGGAAACCATCAAAACCCTAGAGGAGAAAGCAGGAAAAGACCTCTCTGACCTCAGCCTCAGCAATTTCTTACTTGACACATCCCCAAAGGCAAGGGAATTAAAAGCAAAAATGAATTACTGGGACCTTATGAAGATAAAAAGCCTCTGCACAGCAAAGGAAACAACCAACAAAACTAAAAGGCAACCAAAAGAATGGGAAAAGATATTTGCAAATGACATATCGGACAAAGGGCTAGTATCCAAAATCTATAAAGAGCTCACCAAACTCCACACCTGAAAAACAAATAACCCAGTGAAGAAATGGGCAGAAAACATGAATAGACGCTTCTCTAAAGAAAACATCCGGATGGCCAACAGGCACATGAAAAGACGTTCAATGTCATTCCTCATCAGGGAAATACAAATCCAAACCACACTGAGATATCACCTCACGCCAGTCAGAGTGGCCAAAATGAACAAATCAGGAGACTATAGATGCTGGTGAGGATGTGGAGAAACAGGAACACTCTTGCACTGTTGGTGGGAATGCAAACTGGTGCGGCCACTCTGGAAAACAGTGTGGAGGTTCCTCAAAAAATTAAAAATAGACCTACCCTATGACCCAGGAGTAGCACTGATAAGAATTTACTCAAGGGATACAGGAGTTCTGATGCATAGGGGCACCTGTACCCCAATGTTTATAGCGGCACTCTCAACAATAGCCAAATTATGGAAAGAGCCTAAACGTCCATCAACTGATGAATGGATAAAAAATTGTGGTTTATATACACAATGGAGTACTACATGGCAATGAGAAAGAATGAAATATGGCCCTTTGTAGCAACATGAATGGAAGTGAAGAGTGTGATGCTAAGTGAAATTAGCCATACAGAGAAAGACAGATACCATATGGTTTCACTCTTATGTGGATCCTGAGAAACTTAACAGAAACCCATGGGGGAGGGGTAGGAAAAAAAAAGAGGTTAGAGTGGGAGAGAGCCAAAGCATAAGAGACTCTTAAAAACTGAGAACAAACTGAGGGTTGATGGGGGGAGGGAGGGAGGGGAGTTTGGGTGATGGGTATTGAGGAGGGCGTCTGTCGGGATAAGCACTGGGTGTTGTATGGAAACCGATTTGACAATAAATTTCATATATTGAAAAAAAATAAAATAAAAATTAAATAAAATATCTATGACTTACAGAAATGTGATTAAATATCCTTTTTGTGAACAAATTGAAACATATTTTACTTTTCTCCCTAGTTGAACCCTCTGAAATTCAGAAATTCTTAGTGAGTATTCTTTTTTCCATGGCAATTGTAATTATTTGCATAAGTTCAATGAGAGTCTGTTCTCCTTGCAACAGGACACCATTGGAGATATTGGCTATATTACCAGGGCTTTGACTGAAATATCATGTTTGAGAGAGACATGCCTAGATTCAGATATGACCAGACAGCTCTAAGGAACTATGGTTGACTTTATGGAGCCAATGAAGCTCCTTGGAAATGTTGGCCTGATACCTTTCTTACAGAGTTCGCAGCAGTGTTACCAGGTGAGGAAAGAATATCACTTTCTGGCAGGTGCAGGAAACTGAGGATATTTTGGTAACCTCGAGAAGAGAAATTCAGCCAAATCTCCAGGTATTGCAGGCATGTCTGATGGCAAGTATTTGGCTTGACTTCTGGCCTTGAGAGTCTATTAAAAGTTCAATCTAGAGATTCCTTTTGAAAACTTCCAGCAAAACAAGTTTTAAAGAATCCATATGGTCAATCACTATTCTTACTAAGATTATGTAAATAATTAGGCCAAGTTTGTTGAAATTGGACTTGTTTTTCAAATAAAT
Source organism: Leopardus geoffroyi (assembly GCF_018350155.1). Classification (NCBI taxonomy): domain Eukaryota; kingdom Metazoa; phylum Chordata; class Mammalia; order Carnivora; family Felidae; genus Leopardus; species Leopardus geoffroyi. Next base: position 64,776,644 of record NC_059341.1, read on the forward strand.
CAGTCTTGATTTGAAATGAGGATGATTTTAGAGAGAACAATTGTGTTTCAATAACACACCTTTGTGGATATTAAATTCCATTTCTGATTGTCTTTGAATGTTTGTTGTTTGCTTAAGCTAGACAACTTAAAGTAGCCTTTGGAGAATTTGCCACAAGAGCTCATGTATAGACAATCTTCGTACTTGATAATAACAGAGCCCCATGGACATATGATTATTTGAACAGCTATAAAATGGGATGGACTGCCCGACAGCTGTATAACTCAGATATCACCTTGGCCAATTCTGTGTGGCTGGAATGACAAAATTGTTCCTCAAAAGCTGGAATGTACCCCACTCCATAAGGTTAATTATGGGCTTATGATAGAAATAGTGGATGGCCCCACTTTCCTTACGATTAAATAGTGTATACACTTGGGGATGCCCATATCCCCAGACAAGTCTTCTCCCACTTGCCAGTGATTCCTCATAATTAGGGTATTTGTTAAGGTTAGACATCAGACAAAAAGGGCTTCTTGGTGGTGTTATCCCTTAGCTGTATTTGTCTTAGGAACGGCCTCTGTTGATACAAAGTTGCAAATAGAGTTTTTTGCCAAATCTTTAACCTTTCACCAAGCCCAACACATAGTCACCTACAAATTCAAAAGGTGGCCCTCTAAAACCAAATGGCCCTTGATATCCTGACTGTAGCTCAAGCAGGAAACTCTATTAAAGCAGTGTTAGTATATACTCTAGACTCCCACAAAATTGTGACAGGGATACTAAAAGACATGAATACTCAAATTGGCATTTTAAATTATCTCTCTCCTTTACTTGGTTAAACTTCTGGAGTGGAGGAAGATTTTTGTCAACCATCAAAGGTCTTTTATTCGGGCTATTCTTTCTCATAATAATAATCTTATTGTCTTTTCTGAAGTCTCTCTGCCTGGTTCCAAGATTCCTTCACTGTCATATATTCAAGATGACAGATGATCCTTTCTTAATCAGGGAGATTCATGCATGCTGTCTACCTTGGATTTGGCTGCCTCTGTCCTTTGTAATTCTTACATATAAATTCCCAACTGACCACTGTTGACCCAAAGGTAGGGATATCTCTATGCCCCTCATTGAGCAGGAAAAAGCTACTGAAGATGAGACCTCCTCCCACATGCCAAAGATCTGTCATTGTTGATCTGTCAGGGATGGGGGAATGTCAGGGCTGCTTTTAGGCAATAGGCTTGAGCAATGGAAACCTGAGCAAGGCAAAAAGGCCCATAGTGACCACCAAGCTAAATACAAGTAGGCTTATTAAGTGACCCACCTTGAAATGGCCACAGGCCCTAAATGACCAATGAGCTACTTACAACCAGGCACAGTTCCTAAGATTACCAAAAAAGGGAAAATCCCATATGCCCCCATACTCCCTTAGTCCACTCTATAACTGTGACCCCTTACCACTGCCTTGTGGCAGATAGCAGGCACTGCCTTGCTGTCCCTGCCTGGTGCCCCCTTGCAGTATATTCAATAAGCTTTATCTCTTTTGTTCTGCCTTGAGTGAATTCTTTCACTGCCCATGCTGCTGGCCCCCATCTGATCGGAGTGCCCCACACCATCCATGTTGTTGCCAATGGCAAGATCTTATTTTTTATGGCTGAGTAATATTCCATTGTGTGTATGTATGTATACATATGTGTGTGTGTGTGTGTGTGTGTGTGTGTGTGTGTGTATCTCACATCTTCTTTATCCATTCATGTATTGATAGACACTGATGCTTCCATATTTTGGTTATTGTAAATAATGCTGCAATAACCATGGTGTTGCATATATCTTTTTTGAATTAGTGTTTTTGTTTTCTTTGGATAAATAGCCAGTAGTGAAATTACTAGATCATATGGTGTTGGTGTCAAATTTAGACATTCTTTTTTTTAAGTTTATTTATTTATTTTTGAGAGAGAGAGAGAGAGAGAGAGAGAGTGCACAAGTTGGGGGAGGGGCAGAGAGATGAGAGATAGAATCCCAAGCAGGCTCCATGCTGTCAGTGAGAGCCCAATGCAGGATTCAATCTCACAAATCGTGAGATCATGACCTGAGCAGAAATCAAGAGTCAGATGCTCAACCAACTGAGCCATTCAGGCACCCCCATGTGGTGTTTCTATTTCTAATTTTTTTGAGGAAACTCCGTACTGTTTTCCACAGTGGCTACACCAATTTGCATTCCCATCAACAGTGCTCAAGATTTCGTTTTTCTCCAAATCCTCACCAACACGTGTTGTTTCTTATGTTTTTTATTTTAGCCTTTCTGACAGGTGTGAAGTGATATTTCTTGGTGGTTTTGATGTGCATTTCCCTGATGATGAGTAATGTTAAGCATCTTCTCATGTGTCTGTTGGCCATCTGTATGATTTTTTGAAGAAATGTCTATTAAAGTCCTCTGCTCATTTTTTAATCAGATTGTTTGGTTTTTTGGTGTTGAACTGTGTAAGTTCTTTATATATTTTGGATATTAATCCCCTGTTAAATATGTCATTTGCAAATATCTTCTCCCATTCAGTATATTGCCTATTTTTTAAAATATTTTTTTAAAGTTTATTTATTTTAAGAGAGAGAGAGAGAGAGAGAGAGAGAGAGCAAGTGGGGGAGGGGAAGAGAGAGAGGGAGACAGAGGATCCCAAGCAGGCTCTGTGCTGTCAGCACAGAGCCAGATGTGAGGCTCGAACTCACAAACTGTGAGATCATGACCTGAGCTGAAAACAAGAGTTGGGTGGTTAACCAACTGAGCCACCCAGGCCCCTCTATTGCTTATTTGTTTTGTTTGTGGTTTCCTTTGCTGTGCAAAGCTTTTTATTTTGGTGCAGTCCCAACAGTTTATGTTTGCTCTTATTGCCCTTGCCTGAGGAGACACATCTAGAAAAATGTTTCTACAGCTAGTGCTAAAGAAATTACTGCCTATGTTTTCTTCTAAGAGTTTTATGGTTGCAGCTCTCACATTTAGCTCCTAATCCATTTTTTTTTTAATTTTTTTTCAACGTTTATTTATTTTTGGGACAGAGAGAGACAGAGCATGAACAGGGGAGGGTCAGAGAGAGAGGGAGACACAGAATCGGAAACAGGCTCCAGGCTCTGAGCCATCAGCCCAGAGCCTGACGCGGGGCTCGAACTCCCAGACCGCGAGATCGTGACCTGGCTGAAGTCGGACGCTTAACCGACTGCGCCACCCAGGCGACCCTCCTAATCCATTTTAAGTTTGTGTGTGTGTGTGTGTGTGATGTAAGAAAGTGATTCAGTTTCATTCTTTTCCATGTAGCTTTCCAGTTTTCCTAGCACCATTTGTTGAAGAGGCTGTCTTTTTCCCAATGCATATTCTTACCTCCTTTGTCATAGATTTGTTAACCATGTAAGTGTGGGTTTATTTATGAACTCTCTATTCTATTCCATTGACCTATGTGTCTGTTTTCATGCTAGTACCACATATTGTCTTGATTACTATAGTTGTGTAATATATCTTGAAATCTGGGAATGTGATACTTCTAGCTTTGTTCTTCTCTCTCAAGATAACTTTGGCTGTTCGGGGTCTTTGGTGGTTCCATACAAATTTTAGGATTATTTGTTCTGGTTTTGTGAACAGTGCTGTTGGTATTTTGATAGGGATTGCATTAAATCTGTAGATTGCTTTGGGTAGTATAGACATTTTAACATTGGTTCTCCCAACCCATGAACATGAAATATATTTCCATTTGCTTGTGTCATCTTCAGTTTCTTTCATTAGTATTTTATAGTTTTTGAAGTATAGGTCTTTCACTTCCTTGATTAAGTTTTTTTTTAAGACACATTTATTCAGCATCATGATCAGACTATTACATTTAGCAATCAACAACATGGGTGCAAAAAAAAAAAAAATCTATATTAAAACCCGTTGTTGGCACGCTTTACACTTTCCACAGAACAGAAACTAAAATAATCTCTTATACAATTAGTCACAAATACAGTCCTCAAGTTTTTTGCCCATACACATGAGTATTGTCTAAAACATGTCTTTGTAGGAGCTAGGCCCTGCCACTACTGTGTGTGGCTGAGTTCACAAATCTGTTGTAACCTGTAGCTTCCCTGTCACTTCTCTGGATCTTCTCTCCTGCTAACCTTTGTTTCCTGGCAGTGATTAAAACCTTCTGCCATTGCCATAGCTACTGCTGCTGCTGCTGAAACCTCCATAGCCACTGTGGTTTCATGGTTTAGCAAAGTATTGGCCTCTACCACCATAGGGGCTAAAGCTTCTGCCTCCAAAATTTCCTCCTTTCATGGGTCCAAAATATGAAGATTGATTGTTGTAATTGCCAAAATCATTATAGCTTTTCCACCACCTCCAAAGTTGCTTCCATCCACCAAATCTGTTATAGCCATCCCCACGGCCACCATATCCACCACCACCTGAACTGCCACCAAAGCCACTTTGCCCACTGAAGTTTCCTCCATGACCAAAGTTGTCATTCCCACCAAAACCACCTCCAATTTCCAGAAAGAACCACTTTGACCTCTTTGGCTGGATGAACAACTGGCCATTTCTTGCTTAGATAGGACTTTCCTTACTTCACAGTTGTGGCCATTCACAGTATGGCATTTTTGAATGACAGTCTTGTCTAGATCATGGTCATCATGATCATGGTCATCAAATGTTACAAAAACAAAGCCTCTCTTTTTGCCACTGCCTCGGTCGGTCATGATTTCAATCACTTCAGTTTTCCCATACTTTTCAAAATAATCTCTTAGATGATGTTCTTCGGTGTCTTCTTTAATGCCACCGACATCTTTTTCACAGTTAAGTGGGCACCAGGTCTTTGAGAATCTTCTCTTGAAACAGCCCTCTTGGGCACAACTCTTCCATCCACCTTGTGTGACCCTGCATTCATGGCTGCATCCACCTCCTCCACAGTGGCACACGTGACAAACCCAAAGTCTCTGGAGTGCTCGGTGTTTGGATCCCTTGTTACCACAGTGTGTGAGCATTCCCCATTGCTCAAAATGACTCCTTAGACTCTCATGGGTTGTCTCAAAGCTCGAAACTCTGATGAAGGCCCTTTGGGAGACTCTGACTTAGACATGCTGGTGGTGGGAGGGGAGACTTTAACGATGCTTCCTCGGCGCTGTCCATAAGCAGAAAGTCCTTGATTAAGTCTTTACCTAGACATTTTATTCTTTTTGATGCAATTGTAAGTGGGACTGTTTCCTTAATTTCTCTTTCTGCTACTTCAGTATTAGAGTATAGATATGCTGCAGATTTCTGCCTATCAATTTTGTATCCTGCTATTTTACTGAATTCATTTAGCAGTTCCGGTAGTTTTTTGGTGGAGTCTTTGGGTTTTCTCTATACAGTATCATGCCATCAGCAAATATAATCACAGTTATTTTAAGTTTCAGTTTGATAATGTCAACATCCCTGCCATGTCTGATTCTGATGCTTGCTCTATCTCTTCAAATTGTGTTTTTTGCCTTTTAGTGTGCCTTACAATTTTTCTTGATAGTTTGACAGGATGTACCAGGTTAAAAAAAAAACAAACAAAAAAAACAAGACCTGCTGTAATGTGGTGCCTTTAGTAATGTGGTGAAAAAGTGTGGCAGTAGAGGAAACGTTCTATAGTCCTGTGATTAGGTCTCAATCTTGGTGAACCTATTTCTCTGGATTTTGAAATTTACAAGTATTTTTGTGTTTTTTTCTCCCAGCTTAGGTGGGACAGGATGGCTAGAGTGGGCTGGAGTTGGATATTTTCCATCTTGCAATTCAGCTTGGCTCTGGTTAACTAGTTAGGCTCTGGTTAACAGTTACCCCTGAAGGCAGACCTTGTTCTTAACACAGTGCTCTGGTGTATTTCAAATTGGTTCCTTTTCATCTCCTCCTACCAGAAGCACAAAGAGATTTTTTCCCAGTATTTACAGTGAGAACTGTAATATGCAGATCTCAGTGAGAACTGAGATATGTAGAGCTCCTGGAGGTATAACTCACAGAAGTATAGTGGCCTTTGTATGTCTGAGTTCTTCTGGAGTTTTTAACTCTCATATTTGCCCATGTTGAGCCTCTAACAATTTGTCAGTTGCAGATTGGGTTTCCAATCCTGGAAGTTTCTCATGGTGGTTTCCATTTGAGTCTCTGCTCCCTGTATTTACCTGTAGGTCTCTCCAATCTTGGGAACAGCGGGTTGCTGTCCAAGAAGAGTTGGATCCAAGAAGAGTAATTGATTTTTCAGTCTTTTAAGGTTTTTACTTCTTGCTGGGACAGAGCGGAGACTTCCAGTCTCCTAACATGCAGAACCAGAACCTAGAAGTCTTTACTATTTTTTTTTTTTTTTTTTTTAGAAAGTGAGCCAGAATGAGAGAGAGCTCATGAGCAGGAGAGAGGCAGAGGGAGAGGGAGAGGGAGAGACTCTAAGCAGGCTCCACACCCAGAGAAGAGCCCGATGTGGGGCTCAATCTCATGGCTGTGAGATCATGACCTGAGCTGAAATGAAGAGTCAGATACTCAATTGACTAAGCCAGCCAGGTGCCCCTAGTAGACATCTTCTATGTACTTATCACTGTTTTAGGAGCACTGTATTAAAGGATAGCAGCAAATAAGACAATGACCCTGATCTTAGAGAAGTTAAAATTTGTCAGGAGAGATAGGTGGTGTTTTTTTAAAAAATTTAAATCACATCATTCTTACAACACACACACACACACACACACACACAAACACGCACAGTGGCAATGTGAGGTGATAGGTATGTTAATTGGCTTGACTGCAGTAATTATTTCATAATGCATATATATCAAAGCATGACATTGTATACTTTAAATATATACAGTTTTTATTTGCCAATTATACCTCAATAAAGCTGGAAAAAATAAATCATATTATATTTTAAAGATATTTTTATGGGAAAATACAAATCCTCTATGAATTCCATTTTAGTGTTTTAGATTTTAAACTCTTCTGGCTGGCTCAGTCAGAAGAATACGCAACTCTTGATCTCAGGGTTGTGAGTTTGAGCCCCACGTTGCATGTAGGGATTACTTAAAAAAATAAACTCTTTTTCCGAAGCCTCTTATTTTTTTAATGCATTTAATACTGAGATCTCAATACAGTTTTCCAGACATTTAAATACAAAAACCCCTGTCATAAGTGAAGGCCAGGGTGAAAAATGGCTTATTTACTAAAATAATGAAGTTTGCTTATAGGTAAAAGCAGTATAGGAAAGTAGACGATTTTTTTGAGAAATTGTCCACGAATAACATCTTTTCTTCCTAATTTGAAAAATACAGAAATTACAAAGAATAGTATAAGAAACACCTTATAGGGAAATATAATTAAAAACAAAAATCTCCCAACCCAATAAACATCTCCACAAAGGTAGAAGAGGAAGAGAATAGTTTTTGTCATTTGCATAAAAATTAAACTAGAACTTGATATTCATTACAGGCATTCTGCTAACAAATTACACAGAAATAAATCTCACAGTTTTTATATAGCCAGGCAGATACAACCCACTGCATATATGTTCTCAAGATAAACAACAAAACTAGTTCTCAAGTAGGAGAATTTGAGAACATCATTTGTCACATATAGTTCCTCCTAAATTCACTTGGAATTTGGAGTAACCATGTGTGTTAGTTGGCTTTATTTATTTATTTTTAATGTTTATTTATTTTCAAGACAGAGACAGAGACAGAGACAGAGTGCGAGCAGGGGAGGGGCAGAGAGTGAGGGAGACAGAGAATCTGAAATAGGTTCCAGGCTTTGAGCTGTCAGCACAGAGCCCGATGTGGGGCTCGAACTCACACAACCTGAACGGAAGTCAACACTTAACCAACGGAGCCACCCAGGCACCCCTGGTTGGCTTTACAATGAAGGAAAAACCAATTTTCATATCTTTATGAGAGCAGGTAGTTTTGCAGCTTGGAGCCAGATGCCCACCAAAATTACTCTCCTAGTCTCCCATGGGAACTGGCAAGTAGGGGTGGGTGCTATCTCCCTTGACATTTGCATTTCAAGGAGGTGGCCCCCAGCTCCTTGAGAAAAATATTCCTGGGTTATAAATCTGGCAAAAAAGCCTTAACAAGGATTTACATCTCAAACATAAAAGTTTTCTAAAGAAAATGCTCTAAGAAAAGGGAGGAGTCTCTTCCTTCATTTTTAACAGAGAGAATTAAGCCTTTAAGTTTTAATTTTTATTTTCCCTTACACACCCAAATGCCTACCACATACAAGTAATAAGTACTAACAGTTAATTATGTTTGCTTCACATTTTTTTTATAAAAAATTTTTTGACGTTTATTTATTATTGAGAGAGACAGAGTGGGAGCAGGGGAAGGCCAGAGAGAGAGGGAGACACAGAATCTGAAGCAGGTTCCAGGTTCCAAGCTGTCGGCACAGAGCCCGATGCAGGGCTCGAACTCACAAACTATGAGATCATGACCTGAGCTGAAGTTGGATGCTTAAGTGACTGAGCCACCCAGGCATTCCACATTTTTTTTACTAAAAGAAAAAATATGGAGGTTAAAATTCCTTCTGTGCCTTCCCCACCCTCCATCTCTCTTGCTCTCTCCTTTGAAGCCGCCACTACTCTATATTTGGTGTGCTTCCTTCCAATTGTGGTAATAGCGCTTTGTTTACTCTTACAATTTGTAATTAGAAAATGCCTCTTTTACGTGCTGCTTCTATCTGTTTGGCTTTTTTAGATTCCACATATAAGTGAGATAATGAAGTATTTTTCCTTCTGTGTCTAGCCTCTTTCACTTAGCATACTGTCACCAGAGTCATCATGTTGTTGCAAATGGCAGTATTTCCTTCATTTTTAAGGCTGAATAATATTCCACTGGATATACACACCACATGTTCTTTATTCTTCCATCCGTCAACAGATACTTAGGTTTTTTACATATCTTGGCTGTTGTGAGTCATGCTGCAATGACTATGGGTGCACTGATTTTATTTTCTTTGGATATATATCCAGAAGATGGATTGTTGGATCATCTGGTAGCTGTAGTTTTAGTTTTATGAGGGGCAGAGAGGTAGGGGGAAAAAGGAGATGTTGATCTATGGATACAATGTTGCAGTATATAGAATGAATAAACCTAGAGATCTAGTGCAGTGAATATAGTTAATATTTATTGAATACTGGAAAACTGCTAAGAGAGTAGATTTCAGGTGCTCTTATTACACACAAAGAAAATAACTATGAGGAGATGGTATTTTAATTAGCTTGACTGTAGTGGTGCTTTTATTATGTATATCAAATCATCTCATATGCCTTAAATATATACAATGTTTATTTGAAAAAGAAAAAGAAAAGAAAGTCTCTCTTTTGTAGTGAAAAATATGGAATATAAATAGAATCGCTTCCCTATTGTCCAGCCTGGATTAAAAAGAACAATAGATGAAGTGCCTGACAAAGAGGAGCGCTCCCTGGATTTAATATGCCTGTACTTTGCATGTATGCTGTGCCCAAAGTCTTGTTCTGAGCTGATAAAGAAGCTTGGCTCTCCTTCAGTGCTCCAAACAAAGAATGTGGTCAACTGACTGATCAAGGTGCTGCTAAGTGCTAAGTCACGTGAAAATTGGTTATGCTCTGAAGATTGGGTCTAGGTCAGGTCTGTGCCGATTGCTAGCATATCTCCCCTTCCACCTTCCCCCAAGCCTCTGTGCTTTAGAAGCTGGAAAGTCCCTATCCTTGGGCACTGGGTGCGTGTACAGCAGCAATAAATAGCAATATGAAGAATATGGGCAACAGGTGCTGGAGACTTGTCAATTAGCGACAGAGTGTTACTTCCATATAAGGATATCATGACATGGTGCCCCAGGTTAGAAAGATGCCTAAGGCCAAGATGAAAAAGACTAGGTGCCTCAACATCTACCTATGTTGTAACCCACGTTCAGTGGAATGTGTACTGTCTGCTACATGATTTGTATATCCTTTAATGCAACAATTTCTCCAGCGTAGTCCAGAAACCCTGGGGATCCCCAGAATCCTTTCAGGGATTCCACAAGGTCAAAACTTTTCAAAAATACTAAGCCATCATTTTTTATTCCACTTTCATTCTCTCACAAATGTAAAATGGAATTTTCTAGAGACTACATGGCACGTGGTATCATAACAGATTGAATCTATAGCAGATAAGAGAATCCGGCTGTCTTCTAGTTGGCTACATACCAAAGAGATTTGCAAAAATGAAAAACAATGCCTCTCGGAGAAAATTGTCTTAGATTTTTTAAAATGTGTTATTCATGATTATGACTGCTATTTTAAAAAGTAATTAATACATATTTTTAAGTTCTTAGTTTTAATTTGTAATGCAGTAAATATTGATAAATTTAACTACAGATGATTCTTGAACAACATGGGTCTGAACTGCATGGGTCCATTTGTATGCTGATTTTTTACAGTATGGTACTGTAAATGTATTTTTTCTAATGATTTTCTTAATGTTATTTTCTCTAGCTTACTTTATTATAAGAATACAGTATATAATGCATATAACATACAAAATATATGTCAATCAACTGTAAATGTCAACAGTAGGCTTTTAGTAACTGAGTTTTTGGGGAGTCAAAAGTTATATGCAGATTTTTGACTGTGGCCGGGGTTGGTGCCTCTAACCTTTACATTGTTCAGTGGCCAACTATGCATAAATAAAAGTTCATTGGAGTTTCAATAATTAAAAAAATTTTTTTTGATGTTTATTTATTTTTGAGAGACAAAGTGTGAGTGGGGGAGGGGCAGACAGAGCAGGAGACACAGAATCTGAAGCAGGCTCCAGGCTCTGAGCTGTCAGCACAGAGACTGATGCGGAGCTGAAAGTCATGAACCGTGAGTTCATGACCCGAGCCAAAGCTGGATGCCTAACTGAGCCACCCAGGTGCCCCAATAATTTTAAAGAGTATAAATGTGTCCTGAGCCCAAAACATTTGAGAACTGCTGCTAAAACATTTGCTTCTTTAACTAATGGTAAAATTCCCCCATCTACCATAAACGAGAGATTTCTGGTTGAGTTTTCTTTCATTTCATGATAAAAAATTAGACTCTTTTATCATATGATTTTACTATTGACTTTGCTCTAACCTTTTGCATTGAAATCTTTTACATCTAGTTTTATGTTAATTCAAAAGCTTTAAATTATTGTGTAGAGTGATATAATTTATTACTAAAAATTGTTTGCTAATGAACCAGATGCCTGTTATTCTTTAAATTGTAAGTGGCATTACCTTTTTTTTTCTTTTTCTTTTCTTTATTCTTCTAAAACATATTTATCAGTGAAAAACCTATGGGACAGGCTGGTCTACTCTCTGCAGTGGCTAGTTATTATAATAAATGTGGTTTGAGTTATTTCCAATTCTAATACTGTATTCATTTGAGTTCCCACTGAAGCAGACCCTGAGGAAAGAATTTGACAGCAAGTTATTTATTTGAGAGGTCATCCTAGGAAACGCTGGTTGGGGATGGAGAACACAAGAATGGAAAGGAAGGTGGTAAGGAAACCGTGAGCAACTGTAGCTTAATCCTGCTGGAGAACTCTGGGAGTCAGTGTAGAAAGCAAGCCTCCCATCATCCTACCAGATAAGCGAAGAAACTGGGGTATTTATATACCAGCTGTCTTCAGTCATTGGTTATGTACAGCTGGGGGAGTGCTTATATTCAGGCCACTGGAGAAAACCCTCAGGGTTGGAAATCAGCCGAGCATACTAGAGTCAGGAGCATGGATGGGGCACTGACAGTGGCAGCTACAAACACGATGCAAAGCTCTTCATCATAAACACTTTATTATTTTGTGTGTTTTGGAAGATTTCGGTAGTTGGTATCAGTTAATATCATTGGAAAAGGTATGAGTAGAATAGGAAGACTTGAGGTGATCTAGACGGCAGCGTAGACTTGATTGTGTGGAATTAAACAAAGACCACCTGAATGAAAACAAAGGCTATTCAGAGCATGCTATGGCAAGGGAGACAGCTGCTGTCCTTTATATTTTAATGGAGACTTAAGGCAGGCAGAAGAGTGGGAAAACTTGGTAGTGGGAAAATGGAAGTCTTTGGGTATGTCTGATTAGAGGTTGTTGGCATGGAGAAGCTGGTAGGCTAACTGGAAATGGAACATCCTGTGTCTTGGTTAGGGGAACATATTTGGCTTTCTCAGTTGGTCCCTAGTTGGAAACCAGGGCAAAATTTAGGGAAGCTTGCAGTTATTAACCAAAGCTTGGACATTGGGGCATATGGTTGGTCTTTTGGTTTATCTGTATTTCCACAGACCAAACTATTTTTACTTTAGGCCCATATTCCTATCTTATATTTTCTTTGTGCCAGCCATATTAAACATCCCCAGATAAATACACCAGACTTTGGCATGTAGGAGCTGTCTGCCATTGCTCATATTGTTATGTCTCCTTCCTAGAAGGCAGAGGAGGGATAGTAAAAGTATCCTCCAGACTGAGAATGCACTTTGAGACTGAAAAACAAAGCAAGTCACTCCATACCATTTGCAGAGTTTTTATTCAGGGTATCTTACTGATGGGGGAGGAATTGGATGGGCAATAATTCACTACACAGCTATTCTCCGTGTTTGTCTTTATTCTCTGAATTAAGTTTGGACCTTAATTCACAGCTTCTATAGAGCAAGGAGATCATTATGTTGCAGTCAAAGGGTAGTTGTCTAAAATGGCACCATCTGTGTGCCAGTCATCTCTACTAATTAGCTAAAGTGGTACCCTCTGGGGCTCCTGGGTGGCTCAGTCATTAGGCATCTGACTCTTGATTTCAGCTCCAGGCATGATCTCATGGTTTGTGAGTTTGAGCCCCGTGTCAGGCTCTGCGCTGACAGTATGGAGGCTGCTTGAGATTCTGTCTCCCCTTCTCTCTCTGCTCCCCGCCCCCCCCCCACTTGCTCTCTCTCTCTCTCTCTCTCTCTCTGTCTCTCAAAATAAACTTAAAAAATATAAAGTGGTGTCTTCTGTGTGCCACATTAGGGAAGATCAGAGCAAGCCTTCCTACGTTCCAGTCAGGGCACACATTAACTTCCATGGAGCCTGGAATATGTAGCCCCAAGGGAGGTCATTCTGTGGGCATGAACAAGATGAAGGGCCAAAGATGGGGTCAATGGTGTCACCACTTCTATACTCCTCTATCTAGAAAATCCTTTCACTGGTTCTCCAGTTGATGGAACAGATCCTACTCCTACTTCTAATCCCAGCTCAAAATCACCTCATGCTTTATAAAGGATTTCCTAACCCTTTCAGGGAGAATCAGTTGAGTTCCACTTCTGAGATCTTTTTTATAAAAATTTTTAACGTTTTTTAAATTTATTTTTGAGAGAGACAGAGCAGGGGAGGGGCAGAGAGAAACAGAAACACAGAACATGAAGCAGGTTCCAGGCTCTGAACTGTCAAAACAGAGCCTGATGTGGGGCTCGAACTTGTGAACCTTGAGATCATGACCTGAGCTGAAGTTAGCTGCTTAACCCACTGAGCCACCCAGGCACCCCTCCACTTCTGAGATCTTATTACACTTTATTCATGCTATTAGCATAACCTTTCAAACCCTGTTATAGCCATAGATTTTCAGGCAGTGTCTGTATCCCCTGAGAAGGTGGGAACTCCTTTAGATTAGGGTGCATCAGTTTATCTCTTTATGTGGCTCTTCACACTTAGAAAATGCACAGTAAATGTTTGTGAAATGAAGTTGAATTAAATTTCTACTCCAAACCAAAGGTAAAGGGAAGGGGGTGATTGATAGGTTGCTGTCTAGTTAATTTTACTAGCTAAACAATTCCTTTGAACCTCAAAATATGTATTTTATTTAGCTTTTAATCTACCTCATTGAAAACATATTTAAACTCAACAAATCTGTTATTGCCATCTTCCCCTTTTAAGGTCCTTTTTCATTTAAAAAGAATTCATTTGGATCATATATGTTTTCTCCCATCCTGTAGGTTACCTTTTCATTTTGCTGATTATGTCTTTTGCCTGTGCAAAACCTTTTGATGTAGTTTGATGTAGTCTCACTTGTTTATTTCTGCTTTTTGCCTGTGCTTTTGGTGTCAAATACAAAAAATCATTGCCAAGACTAATGTCAAGGAGTGCCTCCTCTACATCTTCCTCTAGGAGTTTTACAGATTTGGGTCTTATGTTTAGGTCTTTAATATATTTTGAGTTGATTTTCGTATATGGTGGATGTGGATATCCAGTTTTCTCAACAGCATTTTTTGAAGACACTGTCCTTTCCCCATTAGGTATTTTTGGTGCCTTTGTTGAAAATTAGTTCACTCTATATATGTGAATTGGTTTATTTCTGGGCTGTCTATTCTGTCCCAGTATTCTGTATGTCTGTTTTTATGCCAGTACCATGTTGCTTTTGATTACTATAGCTTTGTAATACAGTTTGAAGTCAGGAAGTTTGAAGTCTGGGTCTTTTGTGGCTCTGTATGAATTTTAGGATTATTTTTTCTATTTTGGTGAAAATTCCATTGGCATTTTGAGAGGGATTGCATTGTATCTGTATATCACTTTGAGTAAAGTAAATATCTGACAGGAGGTTAACTTCCAAAACATATAAGGAATTCATACAAATCAATGGCAAGAAACCAAATCACTAAATTAAAAAGTGAGTGGAAGATATGAATGGACATTTGTCTAAAGAAAACATGCAAGAAGCCAACATGTACATGAAAAGATGCTCCACATCACTAATCATCAAGAAATGTAGATCAGGGGCACCTGAGTGGCTCAGTCAATTGAGGGTCTGACTTGATTTTGGCTCAGGTCATGACCCCAGGATCATGGAATTGAGCCCTCCATTAGGCTCTGTGCTGACTGTGGAGATTCTCTCCCTCCCTCTCTCTCCCTCCCCCACCTCTCTTTTTCTCCGTCCCTCTTTTCCCCTCCCCTGCTCATGCACATTCTCTCTCTCTCTAAAGTAGAAAGAAAGAAAGAAAGAAAGAAAGAAAGAAAGAAAGAAAGAAAGAAAGAAAGAAAGAAAGAAAGGAAGAAAGAAAGAAAGAAGAAAAAAGAATTTTAAATCAAAACCATAATGAGCTATCATCTCACACTTGTTAGGAGGGCTATTATCAAAAAGTCAACAGGGAAGCCTGGCTGTCTCAGTCAGTAGAGCCTCTGAATCTTGATCTCAGGGTCATGAGTTCAACCCCCATAGAGCTTACTTAAAAAAAAAATGGAAGGCTAAAAAAGAAGTAAACAGGTAACAAGTGCTGGGAAGGCTGTGGATAAAAGGGAACCATTGTACACTGTTGGTGGGATATAAATTGGTATAGCCACCATGGAAAATAGTGTGGCTGTTTATCAAAAAATTAAAAATGGAACTGCTATATGATCTAGCAAATCTACTTCTGGGTATATAGTCAAAGAAAATGAAATCAGTATCTTGAAAAGATATCTGCATTCCCATGTTCACTGCAGCATATTCACAATAGCCAAGATACGGAAACAACCTAAGTGTTAATCAACAGACGAATGGATAAAGAAGATGTGATACACACACACACACACACACACACACACACACACTCTTTAAAAAGAAGGAAATGAGGAAATGCTGGCACACCTGCGTGGCTCAGTCTGTTTAGCATCTGACTCTTGATTTCGGCTCAGGTCATGATCTCATGGTTTGTGGGTTTAAGCCCTGCATTGGGTTCTGTGTGGACTGTGGGGGGCATTCTTGGGATTCTGTCTCTTTCCCTCTGTCTCTGCTCCTCCCCACCTTGCATGTGCTCTCTCTCTAAAATAAATAAACATAAAAAAGAAAAGGAGGAAACACTGCCATTTGCAATAACTGGAGGACATTGTGCTAAATAAAATAAGCCAAACATGGAAAGACACATATTTTTTTTATTAACTTATTTTTTATGTTTTTAAATTTACATCCAAAATAGTTAGCATATAGTGCAACAATGATTTCAGGAGTAGATTCCTTAGTGTCCCTTACCCATTTAGCCCATCCCCCCTCCCACAACCCCTCCAGTAACCCTCAGTTTGTTCTCCATATTTATGAGTCTCTTATGCTTTGTCCCCCATCCTGTTTTTATATTGTTTTTGTTTCCCTTCCCTTATATGTTCATCTGTTTTGTCTCTTAAAGTCCTCATATGAGTGAAGTCATATGATTTTTGTCTTTCTCTGACTAATTTCACTTAGCATAATACCCTCCAGTTCCATCCACATGGTTGCAAATGGCAAGATTTCATTCTTTTTGATTGCCGAGTAATACTCCATAGTATATATATACCACACCTTCTTTATCCATTCATCCATCGATGGACATTTGGGCTCTTCCCATACTTTGGCTGTTGTTGATAATGCTCCTATAAACATGGGGGTGCATGTGTCCCTTTAAAACAGCACACCTGTATCCCGTGGCTAAATGCCTAATAGTGCAATTGCTGGGTCATAGGGTAGTTTTATTTTTAATTTTTTTGAGGAACGTCCATACTGTTTTCCAGAGTGGCTGTACCAGCGTGCATTCCCACCAACAATGCAAAAGAGATCCTCTTTCTCCGCATCCTCACCAACATCTGTTGTTGCCTGAGTTGTTAATGTTAGCCATTCTGACAGGTGAAAAGTGGTATCTCATTCTGTTTTTGATTTGTATTTTCCTGATGATGAGTGATGTTGAGCATGTTTTCATGTGTCGGTTGGCCATCTGGATGTCTTCTTTGTAGAAGTGTCTATTCATGTCTTTTGCCCATTTCTTCACTGGATTATTTGTTTTTTGGGTGTTGAGTTTGAGAAGTTCTGTATAGATTTTGGATACTAACCCTTTATCTGATATGTTGTTTGCAAATGTCTTCTCCCACTCTGTCGGTTGCCTTTTAGTTTTGCTGATTGTTTCCTTTGCTGTCAGAAGTTTTTTATTTTGAGGAGGTCCTAGTAGTTAATTTTTGCTTTTGTTTCCCTTGCCTCTGGAGACATGTTGAGTAAGAAGTTGCTGCGGCCAAGATCAAAGAAGTTTTTGCCTGCTTTCTCCTCAAGGATTTTGATGGCTTCCTGTCTTACATTGAGGTCTTTCATCCATTTTGAGTTTATTTTTGTGAATGGTGTAAGAAAGTGGTCCAGGTTCATTCTTCTGCATGTCACTGTCCAGTTTTCCCAGCACCACTTGCTGAAGAGACTGTCTTTATTCCACTGGATATTCTTTCCTGCTTTGTCAAAGATTAGTTGGCCATACGTTTGTGGGTCCATTTCTGGGTTCTCTATTCTGTTCCATTGATCTGAGTGTCTGTTCTTGTGCCAGTACCATACTGTCTTGATGATTATAGCTTTGTAGTATAGCTTGAAGTCCGGGATTGTGATGCCTCCTGCTTTGGTTTTCTTTTTCAAGATTGCTTTGGCTATTCGGGGTCTTTTCTGGTTCCATTAAACTTTAGGATTGTTTGTTCTAGCTCTGTGCAGAATTCTGGTGTTATTTTGATAGGGATTATATTGAATATGTACATTGCTTTGGGTAGTATCAACGTTTTAACAATATTTGTTCTTCCTGTCCAGGAACATGGAATCTTTTTCCTTTTTTGTGTGTCTTCTTCAATTTCTTGAAGCTTTCTATAGTTTTCAGAGTATAGATTTTTCACCTCTTTGGTTAGATTTATTCCTAGGTATTTTATGGTTTTTTTGTGCAACTGTAAATGGGATCGATTCCTTGATTTCTCTTTCTGTTGCATCATTGTTGATGTATAGGAATGCAACCAATTTCTGTGCATTGATTTTATATCCTGCAACTTTGCTAAATTCATGAATCAATTCTAGCAGTTTTTTGGTTGAATCTTTTGGGTTTTCCATATAGAGTATCATATCATCTGTGAAGAGTGAAAGTTTGACTTCCTCCTGGCCGATTTGGATGCCTTTTATGTCTTTGCGTTGTCTGATTGGAGGCTAAGACTTCCAATACTATGTTGAAGAACAGTGGTGAGAGTGGACATCCCTGCCTTGTTCCTGACCTTAGGGGGAAAGCTCTCAGATCTTCCCCCATTGAGGATGATATTAGTGTTGGGTGGTTCATGTACGGCTTTTATGAACTTGAGGTACGCTCCTTCTATCCCTACTTTCTTGAGAGTTTTTATCAAGAAAGGATGCTGTATTTTGTCAAATGCTTTCTCTGCATCTTTTGGAAGGATCATATGGTTCTTGTGGAAAGACAAATATTTATGATCTCACTTACATGTGGAATATGAAAACAAACAAACCAAAAGGTTCACAGTAGTGCACATGGGACATTCTCCAGAATAGATCACATACTGGGTCACAAATCAGCCTTCAACAAGTACAAAAAGACTGAGATCATACCATGCATATTTTCTGACTACAACACTAGAAACATGAAGTACATCACAAGAAAAAATTTGGAAATTTTTTTTATTTTCCAAATACATGGAGGCTAAAGAACATACTACTGAAGAATTTCTTGGGTTAACCAGGAAATTAAAGAAATAAAAATACATGGAAACAAATGAAAATGAAAGCATGATGCAGTAAAGGTGATCCTAAGAGGGAAGTATATTGCAATACAGGTCTACCTTAAGAAGCAAGAAAAGTCTCAATTATACAACATACCTTTACACCTAAAGGAGCTAGAAAGAGAACAGCAAATAAAGCCTAAAGCCAGCAGAAGAAGGGAAATAGTAAAGATTAGAGCAGAAGGGCGCCTGGGTGGCTGAGTTGGTTAAGTGTCCAACTTCTGCTCAGGTCATGATCTCGTGGTTCACGAGTTCTAGCCCTGTGTCAGGCTCTGTGCTGACAGCTCAGAGCCTGGAGTCTGCTTCGGATTCTGTGTCTTCCTCACTCTTTGCCCCTCTCTTGCTCATGCTCTGTCTCTTTCTCTTAAAAATAAACATTGAAAAAAAATTTTTTTAAAGATTAGAGCAGAAATAAATGATATAGTGTGGGAAACAGAACACCACAATGGCCACAGGCGCATATTTGTTCAGGCTCCAAGACCTCTGAGAAAACTCAAGATCATAGGGTTAAAAATAACCTGAAAGGACTTGAGTGAAATGCCCTTGGGAAATGTGGTCTGTTCTTTAGTACCACAGATAGAGATGTTTTGCTTAAAGGAAGCCAGCTGTATATAGCACAGTGCATTCACTCCCTTCTTTGTCTTTGCTTCTATCATAAAGATTCTTATTGGAACATATTTATCTGCTCTCATACACAAGACACATACAATAGCTGAATCAGATGTACATTGTTTACAGGCTTTGCTAAGCTTCTGTTGTTAATCATTGCTGATCTGTTTTTCCTGAAAACGTGTATAAGAAGATGTACAATAAACCTCAGTACCTTGGGCTGTTGGCTCGGGGTCTCCTGTGCCTCACTCTACTATCATCTCTTTTTTTCAGTTCCTTCACTGCCCCAGGTCCACGGCCCATTGAGGTCGACAATATAGAAACAAACAAACAAAAACCCAGTAGAGCAGATCAACAAAACTAAGAGCTGGTTCTTTAAAAGAATTAATAAAATTGATAAGCCCCTAGTCAGACTTATCAAAAAGAAAAGAGAAAGGATGCAAATAAATAAAATTGCAAATGAGAAAGGAGAAATAATAATCAACATCACAGGAATACAAACAATTATAAGAGAATATTATGAAAAATTAGATTCCAACAAACTGGGAAATCTGGAAGAAATGGACAAATTCCTAGAAACATACAAACTACCAAAACTGACACAGGAAGAAATAGAAAATGTGAACAGATCCATAATCAGCCAAGAAATTGAATCAATAATCAAAAATCTCTCAACAAAGTCCAGGGCCAGATGGCTTCACAGGGGAATGCTATCAGACATTTAAAGAGGAATTGATATCTATTCTTCTCAGGGTGCCTGGGAGGCTCAATCAGTTCAACATCTGACTCTTGCTTTCAGGTCAGGTCATGATCTCACAGTTTGTGAGTTCGAGCCCCACATCGGGCTCTGCACTGACAGTAAACCTGCTTGGGATTCTCTCTCTGCTCCTCCCCTGCTCATTCTCTCTCTTTCACAATAAATAAATAAACTTAAAAAAATACCCATTCTTCTCAGTATTTTTCCAAAAAAAAAAAAAAAAGAAAGAAAGAAAGAAAAGAAATGGAAGGAAAACTTCCAAATTGTTCTACGAGGCCAGCATTACTGTGATTCCAAAACCAAAGACCCCTCTAAAAAGGAGAATTATAGGCCAATATCCCTGATGAACATGGATGCAAAAATTCTCAGCAAGATGCTAGTAAATCGAATCCAACAGTACATTAAAAGAATCATTCACCAGGATCAAGTGGGATTTATTCCTGGGCTTGAGGGGTGGTTCGCTACTCACAAATCAATCAATGTGATATACCACATTAATAAAAGAAAGTATAAAAACCATATGATCCTCTCAATAGTGGCAGAAAAAGCATTTGACAAAGTACATCATATATTCTTTATAAAAAAACCTCAACGAAGTAGGTATAGATAGATCATTGCTCAACATCATAAAGGCCATATGTGAAAGACCCACAGCTAATATCATCCTCAATGGGGAAAAACTGAGAGCTTTTGCTGTATGGTCAGGAACAAGACAGGGATGTCCAATCTCACCATTACTATTTAACATAGTACTGGAAGTCTTAGCTTCAGCAATCAGACAATAAAAAGAAATAAAAGGTATCAAATTGTCAAGGAAGAAGTCAAACTTTCACTATTTGCAGATGACATGATATTCTATGTAGAAAACCCAAAAGACTTCACCAAAAAATTTCTAGAACTAATACATAAATTCAGCAAAGTCACAGAATATCAAATCAATGTACAGAAATCTGTGTCAGGGTACCTGGGTGGCTCAGTCAGTTAAGCATCTGACATTGGCTCAGGTCATGGTCTCACAGTTTGTGGGTTTGAGCCCCACGTTGGGCTCTTTGCTGTCAGCACTGAGTCCTATTTGGATCCTCTGCCCCCCCCCCACCCCTACCCTGCTCACACATGCACATGCACTCTCTCTCTCTCTCTCTCTCTCAAAAAATAAAACATTAAAAAAAAAAAAAAGAGGGTCACCTGGGTGGCTCAGTTGGTTGAGCGTCCAACTTCAGCTCAGGTCATGATCTCACAGTCTGTGAGTTCAAGCCCCACATCAGGCTCTGTGCTGACAGCTCAGAGCCTGGAGCCTGCTTCCGATTCTGTGTCTCCCTCTCTCTCTGCCCCCTGCCCTGCTCACACTCTGTCTCTGTCTCTCAAAAAGTGAACAAACATTAAAAAAAATTAAAAAAAAAAAGAAATCTGTTGCATTTCTATGCACCAATAATGAAGTAGCAGAAAATGAAATCTAGGAATAAGCCTAACCAAAGAGGTAAATGAATTGTACTCTCAAAACTATAGAACACTTAATGAAAGAAATTGAAGAGGACACTAAGAAATGGAAAAACATTCCATGCTCATGGATTGGAAGAACAAATATTGTTAAAATGTCTACACTACCAAAGCAAACTTCACATTAATATAAATCCCCATCAAAATACCACCACCATTTTTCACAGAGCTAGAACAAACAATCCTAAAATTTGTAAGGAACCACAAAAATCCTCAAATAGCCAAGCAATCTTGAAAAAGAAAAGCAAAGCTGGAGGCATCACAATTCCAGACTTCAAGCTGTATTACAAAGCTGTAGTGATCAAGACAGTATGGTACTGGCACAGAAACAGACACATAGATCAATAGAACAGAATAAAAAACCCAGAAATGAACCATTACTATATGGTCAACTAATCTTCGACAAAGCAGGAAAGAATATCCAACGGAAGGAAGATAGTCTCTTCAACAAAAGGTGTTGGATAAAATGGACAGCAACATGCAGAAGAATGAAACTGGATTACTTTCTTACACCATATACAAAAATAGATTCAAAATGGCTGAAAGATCTAAATGTGAGACAGAAAACCATCAAAATCCTAGAGGAGAACAATGTTAGCTACCTCTTGGACCTCTGCCATAGCAACTTCTTACTAGACATGTTGTCAGAGACAACGGAAGCAAAAGCAAAAATGAACTATTGGGGCTTCATCAAGATAAAAACGTTCTGCAAAGTGAAGGAAACAATCAAAAAAACTAAAAGGCAGCCTACAGAATGGGAGAAGATATTTGCAAATGACGTATCTGATAAAGTTAGTATCCAAAATCTATAAAGAACTTATCAACTCAACACCCAAAAAATTAATAATCCAATTAAGAAATGGGAAGAAGACATGAATAGACATTTTTCCAAAAAAGACATACAGACAGCTAATAGGCACACAAAAAGATGCCCAACATCACTCATCAGTAGGAAATACAAATCAAAACCATGATGAGATACCATCTCACACCTTTCAGAATGACTAAAATTAACAATACAGGAAACAATAGATGTTGGTGAGGATGCAGTGAAGGGAGAACTCTTTTTTTTTTTTTTAATGTTTATTTTTTAGAGAGAGAAAGACAGAGTGTGAGCAGGACAGGAGCACAGAGAGAGGGAGATACAGAATCTGAAGCAGGGTCTAGACTCTAAGCTGTCAGCAAGAGCCCGATGTGGAGCCTGAACTCATGAACTACGAGATCATGACCTGAGCTGAAGTCAGACACTTAACCGACTGGGCCATGCAGGCGCTCCAAGGGGGAACTGTCTTGCACTGTTGGTGGAAATGCAAACTGGTGCAGCCACTCTGGAAAACAGTATGGAGATACCTCAAAGAGCTTAAAATAT
Source organism: Leopardus geoffroyi (assembly GCF_018350155.1). Lineage (NCBI taxonomy): Eukaryota > Metazoa > Chordata > Mammalia > Carnivora > Felidae > Leopardus > Leopardus geoffroyi. Next base: position 64,799,326 of record NC_059341.1, read on the forward strand.
AATTATCCTATAATCCAGCAATTTCATGAATAGATATTTACCCAAAGGACACAAAAACACTGATTTGAAGGGATACATACACCCTGATGTTTACAGCAGCATTATCAACAATAGCCAAATTATGAAAAAAGCCCAAATGTCCATGGACTGACTGATCAATGGATAGAGAAGATGTGGTAGGGGTACCTGGGTGGCTCAGTCAGTTAAGTGTCTGACTCTTGATTTTGGCTCAGGTCATGATCTCACAATTCTTGGGTTTGAGCCCCACATTGGACTCTGTGCTGACTCAGAGACTGCTTGGGATTCTCTCTCTCTCCCTCTCTCTCTGCCCCTCCCCACTTACATTCTCTCTCTCTCTCTCAAAAATAAACATTAAAAAAAAAGAAGATATGGTATATATACACAATGGAATATTACTCAGCCATCAAAAAAAGAAATCTTGTCATTTGCAATGATGTGGATGGAGCTAGAGAGCATTATGTTAAGTGAAATAAGTCAGTCAAAGAAAGACAAATACATATGGTTTTACTCATATGTTTAATTTAAGAAACAAAACAGCTGAACATATGGGAAGGGAAAGAAAAAAGAGTGGAACAAACCATAAGAGGCTCTTAACAATAGAGAACAAACTGAGGGTTGATGGAGAGAGGTGGGTGGGGTTTGGGCTCAATAGGTTATGGGCATTAAGGAGGGCACTTATAATGATGAGCACTGGGTGTTGTATGTAAGTGATAATTCACTGAATTCTACTTATGAGACCAATACTACACTATGTTAACCAACTAGAATTTAAATAAAAATTAAAAAAAAAAAAGACATCTCATAGTAACAGAGAGTAGAATGATCGTTACCAGAGGCCGGAGGGTAGGTGAAAAAGGGAAATGCTGGTCAAAGGATACAACCCTTCAATTATAAGATCAATAAGTTCTGGAGACGTAAAGTGCACCATGGTGACTATAGTTAAGAGCAATGTATTCTATACTTGAAATTTGCTAACAGTGTAGAGCTCAGCTTTCTCACCACATACAAAAACAAAAGCGACTATATGATGTAATATATTAATTACTTTGTTAGTACTGATCACTTCACGATGTATACATATGTCAAAACATTGTGGGGGCACCTGGCTGGCTCAGTCAGTAGAACATGTGACTTTTTTTTTTTTTTTTTAGAGTAAGATCTTTTTGTTTGTTTGTTTGTTTGTTTTGAGTGCAACAGAGAGAGAGAGAGAGAGAGAGAGAGCAGGAGAGAATCCTAAGCAGGCTCTGCACTGTCAGCACAAAGCCTGACTTGTGGCTCAGTCTCACAAACCATGAGATCATGACCTGAGCCAAAATCAAGAGTAGGATGCTTAAATGACTGAGTTACCCAGGCACCCCAGAACATGTGACTCTTGATTTCAGGGTCATGAGTTCAAGCCCCACAGTGGTCAGAGAGATTACTTTTTAAAAACATTATGTTGTACACCTTAAATATGTACAGTTTTATTTGTCAATCATACCTCAATAAAGCTGGTGGGCGGGGGGTGGGGGGAGAATTAAGCGAAGAGAAAAATACATTTTTTAATGTTTTTTTTTAACATTTATTTATTTTTGAGAGACAGAGAGAGGCAAAGTGTGAGCAAGGGAGGGGCAGAGACAGAGGGAGACACAGAATTTGAAGCAGGTTGCAGGCTCTGAGCTGTCAGCACAGAGCCCAATGAGGGGCCGAACTCACAAACCACAAGATCATGACCTGAGCCGAAGTCGGACGCTCAACCAACTGAGCCACCCAGGTGCTCCGAGTAAAATACATTTAAAATAATTGTTGAGACAATCCAATATAATAACATATAAATTCCCTTCTCCTAACACACACAAAGAATACTGAAAATCAGCTGCCTTCCTTTTCATGACTGAGGTATTAGGAAGAAATTATCAGATATGCCAAAGGGAGAGGTAAATATTTTGAGATTCATTTAGTGTTAATACCAGAGATGGAGGCAGAAACACAACACTGTGGTTATTTAGTCCATCATCAAACCAATATTGTTTAAATATGTGTTCAACATTTGTCTAGAAGGAGATGTGTTCTCGGAGACCCCAAACTCAGCTAAACAGATGGCTCATAGTTACCAAATTTTTGCTCCTTTGAGACTAGTTAGGGTCAAGTATGACCCCTAGGGGACCTTATTACTGGGCCACCTCAAGCAGTTCAGAGAAGACAGCTTCTAACCAAACAGGTTATCCTTAAAAGAACTGATAAATAAATTGTCCTCCAAGTTCTTTTACATAGGTCCCTAGAAATTTGCACCGAACAGCCACGGCTCACCCTTGTCCCATTTAAAAAAACATATTTAAGGGCACCTGGGTGGCTCATTCGGTTAAGCACCTGACTTCAGCTCAGGTTGTGATCTCATGGTTGGTGGGTTGAGCCCCACGTTGGGCTCTATGCTGACAGCTGAGAGCCTGGAGGCTGCTTCAGATTCTCTGTCTCCCTCTCTCTCAGCCCCTCCCTACTCACACACACACTCTCTCTCTCATTAAAAAAATAACAGTAAAACATTAAAAAAAAACAGTAAAAGGGGAGCCTGGGTGGCTCAGTCGGTTGAGCGGCCGACTTCGGCTCAGGTCATGATCTCGCGGTCCATGAGTTCAAGTCCCGCGTCAGGCTCTGTGCTGACAGCTCAGAGCCTGGAGCCTGTTTCGGATTCTGTGTCTCCCTCTCTCTCTGACCCTCCGCCATTCATGCTCTGTCTCTGTCTCAAAAATAAATAAACGTTAATAAAAAATAAAAAAACAGTAAAAAAAATTTAAAAAATTTAAAACATCTTTAAGAATAGACATTAAAATAAGCAGGGGCTGGGTTTGGTTGACTCTTTGTACTTGTAACTTCTGCGATGGTCTCATGAAGCAGCGTGTGAGGCACATGTGCCACAAGCAGGGATCTCATTTTCAATGGGAAGGACAATACCTCTTGCTCTTTTCAGGTCTCATCACACCTTCTCTAAGCAATACCTTCCTCTTCAAGAAACGCAGGCAGAGGCAGAGTGCTTACTGTCAAATGAAGTATGCTCCCACACAGGTGGCTAGGGGCAACTAACTCAGGTCTGGTGATGGTGGAAGGATTGGATGCAGCTGGGGCTGACCACTTGCTATATATATGCCATGGCCCATGCTTCCGTGGAAGAACTGCACGAACTTCCAGGCCACCTAATTATGGGTAAGTTGTGTATGAAATAAGTGGAGAAAATAGACCGAGCAGTCCTGCCACACTGTGTCTGGTTACTCTTGCTTTAGTGGTTTTATTATATATTATATAAATAGATATGTGTAAATATATGTGTAATATATATGCATGTATAGTGTAAATCTACAACTACTTCTTATACCCTATTTAGTTTCCCCCCATCGTCTCTCTCAGCAAGAATAAGCTTTTAAAAGTTCTTATAGAATGAAAAATTAAATCCAAATTTTGGTTTCTCAATGAAGTTCATGATGAATGTGTAAATTGCACAGAGTATTTATCAACATTTACCACGGCCAGTAATAAGGCTGGCTCTAGTAGTAAGGAGTCTCTAGTAATATCACTAAGTGAAAAGTAGAAGATTCAAATTTGCTGAAGAAAAATCCGCATCTACTTCAAACGTTCGTTAGGATTTTTTTTTTTTTTAATGTTTATTTTTTTGAGAGCAAGACAGAATGCGAGTTGGGGAGGGGCAGAGACAGAGGGAGACGCAGAATCCAAAGCAGTCAGCACAGAACCCGATGAGGGGCTCGAACTCAACAACCGTGAGATCAAGACCTGAACCGAAGTCAGACACCCAACTGACTAAGCCACCAAGGAGCCCCTAGTTAGGAATTTTTTAAAGAAGACTGTGCCTGAAAATGACTGTGTAACACATGCAGATACATAGGTGTATTTTCTTAGCTGAGAAGCATGATTCTCACTTAGAGCAAATGATGGCTTTTCTAAAGTACTTTTGTTCACTTTCAAGTCTAAGTTTTCTTGTGCACAGGTGAAAAGTAAAATGATATCTGTTAATGTGTTGGCTTTTTAAACTTTGCACCCAGTTTGATAATGTTGGTTTTATATTGGTGTCATCAAATAAATTAATTACAATAATAGTTTGATTTCTTTTCATCCGATTCAAGTTAAGTTTTTAGAAGCTCATTCCGTCAAAGAATCTAACTTCATTTGTGAATACTATTGTAGTTTCAGTTTAAAAAGTTCCACATCAAAGTAAAAGGATTTGGTTTTCTTTGATAATAGAAATGTAAATCTTGAAGGAGTACAGCTTTATGGAAAAACAATGTTCTTATTAAATTAAGAAACCTATGGATCCAAAAATATTCTTGGGATTGATTGAGATGCATGCATAATTCATAATCATTTAAAAAAGTATAGTAATAATTTAATAATGTAAATAAAAGCTATAATTATAAAAATTTATAATTTTGTAATATACACAGATTAATTAAAGTACCAAATTTTGGTGAAGATAATTTTTTATTTATTTTTTTTTTTTAAATTTTTTTTTTTTCAACGTTTATTTATTTTTGGGACAGAGAGAGACAGAGCATGAACGGGTGAGGGGCAGAGAGAGAGGGAGACACAGAATCAGAAACAGGCTCCAGGCCCTGAGCCATCAGCCCAGAGCCTGACGCGGGGCTCGAACTCACAGACCGCGAGATCGTGACCTGGCTGAAGTCGGACGCTTAACCGACTGCGCCACCCAGGCGCCCCGATAATTTGAATTTAAATAAGAACTATTATTAATTAAATTCTTTAAGTATCTGAGACTCAGAAAGAAGTAAGTAAACCCACGTGTCCTATAATAGCAGTGAGCCTTTTGGTCAGGAAGTCCTGTATGAGCGCATTGGGTATAAAATGAGATAGAAACCTTTAATCAAAGTATTTAAGAAATGAAGTACCCCGTGAAATCCAGCTACCAAAGGTTTTAGCAACTTGTAATTATTGAATTCAAAATTTGCAAATAGGAAGCTACTGTAATTTATTCCTATAATGCAAAGGAAAAGCTGAACAATTTTAACAGAGCTGAAATTGGTTTAATTTTAAACTTCTGTGATTTTGAGGTAAAATGACTTGACATCTGAGAATGCTTTGTTTTCTTCTCTACAAAGTTCTTACAATATTATTGACTATATTTCCAATGCTATACTTTACATTTTTGTGACTTACTTATTTTATAATGGAAGTTTGGGGGTGCCTGGCTGGCTCAGTCAGTTGAGTGTCCAACTCTTGATTTTAGGTCAAGTCATGATCTCAGGGTTGTGGGACCCAGCTCTGCAATAGGCTTCTCAGTGAGTGTGGAGCCTGCCTTGAGATTCTCTCTCTCTCCCTCAGCCCCTCTCCTGCTTGAGCACCCATGCACTCTCTCTCTAAAAAAAAAATTATAATGGAAGTTTGTACCTCTGAATCCCCTTCACCTACTTTGCCTATCTTCATCCTCCTCACCTCTGGCAACCACCATTTTGTTCTCCGTATTTATAAGTCCACTTCTGTTTTATTTGTTTTGTTTGTTTGCTTTGTTTCTTAGATTCCACATAAAAGTGAAATCATATGGTATTTTTCTTCGTCTTATTTCACTTAGCATAGTAACCCTCTAGGTCAATCCATGTTGTCACAAATAGCAAGATCTCATTCTTTTTTATGGTTGGGAAATATCATATATATATATATATATATATATATATATATATATATATGTATATATATATATATATATGTATATATATATATATATATATATATATAATGGACACTTAGGTTGCATTATCCATTATCTTGGCACAGTGAACCACAGTGACACAGTGAACATAGGGTTGCATATATCTTTTTAGTGGCTGTACTAATTTACATTCCCAACAGTACATGAGGGTTTCTTTTTTTCCATATCCTCACCAATATTTGTCATTTCTTATCTTTTTGATGCTAGCCATTCTCACACATGTGAGGTGATATCTCATTTTTTTTTTAATATGCATTTTGCTGTTGATGAGTGATGTTGAGCATCTTCTTATGTGCCTGTTGGCCATCTGCATGCCTTCTTTGGAAAAATGTCTATTCAGGTCCCTGCTCATTTTTTTTACAATTTTTTTTAACATTTATTTATTTTTGAGACCGAGAGAGACAGAGCATGAACGGGGGAGGGTCAGAGAGAGGGAGAGACAGAATCTGAAACAGGCTCCAGGCTCTGAGCTGTCAGCACAGAGCCCGACGCGAGGCTCGAACTCACGGACTGCAAGATCATGACGTGAGCTGAAGTCGGCCACTCAACCAACTGAGCCACCCAGGCACCCCTCTTCTCATTTTTTAATAAGTTGTTTTTTGTTTTTGTTTTTGTGTGTTGAGTTGTATAAGATCTTTATATATATTGGATATTAACTCTTCATCAGATATGCCACTTACAAATATCTTCCTTCATTCAGTAGATTGCCTGTTTGTTTTATTGGTGGTTTCCTTCACTGTGTAAAAGGTTTTTATTTCAGTGTGCTCCCAATTGTTTATTTTTGCTTTTGTTGCCCTTACCTGAGGAAACAGATCCAACAACATCTTGCTAAGACTGACATCTAAGAGATTACTACCTATGTTTTAAGAGTTTTATGGTTTAAAGACTTACATTTAGGTCTTTAATTCATTTTGAGTTTATTTTATGAGTGATGTGCGAAAGTAGTCGAGTTTTATTATTTTGCAGGTAGCTGTCCAATTTTCCCAGCACCATGTATTCCTGCCTTTTCTCCATGATATATTCTTGCTTTCTTTTTGACAGACTTAGTCACCATATAAGCATCGATTTATTTCTCTATTCTGTTCTCTTGATCTATAGATCTATTTTTGTGCCAGGACCATACTGTTTTAACTACCATAGCTTTGTAGTAAATTTGTTGAAATCTGGGAGTGAAATACCTCCAGCTTGATTCTTCTTTCTCAACATTGCTTTGACTATTTGGGGTCTTTTGTGGTTCCACATAAATTCTAGTATTATTTGTCCCAGTTTTGTGAAAAATGCTGTTGGCATTTTGATAGGGATTGCATTAAATCTATAGATTGCCTTGGGTAGTATGAACATTTGAAATTAATTCTCCTAATCCATGAGCATGAAATATCTTTCCATTTATTTGTGTCTTCAATTTCTTTCATCAATGTATTACAGTTTTCAGAATACAAGTCTTTCACCTCCTTGATTAAGTTTATTCCTAGGTATTTTATTCCTTTTGATGGAATTGTAAATGAGATTGTTTTCTTAAATTCTCTTTCTGCTGGTTCATTATTAGTGTATAGATATGCAACAGATTTCTATAATTTACAAATTTTCTGATTTTTGTATCCTGCAACTTACTGAATTTATTTATTCTAATAGGTTTTTTTGTGGAGTCTTTAGGGTTTTCTACGTATAGTGTCATCAGCTGCAAATAGTGATAATTTTACTTCATTCTTACCAAACTTGGATATCTTTTATTTCTTTTTCTTTTCTGATTGCTGTAGCTCATATACCCAGTATTATGTTGAATAATAGTGAGCATCTTTGTTTTGTTCCTGATCTCAGAGAAAGGCTTTCAACTTTTTAGTTGAGTATGGTGTTAGCTGTAGGTTTGTAATATGTGGCCTTCATTATGTTGATGTATGTTCCCTCATACCTGCTTTATTGAGAGTTTTTATCATGAATAGATACTGAATTTGACAAATACTTTTTTTGATCTATTAAGATAATCATATGATTTTAACCCTTTATTCTGTTCAAGTGGTGTATCACTTTGATTGATTTGCAGATATTGAACCATCCTTGCTTCCCTGGAATAAATTTTACTTGTCATAGTGAATGATCCTTTTAAAATAAAGAATTCAGCTTGCTAAAATTTTCTTCAAGATTTTTGTGTCTATGTTTCTCAGGGATATTGGTGTATAATTTTATTTTTTGTAGTGTCTTTGGTTTTGGTGTCAGTGTAATGAATTACCTCATAGAATAAATTTGGAAGCCTTACTTCCTCTTCAATTTTTGAAATAGTTTGGGAAGGACAGATATTAACTCCTCTTTGAATGTTGCTTAGAATTCACCTGTGAAGCCATATGGTCCAGGACTTTTGTTTGTTGGGAGTTTTTTGATTACTGATTAAGTTTCATTACCAGTAATCTGTCCAGCTTTCTATTTCTTCCTGAATTAGTCTTGGAAGATTGTATGTTTCTAAGAATTTATTAGTTTCTTCTAGGTTGTCCAGTTTGTGGGCATAACATTTTTCATGGTAATCTGATAATCTTTTGTATTTCTGTGGTGTGAGTTGTAACTAACATTTCTGATTTTATTTGAGTCCTCATCTTTTTTTCTTGATAAGTCTGGCTAAAGGTTTATCAATTTTGTTAATCTTTTCAAAGAACAAGCTCCTAGTTTTTTTGATCTCTTCTATTGCTTTTTCACTTTCTATTTCACTTATTTCTGCTCTGATCTTTATTATTTCCTTCCTTTTACTAATTTTGAGCTTTACTTGTTCTCTTTTTTCTTTTTCATTTAGGTATAAAGTTAGATTTTTTTGTTTGAGATTTTTCTTGTTTTGAGATAGGCCTATGTTAGAATGAATTTCCTTTTTAGAACTACTTTTGCTGTGTCCCCCAAATTTTGGGACATTGTGTTTCCATTTCCATTTGTCTCAAGGTATTTTTGTGGGTTTTTTGTTTTTGTTTTTTGTTTTTTGTTTTTTTTTTTTTTTTGTTAACCTATTGGTTGTTTAGTAGCATGTTGTTTAGACTTTGTGTGCTTTGGTTTTTCCTTGTAATTAATTTCTAGTTTCATAGTGTTGTGGTCAGAAAAGATGCTTGATATTATTTCATTCTTCTTAAATCTATTGAGATGTGTTCTGTGGCTTAATATATTCTGGAGAATGTTCCATGTGCATTTGAAAAGAGAGGGTAATCTGTTGTTTTTGGATGGATTGTTCTATATGTATCTGTTAAGTCCATCTGGTCTAATGTGTCATTCAAAGCCAGTGTTTCCTATTGATTTTCTGTCTGGATGATCTATCCACTGATGTAAATGGGGTGTTGAAGTTCTCTATTTTTATTCTATTATTGTCAATTTCTCCTTTTATGTCTATTCATATTTGCTTTATATATTTAGGTGCTTCTTTTTGGGTGCATGAATATGTATACAATTATTATATCCTCTTGTTGGATTGGTCCTTTTATCATTAGGTAATATCCTTCTTTTTCTCTTATTACAGTCTTTGTTTTAAAGTATTTTTTCTGATGTAAATATTGATACCCCAGCTTTCTTTCTGTTTCTGTTTGTATGGAATATATTTTTCTATCCCTTCACTTGCAGACTGCATGTGTCCTTAAGTCTGAAGTGAGCCTTTTGTAGGGAGCATATAGATGTGTCTTGTTTTATTTTCCATTCAGTTACCCTATGTCTTTTGAGTTAAGCCTTCAGTCCATTTACATTTAAAAGAATTATTGACAGGTATGTACTTATTGCCGTTTTGTTCATTATTCTTGTTTGTTTTATTGTTCTCTTGTTTTCTTCTCTCACTCTCTTCCCTTGTGATTTGATGACTTTCTTTAGTGTTAAGCTTACATTCCTTTCTCTTTATTTTTTGTGTAGTTATTATAGTTTTTCGGTTTATGGTTACCACGAGGTTCATATGTAACATTCTATTCATATAGCAGTCTATTTTAAGTTGATGATTGCTTTAGTTTGAACACACTCTGTATTTTTTTTTTCAACGTTTATTTATTTATTTTTGGGACAGAGAGAGACAGAACATGAACGGGGGAGGGGCAGAGAGAGAGGGAGACACAGAATCGGAAACAGGCTCCAGGCTCTGAGCCGTCAGCCCATGCGGGGCTCGAACTCACGGACCGCGAGATCGTGACTTGGCTGAAATCGGACGCTTAACCGACTGCGCCACCCAGGCGCCCCCACACTCTGTATTTTTAATCTCTCTCTCCTTAACCCACAATTTATGTATTTGACATCATATTGTAACTACCAGAGGTAATGGAAGTGTTAAATGACCTCATTGTGGTAATCATTTCACAAAGCATATGTACACTTTAAATATAAATTTTATTTGTCAGCTACACCTCAATACTGGTGGGAAAAAAAAACAACTAAGGTATGTGAATATGTACCTAAAATAATTTTTCTATGTTGTTTTTTAATATTGGTATAAAAACATAAAGATTTTAAATTTTGCTTTAAGAGATGTAGATAGATCTTATTTTTATTTTCTTAGGACGTTATTTTTTAAATAGTTTTGCAATTAAATTATTTTATAAATCCACCAAAATAACAAAACCAATTTGTTGGTCAATAAACAAATATATCAAAAATTCTAGGATTATGATTACTTTTGGCACCTCCTTTTGATCCAAAATTTCACTATTTGGAAGATAAATTATATGATAATCCTCTCTATTCACAGATTTGTGCTCTGGGGTTTTGCCTAACTGGCTCTTCACTCTTATCTGGCTCAGGATAAAGGACCAAAAATAGCACAAACAAATACATCACGAGTCATTAAAAGAAGATGTCTTACAAGGGAGGAGGAAGGAGGATGAGAAAGGAGGGAAGAAGAATAGGAGCAGACATTTTTGTGGTACAATTCTTTTCTTTCTTTCTTTCTTTCCTTCCATCTTTCTTTCTTTCTTTCTTTCTTTCTTTCTTTCTTTCTTTCTTTCTTTCTTTCCTTCCTTCCTTCCTTCCTTCCTTCCTTCCTTCCTTCCTTCCTTCCTTCATGTTTATTTTTGAGAGAGAAAGAGACAGAGTGTGAGCAGGGAATGGCAGAGCGAGAGGAGAGAGAGGGAGACACAGAATCCGAAGCAGACTCCAGGCTCTGAGTGGTCAGCACAGAGCCCAATGCAGGGCTTGAACCCACAAACTGCGAGATCATAATCTGAGCCGAAGTTGGACGCTTAACCAACTGAACCACCCAGGCGCCCCTTCTCTGGGTCATTGTTAAGCCACAACCACGTGCCAACCCAAATCGGAGTACACTCTACTTTCTAGTAAATCTGTGAATGTTATGTCTTTCCTCAAATTTATCAAAAATCATTTTTCACTTTTGAAATTTTACTGTATCTTGTGACTTTTGCAAAGTAATTGTGATTTACAAATATTAGCATAAACAGTGTGCTATCAAGTAGGTGTCTTGTAGGGGTAGTTCAGTGATGTACCAACAGGACTAATTAATTAGAAAGATCACAGTCTAGATGTAGCCACCACAAAGTTCAAGTTATCTTTATTTCTGGAACCCCAGAAGCCTTACAATTATCAAAATGAATATTAGAAATGAGTGTTTATGGATGACATTAGTAATAATTCAAGAAATATGGATTGGCTGAAAGATTTTTAGCAATGCTTCCATTCTTGCATGAACCTTGTCAAAGAATTCAGAGTTCTGGAGGCCTTTAGCCCTAAGGATGGCATCCAGATCTTAATCCCTAAACATCTTGCATCCTGCCATGGGTTCAGAGGATTTGGAGTCTCTAAGGCTGACTCTCATCCTGATTAACTGCCTGAACTTGTTAGGCTAGATGTGTTCCAAGAACCTGAAGGGACAGATAGCAGGTCTTTGTTGAACAGTACAGGGTTTCTGAATTGTTTTGTATCTATTTGCAAATGAATGTCTGTGTGCTTCAGACTTGCCTTCACCATGACCTGGTAGGGAGGGTGCCAATGAGTGGCTAAACCTCACCCACCTCTAACTATGAGAGATGACTATTTTGGCCTAAAAGAACTGCATACTTGGGCATGACCTGCCCCCTCAATTTGGCTCCTTTTAATTTTTTCCTGATTTCCAGGATCTAGAGGGGTTCTCAAAGTGCAGTCGCCAAGATAGCAACACCAGCATCCTCTAGGAACTTGTTAGAAATGCAGATTCTCAAAACCCACCTTGAAACTGCCAGATCAGAAGCCCTGGTGTTGTTTTAACATTTTTCACATGATCCTTATGTATGAATGTTTGGGAAGCACTGGGCCAGATCACATTTTGCCATCTCTCTTTACTTGATGGCCCTCTTTTGCTACTTAAAGCACAATTGACTGAATAAATTATCTGAAACTCTCTACATTGTTTATTTCTTAGTATTATGTTTTGTAAAAGAGTCTCCATAAATCAAGACCCAGGTTTCTGGAGTCCAGTTCCAGGGGTTCCCAAAGGATGAATGGTGTCAGCAAAAAAGTGAAAAAATAAAATAAAATAAAAATGGACACAGACAACAGCAGTGTGTTGAACTGGCCGCTTTATTGTGGCAAATGTGGCATTATATTTGTTAGCAATTTCCTTGTAGCATACATCATCTACGTTTTCTGGCATTATCTAATTCTAAAAATGTTCCTATGTGTAATCACCCTTTAAGGAATAACATGGTTATTTTCTCGTAACGTTCTCTCCTGCCCTTTGCTTATTGATTAATTTCTTACATTATTTTCATTATGTATCTACGTTTATCTACAATCTATAGAGCGTTTGCTTTGCTGTTTTCATGAAAGTTCATCTATCTCACAACACTTCAAGTGGAGCAGTTACAGGGACATGACCTCTTAGTTGTTTCCCTGAACCACTTGTGGCTTGAGGAACAAAAGTGTTCGCCTCAGTCCGAGGTGCCAGGAGGGGGCCAAGAGGGCCTTAGGAACCCACACCTTATGCATTCCCAGAGAGACAATGCACCTAGGAACTAATGAACCATTCTGTACCTTAACCGACTAGGTTCAGTCATCATCTGGAATGCCTCCTGGGGGCTAAGTGGGCCTAGGGCTTGGAGTAATTTGTGCCCGTAGATACACTCCTTTGTTTACGGAGTGGGGCTTTCAAATCCATTTATTCCTCCTTTGCTGGCAAATGTATGAGGCTATCCTTCTTTTAGGTAGAGGAGTCTTTATAGGGGGTGGCAAGGGCTAAATGTAGGGCTGCACAATTTCCTCGCGGAACCTTATTTTCTTTCCCCAAGGGTTCTTTGCCCCGGGGGACTGTCAAGGGCAATTCCTCAACAGACGATTCCCCAGGTACTTTTATTAAGGCCAAATTACATAAAAGAAGCTTCACTGTCGTTGGGCTGCCCTGCAGTCCTGATGTGTCCACCGCCTGGGCCCTGCCATCAGGTTGGTTGGACAGCGCGGCTTCCGGCACCAGGTGTAAGTTTTAATCAGAATTCCTCACTAATCAAGTGTCCAGAAAGGCTCTTTGTATTAAGTTGATTTTATAAACAACATGGTTTCAGAAATTCTTATTCCTCTGTGATGCAGTAGCAATAGTGTAATGATTATCAAATTCTGTTCTTGGAATTCTAGGCATTTCTTTGAGTGCCCTTCTGGGGCACCTGGAAGGTTGGAAAACGAGGAATAAAACTCTCTACACTTGTCTTTTAAAAAAGCCAACATTTGGAGTGCCTGGGTGGCCCAGCTGGCTAAGCGTCTGACTTTAGCTATGCTGACAGGTCAGAGCCTAGAGCCTGCTTCAGATTCTGTGTCTCCCTCTCTCTCTCTCTGCCCCTCTCCTGCTCACGCTCTATCTCTCTCTCAAAAATAAACACTTAAAAAAAAAAAGCCAACATTTGTTGAGCATTTACTATGAGCCAAGCATAGTTCTAAGTATTTCACATGCTAAGGCATTCATGTAGATGGTGTTTTATTAACCTTTTTGATCCAAGAAGTTATGCCTTCATCTGTTACCAGGGTGCAATATACTTTCCTTTTAGGACAGAGGGTTGAAGCTAACGACAAAGCAAACTATACCCTTTACTCACTAAACTCCAAATATCCAGACCTCTCTTCAGTCCCGGAATACACAGGTTCTTTCCTATCCCAAGATTTTACATGCTCTCTGTCTTCCTGAAGTTTCTCCTTCAACCAACCATAGCAGGCTTTCTCATTTAGTTTTCTACTTAAATGTCATCTCTTCTAAGAAATCTTCCTTAACCACCCAACCTGTTTTAGGTAGTTCTTTTATTCTCACTCAAAGTACCTTGTTATTATTATTTTTTTTTATAGCTTTTAATGGAATTTGTTAGAACCAATTTTCCTTGTTCAGTTTTTGTGGTTTGTTTTCCCACTGGTCTGTAAGTTTGGCAAGGACTGGGACCTTATCTGTCTTGTTTCTTTTGTCTACCCAGAACCTATTAGTGTCTTATCTTAATTGCTTGTTGTGTAAGAGAAAAACTTATGTTAATATCTCAAGTGAACACCTTTTTAGATGAGTTAAAATAAATACAAAATGGAGACCAGACTTGAAAATTCCCTGAATGGACAGAACAAGTTAAACCATGTAAGCAAAACCTAATATAACTTATTCTGCAACATAAGCAAAACAACTTGGATTGTTCCTTGGAAATGCCTCTGAAATTTTTTCCCAAAAATGGCATAAGAAGACCACTTTTAACCAATACCCTGTTGCTTGGAAAAATCCCAGTGCTGTAACCAGTCATTATAAAGATGAAATAGTTCCCATGTGTTTACTATATAAGCTGCCTATAACATGTCTCTAGGCTTCAAGTCACTGTTGGTTTGTAGACTCCCAGTTTGCAAACTGTTCTTCTGTGTACTATAAACTCTTACTAAGTACAAATTATTGATTTTATTTTTAACAGTTTCTGGATTTTGACAGGAGCCACCTGCCAACTTTACATTGGGTTGGCCATAAATATTAGGATCTGAACTATGTGCAGTCATGCTTTTTTTGACTTGGGTCAAAAAAAGGAATGTTGGAAATTACATGTATAGCTTATTTAAAATTTGTTAAGATTGGGGTGCCTGGATGGATCAGTCAGTTGAGCATCTGACTCTTGATTTCAGGTCAGGTCATGATCCCAGGGTTGTGGGATTGAGCCCTGTACTGGGCTTTGCACTGAACATGGAGCCCGCTTAAGATTCTCTGTCTTTCCCTCTGCCCCTCTCCCCCACTTGTGCTCTCTTTCTCAAAAACCGCTTTTAAAATTAGTTAAGATTTATTATCTTATAACATAATGTATTTATTAATCCAGTCAAAATGGGCAAAGGTTCTGAATAGATATTTTTCCAGAGAAAACACACAAACGACCAACATGTACATGAAAAGGTGCCCAACATACCAATCATCAGGGAAATGCAAATCAATATTGCAATGATATCACCTCATGCTTGTTATAATGGCTATTATAAAGAAGACAAGAGAAGACAAGGATGTGGAGAAAAGGGAACACTTGTGCACTCTTGATGGGAATGTCAATTGGTAGAGCCACTATGGGAAACAGTATGGAGCTTCTTCCAAAAATTAGAAACAGAACTACTGTATAATCCAACAATCCCATTTCTGGGTATGTATTCAAAGGAAATTAAAACAGAATACTGAAGAGATATCTGCACTCCCATGTTTATTACCAAACTGTTCACAATAGCCAAAGTATGAAACAACCTAAGTGTCCATCAACAGATGAATGATAAAGAAGATGGTATACCAATTTGACAATAAATTTCATATATTGAAAAAAAAAGATGGAAAAAAAAAGAAAAAAAAAGATGGTATAGACATACAATGGAATATTATTTGGCCGTGAGAAAGAAGGCAATCCTAACGTTTGTGACAACATGAATGGACTTTGAGGGCATTATGCTAAGTGAAATAAACCAATAGAGAAAGACATACTGCATGATATCACTTATTTTTTTAATGTTTATTTTGGAGAGAGATAGGGACAGAACATGAGTGGGAGAGGGGCAGAGAGAGAGGGAGACAAAGAATCTGAACCAGACTCCAGGCTCTGAGCTGTCAGCACAGAGCCCAATGTGGGGCTCAAACTCATGGACTGTGAGATCATGACCTGAGCTGAAGTCAGATGTTTAACTGACTAAGCCACCCAGGTGCCCTACATGATATCACTTATATATGGAATCTTAAAAAAAGGTCAAACTCATGGGAAAAGACAGTAGAAAGGTGGTTGCCAGGGGCTGAGGAGTGGGAGAAATAAAGAGGTTGGTAAAAGGTACAAACTTTCAGCTATAAGGTGAATAAGGTCTGTGAATCTAATGTAAAACATGGTGACTATAGTTGATGACACTGTATTATATAACTGCAATTTGCCAAGGAAGTAGAATTTAAATGTTCTCATTAAAAATGTATATATAAGGATGGATGCATTAATTAACTAGATGGTGGGAATCCTTTCACAATTAAAAAAATAATAATAATAATGCAATGAATTAGGATTGTATCTATTGAACAATGAAAAATGGCAGAAATATTCCCAAAGTTTCATTAGAGCTTTCACCTTATAAAATTTTGTCTTCGAAGTCAGGGTAAGAAAATTCCTCTTTTGTCAGTTCTGCCTTAATGAGGTATAACTAGAAAATTTTATTTATTTATATATTTAGAAAAATTTTAAGTTTCAAACCATTTGTAGTTTTGTTTTCTCTTTGGGTGTTTTAATAAACTGTAGATAAATAGTCATCAGTAAGCCACAGATACAGAAACTCACTACTCACAAGACTCCTGGTTGTCCCATCCTCCAGTACCTTAAGTAACTGCTGTATGATTAGTGGCATTCAACTCAAATTAGCGCATTCAGGGTCCTCCCTCAAGGCGTTTTTACTCCAGGTATATGCAGGAAGAATGGAGAAGAATGCTAGCTATCCACACCTGAGTACTCTCCTCTCCATCAGCAGGCATGGAGTTAGCAGGGAGAACCCTGGTTGAGAAATTTGAAGACCGAGGTTCTCACTCTATCAACATGTTGCTATGTGATCTCAAGTACATCACTTCATGTCAATGGCATTAACTATTTCTCATTTATAAAAATGATGGAGCTTGATTTAAGATGTTTTCAAGAGTCGTCTGAGATTATTTTTGTCTTTATCTGTCTATCTACAGAAATAAGATTGACCTGACTTTAAAAAAAAAAAAATTATCTGCCTGGTTTTGTTCTTCACTGGTCTATCAGAAGCACGTGAAAGAAGCTGCTTGCCAGGAGGCTAGAGAAACCAGAGGACAGTGGTAATGCAATGAGCTTTGGGTTTCAAATGCCAAACTTAGGGCAGCTGAAAATTCGACTGATTTGGGCTACCAGTAATATAAGTTGGTAGGTGAGTTGAAAGTGTGAGATCAGATCTCAAATCCTGGCCTATTGATGTCTACAACATTTAGTATTAACTGGGTTTCCCTTCCCTTCAAGTAACTACTGGGGACTTCCTAGAAGAGTTCTCAAAGGAATGCACCTTATATTATTACCGAGGACATATATACATACATACATATCTACTTACATATATACCTACCTGACTGAACCAATACTTAGCCTTATGACACCTAATGCATTGTTATTTTCTATTCTATTGTATATGTTTTTGTTTTTTAATTCTTAGCTTCCAACAGCAATTTAAAAGTATTGCCTTGGGAAAGAAGGAATATGGCTAGCAGCTGTCTCCTTCTTGGATCTGTGTTGTGGATTTTAGAACAGATGTTTGTTATTCCCTCCCAAGCTTTCTAGGCAATGTGCCAGTGGGCCTGTCCTGCTGTTGGTCTTTGAGTTGATGGCCCATCTGTCCTGGATCTTGATGAGAGTGGGGGCAGAAGTGGGGGGTACAGGGAGAAAGCTCATTAAACATGGTCTTGTTCTAGGATTTAGAATGTGGTGGGTATGCACTGAATCACTATGTCAGTTAGGTGGTGCTTTAAAAGAGATTTGGGTCTATGATTCAAAAATTTCTTAAAAAAATAAATAATTCAGAAATGTAGTCATCTTCTGCTGTCCATCAGTGATCTGTTACTGAAAACCAGGTGTTCTGCATGCAAATGCTAATCTGGAGCCTATTTCTCATTTATTTAGGTAGGAAAACATGTTATGTCAACCCCAAGCCCTCAACCAATTTCTTAAACAGGCAACTGAAGTGTGGTAATATACCTATATATAATGTTTAAAAATCCAAACCATCTTTTTAGGTGTGAAGTGCTTAAGATATTATTTCTTTTTCACCAAATAATTAATATAATCAGTAACAGCAGATTTTGTACAAAGGCCACTGACCAAGATGGTTTAATGTTTTCTTTAACTTGACTTCATTTAAACAGGCTTCTTTCTGACTCTAGGCGCCTCAACTCCCTTTTCTTAGAATATTTACTTTAGAAAACTTGTAAATTCTTTCTCTACCCCTCTGAGATATAAATCTATTAAAAGCCTCTGATCAGTTTTACAACCCAGGAAAATCTCAGGAACCTGGGAACCATCTCTTTGAAATTTAATTAGCAAAGGATATAACACCCCTATCTCTCAGCTTCCATGGCGGGATAGGAGCCAACTCCAAGGTTTCTTGCTCCAAGTTACAAAACTATTTCTCGTCGTAAAGATAAGAGACATTTATTTTTTCTTTGGATAAAGCCCATTAGCAATACAGATGGCCTGTGATGTGCCCCTAACATCCTCCAGTACTTTTCCACTAGCTCACCCCAGCCCATAAACAGCCCTGCCCAGTCTGCTGCTGTGGAGTTGAGTTCAGACTTCGTGCTGGCCTCTCTCCTATTGCAGTAGCCTCAGATAAAGTCTCCTGCACCAGTTTAACTTTCTCCAGTGAAATTTTTGCTTTCATACCACCAGTGGTCCTGTACTACACTCCTTTTCAAGACACTCAATTCCACAATTTTCAAAAATTTGAACAGGATCTTTGTTAGTTTCCTAGGGCTGCCATGACAAATCACCATAAATTGGAAAGTTTAAAAAAACCTAGAAGTTTATTCTTTTACTAATCTGGAAGCCAGAAACCCCAAATCAAAGTGGTTAACAACCAGGCTCTTTGTGAAGGCTCTAAGAAAGAATCAGTTTCATGCCTTTCTCTTGGCTTTTGGTGTTGCCAGGAATCCTTAATGTTCCTTGACTTGCAGATGCATCATTGCAATCACTGCTTACATGTTCACGTTGCATTCTCCCTGTGCGTGTCTGTCCCTGTGTATTTTCTTCTTAAAAGAAACCAGTCATATAGGATCACGGGCCCATACCACTTTTGTATGACCTCATTTTAACTTAAAAAAAATTTTTTTTTGAGAGAGACAGAGAGAGAGAGACAGAGAATCCCAAGGAGGCTCCACACCACCAGCACAGAGCCCAATGTGGGGCCTGAACCCACAAACCATGAGATCATGACCTGAGCTAAAACATAGAGTCAGTTGCTTAACTAACCGAGACACCCAGGTGCCCCTAAACTTACATTTTAATTACATCTGCAAAGACCCTATTTCCAAATAAGGTCACATTCACAAGTACCAGGGGTTAGAATTACAATATACTGGGAGGGGGGAGGGACACATAATGCAACCCACAACTGACTCTGAAGAAACATCAATAGTATTTAGAATGAAAGACATTTTTCTATATTATTTTGTTAAAAATATTGTATTATGGTTAAGACACAAATAGAAGATTTTTCTATGTAAATGTTGGCTGGAAATGTTATATTGAGAGATAAGTATGTTCTATGAAGTTTGGATATTGATGTAGGCAGACGAGGTCCAAGGACCCAGAGTGGGTCCCGCAGGGCCAGCCAAGAAGGTCCTTGGCTTTGTGCAGGATAGAAATCAAATGCAAGCCAGGAGCAAGTGAGAAGAGAGTTTATTGAATAGTGTTAAGTGATAGACTATAGCAGATGGAAGCTCTGGAAGACTTGGAAAAGGAGAAGTGAATCTCTCCTTTGCTTGAGGTGAAGGATTTATACTGGAAAGGGGTCCAGGGTATGTATTCCTTCAGGAATCTAGGATGGGGTACAATCACAGTTGAGTGTCAGGTAAACGATAGATGTTATTCCATAAATCACCAAAGGCACCACTAACGGTATTGATGCCGTGTCAATCAAGATTTGTTTGAAGCTGATCTCCTGGAATATGTTTGGGATCCAGTTGTTTTGAGATGTTATCAGGTGTTTGGGGGCCTAAGATGAAACTCAGAGAATGATCAACTTTCTTCCCCTCTAGAATAGGAACATATCTTCTTTGGTTTACTCAGATGCAAAATATAGAACATGAATAAATGGGATTTAGCAGAGAAATGGTGGAAATAGAGCCTTTCTAAAATGGAGTCCCTTCAATTTCCCTATCTCAGTATTAAATATGAAGAGGTATCTCTTTTGGGAGAAGACTTACCTAAGGGACATTGTACAGGAAAAGTAGTAATTGGCTTAGGTTTGGTGAGGGTGAAGCTTTTTAAGGATGAGTTGGTGGATGTGTCAAAACAAAACCAGACAAGTAAGGAGATTGTTTTTATTTGGGCTATCAGGGTGCCTCTGGGGGAGGGGTATTGCCTTAGATTTATATAGGGAGGAGTAAGCAGACAATGAGTGGGATGATTTAGAGTTGGGTTGTTATGTAAGCAGAAGTCTCAGTGAGGTAGCTGAATATGAAATATTTTTCTCTGTGGTTAGCTAGTTTCAGGGAGAACAAATAGTTCTAATCTTAGCTCATCAATTACAACATAGAAGGGGAAGTTGGAAGATCTGTGTCTGCTCTGGTCATCACGTTCTGAAAAGGGAGGAAAAGGTCTGCATTTGGCCTGGTTACAGTTAAACAGAGAAATCATCTGTGAGAATTCAGGGGGTCATAAGAAAGGGTGGACAGTGAGGTTTATCTAAGCCAAATGGGTAAGGGTGACTCTTTGAGTAAGCCCTTTCCTAGAACACAAAGGAATGGGGGAGATTTCGGGAAAGCAAAATGTTGGGGGAGGTGTTCTTTACCATCACTGCTTTCCAGAAGCACAGGACTTAGGTAAACTTCAGCACTGTCAACAGTCGCGAGGAAGGGCCTGTGTAGGGCTGAATGCACATTGTCATTGTTTGCTATTAATTATTTACACTTAATCTTTTAAGAAAAGGTTTATCCTTGCAAAACAGATCCCACAGTTGTGGGACACCGCTGCCACCAAGTGGTGGTACCCACTTAGTGACTGCCAAACCTCAGACTTGCAAAGTAATGACATCCTTTTTTCAGACTCTACGGGGGCTACGTGTACCCTAGGAGAGTGCAAGAAAAACCACTGGGATGCAGGAATTAAAAAACAGAATTTCTGCTTCATTTTATTTTTATCAAAAAAGCAAGCAAGAATTTAAACTTAGTACTAGGATTTAACATACTATTTTACACTGGGTTTCTCACCCTGAATTTATGTCACATGTCACTTTCTTGGGGAAGAATAGAAGCTTCACATAGTGGTAACTTCCTTCTCTGAACCTCTTTAGAGTGTAGTAATATAGTGCAGATTATGAGTGCCTGATTAAAGGGCAGATAATATCTAGTTTCAGTTAAATTTGTCCTTACACATGGACAAGTGACTTTAAAAGACTCCTGAGAAATTGTTGGTTTAAAAAATAATGTATGTGCCATCAAGTAGGAATCCATGGAAGCACTGACAAATACTCTTACAGTGCTAGAAAATCTTTGTCAGCTACTTAAGAAGAAAAAAACCCGGGGCGCCTGGGTGGCTCAGTCGGTTGAGCGGCCGACTTCAGCTCAGGTCATGATCTCACGGCCTGTGAGTTCGAGCTCCGCATCAGGCTCTGTGCTGACAGCTCAGAGCCTGGAGCCTGTTTCGGATTCTGTGTCTCCCTCTCTCTGACCCTCCCCCCTTCATGCTCTGTCTTTCTCTGTCTCAAAAATAAATAAACGTTAAAAAAAAAAAATTAAAAAAAAAGAAAAAGAAAAAAACCCAAGAATATAGCATATTTTACAAGAAGCTGGTCAAAAATTCAAAATGATCAACCCTATTTGAAATATGGATTTACTTTAACTATTTTTTAATGTTTATTTATTTTGAGAGAGAGAAGGAGAGCATGAGTAGGGGAGGGGCAGAGAGACAGGGAGAGAGACAGAATCTCAAGCAGGCTCAGCTGTCAGAACAATGCCCTATGCTGGGCTCAAACTCACAATCTGTGAGATCATGACCTGAGCAGAAATCAAGAGTCAGATGCTCAACAGACTGAGCCACCCAGGTGCCCCAAGTGGTGCTAAAACAAACTTCACCCCAATTGTTGTGTATGAAGAGGTTTCATAAGATATCTGTTTTGGCTTTTACAGCTACCTGTCCACCAAGATCTGAAATAAACTGAAGTTAGAGCCAGTTATTTACATCTCTATTTTATAGTGTTAATCAGCCTTTTCAAAACTTGTGGAAAGGCAGCATGTATAACCACTGGCCCTTTCCCTGTTATAGCAGAAAAGACCTGTGACTGTTTGCCCCCTTACGATATATGTTAGAGTATAAAGTTCAAAAAGGTAAAGTCACGGCTGTCTAGCAAATACAAAATGAGCACATTTCAAAGATTTCATTTAATGCATTAATTAACGAAGGAACCAGCCAAGATATTATGACAAATTCAAAGAAGCAAGGACATTTATAGAATAAGATGTATGAAATATAAAATACTCAATTGGCCATAAATCTTTGGAATTATCTGTTCCACTGACAGAAGTTATTTGCATCTCTTGCAGACAAAAATCTTCAAGTTAACAAGTGTTAAAGAACAGATATTCAACTGAGTAAATTCGAAGAACTAATTGGCTTTACTCAAGGATTCACAGATGGGCAGCATCCCCTCTAGCAAGTAGATGCTCTGAGGAATTGTGCAAAATGGAAAGTTTTTATGGGAAGGAGGGTGGGGCAAGGAAGCTATTAGGGAGGGAAAAGAAAGGATTGTTTCAGGTCTTCTTATCATAAGATGACCTCATTAGTGCTGATTAGAAATTTCCAGACCAATTGGTTTAAAATTCCACTCTTGTGAGAGACTCAAACTGCAATTAGGTTAGGCGGTAAAGCTTGGTGGGATTTAACATAAGTGACTCCATTTTGGTCATGTTTCTTGTTTAACACAAGTAATGTCCTAATTCTGGGACCTTTAATCAATAGTAAATAATGAGGTAAACTTTACATTACTATGATCCTCTGGCCAAATTTAGCCCATGTGATTTGTTTTGTTTTGTTTTGTTTATTTTTGACAGACAGAAACAGAAAATGAGCAGGGGCAGGAGGAGGGGCGGAGAGGGAGACACCAAATCTGAAGCAGGCTCCAGGTTCTGAGCTGTCAGCTCAGAGCTCAACATGGAGGTTGAACCCATGAACCCTGAGATCATGACCTGAGCCGAAGTCGGACACTTAATCACTGAACCACCCAAGCACCCCTAGCCCATGTGTTTTATAAATAGTTTTATTAGAACTCAGCAAGGTCATTTCTTACTGCCTATGACTGCTTTTGTGTTACAATGGAAGACCTGAGTACTCAAGAGTGCTAACGCCCACAAAGCCTAACATATTTACTATCTAGACCTTAACAATTTGTTGGCAACTTGTCCTGGTCAGTACATGGGTGGGCTTTATCCCCACATGATGCAGAAAGGATGGGCTACTCACCTTTTCTGCCTTATTTCCAAGTTTTGGATAATTTTCTTGACAGCTACTTGAAAACCCTCAATACATAGTTTATCTCTTTTCGTTATCTTCAGGTAAGTCTTTTGGCGCAAATTTCCTGTTTTATTTTATTTTTCCCTTCAGAATGTTCTAGATATTTATTTTCTTTTATGTTGTTTTATTAATTACAAGTAACTCAGACGGATTTATTTTTATCCTTGTAAATAAACTACAGCATTTCTTAAAGTATAAAATGTTGCATTTTTACTGTGAAGTTTAATTGACCACATCATGATATATATTGTTGTAGTTGTGAATTTCATTTTCTTGGAGGACAATGAGACCACCCATCTGCACTGTCTTCATTTCAGTAACATTTTCTTTCATATTTGATATTATCTTTAACATTTCATTTGGTATGCTTTCTCAAATTTACTCTAATCATATGTCTGTAAGTATTCCATGATCTACCATTCATTTCTCTCATTTTTCCTTCAGTCACCATGTGGATTTCTTTTGTAATTGTACTTTCCACAAGCCTCTTCCCCAGTTTATTTTTTTTTTTACAGTGTCACTTTTATTTAGGTAGTCAAAATGTGTTCAACAATAGCATCAACTTTATTTATTTATTTATTTATTTATTTATTTTACCATTTATTTTTGAGAGACAGAGAGAGACAGAACATGAGTTGGGGAGGGGCACAGAGAGGGAGACCCAGAATCTGAAGCAGGCTCCAAGCTCTGAGCTGTCAGCACAGAGCACGATGCAGGTCTCAAACCCACAGACCGCGAGATCATGACCTGAGCCAAAGCTGGACTAAGCCACCCAGGCGCCCCTTTTATCTTAATTTATATACCTAGCTCCACCAGCTTTTTTTTCTTTCTGTCTTGTGTTCTCTTCACTCATTCTTAAGCAAATATTTGTATCCATGTACTTTTTTTTACATTTTTTTATTAAAATTTTTTTAATGTTTATTTTCAAGAGAGAGAGAGAGCACAAACACAAGCAGGGGAGGGACAGAGAGAGACACACAGAATCCGAAGAAGGCTCCAGGCTCTGAGCTGTCAGCACAGAGCCCGATGTGGGGCTCGAACCCACCAACTGTGAGATCATGACCTGAGCTGAAGTTGGACGCTTAACTGACTGAGCCACCCAGGTGCCTCACTATGTATTCTTTAATGTTTGATTTAGATCACTAGTAAAATGTAAAAGGGTATATAACTCAGGAATAGCCAGATGGAAGAGATGCACAGGGCAAGGTCTATGGGAAAGAGTGCAGGACTGTCATGTTCTCTGGGCACACCACTCTCCCCAAATCTCCACATGTTCACCAACTTGGAAACTCCAAATTCCCTAAGTTTTAATCTAACCAATGTTTATTGAACACACACTATGTGCCAGATACTGCAATGAATAGAACCTGGCTATGTCACTTTCAGTTTAGTGAGAAACACAGATGTGTAGTGGTAAAGGTGTTCTCTCTAAGAGGTAAAATCTGAGTCCTGTCTGAGAAAGATGTCCTAGGTATGCGAAGCCTGAAAGCAGGGGGGGAAATGAGACACAGTTAATGGTTGCTAAAGGACTTTGGGATCTCCTTGGTTTTTAGAAGGGAACTTGTGATTAAGGGAAAGTAAAATTAAAGTCCTATTTGGGGGAAGCTAAGATAGCAGTGCAATAAGAGGAACCTGGGCTATCCTTGTCCCTCAAACAGGTAGATAACTATCAAATCATTCTGAATACCCAAGAAATTGACCTGAGGACTGACAGACCAAGCTGCACAACTAGAGGGACAGAAGAGGCAGGAAGGAGGAAGGTAGGAAGTATGTGGAGATGTGGTTTAAAAGAAATGGATCATGGGTGCTGCTGAGGGGAGGGAGCCCTAGTCAGAGAGAAAGGTGAGAGAGAGTGGAGCACGCAGGGATGAGCACAAGGAGAACACTTCCCCAAAGCCATTGGCTGGGGGAAGGGGCTTTTTTGTGAGTTCTTGCAACCAAAGGGGCTTAGAGACTGGAGTGTTAAAGGTCTGTGGGCTTGGCTGGGACAGAGTTCTGAGGGCACTGCTCTACTCATAGAGAGAAGGCAGGCAAGCAACCCTGGAGCAGAGGGAGTGATCTGAGAATTACCTAAGGCGCATGGGGAGAGACTGCTCTTCTTGGGGTGCATTTGTGAGAGGTGGCATTCACAGAATCACCTCTCTGGAGACAAAAAAGCAGGCAGGCACCATTTCCCTCCCGTGGCCCTCAGCATAGGTGCACAGAAACCTGCTGAGGGCAGCTGACCCAGATACTGGCTGTCTGGTCTGCTTTGCTCCAAATCCCATGCCCCTGCATTCTGCTGTGACTGCCATTCTCAGTCAAATCTGCATTGGTCCCAGAGCAGTGAGACCCTCACCCCAGAAGACCAGTGCAGGCCCTTGCCACAGCACATCCCTAATGTTTGACGTTTTAAAAGTCAGTAGTCTTGGCTGGAATAGAGCCCAAAGTGCACCGCACTGTTTCAGGCAGGCAAGCAACCCGGAGACGGAGACAATAGCATGAAAACAGAGCTCTGAAAAACACCTGGGATACACAAGGGGAAATTATTTGCTCTTCTGGGAGGGCCTTCCTGAGAGCAGCAAGCACGGACTCCTCTCTGCTAGGACAAAGGAACTGATTGGTGCCATTTTCCTCCCCCCACCCCTTAGCATAAACCAACTTCAGTACATAGCACAAGGCCAACACTGGCTGCCTAACCTCCTTATAGGAAGTCCCACCCCCACCCCCCACCCCCACCCCCGTGCTCTGCTGGTACTGCTTTTCTCTGACAAGTGTGCCTAAGGAGTAGTGCAGTGGGCCCCTTCCCCAGAAGGCCAGCAGAAATCTCTGCACATACCATGTCTACTGACCATGGAGTTCTGCAATTCTTCTGTTCTAGTGGAAGTAGCATCAGGTCTCATTTAACAAGTAGACCAGAGCATGTCTAGTTAAAACTTGCCCCACCCTGGCTAAGGTCCAGACACAGCCCACTATAGGCAAGGAGAACTTCACAGGCAACAGACCTGAGGGATAAAGCAGCCAATACAGCAGCACAATGCATAGAGCACACACCAGAGACACTCCCTGAAACACCAGACCCTTGACATTATATGACCTGTTCATAAAGCTATTACTCTCAAGAGCAGGAAACATAATAGACTTTTCTAAGACACAGAAAAAGATAGAGGAATTCATTCCAAAAGAAAGAAGAAGAAAAGGTTATGGTCAGAGATCTAAGTGAAACAGATATAATACACCTGATGGAGAATTTAAAGCAGCAATCATAAGGATACTCTCTGGGCTTGAGAAAAGCGTGGAAGAGATTATGGAGTCCCTTACCACAGAGATACAAGAGTAAAAAAATATCCATTCTGAAATTAAAAATGCAATAACTGAGATTCAAAACTATCTGGATGTAATGACCACAAGGAGGGAAGAAGCAGAGGAACAAATAAGTGATATAGAAGATAGAATAATGGAAAATAATGAAGGTGATCAAAACAGAAAAAGCAGAACTATGGATCACAAGAATAGACTTAGAGAGCTCAGTGACTCCATCAAATGTAATAACATTCATATCATAGGAGTCCCCAAAAAAGAAGAGAGAGAAAAGGGGGCAGGAGGTTAATTTGAGGACATAATAGCTGAAAACCCCACTAAACTTGGGGAAGGAAACAAACATTCAAGTCCAGGAGGTTTAGAGATCTCCCATCAAAATCAACAATGGCAGGCCAATACCAAGACATATTGTAGGTAAATTTGCAAAATATAGTGATAAAGAAAAATTCCTAAAAGCAATAAGACAAAAGAAGTCCCTAACTTACAAAGGAAGACCTATAAGGCTAGCTGCAGATCTGTCCACAGAAACTTGGCAAGCCAGAAGAGAGTGGTGTAATATATTCAACATGCTAAATGGGAAAAATCTGTAGCCAAGAGTACTCTGCCAAGAAGGCTATCATTCAGAATAGAAAGGAGGGATAAAGAATTTCCCAAATAAAAACTAAACAAGTTCATGACCACTAAACCAGCCCTGCAAGAGATATAAAAGGAGACTCTCTGAGTCAGAAGGGAAGACTAAAAGTGGCAAAGATTAAAAAGGAACAGAGAAAATTTCCAGAAACAATGACAAAACAAGTAAAAAATGACACTAAATACATATCTATCAATAATTACTCTGAATGTAAATGGACTAAATGCCTCAACCAAAAGACATAGCTTGCCAGATGGGTAAAAAACAAAAACAAAAAAAACCAAGACCCATCTATATGCTGCCTAGAAGAGATGCATTTTAGACCTAAAGATATCTGCAGATTGAAAGTGAGGGGATGGAGAAACATTTATCATGCAAATGGAAGTCAATAGACTTTGAGAGTGTTTTAGAGTGCACATGGAACATTATCCAGAATAGATCACATATTAAGTCACAAATCAGGCCTCAACAAGTACAAAAAGATTGAGAGCATACCATGAATATTTTCTGACCATATGCTATGAAACTTGAGATCAATCAATGAAAAAATATGGAAAGACCACAAATATGGAGGTTAAACAGCATGGTACTAAAGAATGAGTGGGTAAACCAGGAAATTAAAGAAGAAATATAAAAATACAAGGAAGCAAATAAAAATGAAAACACAATGGTCCAAAACTTTTAGGAATCAACAAAAGTGGTCATAAGAGGGAAGTATACAGCAAAGCAGGCCTATTTCAAGAAGCTAGAAAAATCTCAAATAAATAACCTAAGTTTCCACCTAAAGGAGCTAGAGACAGAACAAATGAAACCTAAAGTCAATAAAAGGAAGGAAATAATAAAGATTAGAGCAGAAATAAGTGATATAGAAACAAAAAAAAAACCAGTAGAACAGATCAATGAAACCAGGAGCTAGTTCTTTGAAAAAATCAATAAAATTGATAAACCTTTAGCCAGACTTATTAAAAAAGAAAAGAGAAAGGACCCAAAGAAATAAAATCACAAGCAAGAGAACAGAAATAATAAACACTACAGAAATACAAACAATTATGAGAATATTATGAAAAATTATGTGCCAACAAATCGGATAATCTGGAAGAAATGGACAAATTCCTAGATAAACTAACAAAACTGAAGCAGGAAGAAACAAAATAACGAGCAAAAGAAATTGAATCACTAATCAAAAATCTCCCACAAACAAAAGTCCAGGGCCAGATGAATTCCCAGGGGAATTCTACCAAACATTTAAAGAAGAGTTAGTACCTATTCTTCTTAAACTTTTCCCAAAAAATAGAAATGAAAGTAAAATTTCCAAATTCATTCTATGAAGCCAGCCTTCCTCTGATTCCAAAATCAGACAAAGACTCCACTAAAAAACAGAACTACAGGCCAATATTCCTGATTAACATGGATGCAAAACTTCTCAGCAAAAAACTAGCAAATCGAATCCAACAGTACATTAAAAGAATCTTCACTATGATCAAGTGGGATTTATTCATGGGTTGCAAGGGTGGTTCAATAATCACAAATCAGTGTGATACACCACATTATTAAAAGAAAGGATAAGAATCATGTGATCCTCTCATAGATGCAGATAAAGTATTTGACAAAGCACAACATCTATTCATGATAAAAACCCTCAACAAAATAGGGAGAGAGGGAACATACCTCAACATAATAAAGGCCACCCTTCATTATGTGAAAGGCCACCCTTTATTATTAATGAAAACCCACCACTAATATCATTCTCAATGGGGAAAAACTGAGAGCTTTTGCTGTATAGTCACGAACAAGACAGGGATGTCCACTATCACCTTTGTTATTTAATTTTTTAATGCGTATTTATTTTTGAGAGAGAGAGAGATAGCACCAGCAGGGGATAGGCAAAGGGGAAGAGGGACCAAGGATCTAAAGTGGGCTCTACACTGACAGCGGAGAGCCTGATATGGGGCTCAGACTCATGAACTGTGAGATCATGACCTGAGCTGAAGTCAAGAGTAAGACGCTTAACTGACTGAGCCATCCAGGTGCCCCTCTCACTTTTGTTATTTAACATAGTACCGGAAGTCCCAGTGTCAGCAATCAGACAACAAAAGAAATGAAAGGCATCCAAACCAGCAAGGAAGAAGTAAAACTTTCACTATTTACAGACAACATGATACTTTATATAGAAAACCTGAAAGACTCCGCCAAAAAATTGCTGGAACTGATACATGAGTTCAATAGCTTCAGGTACAAAATCAAAGTACAGAAATCTGTTGCATTTCTATACACCAATAATAAAGTAGCAGAATGAGAAATTAAGGAATCAATCCCATTTACGATTACACCAAAACCCATAGGATATAGAGGAATAAATCTAACCAAAGAGGTAAAAGATCTGTATTCTGAAAACTATAAAACACTGATGAGGGGCGCCTGGGTGGTTCAGTTGGTTGAGCGTCCGACTTTGGCTCAGGTCATGATCTCATACTCCATGGGTTCGAGCCCCACGTCAGGTTCTGTGCTGACACCTCAGAGCCTGGAGCCTGCTTTGGATTCTGTGTCTCCTTCTCTCTCTGTTCCTCCCCTGCTCATGCTCTGTCTCTCTCTCTCTCAAAAATAAAGAAACATTAAAAAATAAAAAAATAAAACACTGATGAAAGAAATCGAAGAGGACATAAAGAAATGGAAAAACATTCCATGCTCGTGGATTGGAAGAAGAAATATTGTTAAAATGTTTATACTACCAAAGCAATCTACACATTTAATGCAACCCCTATAAAATACCACCAGCATTTTTCACAGAGCTCCGAAAAACAATCCTAAAATTTGTATGGAGGCACAAAAGTCCTGAAGTAGCTAAAGCACTCTTGAAAAAGAAAAGCAAAACTGGAGGCATGGCATCATGATTCAGGACTTCAAGTTACATTACAAAGCTGTAGTGATCAAGACAGTATAATAGGGGCACAGGGGCACCTGGGTGGCTCAGCCAGTTAAGCGTCTGACTTTGGCTCAGGTCATGATCTCACGGTTCATGGGTTCAATCCCTGAGTCAGGCTCTGTGCTGTCAGGCTCAGAGCCTGGAGCCTGCTTCATATTCTGTGTGTGTGTCTCTCTCTGCCCCTCCTCTGCTCTCTCTCTTTCTCTCTCTCAAAAATAAATAAACACCAAAAAAAAAAATAATAATGGCATAAAAACAGACACATAGATCAATGGAACAGAGTGGAAAACCTAGAAATGGACCCACAGCTATATGGTTAACTAATCTTTCACAAAGCATGAAAAAATATCAAATGGAAAAAGAGTCTCTTCAACAGTTGGTGTTGGGAAAACTGGACAGCAACATGCAAAAGAATGAAACTGGACCACTTTCTTACACCATACACAAAAACAAATTCAAAATGGATAAAAGACCTTAGAGGAGACAGAAAATCATCGAAAATTCTAGAGGAGAACACAGGCAATAAAGGGTTAGTATCCAAAATCTGTAAAGAATTCTAAAACTCAATACCCAAAAAACAAATAATCCAGTTTAAAAATGGGTAGAAGACAAGAATAGACATTTTTTCCAAAGAAGATGTACAGATGGCTAAGAGACACATGAAAAGATGCTCAACATCACTCATCATCAGGGGAATATAAATCAAAACCACAATGAGATACCATATCACACCCATCAGAATGGCTAAAATCAACAACAGGAAACAGGTGTTGGCGAGGCTGCAGAGAATGGGGAACCCTTTTACACTGTTAGTGGGAATGCAAACTGGTGCAGCCACTCTGGAAAACAGTATGGAGATTCCTCAAAAAGTTTAAAGTGAATCTACCCTGTGATCCAGCAATAGCACTACTAGCTTTTTACCCAAAGAACACAAAAATACTAATTCAGAGGGATGTATGCACCCCAATGTTTATAACAGCATTATCTACAACAGCCAAAATATGGAAATGTGGAATATGGAAATAGTGTCCATGGACTGATGGTTGGATAAAGAAGAGGTAGTATATATGTATATACACTGGAATATTACTCAGCCATAAAAAATGAAATCTTCCCATTTGCGATGAACGTGGATGGAGCTACAGATTATTATGCTGAGTGAAATAAGTCAGAGAAAGACAAATACCATATGATTTCACACATATGTGGAATTTAAGAAACAAAACAGTTTAAGAGAGGGAGAAAAAAAGAGAGGCAAACCAGGAAACAGACTCTAGAGAACAAACAGGGTTACTGGAGGGGAAGTGTGTGGGGAGGGATGGAGTAACTAACTGGAGGGGAAGTGTGTGTGGGAGGGGTGAGATAAACAGGTGATGGATATTAAGGAGGGCAGGTGTTGTGATGAGCACTGGGTTGTTTTTTTTTTTTAACATGAAATTTATTGTCAAATTGGTTTCCATACAACACCCAGTGCTCATCCCAACAGGTGCCCTCCTCAAAACCCATCACCCACCCCCCATCAACCCTTGTTCTCAGTTTTTAAGAGTCTCTTATGTTTTGGCTCTCTCCCACTCTAACCTTTCTTTTTTTTTTCCTTCCCGTCCCCCATGGTCTTCTGGTAAGTTTCTCAGGATCCACATAAGAGTGAAAACATATGGTATCTGTCTTTCTCTGTAAGGCTTATTTCACTTAGCATAACACTCTCCAGTTCCATCCACGTGAGCACTGGGTTTTATATGTAAGTGATGAATCACTAAATCCTTCACCTGGAACTGATATTACACTGCATGTTAATTAAGTGGGATTTAAGTGAAAACTTGAAGAAAAATAAATAAATAAATAAATAAAGTCCTATTTTGGGATGAAGATAGGTGCTTTGCTCATTATTATAAAATTTCTTCTCATCTGTCTCCTTTCAGTAATAAATATGGTGTAACATCATTTTTACCATTCACCTATTTTTATATACAGTTTAAAAAAACAATATGATTTTAATTTTAATGCCCAAGTTGAAATATAAACGATTGATAAAAAATTACTATAAAATTAATATATAGCTAATAAGTAAATGTTTGGTATGATCATACTAGAAGGCATAATGAATAGTGAGTTGCTTGGGCCTCTATATAGAAAAATGAGAATCTACTAGGTACAAATGCATATAGCAACAGTTATAATATTGTTGGACAGAAATTTTTTCCTCTATCTTTCAAAGTTTCTTCTGGCTAAGATTTAAATTGACATGAGACAGATTAACAGGAGAAAATCAAGTTTAATTTTGTATGTACAGGAACCCCACATACATGAGAGGTTCAAAAAGCAGTAAAATAGGGGCACCTGGGTGGCTCAGTAGGTTAAGCATCCCACTTCAGCTCAAGTCATGATCTCACAGTTTGTGGGTTCAAGCCCCATATCGGGCTCTGTGCTGACAGCTCAGAGCCTGGAGCCTGTTTCAGATTCTGTGCCTCCCTCGCTCTCTACCCCTCCCCCACTCGCTGTCTCCTTCTGTCTCAAAAATAAATAAGCATTAAAAAAAAATTTTTTTAAAGAGGAGTAAAATGAGTTATATGTGCCATTCTGAGCTAAGAAATGGGATAGAGGACTGGGGCTTCAGAGGGTGGGAGGGCAGTTCACAGGCAAAGAGAAGAGCAGGTGTTTCGTAATTAGATGTTTGCCCTGCCATAGAGATTGGTCACTCAGTTAAAATTTATCTCTGGTAATAACTCTCCTTGTGGGAAAGGCTCCTTATGTAGGTTCTTCTAGGTAGTTAATGGAGGGCAAATTTTTTCTTAAGCCTGCAGGGCCTCAGTCATGTTCACCTCAAAATAGTACACAGGCCAAAGTGGCACATTTTGTGGAGGCTTGTTCTGAACCACTTCAATGTATCACCAACTCAAAAACTATAACCCAAGTTGGCTTCAGAGAAATGATTTTCCAAAATGGTGAGTAACTCAGTAAACTCCTGGGCCAAGTAAAGTATAGTCTTTCCTAGATTTGCACAATGGTTGCATTTGTGGAAAATTCAGTGTCTAGTAAAAGCATGCAAAGTATTTTGTTTATATGTGAAAAAAAATTAGGTTTAAGCTCAAATAATTATGAACAGGTTTTTAACCTCTATAAATGTTTGGAGGGACTAGACATTCATACTCAGAAACAATTTTGCATTGTGAGACTATTCTACACATTGTTGTGTGCCTGGTCCCTACTAAACTAAATGGGAGTAGTGCCCATATGAGTCCTTCTAATCCCAAATTCCAATGACTGAGACAATCAAAAAGACTTTCAGGGGGCTCCTGGTTTGGTTGAGCAGCTGACTTCAGCTCAGGTCACGATCACACTATTTGTGAGTTCAAGCCCCACATCTGGCTCTGTGTGGACAGCTCAGAGCCTGGACCCTGCTGCGGATTCTGTGTCTCCCTCTCTTTCTCTGCCCCTCCCCCGCTCATGTTCTCTGTCTCTCTCTCAAAAATAAATAAACATTTAAAAAAGTTAAAAAAAAAAAAAAAAAGAAGACTTCAGAAACTTCCAAATTGACCTCTAGGGGGCAGTCTGATTCCTGTGGAGAATCACAACTTGAAAATCTCTGTTTTCTTCCACTTGCCTGTGAGGTTAGGTAGGGTGGCATTATTCTGTTGCCTGGGGGGCTGGCTTGGGGTGGGGGTGAGTGGTGGAAACAAAGGAACAATTTTTCCCTCTTGCTAGCCATCAGGGAAGACTGCAATACTAGGGCTTTTACATAAATGAAAGGGTAGGTAACTTTTGACACATTTCTCATGCATTTTAAAATTTCCTTGATCAGTTTTCCTTGCATAGAAAGCTGGAGTCAAAAACCCCTCCCTATAAATATGATAGAATAAATGCAGAGATATCCATGTATATCGACATGTATGTATGTAAATGTACAGATATGTATATCGTATGTATACACACACATATTCATCATGTTGTTTGTACTGTAGAAAAAGTACAGGCAATAAATAAATGTCCACAAAGAGGAGAGTAGATTAAACAAACAAAGAAAAACAAACAAAATCCTGTGGCACCTGTATAAAATGGAATAGCATTGTAGCCATTTTTAAAAAATGAGATAAATCAGGGGCACCTGGATGTGTCAGTCAGTTAACTGTCCAACTTCAGCTCAGGTCATGATCTCAAAACTCGTGAGTACGAGCCCTCCATCGGGCTCTTTGCTGTCAGCACAGAGCCTGCTTCAGATTGTCTCCCTCTCTCTCTGCCCCTCCCCCGCTGGTGCTCTCGAGTGCTCTCTCTCTCTCTCAAAAATAAATAAACATTTTTTAAAAAATGAAGTAGATCAATTCCTTGGCCTTGAAGAATGTCCTTAAGAACAACATAACTATAAATTTGATGTGTACAGAAATAGAATTGAAAGAATATAAACTGAAATACTATTAGTGGTTATTCTAGAATCTGAAAATTACAGGGGGTATAGGGACTTTCATAGTAGGGTGACCTCCTAAGTCATGACCACAACCCACAGAAAGCCATGTGTGATATCAGGTTTCAATTAGGTATCTTTTTTTTCTTTTTTTCTTCTTCAGTATTGTTTAAACTTATGTGACCATGAAACCCTATTTACCTTTCAGAGAAAGTGATATTTGAAGAAACTGATAGCATGATAAATGTAAGTGTGTGAGTTTTCTTATGAAATTATACTGGCAGGCACAGAGAGCTCTAATTATGTTCCAGGCATCATTCTAGGGCTTTATAAGTATTCGCTCACTTAATATTCATGGCAAGTCTATGAGGTGAGTTCTTCTCATGATCTTACCTACGTCCAGCTTCATAAAACTATTCAGTGGTAGAGCTGGGATTTGAACCTGGATAGTCTTGCTCTAGAATCTACACTACCTGATGATACTCAGTCTATTTCTCTATCTAGTCTAGAAATGCTCAGGCAAACTCAAAGTATGCTGGGTAGATGAATTTATTACTGTTTTCTGCCAATCCAGATACTGTTCTCTATCAATCCAGTAACCTTAGCAAAACTGAGAATTTTGTCAGTCTTAAATCACTTCAGTTCATATCCCCATTCTAGTTGGTCTTCCTGCTTTCTGTATAGTCACTTTGTTTCTTAAAACTTCCAAGACTTTTAGGGTAGAGCCAAAATCCCTTATTTTTGCTTACAAATCTGTGTATGATCTTGCCTGTCTTTATGTTCCAGTTGAGGGCTGGACAACTGGAGGGCAAGCTGAGGGCAAAGTACAAGCTAACAGCACCCCACCCCAAGGTGGGATATGTGTGATATTCCTCAGACACTCCTGGCTGCCCAAGAACAGAAGAAAGGAAAGAAAGCAAATGGTTGACTTGATAGAGATCACAGTTATGTAGGACAGGAGTCTCCTTCAGTTTATGTATAACTGCAAGAAAAAGGCAATCTTATCTATACCCTAATCTCTAAAAACCTATAGATTCTGTTTCCTAGAGACCTAATATCACCCTCATCAAGATGTAAGGGGGTTTAACTTCTTGTCATGGTGATGTGTGAAAAAAGGCAAATTAAAAATTAAATTCCTTTACTGTCTACAGCCCATTGACATCCTTGAAACTGGCAGAGTGATCTTCCTTTAGCTGCTCAGCTGCCTGTGTGAGCTGTGCTAGGGGCAAAAGGGAATCTTGGCTTAACATTATCCTGACCCCTCAGGATCCTGTAAGTTTACTTTAACATATAAAAATTCCTTTGGAAACTTCCTTTATCTCAGCTCTCCCAAGGTATATGCTGGCAATCATACTCCAAGCTTGTGGCCCCTGATACACATCGGAAGGGTCTCATGACTGAGGTTTTACTAAACGGCAATAAATGGTGTTGTCCTAACAACAGCCAGCCCCTCGGGGTCCTGGAAACCTTGCTTCCAAAATACCCTTAGAGACTTACTCTATCCCTAACCCCCTCCTAACTTGAAAGTATAAAATCAATTACCCATCACAACCCCAATGCAGCTCTTTCTGCCCATGGGTCCTGTCCTGGTACTTTTATTTATTTATTTATTTAATGTTTATTTGTTTGAGAGAGAGAGAGAGAGACAGAGAGAGAGAGAGAGAGACAGAGAGTGTGTGTGAGCGGGGCAGAGTCAGAGAGGAGACACAGAATCTGAAGCAGGCTCCAGGCTCTGAGCTGTCAGCATAGAGCTGGTTGTGGGACTTGAACTCACCAATCGTGAGATCACGACCTGAGCCGAAGGGACACTTAACTGATTGAGCCACCCAGGCACCCTGTCCCCGTGCTTTAATAAAATCACCTTTTTGCACAAAGGTGTCTTCAAGAATTCTTGCTTGGCCATCAGCTCTGAACCCCACCATCACCCCAAAACCCCATCACAATCTCATCTGTTGCTTCCTCCCCACTTCCAATGCATAAACACTCTCTCTGCCGAAGAGACCTCCTTCATTTGTTCCAGCAGGAGAACCTCTGCTCATGCTGTTCTTTCTACCTGAAACTGCCTCCCCTCAAATCCCACATATTTCTGGCTAACTTCTGCACATTCTTCAGGCACCAGGTTGGCTGGTAATTTCTTTAGGAAGGCTTTCTGACCCCCAGATCTCAGATACTCAGGAACTTTTCCTGTATCTCCAGTCCTCCACACGGGAGGCACCCTGTACTTCCTATCTGTCATGAGCGTGCTATGAAGGTACACACATGAATTGTGTCTTTCTACAATGTCAGCTTTATTCAATCTTAGAGCAAGGTTAACATAATTATAACACAGGTTCACAATTCCAAATTCAATGATATTTCACCCACGTGTTTAACTTGGCTTCTTACACGGTACATAAAGTAAAGCACAAGACCAGCCACACAACCAACAAAATACAAGAGGGGGTAGGAAGTTAATAAACCAAACCCAAAGTCAGCCTGTGGGCTAGCAGTTGAGGTAAGGCCTCAGTCCAGCCTGGTCAGCTTGCAGCTCTTACTGCTTATTATGATCAAACAATGAATTATCTCAGTTCTGTTTGGAGATGAACCGGACAAAACCTTTAGCAGCAGCTGCCTTCTTGAAATGGTCAGACACAGAGGGGTCAGTGTCTGAAGAGTCTGACAATTTCCTGCAAAAATCCTTCCTTTTAAATGGGATTTTATCAGTCTTGGACCCCTGCAGACCTCTTTGCTTCTGTGAGTTATCAGTTCTGGGATGTCATCAGCTGGCTCGGGTCTTGGCCATATCTGGTAGCTGCATTACCCTTGGCTGCTTGAGTCAGTGATTGACACGGGGCTCTGCCTGACATGAGTAACTCCATTTTGCTCTCTACACTATCACGGTTTGGGTTGTCTGTATTATCACCAAATTCTGTAGTCTCTGTGAAGCAACCAGGGTCACTTTCACCTCTGTATCTCCAACATCTGGCATATGGTAGATGCTCAATAAATATATTTTTTTAATGTTTATTTATTTTTGAGAAAGAGACAGAGTGTGAGCAGTGGGAGGGGCAGAGAGAAAGGGAGACACAGAATCTGAAGCGGGCTCCGGGCTCTGAGCTGTCAGCACAGAGCCTGATGCTGTCACCACGAACTGTGAGATCATGACCTGAACTGAAGTCAGACACTTAACTGACTGAGGCATCCAGGCATGCCAATAAATATTTTTTAAATGATGAATGGCTTAACCAAATAAAAAATGGAGAATGTTCTCTACTAGAAAATATTCATACCTCTTTTCTTAGTAATTTCACTTCTAGAATCTTTAAAAAAAACTTTTTTCTTTTTTGTTTATTTTTGAGAGAGAGAAAGAGAGTGCAAGCAGGAGAGGAACAGAGAGAGAAGCAGACACAGAATCCGAAGCAGGCTCCAGGCTCTGAGCTGTCACCACAGAGACCGACACAGGGCTTGAACTCATGAGCTGTGAGATCATGACCTGAGCTGAAGTAAGACACTTACCTCACTGAGCCACCCAGGTGCCCTTAGAATCTTATCTAAAGGAGAGAATCAGAGAAACTTAGAAAATTATGTTCATGATAACAGTAAAAAATGCAAAAGAATCTAAATGAACAGCAAATAGGGCTTCCTCAAATATAACATGTCCAGAAGACATTATTCCACAAGGCTTTGAGAATGTCATTTTTGAAGAAATATAATGAATAGGAAATTATATACAATTTAATATTAAATGGAAAAAGCAAAATACCAAAAAGTTTAATTCCACTTTAATTTAAAATATACAGGGGCACCTAGGTGACTCAGTTTGTTAAGCATCTGACTCTTGATTTCCTATCAGATCATGATCTCACAGTTCATGGGATTGAGCTCCACGCTGAGCTTGGGATTCTCTCTATCCTCTCTCTCTGCCCCTCCTCAGCTCACGTGCATGCTCTCTCACTTTCTCTCAAAATAAATAAATAAACATTTAAAATGTACATGTATGTGTGTGTATGTATACATGTTTATATAGCTCAGTTACACACATGTACATACATAGAAAAAAATGAAAGAGAGAAAAATGTTAATAGGGATTATTTTGGACTGATGGAACTTATAGATGCTTACTATTTTATTCCTTACATATTGTTCAATTATCCATGTTTATTTAAAATAAATGTGTTACTTTCTTTATTATCATTTTTTTATTTAAAACTTTTTACTGTTTATTTTTGAGAGAGAGAGAGAAAGAGAGAGAGAGAGAGAGAGTACGAGTGGGAGAAGGAGCAGAGAGAGAGGGAGACACAGAATCCAAAGCAGGCTCCAAGCTCTGAGCTGTCAGCACAGAGCCCGATGCAGGGCTCGAACTCACAAACGGTGAGATCATGACCTGAGCTGAAGCCAGATGCTCAACTGACTGAACCAACCAGGCGCCCCAAATGTGTTACTTTCTTTTTTTTTTTTTTTTTAACGTTTATTTATTTTTGAGACAGAGAGAGACAGAGCATGAACGGGGGAGGGTCAGAGAGAGAGGGAGACACAGAATCTGAAACAGGCTCCAAGCTCTGAGCGGTCAGCACAGAGCCCGACACGGGGCTCGAACTCACCAACTGCCAGATCATGACGTGAGCCGAAGTCAGACGCTTAACCGACTGAGCCACCCAGGTGCCCCTGTGTTACTTTCTTAATCAGAGAAGAATAACTAAAATGTTTTACCACTAGATAGCCGGGTTATAATTATTTTGGTTTACGTTATTTTTTGTCAGAGTGAAGAAAATGATAATTTAAAATTTTACAATTTACTAAATTTCCCATGCTGTATATTTATTATATGAGTTTTAAAGACTTATTTACTTTTACTGTTTCCTTTTCTTTTTTAATTTTAATTTTATTATTTTTAAAATTTTTAAATGTTTATTTATTATTTTGAGAGAGAGACAGAGCATAAGAAGGGGAGAGCCAGAGAGGGAGAGGGAGACACAGAATCCAGAGCAGGCTCCAGGCTCTGAGATGACAGCTCAGAGCCTCCCGCAGGGCTCAAACCCACGAACCATGAGATAATGACCCGAGCTGAAGGCGGCCACTTAATCGACTGAGCCACCCAGGTGCCCCAGTGCTGTTTTCTTTATTATGATTTTTGAAGTGAGATATAACTGACATATAACATTGTATTAGTTTTAGGTGTATGACATAATTATTTGATTTATGTATATATTGTAAAATGATAACCACAGTGAGTTTAGTTAACATCCATCACCATATAAGTTGAAAAATTTTTCTTATGATGAGAATTTTTGAGATTTTCTTGTGATAACAATTTTTGAGATCTAGTCTCTTAGCAACTTTCAAAATACAATACAGTATTGTGAACTATAGTCACCATGCTAAACACTCATCCCTATGACTTATTAATTTTATGTTTTATTATTTTTTAAATAGGACTTTACTTTTATTTTTATTTTTTTATTTGATTTACTTTATTTTATTAACTTTATTTTTTTAAACTTACATCCAA
Source organism: Leopardus geoffroyi (assembly GCF_018350155.1). Classification (NCBI taxonomy): domain Eukaryota; kingdom Metazoa; phylum Chordata; class Mammalia; order Carnivora; family Felidae; genus Leopardus; species Leopardus geoffroyi. The sequence goes on from NC_059341.1 coordinate 64,839,458, forward strand.
ATTAGTTAGCATATAGTGGAACAATGATTTCAGGAGTAGATTCCTTAATGCCCCTTCCCATTTAGCCCGTCCCCCCTCCCACACCCCCTCCAGTAACCCTGTTTGTTCTCCATATTTAAGAGTATCTTATGTTTTGTCCCCCTTCCAGTTTTTATATTATTTTTGCTTCCCTTCTCTTATGTTCATCTGTTTTGTCTCTTAAATCCTCATAGGAGTGAAGTCATATGATTTTTGTCTTTCTCTGACTGACTAATTTCACTTAGCATAATACCCTCCAGTTCCATCCACGTAGTTGCAAATGGCAAGATTTCATTCTTTTTGATTGCCAAGTAATACTCCATTGTGTATATATGACACCTCTTTATCCATTCATCCATCGATGGACATTTGGGTTCTTTCCATACTTTGGCTGTTGTTGCTAATGCTCCTATAAACATGGGGTGCATGTGTCCCTTCGAAACAGCACACCTATATCCCTTGCATAAATACCTAGTAGTGCAATTGCTGGGTCATAGGGTAGTTCTATTTTTAGTTTTTTGAGGAAACTCCATGCTGTTTTCCAGAGTGGCTGCAGCAGCTTGCATTCCCACCAACAATGCAAAAGAGATCCTCTTTCTCCCCATTCTTGCCAACATCTGTTGTTGCCTGAGTTATTAATGTTAGCCATTCTGACAGGTGTCAGGTGGTATCTTATTGTGGTTTTGATTTGTATTTCCCTGATGATGAGTGATGTTGAGCATTTTTTTCATGTATCAGTTGGCCATCTGGATGTCTTCTTTGGAGAAGTGTCTATTCATGTCTTTTGCCCATTTCTTCACTCGATTATTTGTTTTTGGGGTGTTGAGTTTGAGAAGTTCTGTATAGATTTTGGATGCTAACCCTTTATCTGATATGTCATTTGCAAATATCTTTTCCCATTCTGTCGGTTGCCTTTTAGTTTTGCTGATTATTTCCTTTGCTGTGTAGAAACTTTTTGTTTTGATGAGGTCCCAGTAGTTCATTTTTGCTTTTGTTTCCCTTGCCTCTGGAGACGTGTTTAGTAAGAAGTTGCTGTGGCCAAGATCAAAGAGGTTTTTGCCTGCTTTCTCCTCAAGGATTTTGATGACTTCTTGTATTACATTGAGGTCTTTCATCCATTTTGAGTTTATTTTTGTGAATGGTGTAAGAAAGTGGTCCAGGTTCATTCTTCTGCATGTCGCTGTCCCGTTTCCCCAGCACCACTTGCTAAAGAGACTGTCTTTATTCCACTGGATATTCTTTCCTGCTTTGTCAAAGATTAGTTGGCCATACGTTTGTGGGTCCATTTCTGGGTTCTCTATTCTGTTCCATTGATCTGAGTGTCTGTTCTTGTGCCAATACCATACTGTCTTGATGTTTCCAGCTTTGTAGTATAGCTTGAAGTCCGGGATTGTGATGCCTCCTGCTTTGGTTTTCTTTTTCAAGATTGCTTTGGCTATTTGGGGTCTTTTCTGGTTCCATACAAACTTTAGGATTGTTTGTTCTAGCTCTGTGCAGAATTCTGGTGTTATTTTGATAGGGATTATATTGAATATGTACATTGCTTTGGGTAGTATCAACGTTTTAACAATATTTGTTCTTCCTGTCCAGGAACATGGAATCTTTTTCCTTTTTTGTGTGTCTTCTTCAATTTCTTTCATAAGCTTTCTATAGTTTTCAGCGTATAGATTTTTCACCTCTTTGGTTAGATTTATTCCTAGGTATTTTATGGTTTTTTTGTGCAACTGTAAATGGGATCGATTCCTTGATTTCACTTTCTGTTGCTTCATTGTTGGTGTATAGGAGTGCAATCGATTTCTGTGCATTGATTTTATATCCTACAACTTTGCTAAATTCATGAATCAGTTCTAGCAGTTTTTGGTGGAATCTTTAAGGTTTTCCATATAGACTATCATGTCATCTGCGAAGAGTGAAAGTTTGACCTCCTCCTGGACGATTTGAATGCCTTTATTTCTTTATGTTGTCTGATTGCAGAGGCTAAGATTTCCAATACTATGTTGAATAACACTGGCGAGAGTGGACATCCCTGTCTTGTTCCTGGCCTTAGGGAGAAAGCTCTCAGTTTTTCTCCATTGAGGATGATATTAGCGTTGGGTGGTTCATATATGGCTTTTATGATCTTGAGGTATGCTCCTTTTATCCCTACTTTCTTGAGGGTTTTTATCAAGAAGGATGCTGTGTTTTGTCAAATGCTTTCTCTGCATCTACTGAGAGGACCATAAGGTTCTTGTCCTTTCTTTTATTGATGTGATGAATCATGTTAATTGTTTGGCAGATATTGAACCAGCCCTGCATCCCAGGTATAAATCCCACTTGGTCGTGGTGAATAATTTGTTTAATGTATTGTTGGATCCAGTTGGCTAATATCTTGTTGAGGATTTTTGTGTCCATGTTTATCAGGGAAATAGGTCTATAGTTCTTCTTTTTAGTGGGGTCTCTGTTTGGTTTTGGAATCAAGGTAATGCTGGCTTCATAGAATGAGTTTGCAAGTTTTCCTTCCACTTCTATTTTTAGGAAGAGCTTCAAGAGAGTAGGTGTTAACTCTTCCTTGAGTGTTTGGTAGAATTGCCCTGGAAAGCCATCTGGCCCTGGACTCTTGGTTTTTGGCAGATTTTTGATTACTAATTCGATTTTTTTTACTGGTTATGGGTCTGTTCAAATTTTCTATTTCTTCCTGTTTCAGTTTTGGTAGTGTATATGTTTCTAGGAATTTGTCCATTTCTTCCAGATTGCCCATTTTATTGGCATAAAATTGCTCATAATATTCTCTTATTATTGTTTTTATTTCTGCTGTGTTGATTGGGATCTCCCTTCTTTCATTCCTGATATTATTTATTTCTGTCCTTTCCTTTTCTTTTTGATCAAACTGGCTAGTGGTTTATTGATTTTGTTAATTCTTTCAAAGAACCAGCTTCTGATTTCATTGATCTGTTCTACTGTTTTTTTTTTTTTTGTTTCAAAAGCATTAATTTCTGCTCTAATCTTTATTATTTCCTGTCTTCTACTGTTTTTGGGTTTTATTTGCTGTTCTTTTTCCAGCTCTTTAAGGCATAAGTTTAGGTTGTGTATCTAACATCTTTCTTCCTTCTTTAGGAAGGCCTGGATTGCTATATACTTTTGTCTTATGACCACCTTTCCTGCGTCCCAGAGGTTTTGGGTTGTGGTGTTATCATTTTCATTGGCTTCCGTGAACTTTTTAATTTCCTCTTTAACTTCTTGTTAATAAATGGGTTAGCCCATTAATTCTTTAGTAGTATGTTCTTCAGTCTCCAAGTATTTGTTACCTTTCCAAATTTTTTCTTGTGGTTGATTTCGAGTTTCATAGGGCTGTGGTCTGAAAATATGCACGGTATGATCTCAATCTTTTTGTACTTGCTGAGGGCTGATTTGTGTCCCAGTATATGGTCTATTCTGGAGAACGTTCCATGTGCACTGGAGAAGAATGTGTATTCTGCTGCTTTAGGATGAAATGTTCTGAATATATCTGTTAAGTCCATCTGGTCCAGTGTATCATTCAAAGCCATTGTTTCCTTGTTGATTTTTTTGATTAGATGATCTGTCCATTGCTGTGAGTGGGGTGTTCAAGTCTCCTACTATTATGGTATTATTATCAATGAGTTTATGTTTGTGATTAACTGATTTATATATTTGGGTGCTTTCACATTTGACATATAAATGTTTACAATTGTTAGGTCTTCTTGGTGGATAAACCCTTTAATTATGATATAATGCCCTTCTTCATCTCTTGATACAATCTTTATTTTAAAGTCTAGATTGTCTGATATAAGTTTGGCTACTCCGGCTTTCTTTTGTTGACCATTAGCATGATAGATGGTTCTCCATCCCCTTACTTTCAATCTGAAAGTGTCTTTAGGGGGTCTTTAAGTGTCTAAAGTGGGTCTCTTGTAAATAGCATATAGATGGATCTTGTTTTCTTATCCATTCTGTTACCCTATGTCTTTTGAATGGAGCATTGAGTCCATTGACATTTAGAATGACTACTGAAAGATATGAATTTATTTGCATTATGATGCTTGTAGAGTTGGAGTTTCTGGTGGTGTTCTCTGTTCTTTTCTAATCTGTGTTGTTTTTGTTTTTGTCTTTTCTCCCCTCAGAAAGCCCCCCCTAAAATTTCTTGCAGGGCTGGTTTAGTGGTCACAAACTCCTTTAATTTTTGTTTGTCTGGGAAACTTTTAATCTCTCCTTTTATTTTGAATGACAGCCTTGTTGGATAAAAAATTCTTGGCTGCATGTTTTTCTGATTCAGCACTTTGAATATATCCTGCCACTCCTTTCTGGCCTGACAAGTTTCTGTGGATAGGTCTGCTGCAAACCTGATCTGTCTTCCCTTGTAGGTTAGGGACTTTTTTTCCCTTGCTGCTTTCATGATTTTCTCCTTGCCTGAGTATTTTGTGAATTTGAGTATGATATGCCTTGTTGATGGTCGGTTTTTGTTGAATCTAATGGGGGGTCCTCTGTGCTTCCTGGATTTTGATGTCTGTGTCTTTCCCCAGGTTAGGAGTTTTCCACTATGGTTTGCTCACATAACCCTTCTACCCCTATTTCTCTCTCTTTCTCTTCTGGGACCCCTATGAGTCTGATGTTGTTCCTTTTTAATGAGTGACTGATTTCTCTAATTCTTAAATCGTACTCTTTTCCCTTAATCTCCTTCTTTTTTTCTACTTCATTATTCTTCATAAATTTGTCCTCTATATCGCTGATTATCTGTTCTGCCTCATCCATCCTTGCCGCTGTGGCATCCATTCATGATTGCAGCTCAGTTATATCATTTTTTACTTCATCCTGACTAGTTTTTACTCCTTTTATCTCTGCAGAAAGGGATTCTAAGCTATTTTCAACTCCAGCCAGTATTCTTATTATTGTCATTCTAAATTCTGTTTCAGACATCTTGCTTGTATCTGTGTTGGTTAAGTCCCTGGCTATCGTTTCTTCCTGCTCTTTCTTTTGGGGTGAATTCCTTCATTTTGTCATTTTGAAGGGAGAAAAGGAATTAATGAAGTAGAAAAAATTAAAATTAAAAAAATTAAAATTAAAAATAATTAAAATTAAAAAATTAAACACACACACACACACAAATCGAATAAATGATGCTAGATCCTAGGTGTATTTTGGTCTGGGTGTTGAAAGTGGCTTGATAGATTAGAAGAAAAAGGGGAAAGAAAAAAACAAATCGTTTGAAATTTGAAAAAAATGAATACGCTGAAGTAGACTAAAATGAAATGATGGAAATAAAATAGAATTTGAAAATTTTACGCAAAAGTAAAAAATATAGTAGAAAAAATTTAAGGAAAATATTTTTAATAAAAATTAAAGATAAAAATGAATTTTTTGTCTTTCTGTATTCAAGAAAAAGAAAAGAAACAAAAAAGAAGGAGAGAAAGAAAGAAAGAAAGTTGAAAAGATGGACCTGCTAACAGACTGAAATATGACTGAAATTACTTCGTTTTCCCCTATAAGTCAGACTATGAAGCCCTTTAAAGTCCATAAACTAAGTAGGCGGTGAGACATCTGTTCATAAAGAGCGAGGTTGGCCCAGTTGGGTGGGGCTCAGTGTAATGGCTCTGTTCTCAATAGATGGCGCTGCTAGCCTACTGGGGTGGATTGTTGTAGCACTCGTAGGTGCATATGCGCATGCACGGAAGTGGTGAGAATGGCATCACCCAGCTACCCAGTCTCTAGTTTGGTACTCTGTTCCCCCTGATCAGCAATCGTGCGCCCATCCTTTGTCGTCAGCTTTTCTCCACTGTCCACTTTTACACTGTCCGCAGCCAAGCCCCAGGCAGTACCTCTTTCCTGAGTTTTGTCTCAGATGCGGCTATTTTCCCTGGCCCCTTACTTCTGAGGGACTGTGGCTTTGACCCGTTCCTCCCCTCTGCGGAGGGTCTTACGGAGCAATGGCCAAATGCCGGCCACACCCAGGAAAGTTTGTGGGACTGTGCTGCTGCCAATGCCCAGAGATTGCAGCCAGGTGCCAGCCCTCCCTAGAAAAAGTTTGCCAGGTAGTGTAGCAGCAGTGTTTCAGGGATTATGCAAAATCACAACACACATCTGGCACTAGGCTTCACCCTTAATAACCTTGTTCCAGCACCAGTGAATGTGGCTGTTCTCTGAGGTCTGCAGGGACCAGGTGGCCTCACAACCTCTACCAAATGTCCTTCCAGCAGTGGAACCGCTTTTCCCCATGGGTCCTGAGAACCTCCCGGACCCCACTCTGTTCCTTGGGATTTGCCCTTCCCACCAGAGCACCGCCAGATATCGAGCTGCAGAGTTTCATACTCTGCACTCCCCCTGTTTATAGTCTTAGTGGAATTTAAATCCTTTCCTTTCTCCTTTCTCCTTTCTCCCTTTTTAGTTCAGTCCCTGCAGCTGTTTCCAATTTTCTACTTTCTCTCCAGCTGCTTTTGGGGAGGGGTGCTTTCCCATATTCTCTCCCCACCCCCTGTCTCCACATGAAAAAGCAACTCCCTCCCCTCCGTGCCTTCTCTCTCCCCAAGTTCACTTCTCCACACTGTGTATGTACTGAATTCTGTGGTTCAGGTTGTGCAGATTGTTGTGTTAATCCTCAGACAAGTTTTCTAGGTGTGCAGGATGGTTTAGTGTTGGTCTGGCTGTTTTTTATGGGCACAAGACACACAAAAAACTTCCATGCTCTTCCACCATCTTGGCTGCCCACTGGCTTATTAATTTTACAACAGAGGTTTATATCAGTTCACTCCCCACCCCACCCTACTCCCTGCCCCTGAAAACCACCAATCTATTCTCTGTAGCTATGAGTTTGGGTTTGGGTTTTTGTTTTTATTTTGCTTTGCTCTTTGTTTCCACATATAAGTGATATCATACAGTATTTGTCTTATTCGTCTTTCTCTGTCTGACTTCTTTCACTTAACATAAGACCCTCAAGATCCTTCCATGTTGCCACAAATGGCAGTATTTCCTTCTCTTTTTTTATGGTAAACAATATTCCATATACTGTGCCCATTTTTTAATGGAATTATTTGGGGTTTTTTTACTATTGAGTTGTATGAGTTCTTGTGCATTAAAAAAATTTTTTTAATGTTTATTTATTCTTTGAGAGAGAAAGAGAGCATGAGCAGGAGAGGGCAGGAGAGGGAGACACAGAATCTGAAACAGGCTCCAGGCTCTGAGCTGTCAGCACAGAGCCCAACACAGAGCTTGAACTCATGAACCGTGAGATCATGACCTGAGCTAAAGTTGGACGCTTAGCCAACTGAGCCACCCAGGTGCACAAGTTCTTATGTATTTCAGATATTAACCCCTTTTCAGACATATGATTTGCAAATATATTCTTCCATTCTATAGTTTGCCTTTTCATTTTGTTTGTGGTTTCTTTTGCTGTATGAACGTTTTGAATTTGATGTAGTTCCGTTTCTTTATTTTTGCTTTTGTTGCCTATACTTTTTTTTTAAGTTTATTTATTTATTTTTGAGAAAGAAAGAATGAGCGAGCAAGAGAGCCCACAAGGGGGGGAGGGGCAGAGAGAGGGAGAGAAAGAATCCCAAGCAAACTTCACACTGTCAACCCAGAACCCAATGTGGGGTTTGATATTAGGAATCGTGAGATAGATCATGACCCGAGTCGAAATCAAGAGTCAGATGCTTAACTGACTGAGCCACCTTTTCACCTATTCTTTTGATGTCAAATCAAAAAACTCATTTCTAAGACTGGTGTTAAGGAGCTTATCCCTTGTGTTTTCTTCTATGACTTTTATAATTTCAGGTTTTATATTCAAGTCTTTAACCCATTTTGAGTTTATTTTTGTGTATGGTGTAAGAAAGTGGTCCAGTTCCTTCTTTTGCATGTGGCCATCCAGTTTCCCCAACACCATTTATTGAAGAGACTATCCTTTCCCCATTGTGTATGCTTGGTTTCTTTGTTGTGAATTTATGACCGTATGCATGAGTTTATTTCTCATTTCTCTATTCTGTTCTATTGGTCTGTGTGCCAGCTTTTATGCCAATACCATACTGTTTTGATCACTATTCCTCTATAATATAGTTTGAAATCAGGCAACGTGATGCCTCAAACTTTTTTCTTTCTCAAGATTGCTTTGGCTATTCAAGGTCTAGATACTATTTTTTACTAGGTTTTACTTTTTACAGTGAAAATAAATTCAATTAATTCTTTTCTATTTCATTTAACAACTTTTTTCTGTTAAGAAGAATTATCTGCAACTTGAAAATAAGGAAAAAGTATACCATGTATACTATCAAAGTCATACTAGAAGTTCTGTCAAGTGTTTTGTAATTTTGGGGGGCAATGATTCTGAAACTTGTTGACCTTAGTACCCCCATACGTGCTAAAAATTATTCAGGACTTCAAAGAACTTTTGTTTAGGTGGGGAATATCAATCAATATTTAGTATTAAAAATTTTGACATGGGAATGCAAGCTGGTGCAGCCACTCTGGAAAACAGTATGGAGGTTCCTCAAAAAACTGAAAATAGGACTACCCTATGACCTAGCAATTGCACTACTAGGCATTTATCCAAGGGATACAGGTGTGCTGTTTCGAAGGAACACATGCACCCTCATGTTTATAGCAGCACTATTGACAATAGCCAAAGTATGGATAGAGCCCAAATGTCCATTGATGGATGAATGTATAAAGAAGATGTGGTATATATATATACAATGGAGTATTACTTGGCAATCAAAAAGAATGAAATCTTGCCATTTGCAACTATGTGGATGGAACTGGAGGGTATTATGCTAAGTGAAATTAGAGAAAGCCAAAAATCACATGACTTCACTCATATGAGGACTTTAGGAGACAAAACAGATGAACATAAGGGAAAGGAAACAAAAATAATATAAAAACAGGGAGGGGGACAAAATATAAGAGACTCATAAATATGGAGAACAAACTGAGGGTTACGGGAGGGGTTGTGGGAGGGGGGATGGGCTAAATGGGTAAGGGACACTAAGGCATCTACTCCTGAAATCACTGTTGCACTATATGCTAACTAATTTGGATGTATTTAGAAAAATAAAAAATAAAACAAGTTAAAATAAAAAAATAAAACAAACAAAAATTCTGACAAATATTTAAAAATATTCATTAACTCATTTAAAAATAACTCATTACATATGAACATAAATTATATATATTTTTAAAATATAGCTATATTTTCCAAAAATAAATTAGTGAGTAGAATGGCATTGTTGTACAGTTTTAGAAATCTCTTTAATTTCTGGCTTAATAGAAGACACATAGATTCTCGTATCTGTTTCTGTAGTCAATCTACTGCAATATCACATGTAGACTCTGGAAAACTCCACTTTGTACTCATGAGAGGATGAGAATGAAAAAGTATATTTATCTTAAAAAGTATATATTTATCTTAGTATTATGAAAGTAATTTGACCTTGCTCACCTCTTAAGAAGGATTTTAGCTGTCCCTTTGCCCCATCCCCAAGGGTTTCCACATGACACTTTGAGAGCCCTTACTCTAGGGGCTTATACAATCAATATAGGACCCAGACTTTGAAGTTAAATATTAAATGGATGAATAATTTTCTTTTTTTAAATGTTTATTTGTTTTTGAGAGAGAGAGAATGAGCCAGAGAGGGACAGAGAGAGAGGGAGACAGAGGATCCAAAGCAGGCTCCTCACTGACAGCAGAGAGCCTGATGCAAGGCTTGAACTTGCAAACCTCAAGATCATGACCTGAGTCAAAGTCTGACTTTTAACCAACTGAGCGACCCAGGTGCCCCTGGATGGATAATTTTCAAATGATACTTTTTTTCAGTACAATGTAAATGTTTTCTATCCAGTAGAAATGATTACCCCAAAGGGTAACAATTTTCTTTTTATTTTAAACAGTTTTGTATGTAATTTAGCAAACATGCTGGCATTCTCTTTTTTCCCCAGTGATTATATATATCTAGTCTCTCAAATTCTCCTTTGAACCAGTTTTTCCACCCTGTTGGTCCCTTCATTAATAAGTTAAGTAAACCTGTAGCCTGGATTAACCTTTAATACTTTTTCACTTTGTATTCATCTGAGAGTCATGTTTTTAAGTATTTGAATACCTTTGTATTTCTTAATTTATTATCTAGAAAAATTCACACCTTTAGAAAAGTTGCAATACTACAGTGAACACCCTTATGCCACTTACTAGATTCAATCATTAAATTTTTACTAGATTTGCGTTAGCTTTCTCTCACTCCATCCATCCTTGTAAACATAAAATTTTTAAATGAATTTCCCCAGTGGCCAAGACAGAAGGGAAAGAAAACTTTTGCTTCTCCCCTTCTTAAAGAAGATCATTTCTGTGAGAAAACTTAGTGATTATGAATCCTTTCTCTAACCTTTTTTTTTAAATAAACATTTTGTTTACATGTTAAGTATGAGGGCATTCTACACATCTAAATATAATTATCCGACTCAGAAAACTTAGAATTTAGGGGTGCCTGGCTGGCTCAGTCAATTGAGAATGTGACTTTTGATCTTGGGGTCATGAGTTTGAGACCCATGCTGGGTGTAGAGATTACTTAAAAAAATAGAATTTATACAGTAAGCTATCCTAAATTTCTAATATATGGTCTGTATTCAAATTTGCCAATAGTCTTAATAATGTCCCTTATGGTTTTCTTTTTTCTTTTTGCTTCAAGATCCAAGTAAGGATTATACATTCCTTCTTTAGGAATTTGGACCTTCCATTGGCTAGGTAAAAGGTTACATTTTTAACCTTTCTTCCCTCAGAGTTTCTGCTTTTTTTTTTTTCTGTATGCAAGAACAGGTAGATAATAGCATGATGTGCTATATTCAAATCTTTACACTTGTAAATTATTTAATTTTACCAAACCTCAGTGAATCAGTTAAGATGCTTTTGGTTGCAAGTAATAGAAAATCCAAAATTAAAATGACTTAAACAATTACCTTTAATATCTCAACTAAAAATAAGTCTACCATTAGAACAGCTGCTCAGTGATGTCATCAGAAACCAGGTTCTTCCCATCTTTCCACTGTGCCATTCTCAACATATTGGTTTGCTGCCTTAGGCTGGCTTCCCATGTAATCCGAAGATGGCCACCACAGTTTCATGGTCACATATCAATAATAATGTTCAGAGGCAGGAGAAAGGATATATGTCTTCTTGACTCTCTTTTAAAGAGAGGAGATAACCTTTCTAAAAGCACCAGCCCACACACTGAGGCTTCATTGCCTAAAATTTCATTCCATGTTCCTGCTCAAACCAGTAACTTGGCAAGCAAGATGACAACTCCATGATTGCTCAGGCCAGTTAAAATTTATCTCCTAGTTTAAGAAGGTGCTGAGACTCCTCTGAAGGATTTGTCTGCATGATGAACATAATCTGGTTTGGGAAAGTGACAACAGTGTCTGGTACACTCAGTTTTTTCTCTTACCAAAAGGAGGATATCACTTATGGAATATTGCTATAAGTATAAAATGAAATAACATGTGTGAAGTCCAAGCCAGTGCCTGGCATGAAATATGTGTTGATTAAGATTAAGTTTCTTCCCTTGCTTTCTTGTTAAGATATACTGTTGTTTAACCAAAAGATGGCAGCAAAGGGAAAACTCTTCAATTTAATATTCATTGCCGGCATCTACCTAGTCCATCACTTTATCTATGTTAGAATTTATCAGAATCTTTGAGTACTCTGAATTTTAATATTTCTAGCAGAACAATTTTTAATAGATCAGGTCTTGTATTTTTAATGTTATAATAATAGCTGTTCTTGAAATCACATAATTTCCACTATGTGACTATATCAATCACTTCAGAAGAAGAGAATATATTAGAATTCTTAGCTGGGAGAGCAATTACATAGACTGGGAAATAGGCTGTTCAAACCACTTGACTCTCCAATCATTTTTATTTGAGGGACAAATCATTTAATAATTTTACAATGTCTATATCAAATACATTAATTAACCACTGATTAATACTTAACATCTCCCAATGGAATTTGTTATAATAACTTCAGTTCAGTTCAGCAAACATTTGTGAAGCACCTGTTATACGCCAAGTTTTGTGCTGTGCTGCCTTGGAAGAATCTACTGGGTTGGACAAAGACATGAATAGAAATTCCAAAAAATAAGGTAAAGGTATGTACATGTTGCCATAGGAGCAATGAGAAGGGTACTATACCTGGTATGGGAGATTGGGGAAATTTTTCTAGGGTATATGAGGCCTGAGATACAGTACAGTGAATGAGCAGGGTTTAGATGAGAAGAGTTGGGTGATCAAAGAAGATTGGGAAGACATTCCGAGGGTGGGGTGGGGGGAGCAATCACAAGCCATAGCATGAATCCCAAGCTTACAGTGAAATGTTGGGAGAATGGGAATCTATGAGCGGGGGTTAACTAGCTTACGTATTACCTGAGAATGAGGTTTATTACAAGGAAAATAAGCAGATGAAACTGGGGGCCTAGGGAGCCCAGTTCATTGAAGACTTTTCAGACCAAGTGAGGAGAATGAATTTTAATGAATAAACAGTGAGCCCTTGACCACTGTCTAAAGGGTTTTAGGCAAAGAAGGAATATGGTAAAAATTTCCTGTTTAGGTATACTGATATGTCTATTTGTTGCATTTGATTTTTGTTTCTTAAAAATGTTTTGAAAAAATGTGTTTTGGAAAAAAAATGTTTTGTAAAATGGGATTAGGGGGCACCTGCCTGGCTCAGTCAGTAGAGCATATAACTCTTGATCTCAGGGTCATGAATTCAAGCTCCGTGTTGGGTATAGAGATTACTTAAAAAAAATTTTAATGAGATTAATAATGGTATCCACCTCATAGAATTGTTATGTGTGTTAAAAGTCTAAAAGATTTTCATATATGTAAAGTGCTTAAAACAGTTTTGGCATATTGTAAGCATTATATAAGTGCTTATTAAGTTAATAAATTCTAATTTGTAACTGAAGAATGCCATATGAGATACACAATATGTTATATATATGTAATAATTGCATAAACATGAAAGCTGTTTACATATAGACATATAAATGTATACATATATAAATAACATATAAATTAAAACATTAAAATATATAAATAAAATACACATATATCATAAATATACATATAAAATGTACATATCTGCATAAATAAAATAACTTTGCAATGATTAGTCTGTATGAAATTATGTTAGCCATGTTTGTTTTCATGTGGGAATAAGTTGGCTTTATAAAGTTTGAAACTAGGCAAAATATAAAAGAACTCTGGAAGTATAGGTAAGAAACTAAGCACAGTGCATTGGGATGCATTTCCTGGGGTGGAAACCAGGCTCATGTGGGACAAGATGAGAGGGAGATTTTTATCCTCTGTATATATTTTTATAATTTCTGGATCTGGAATCAGTATCTCTTCATCTTAAGTTCTTCATATGATGAGTGAGAATCATATCTACGTGTTGATGTTTTTTTCAAAGAATTTTCAGAGGGTTACGGATAGAGAACATTCTGAAGGATCCCCAACACAGTCCTGCAAAAACTTTTAACTGACTTTTGAAACAACTACCTACTAAGAAAAATGTATGATAGCTCAGTACAGTTTACAAAGTGCTGTTAGAAATGCTTTCTCATTTATTTCTGACAACTCTGGAGTTGACCAGAAAAGCTACTTTTCTACTTTTAGAAATAAGAAAGCTGAAAGTCCCAGAAGTTTCTGGGTGTGAAAGCCAGTATTTGAAACTGAGCCCATGTCTAGAACTATTTTTACTCTACCACATACCTCTATAAAACAGATGCCTCAGGGAGGCTGGCTGGGTGGCTCAGTTAGCTAAGCATCAGACTCTTGGTTTCAGCTCAGCTTATGATCTCACAGTTCATGAGTTCAAGCCCCGCATTGGGTTCTGTGCTGACAGTGTGGAGCTTGCCTGGGATTCTCTTTCTCTCTCTCTCTCTCTGCCCCTCCCCCATTCATGTGCATGTGCTCTCTCAAAATAAATATTTTAAAAATCAACAATCCAGGGAGAAATTTACTATTTAACTAATAGTTAAATTAGTTAATTTACAACTAATAGTTGTAATGCTTAATAACCAGCAAATAGTGATATTGACTGATTAATATGAAATTAAGTTTTCATTATGTTTTTTACTGACTGCGTAGTCAGCTGATGAGGAAAGCATTAATTATTGGTCAAATAGTCATAGATCATATGGCACAAAAAAGGAGGAAAGAAAATAAGCAACGCAGAGCACCCAGCACAGAGCCTGATGCAAGGCTTGATCCCACAAACCATGAGATCACAACCTGAGCTGAAATCAAGCGTCGGATGCTTAACCAACTGAGCCACCCAGACATGCCTGGATTGTTGATTTTAATTAATAACGCATGTTAATTCTCTACCACCTTGGGAAACTGAGTGTTGTCTGCAAGTTACACATGCACTGATAACATCTGCTTTAACAGATACCTGGTAAGTGGAATGAGAAAGTGGTGGTTTGTGTGAGTTTGCATTTCTCAACTCTTTTTCATGCCTCTCTTCATATTTGTAATTGAGATTATTGGGATAGTAAGGTAAAGAATCACTGTTAGGAAAGCATTTTCAGGCATGTGGTAGGTAAGTTGGTCAAAGAACAAAACCCTGATCACAGCTGTTAGAGATGTCGATATCTGCATGACAGTTTTCTTTTTAATGACATTTATCGCCAGCTCTCTTATTTTTGATGTACACTAATGATCCATTAACCAGACAATCCTCACTGTTTTCCAGAGGAATATCAGACTCTGAAAAGCTAACTGATAAGATGAAAAGTTGGGGGCAGGTGGGATGTGAAAGGTACCCCCACTGGCTTTCCCTGTGCTAGAGTAAGTGTCACTCTAGTTGTCGTCCTTGACCATGTGAAATGGTAGGAGCATTCCCAAGGCACAGGGGGGCACTGGTTTCCTGAAGCTGTCATGGTCTGGGTGTTAGCTGTTGTATCTCTTTAGAAGTCTCCTACAAGACACTTGAAACTTTTCCCTTAGACTCTCAGGGCTTTAAGACTGGGACCATATCTTGCATACCTTTAATCTCTACATGGGACTCCTATTTCTTCCCAGATTGAGGGATACTGAAGCCTTGGTAAGCTGTGCCCTTGGCCAGTAGTTATTTTTTTCTCCTACAATTGTTCTGGGAGAACCAGCGGACTCCATGAGGGCAGGGATTACATCGGTTTTGCCTATTATTGTATCTCCAGCACTTAGAACAGTGTTGTGCATGTAACGAATGCTCAATTTATTGAAGGAACTATCTTTCCTTTCTTTAACAGCTGAGTGTCACAGACTTGCTCTAGGTTTGCACAGTCTCCAAGTCAATGAAAAGTACATCCGACTGGCTCAGGACCCCCAACATTTCACATGGGTAAGATCTGGAGTTGATCAGTTTAACTGAGCCCAGAGTAAAGTTTTTCCCTCTTCTCCCTCACTCAGTATACATTTTATGGGTCTCAGTTGATTGAGTGGGATTCTTCTTAAGCTCATACTGAGATTTGAGTCCTACCATTAACCAGCCCATTTGGCAATGGACCAGATCCCCTGCATAGCTCGATCTTGCTTTCTTTTTCTTCCTAGGGAATTGGCTTCAGCTCCAAGAAGCCCTTGATTTGTCCTGTGTCCTTGCTATCTCTGAACCTCCACTGGTGCCATGATTTTAACAACAAATTTTGCCACTACTCACAGACTCTTATACTGAGGTCCCTCTCTATCTGAATGGATTTGTTAATACTGATTCCATTCTGGATGAGACATGAATCAATGCCTTCTCAACACACACACACACACACACTTTTGGACTTAAATTTTATTTTACTATTATTTCTTAAAATTTTATTTATTTATTTATTTATTTATTTATTTATTTATTTATTTATTTATTTTGAGAGAGAGAGAGTGTGCATGCACATGAGCAGGAGATGGGCAGACAGAGAGGGGGACAGAGGATCCAAAGAGGCTCTGCACTGACAGCAGAGAGCCCAATGCAGGGCTCAAACTCACAAACTGTGAGATCTCGACCTGAGCCAAAGTTGGATGCTTAAAAGGACTTCAATTTTAAAATACTGTCTCCACTTTGGGGATTGGTTCCATTACAAATATGCTATCTTAGTCACAGCTCATTCATTCCTGGGGCTTACATTCATCTCTCTGCCAGTTCACTGTTGGATTCCTAGCTGATCTCAAGGCCAAGGCTATATATGGTTATAAGAATAGCTCCTTCCTTTGGCAATGCACAAGGACTTCTGGGGATAAGTAGCAAAAAAGACGGCCTGATGTTATTGCTTCAATTCACCCTTATCTGTCCACTTCTTTGAAAGAGGAGTGTCTTGTTTTCCCTTGGTAAGCCACACAAATTACATGATATTTTTAAAAATAAAAATCGAAGTATTACTGTGATTTCGTTCCATTGGCTAGTAATTTAGTTACAGTGGATACATGAGCCAATTCTGGCATATGAGACAGAATGGGAACTGACCTGTGCAGGGTTTCCTTCCTGAAAAACAAGACAAAGGCACCAAAGGAAAAATCTCTTGCCCCCTACCCTTTTTATTGGCTTGGGTTGGGGGAATGCCCAGAGCAGAATGCAGCCCTCCCGCAACCTTGAGATGACAAGCACAGGACAGGAGCCAACATGCCGAGCACAGGAGAGCAACAAGAGAGCTGAGTTTTGCATCATTTGGCAGCTGAACTGATGCCAGCAGCAATCTACCTCCGGGCTTGTTTTAGGGGAAAATTTATCTATTATTTGTTAGGGCCTGAAGTTGGGGTTTTTTTACTTGCAAAAGCATGAATTCTAACTTGGAGTTAATTTTCTCTGTTTAGAACATCAGTTCTTATCTTAGAACTGTTAGAACATCTTATTTCTAGGTATTTTCTCATCTGACACTTGCTGTGACCTCACATTCCCACATTCCTGGCCCATCCCTGTCTGGAATTTTATTTTTCTTTGTGTCCTAATTGTACCCTTTTCCCTGTCCACCACTGGATGTCCACCTACACTTTTCTCTAAAGGTTTTTTTTTTTTTTTTTTTTTAACGTTTATTTATTTTTGAGACAGAGAGAGACAGAGCATGAACGGGGGAGGGGCAGAGAGAGGGAGACACAGAATCTGAAACAGGCTCCAGGCTCTGAGCCATCAGCCCAGAGCCCGACGCGGGGCTCGAACTCACGGACCGCGAGATCATGACCTGAGCCGAAGTCGGCCGCTTAACCGACTGAGCCACCCAGGCGCCCCTCTAAAGGTTTAATAGTCTACTGTCCAACTCAGTTTTGGCTCAGGTCATGATCTCATGGTTCATGCATTTGAGCCCTGCATTGGTCTGTGTGCTGACAGTGTGGAGCCTGCTTGGGATTCTCTGTCTCCCTCTCTCTCTGCCCCTCCCCTGCTCATGTGCTCTCTCTCTCTCTCTCTCAAAAATAGATAAACATTAAAAAAAATAGTCTACTCCAACATAAATATTATATGTTTTAAATGTAGGAAACAATGATTTATGGAGGACCTACTACATGTCAGGCTCCATACCAGGTATGTTAGAGACCTTACCTCACTGACTCTTCAGAGAGTTACAAACCAAAGTAATGGTTGCAAGCAAAGCAATGCATTCTAGCTCATTTAAGCGAAAGGGATTGATTTCCCGGTACAGGGTAGCTTACAGAATTTCTACGAGTCCCAGGAACCAAGCTTAAATGCTGCAGAGTTTAAAGGAACACTCAACCACATCATGGACTTTCAACACAGAAGCCCCACTGCTGCTTGTGCATGAAAGCACTGGACACCTGTGACACTAGAGCTTGATCAGTAGAACTTCTGCCACAGCGGCCCTGGAGCAATCATGTGCTTCCATCACAAGAGCCAATGGACCTCAGTGCAGCTGCCCCCTCATGGGACTTTTTTCACCTCCCAAGTCTCCCAAGCTTGCTTGGCAAAACCTGGACGTATATGTAAAAAACTGTGGCCACAAGAGAATCTAAAAAACTGAGTTCTTAGTTTTCCAGCATCTAGAGTGTAGGATGGCAAACTAGAGAGTGTTGCAATTGATGCTCAACGAGCCAACAGGAGGGCATGGCACAGGCTTCCTTAAAGAAAGAGTTTTCTTGGGGCGCCTGGGTGGCGCAGTCGGTTAAGCGTCCGACTTCAGCCAGGTCACGATCTCGCGGTCCGGGAGTTCGAGCCCCGCGTCAGGCTCTGGGCTGATGGCTCAGAGCCTGGAGCCTGTTTCCGATTCTGTGTCTCCCTCTCTCTCTGCCCCTCCCCCGTTCATGCTCTGTCTCTCTCTGTCCCAAAAATAAATAAATGTTGAAAAAAAAAAAAAAAAAAAAAGAAAGAGTTTTCTTTACAGGGGAGATGTTTAACTGGTTAATTGCCACAAGGCAGAGAAAACAAATGGATTGCAATTCAGTGGCATCTTCAGAAGAGTAGTGTTAGAATGATTGAGATGGAATTTCAGGAATGAGGGCCATGATGAATGAAGGATGCCTCTGCTGGCTGAGAAGGGTTAAGGAGTTATTCCTGAAATTTCTTTTAGGTAGCTTCACAAATAAACATTAGAATTTTCACATACTTCTTGAAATAAGTTGATGACCTGGGGCACCTGGGTGGTGCTGTCGGTTAATTGTCTGACTCTTGATCTTGGCTCAGGTCAGGATCTCACAGTTTGTGAGTTCAAGCCCTGCATCGGGGTCTGTGCTGATGGTGCGGAGCCTCCTTGAGATTCTACCTCTCCTTCTTTCTGCCGCTCCCTTTCTTGTGCACTCTGTCTCTCTCTCTCTCTCTCTCTCTCTCTCAAAGTAAGTAAGTAAATAAATAAAATGACGATCTGCTTCAAATAAATTAGGTACTTAAAGTTTTTGTTTTAACCTATTTTAAATTTACTTCTGGAAGTAAATGGGCAGATAAAACTTTACTTCTGCTCCTCTGTGAGTGTATGGGAAAACCAACCTGTGGGACATCCCTTCTATGGTGCTGTGATCTTCTACAAAATATTAAATAAAAATCCTTCTAGCTGGTTATGGAAAGTCTTAATGAACTGAAGGGTGGAGGAACGCTTTCTAATTCCTCCCATATTCATCACCTTAGTAAGAGACACATTTTATTTTATTTTTTTTAAGGTTTATTTATTTTTGAGAGAGAGAGGCAGAGCGTCAGCAGAGGAGGGGCAGAGAGTGAGGGAGACACAGAATCTGAAGCAGGCTCCAGGCTCTGAGCTGTCAGTATAGACCCCAACGTGGGGCTCCAACTCACCAGCCATGAGATCATGACCCGGGCCAAAGTTGGACGCTTAAGGAATGAGCCACCCAGGTGCCCCAGTAAGGGACACATTTTAAAACCCAAAAAACCCACATCTTAAAACCCAAAAAACCAAAAACAAAAACCTTGTAAGTTTCTTCATTGATTATTCTGTGTTAAACTGTTTTTTTTTTTTTCCTTCAAGGGCAATGTTCATTAATTTAGTACCACCAGCTAGCTGACAGCTTGTTCTGTAGGCTGTCAAGGGCATTGACAAGTGACAAGGATTTTGCTTTTCCTGAAGGATTCTGGGGGGCTTTTCACCGCTACTCACAGGGTACTGACAGCAGAGAATGTGAGTCCACTGGCAAGGAGTCTCCAAGCGGCAGATTGAACATTTCCTGCCTGCCAGAAACCCAATACCATAGAGTGAAGCTCTTTGCATTCAGCACCCTCGCCCCCCATTCATTTTCAGAGCCTGTTTTTCCTTTGACAACACTTCTCAGAACAGTGACAAGTGTACAAATGAACTGTCTATTCCTACTCTACTGTATAGCAACATGTCTACTGTCTTAAATCCTCAAACATAGCAGCTTCTAGTTCATTTCCTTGATGTATTCATTATGGTAGCTATACCGGGGGTTATCAAATAAAATTTTCTTTAATGAATATCTCAAAAGATAAAGTGTGTCTCTGCAGGATTGCATTGCTTTCTTAAAGTTTACCATGAAGTTGCTTTCAAATGAAACATGCTTTTCTCATTCACGTCATCTTACAAATGAGGAATGCATGCTTATAAAAAAAAAACTAGTCTCACTATGTAAGTAAAGACACTCAACAGAATGCAGCAAGTTAAGGAAAGGAAAAAGGAACATCAGTAATAATTTTAGCACATTTCAGCACAGATATAAGATTCAGTGTTTGTTGGACTAAAATCATATTATTTAAACATTAATCCTCCTGGTTATTAGACCTAGTTAATAGGTAGCCCTTTTAAAATCTCAAGTCTATCGCTTTTAGGCATTTGTTGCAAAAGTGTTTTTCTGTTTGCTCATCAATTTGATTTATTTTGTTAAAGGCTTCTCTTTGAGAGTAGGTCTCACTACTTTCAGAATGTCTAATAGATAAAATGCTCAACTGGTGTTTGAGTTTTATGCTATTGTTTGTGAGCCTGGGACTGAACCTTATCTCCAGAACCAGTCCTGCTCCCTGAGCCATAATACAATGTCAGTACCTGAATGAGTTAACACTGACGCCCACAAGAGATGAAAACAATCACTGCCCTAATTTTTTTTTTTTAATTTCTATAAGTTTGTCAGCATAGGGAGTTTTAAGTAAATGAAATAATATATAGTAATTAACTGTAAAAGATGAGGTGAAGGCAACAACAACAAAAAAAGAAAACAGTTGATTAAGAAGAAATGCATAGAAGTTTGAATAACAAGAATGTTTGAACAGTTACTAGTTGACTGGTTTAGCTTAGAGCAGGGTTAGCAAACGGTGCATCATTGGCCAAATCTGGCCCAATGCCTATTTCTATACAGCTCATGAATCAAGAGTGTTTTTTTAATATTTTTTAATGGTAGAGGGAAAAAAACACAAGAGAAATCCATTTTGTGACATGTGGAAATTAGAAGAAATTCAAATTTCAGTGTTCGTGGATAAGGTTTTATTGGAATACAGCAGCTCTGTATGGCTGTTTTCACACTTTTTTGGCCTAGTTGAGGAGTTGTGGCAGAGATCATATAGTCTGCAAGATATTTACTATCTGGCTTTTTACAGCAAAAAGTTGCCCACCCCTGGACTAGATTTTGAAGTTTAATATTTGATACTTTGCTCTTCCTTGCTTTTCCTGTCTTACAACACTTCTTTTCTTTTTTTTAATTAAAAAAATTTTTTAATTTATTTATTCATTTCGAGAGAGAGAGAGTGAATGGGGGAGGAGCAGAGAGACAGGAAGAGAGAGAATCCCCAGCAGGCTCTACAATGTCAGTGCAGAGCCTGATGTGGGGCTTGAACCCACAAAACGTGAGATCATGACCTGAGCCATAACCAAGAGTTGGTCCCTCAACTAACTGAGCCACCCAGGCACCCTACATTCCTCCTTTTCTATGCACATCTTGGGGATCCTCAGTCTGAGCTCAGGGGTGGCATTAACTTAAAGTGAGGGTCCGTTTATACCTAAGTCTGAAATAGAAGAGGCCCAGAAAGAGGAGAGAACTTTATAGAAGACAAACTTGGGTTTGGATTCTGGCTCTGCTGGTTGTATATCTTCTCTTGAGGAAGCATCAGTTTTGTCATCTGTACAATAGGGATAATAATTCAGACATGTGTACTGTGTAGTCAAAAAAAATTGAATATGTATGGTGACTGATCTATACCTTCCTTCCCAATTTCCTAAGGAGCAGTGCTCTATGTTTGAGGTTGTTTGCCCAAATTCATAGAGATGGTTTGGGGAGAAAGAACCCCTTGTGTGGAGTACTTTCTTCCTCTGGTTCCTCTCCTGATGGGGTGATTTAAAGCAACCTACCCTGGATTAAGTGGACTTTCTCTTAAGACTGCATTAGAACTCCTTTCCCCTAGTGTCTAAGGAGGCCTGCCTTGCACAACTAACATTGTGGCTGATGTGAAGAATCTGTGCTTATATGTGACTTTTCACTGTTTTATTGAAGTTTGTCAACTTTGTTTTCATTTCCATTTAGCTCTCTTTTCCTATAAATAGTGTATGTCTAGATTTATACTTAGACTGAATAACATTATCCTGTAATATTTCATTTCTTGTGTTGGGCCCTAAAACATTAAGATCCTGGTCAATCTCTC
Organism: Leopardus geoffroyi; assembly: GCF_018350155.1. Classification (NCBI taxonomy): domain Eukaryota; kingdom Metazoa; phylum Chordata; class Mammalia; order Carnivora; family Felidae; genus Leopardus; species Leopardus geoffroyi. The sequence goes on from NC_059341.1 coordinate 64,861,509, forward strand.
TCTCACACAAAAAGTATAAATATACTTGTTTTTTTTTTTGTTTTTTTTTTTTTAACCAAAATGCTCTTATTGGTCATATGCTCTTAAAGATATACTGCAAACACTGAAACATGTTTTTAAATGTCACTTATTTTCTCTACAAAATGTAGACACTCATTAAAAGTTCTCACTCTTAAAATGCTACCATGATTATTGTTATAGCTAAACTTTGTTTTGGTCTGGATAGAAGCCACAGTGATGACTCAGTTCATTCCATGAACCTTCAGTCTAGTTTGCTAAAATGGACAACAGCTGAGCCATATTTATGTCATAATCTAATGAAACAACAGTATATAAAGTAACATTATAAATCCTTTTTTGAGAAGGAAATTCATTTAAATTAAATTTCCGTTTATATTTATCTAAAACAGGTATTATGTGATTTACATATATATAATAATATATATAATATATATAATATAATATTATATATATATATATATATATATATATATATATATATATATCTCCCCTACTTGATCTCTACAGGTACATACTAAGTTTTGGAAAAGTTTAGAATTTTTGCTAAATAGATTCAGTCTTATTTTCAAATCTAGGCTTTGACAATTAAGATAAGGCTTGCTTTTTTTGTAAAGTGAGGATAAATTTAATGTCACATTCTTAATCCTGGGTTTATATTTGCATAAAAGAAGAGCTAGTGGCTGAAAGCAGGAGCTCCTCAAGTTTGGAAGGAACTTTTTCCCTCACAAGCTGTCACTAAAATAGATCTGCTCCCTGACATTACCCTGGAGGTGGCAGGAGTGTTGACAGGACTGGTTAGGGGTAGCTGACTACCATGGCTTGAGTGCCATGGTGTGGAACTGTGGGTAGGTCCCAGACTTACAGGTTCATCTTAGATATCTGTTGTCCCCTGACTCATAGGTGTGATTGATGAGGAACTGACTGAGCTGAACCAGAGAGAGAGGCTGATTTTTGCCTTTTGCCTGACTAGGCCAAGGACCAGAATGGACGATGATTTTATAATAGAAATCCAGGTAAGGTATTCACTGATTTTTTTTTTTTTTTTTCTTAATGCTAGGGGCATCAAGATGAGGCCATTTGCTTCATTCCTTACTGATCTCTATGTGGATTGGCTATATTGCCTGATCCATGAGTAAGCCACTGGGCCTTTTTTATTAAGTGGGTTAAGCTCAATTATCAAAGGTCTCAAGCATGGAGATTTTGGTCTATTTCTCCCTCCCTCTTTTTTCTAGCCCAATGAAAGCAAACACTACGTGAATGTATCTGCTCTGTTCTCTGAAACTTGCCCTTAGGTGGGTTATTCTAAGGGCTAGACTGGAAGACAAGGAATTAACACAATCATTTTATTTTCCACACAGAGCTTCATCTTCCAAACTATACTTTATCAGTACTAACAGTAACAATTGAGTTTCCATCTGCCTTATTCCTTTGGAACGTTTCTTAATTGGTTCAGAAACCAGGTAGGAAGTGAGGTACTATTTATGGGTTACTCTCAAAGACTTGATCAAGAATGACCCCCTGGAATAGTCAATCTCACCAAAATATCATGACTTTTACACAAAGGAGGGGAAGGGAAATGAATATTGGTCGTAATTGTTAACTGACATACAGCAATTTGGACTTAATATAATTTTTAAGTTATTTCTTGACTGATATTGGTGCTAGCCCTTAGTTAGAGGTGGGTTAGGTTTAGCTAATCCCCGTTCCTCACTACCAGCTTATAATGAAAACAAATTTCAGATAAAATCAAGGTATTTACCGAGCTTGCACTTAGCAGCAAGCAGGAACACAGCAGTTCTTACGATGTTTTATTTGATTAAGACCAAGTCTGTTTCCTCAGGTGCTGGAGTACGTCTTGCATAAAATGTTTACCTTAAGACACAGGTATCAGTATTCTGGAGGCAGGATGTGGTTAACTTCATCACTGAATCTTCTGAATCAATGACTGAACACAGGAGGTTTAGAAGTCGATCTGGGTGCCATCCCTTAGGGAGCAGGCTCCAGAACATCCTAGATTCTTAAAAAAAATTTTTTTTAATGTTTATTTTTGAGAGAGAGAGAAAGACAGAGCACAAGCCAGGGAGGGACAGAGAGAGACACACACACACAGAATCCAAGCAGGTTCCAGGCTCTGCGCTATCAGCACAGAGCCCGATGTGGGGCTCAAACTCATGGACTGCGAGATCATGACCTGAGCCGTAGTCAGATGCTTATTGACTGAGCCACCCAAGCACTCCAGAACATCCTAGATTCTTATACTCTGTTCCTGCCAAGAGTGGCTAAAACACTTTAGCTAATCCACCTATCTTCATCATCACCAGTTTTACCAATGAAAACTCTCTTGTAACATAATGATACTAATTGGCAAAGTCTCCTTGCTTATTACAGAGAAGCACTTGTAGGGTGGGCTTTCTGGTTAGCATGCTGGCCAACCCCTGAGAGGATGGAGCAGTTCCCAAGAAGAGCATCTGACCTGCCTACTTCACATGTATTACAGAGTGCACAGCCTTTGCAAAGGCCTTCTTTGGTATCTTTGCAGTCTCATTTATGGAGGTGAAAGAATTCAGCACATGCCACCCCAAAATATGCCCCATTTGTATATTGATTATTTTGAGCTGAAGGCACGTGAAAGTCAGCAAATGCTAGAGGAGGCTTTCTCTGAACTTCTACTATCTGCCCAAAGAGAGATCCTCCAAAAGGAAAACAGTTGTCATAGGTGCCCTCCCCTGGAATTTCCTCAACCAGGGAAGACTGAGTTTTATCATAGGAGGCAAGACCAGAAGTTGGAACCACACCCAGACACATTTTGTCACAAACTATCATATCTCCCATTTTTCTCCTAAGGCCCATTCATTTTACCAAAAAATCAAGTAGTCGCTCTGAAGTGGCCTACAACCTCTATTCCCTTGCCCTGTTAAGATTGTAAAGCTCTCAGGTTTCACAGCTTCCCCCTTCGTGTACATAATATTAAAAATTAATAAATTTGTGCACCTTTTCTCCTATAAATCTGCCTGTTGCCAGTTTATGTCATAGACCCAGATATCATTAGATATATTAGAAGAGGAGGGAAGGGGTGCCCCTGGGTGGCTCAGTTGGTTGAGCGACCGACTTCGACTCAGGTCTCCATCTCATGGTTCGTGAGTTCAGGCCCCGCATCGGGCTGTGTGTTGACAGCTCAAGCCCGGAGCCTGCTTCTGGTTCTGTGTCTCCCTCTCTCTCTGCCCCTCCCCCGCATACACTCTGTTTCTCTCTGCCTCTCAAAAATAAAGAAAACTAATTTAAAAAATTAAAAAAAAAAAAAGAAGAATAGGGGGAAAGTCTTTCTTCCCCTACAAAAGTTAAGTCTTTTATATGCCCATTTATAGAGGACAAACACAATAGCAGGTTTCCTGCTTCCATACATATTTGAACTCTCCAGTAAGGAGAAAGTATGAAATTTGTAAGGAATTTTTTTCCATTTATTATTTGATTGTCGATTATATTATTCTTTTTTGGTTTCCCTTTCTATGCTTGAACATATTCCTTATTATATGCTGCAAATTGAATAATTTTGGATTTCCTTAGTTCCTCTCTCCCTGTCCCCCTACTTTTGTAATTTTGTAATTTTTTCTTAAGGCCAACTTGTAATCATAGTTCAATTTCCTACTGTAGGCTTGGTTGGATATCATTATTATCATAACTATCATTATAGGTTCCCCTAACTCAAATTATTCCATATCCTACATCTTTCCAAGGTTTTGAACATGTTTGGAAGGTGGCACCTGTGTCCCCCCAAAATACGTGATCTATAGAAGAGCCCAAGTCATGAACTGGTGAGCTCAATGAAGACATAACAGGAATAGTTCCCCTTGATCTCAAAAGTATTCCATTAAGGATTGATTGTATGTATAATGTTTATTTTTCAGTATCCATCCCGAAGAGCCAAGTATGGTACAGGCTCAATATTATAAGGTGAACAGCCACAGACATGTTTTGGTGGATTAACAATGGACCCTCCACTCAGCAGCCTTTGTAACAGGCTGTGGATACATTGGGAAAGATTGCTCAGGGAACATTCTCTTTAGGGTCATGTGGGCTGACCCTCGTGATGAATTGAATTTCCTCTGCCTAGTTTCCTTGTTCTCCCCTAGGAGTTCTTCGTAGCCCATACCCTCAGTCTTATAGAAACACATGGCTTTGAGGGCCCCTCTACCCGTGTCTATTCCCAGTCACATTTGAAGGGTGCAGGAAGGCTATTACCATGAAGAATGCTTTCCATGGAGTAAGATGGATCCTGAAGGCATCAGAGCTTCTTGCCTTAGCCACATAGGAGATGGAGCCAACCTTATGCGTTTATCTCATCAAGATTCTACCTGTTGCATTCAGGTCAACAATTGAAAGTGTTTAGGATTTCTTTATTTTAATCTTGAGAATGAGTGATAGAATTTCTGGCCTTGAAGTGAAAAAAATGGTTTTTAAAAATTAATTGAATGCGTTGTGCCATGAGTCATGTCCTCCATCCCCGCCCCTCCTCCTGTACACATCCCTCAACATGTCCTCCATGTTGGTTGTGCATGTGTGGCTTCGTTATATGCTCCCATAGTCTGCAAAGCCCTCCCCTCATGCTCCTGACATCTCCTGTTGTGTGTACCAGCTGTGTCACCGGTCCATCTCAATTTCCAGTTGTACCAATTGCTTCAGGAGTGGTGTTTGGCAACATGAACAAAAATCATCAACGATGTTGTATCTGAACTAACGTGTGTGCGTGCGTTTGCCCGTTGATGAGTCATAGATAAAGACTAACCCGGGGGTGCCTGGGTGGCCCAGTCGGTTAAGGTCCGACTTCAGCTCAGGTCATGATCTCACGGTTTGTGAGTTCGAGCCCCGCATCGGGCTCTGTGCTGACGGCTCAGAGCCTGGAGCCTGCTTTGGATTCTGTGTCTCCTCTCTCTGCCCCTCCCTAACTTATGCTCGGTCTCTGTCTCTCAAAAATAAATAAATGTAAAGAAAAAAAAAAGACTAACCTAGGTGGAGTCATCACACAAAGGAAACTTTATTTGCAACACATAAGGAGATGGGGGGGGGGGCAAGGAGGAGGAGGGAAATAACTTCCAAAGCATGACTCCTGGAGCATGGGTGAGTAGGTTCTTTTATTTAGGGTTAGGATGAATATTCAGAAAGGGGAGCTTTATTATCACATATAAAGTCAGGCATAAATAAGGTTATGCAGGTACTTAGAAAACATCCTATATTATGTTCATGAAGCTTGTGCTCCTCTTAGGGTAGACTTTAACATTATAATAAAGCAGGGGGAGGGGCTATATGGTCGTGTTCCTAGAACTGGTATAAACTCCATGGGGTCTCGGGCTTGTTATCTCAGGGAAGGAATGCAGGGCCTTGCTTACTTTTGGAATAGCACTGGGAGTTCTAACATTTATTTATTGTCTCTGAACAGGTTAGTTTATTTCCTGGACTGGTAGAGAATGTTAGTGTTTGCATTCCCTTTGTTCCCTTAAAATCCTTAATTACTATGGTTTTTGCATTTCTTTGTAATTCTGACGCATCCTAGGAAATTCTGCAAGAAGTGAGCTCAGATTAGCGGGGCATACATAGATCACAGAAAATAGCTGCCTACAGTGACTTCTCTTATGTCACTAAAGCTATGTCTTGTCTTTCTTTTCTGGGGACCCCTAACTCTTTCTGCTTACAATGTTTCACTAGACTCATTCTATATTGCTTAAGGCTTAAAACAAAGTTTTAAGTTTTGTGGACAATCCCGGTTTCCAGTCCAATGAGAGAGGAGTACATGGTTTACTAGAAAAGCCTATATAACAGTTGATGAACATCATTTACCAGTTGTGAGTCCTTGGACAAGGTATATAACTTCTCTGTGCCTTCATTTCCTCATCTGTAAAATAGAAAACTGATCTCCTGGGATTGTTGAGAAGGGTAAATCAGTTGTAAAATGCTTAGAACTGGGTCTGGCACAGAGTAGCATGGAGGACATGAGACATGTTGTCTTTAAAGAAGGAGTAGAGGAAAAGGACAATGGGTTAGGATGGGATCCACTTCACATGTTTTCCAAATTGAACGTCAAAAGCTTGCAGTTGGGTTTTCCTTAATCACCTAGAGAATGCAGTTGCACGTGAGATAAATTGTTGATGAAGTTTGTATAGCTTTGTCAAGCATGTGGCCATGGTCTGGGCTTAGCATCCTTGAATCTCTCAATATCCTCATGAAAATAGGCTGGAATATCCAGGGACCTTATTAGGAGAAATCAGAGGAGAGATTAGAGGATTATTATGGCATGTCCTTTGTACTTATTGAACAGTTTTTAAAAGAACAGAAAAAGCTAAAATTGTCAAAAAAGAGATGCTAAGAAGTTGAGCCAGTTGCGTAACACAATGCCAAACCATCTAATTTCCCTCTACCAGCAATGTGAGAAAGCATTTCTAAAATGAAATGATTTTGGTAGATACACAATTTATTTGACTTGGTTTACTAAAAATTATTTGTGCGAGCTGGTTATGTAGTCATGGTATCAGCTGTGTTTCCATGGCTACAAAAATAATTGCTCTTCTACAAACAGTTTTTGCAACAGACAAGTGTTTGATTATGATCTTAAAATTGCTCTGTAACTCAAGGAATTTTATCTCAACCGAAAGAACAAAAACCTAATGCTTTAAAAACTTATTTTTCTGGAATTGATTTTGTTTTAAAAAAACAAGAGGAGAGAGTTAGATTATGGAAATGATCTAGCAACTGTGTTTCGAGTGTTTTGCTTTTAGAACTATGTATCCATCCTCAGTTAATAAGATGGCAGTTCATTCCGCAGGGCCTGCATGCTGACCTGAGCACCCATTTATGTGTTCCTGGTTGCCCCTTTTCTATTCCCCATGACTGTTCCTCAAGCTTCTCTGTTAGGCTGTCTCCTCTCAGCAGATGACTAGAGACAGAAAAAAATAGAGTCTGTTATCTTATTTAAACAGATACAAGGAAAAACACAAGGACCTTGATAGAAAAATTGCAAAAGATGGAAAGAGAGAAGAAATGAAGTGATTAATAAAATAAATGTAGTGGTTTGGGTCAGAAGGTTCAATCTCATTAGTTATCAACAAAATGTAGATTGAAATGACAATAAGATAATACTCCTTTTTTTGCCTGTCAAGTCAGCAAGGATTTTCAAAAGAACTCAGCACTGCTAAAGCATGATAAGACAGGAGTCTTATCCTGTCTTATCCCATTGTCTATGCCAGTTGATGGGAAAATTAAGCACACAGCCTCCCAAGCACCCATGGTCTTTGCCCAGTCATTCCAATTGGAGTAAATCCTATATAAGTAAAACTGAAACAATAGAAATATTCCAATGACTTCTTTTTAATTATTTTAAAACTTCTTTTAACCACTTAACTATGAGCCTTCACATGTATCTTGTCATTTAATCCTCATCAAAACTCTATGAGGCAGATAACAGTATTCCCTTTTTTTTATTTTAATTTTTTTTCAACGTTTATTTTTTGGGACAGAGAGAGACAGAGCATGAATGGGGGAGGGGCAGAGAGAGAGGGAGACACAGAATCGGAAACAGGCTCCAGGCTCTGAGCCATCAGCCCAGAGCCTGACGCGGGGCTCGAACTCACGGACCGCGAGAACGTGACCTGGCTGAAGTCGGACGCTTAACCAACTGCGCCACCCAGGCGCCCCAACAGTATTCCCTTTTATACAAAGGAAGAAACTGCGGTACAGAGGAAATAAGTAACTTACTTGCCCAAGGGCACACGGACAGGAAGTGGCTCCAAATCCTGAGCCAGGCCCTGAACAATTATGCTCTATTACTTAGTTCTAGAAAAAACTTAAGACAGCAGGCAGTACTCTATAAAACACAGATAATTTCAAGAATTCTGTAGAAGAAAGAAAAAAACAATGATGGGGACATAAAATAGGAACGATGCTAAAAATACATATTATTTCACCTATACCCTCGCTAAAAGAAGGTCACAAATTTGCCTAGAAGCTTTCTAGCAGCCTGGGGATAAAGAAAAATCTGATCAGTTATAAAATTCACAATACTCATGACATAAAAGCAGACCACTTACTCTGCAGAAGTCCAATTATTCTTGGTAGTAAGATCAGACATAGATTTATTGCACAGAACACAGAGGGTTCTCATAAAAAGACATTAGGTAATGTCATAGCTAATGACCTCGATAGCATCCTTGTGTAGACAAGATGACCACTTCTGCTGAGTTGAGTATTCCAACTTTTCTCATATGACCTCATGACCCAACATCAAAACAAAGCAGGATGTGGGCCAGGCACCTCATCCTGTACTGGTCTAGAGATTATAGAGTACCTGTGAATGAGTAAGCTGATATCCTTTAGATAAACCTCCCTTTGATAAATGTTGTAGGGCATGAGATTGAGATTGTGTTTTCAACAAGTACCTAGAACTGTCAGTTTCATGTGCACTAAGGACCATTGAATTGGATAGAGGATTAAAACAATTATGAAATAGTCAATTATGCAGCTATTAGAGATGATGCTTAGCAAATATTTTGCTAACATGAAAAATGTTCCATACTACAATATTAAATAAATAAAACCAGATATAAAACTGTATATAGCATATGATATCAACTATTTGAGAATATGTATGTAGCAAGACATGATTCTTCAGTTTTTCTTAATATAGAATCTTATTTTTTCTGTTATTTACTGCAATAGAAGAACAAAAAGTACTTTCTGGATTGATGAGAATGTCTTAGAAAAAGGCAGCAGTTTTCAATTCCTAATTGCTTGGGTCACCATCAAACCAAAGGGAAAGAAGAAAACAGGTTTTGTTTTGATTTGGTTTGGGAGGCAAGAATACTTGGGGGAAAGCATAAAGACAATGTGGAGGAAACAGATTGGGAGAGGATGGCAATGAGGAGGATTTCCAGAGGTGCTTTCAGAAACCTAAAAACTAACCCCTGGAGTTGCCCATGAAGAGAGGGAGTCCAGTGCTAGGAGATTTCTGTGCCCAGGAGAGAGCTGAGCCCTCATCTCCTATCGGATACACCTGCACTTGAATAGTAACATGCCCAGCACTGTTGTCCCAGGGTCTGTGGTTGTTTCTTCTCACAGAGATGTAGGGAGGGACTTGATCCTTCCTGGACTTGCATTAAGCTGATAATTGCCAGACCACAAGACTGTGGGACCCCTCATTCATTACCCCAGAAAATACAGAGCATTTTCTGTAACCATGCCTTAGGATACCAGTGCAGGGTGGAGAGTTGAGGGGGGGGGGGTGGGGGGAGGTGAGCAGAGACAAGGAGCTTCTGGTGTAGAGAAAAGACACTGAACTAGGTAAGTCTGAGATCATTTTAATAGTGTGCACACACACACATACTGGAAAAAACTATATCTCCTTCAGGGTCCTACTCTGCTTCCCCTATCTGCTCCTTAAATATGCGTGTTGCCCAGGATGGGTTCTCACTCTTCGTTCTTTTTATTCTAGATACACTTTCTGGGCTGTTGCAGCTTCCACACAAATTCTGATACACACTAAATGTGAAGTCTCCAGTATCTTCTCCTTCAATTACAGTCTAATGACATCCAAACAGCTTCCACAGAGGAAACACATCTAGTTTCTCATCTATAAACTTTTAATCTGTGTTTTTGTCTTTGTTTCTCAATCCCTAAATCCTCGATAAATAGTGTTGTATTGTAAAAAAGAGGGTCCTGGGAAGGAGAAGGAAATTAGCACTCGGAATCCTTGCAACCATTTTATGAAGTAGGTGTAGCATTATTCCTATTTATAGATGAGGAAATTGAGGTTGGGGCAGATAAGTCACTTGCACAAGATCAAACAGCTTGGAAGTAGAATGACTAAGGTTTAAACTTAGATCTATTTCCATAAGAAAAGAAGCCTGATGCTCATGCTGGGGAATCAAACTTCCTGTCCCAGGACCTGGGATACTGTGCTAACCAGGAAATAACCAGTTCTTCCTCCAGGACATGTTAGCATATGAGGTGTTTTGTAAGTCATCATTGCCTTTTAACTTGTTTTATTTAAGAATTCTGAATAAACGCAGTGACCTTCTAGCTTCATCTACTTTCTGATATTACCTGGGACCTCAGTGTATTCTGCAAAAAGGTACATTATGCTATGCACACCATAAAGAAGAAACATCCCTCCTGCTGTGTGTCTCCTTTACTCTCACACTACACTCCTGACCCCAGACATGTGGGTTTTCCACACATCAAGCAATTCTGGGACACCAGCTGGGTGTCCTACAATTTAACACAATTCTGATACTACCTACCCAGAGATAGTGTCAGACCCCACAGGTTAAGGACTTAGTCTCACAAGACTACCCTATACCCCCTCCTTCAGACACCAGTTGAAAGTTGAAGTTGGTACCTGTGCTTCTGGTGAACTGGCTATAATTCAGAGGTTCCCACACCCCAACACTTGGGTGTGATTAATTTGCTAGAGCAACTCACAGAACTCAGGAAAACAGTTTACTTACTAGATTACCAATTCATAATAAAGAAGATAATAAAGGATACAGATAAATAGCTGGCTGAAGACATACATAGGGCAAAGTCCAGAAGAGACTTCTGTGCAAGAGCTTCTGTCCCCACAGAGTTGAGTTGTGCTACCATCCCAGCACATGGATGGGCTCACTGACCCAAAAGCTCTCAGAACTCCACCCTTTTGGGTTTTTATGGAATATTTAAAATTTTATTTATTTATTTGGAGAGAGAAAGAGAGAGAGCATGCAAGTGGGGAGAGAGAGAATCCCAAGCAGGCTCTACACTGTCAACACAGAGCCTAATGTGGGGCTCTAACTCATGAACTATGAGTTCATGACCTGAGCAAAAACCAAGAGTTGGACACTTAACCAACTGAGCCAACAAAGAGCCCCTGGAGTCTTTATTATATAATTAAGCTTATATAATTAAGCATGAATGATTAAATCATTGGCCACTGGTGATTGATTCAACCTCCCACTCACTCCTCTCCCTAGAGGTGGGGGGGTGGACTGAAAGTTCCAACCCTCTGTTCTTGGTTGATTTCTCCAGCAACCAGTCCCCATCCTTAGAGGCTTTCCAAAAGTCACCTCATTAATATAAACTCAGATGTGGTTGAAAGGAGCTTGTTATGAATAACAAGATACTCCTTTCACCTTTATGGATCTGGAGCTACCTCAGGAACTCGAGGAAAGATCAAATACTATAACAAAAAGTGTTCCCATTTCTCTTATCACTTAGGAAATTCCAAGGATTTTAAGAGCTCTGTGCCGGAAATGGAATGACCAAATATACGTTTCTTATTACAAATCACAATATCACATATACCTCCCAATTTCAAAATTTACAACAAACCAGCAATAATGAAGACACTGGTACTGGCATAAGAATAGACAAATGGACAAATGGAATAGAATTGAGAGTTTAGAAATAAACCCACATGTCTATAGTCAACTGACTTTTGACAAAAGTGTTAAGACCATTCAATGGAGAAAGAATAGCCTTTTCAACAAATTGTGCTGGGATGACTGGATAGTCACATGTTCACATGTAACAGATGAAATTAGGCCCTTACCTCACACAACATACAAAAATTAATGCCATATGGATTACAGGCTTAAATTTAAGAGCTAAAGCTATAATACACAGGTCTAAATCTTCATGACCTTGGATTTCGCAGTGGATTTCAGCTATGGCACCAAAAACACAAACAACAAAGGGAAAAATAGGTAAGTTGAACTTCATCAAATTAAGACCTTTTGTGCTTCAAAGGACACTATCAAGAAAGTGAAGAGGGGCACCTGTGTGGCTCAGTCAGGTAAGTGTCTGACTCTCGATTTTGGCTCAGGTCATGACTTCACCGTTTGTGAGATCAGTCAGGCCCAGCATCAGGGTCTGCACTAAGCATGGAGCCTGCTTACGATTCTCTCTCTCTCTCTCTCTCTCTTTCTCTCTGCTCCCTCCACTCATGCATTCTCTCTCTCAAAATAAATAAACTTAAAAAAAAAAAGAAAGTGAAAAGACAGCCACATGATGGGAGAAAATCATTGCAAGTCATATAACTGATAAGGGAATTATATCTAGAATATGCAAAAAACTCACACAACTCAATAGTAAAATGACAACCCAGTCAAAAAATGTATAAAGAATCTGGAAAGGCATTTCTTCAAAGAAGATATACAAATGGCCAATAAACACATGAAATTATGTTCAATATCATTAGTCATTAAGAAAATGCAAACAAAAATCACAAGATACCATTTCATATCCACTAGGATGGCTAGAATCAAGATGTCAGATAATAATAAATATTGATAAGGATGTAGAGAAATTGGATATTTCATACGCTGCTGCTGAGGAGGTAAAATAGTTCAGCTACTTTGGAAATCGGTCTGGCAGCTTCCCAGAATGTTAAACCTGGAGTTACCACATGACCTAGCATTTCTACTTCTAGGTATACCCTAAAGAAATGAAAATATATGGCCATATAAAACCCTGTATGGGATGTTTATAACAACATTATTAATAATAGCCCAAAGGTGGAAGTCAAATATCCAGGAACTGATGAATGGATTAAAAATATAGTATATCTATACAATGGAGTATTATTTAGCCGTAAAAAGGAAAGTAGTACTGATACATGCTACAACATGGACAAATCTCAAATACATGCTAAGTGAAAGGAGCCAGTCATAAAAGATAACATATAATATGATTCTATTTATATGAAGTGTCCAGAATAGGGAAATCTATAGAAACAGAAAGATTAGTAGTTGGGGCGGGGGGGGGGGGCAAGGTACTTGGAGGATAGCTAAAGGATATTGGGTGTATGTATGTATGTATGTATTTAGTTAGTTAAGTAAGCTCTACACCCACTGCGGAGCTTGAACTCATGACTCCGAGATGAAGAGCTCCATGCTCTACTGACTGAGTCAGTCAGGCACTCCACAGTGTTTCTTTCTGAGGTAACAAAATTTTTCTAAAACTGACTATAGTGATAGCTGCAGTTTTGTGAACATACTAAAAACCATTGAGTTGTATACTTTAAATGGGTGGATTCTAGAGTATGTGAAACAGATCTCAACAAAACTGTTAAAGAAAAAAGATTGACTAGAATAGATGATTAAAATTTTTTTTTCATTTTTATTTTAGAGAGAGAGAAAGAGAGAGTATGTGGGGGAGAGGGGCAAAGGGAGAGAGAGAGAGAATCTCAAGCAGACCCTACACTCAGCACAGGGCCTGATGTGGGGCTCAATCCCATGACCCTCAGATCATGACCTGAACTGAAATCAAGTTGGATGCTTAACCCACTGAGCCACCCAGGTGCCCCTAGAATAGATGATTTCTAATGTTGCTCTCAGGCTTAGGTGATCCTTGCAGTCAGGATGGAACAAGGGCTAAGCTGATTTTCTCAAGCTCTTTATTTTTTCTAACTTAAAAAAAATCTACTTTACATGGGTGTTGAGTTTGAACATTAAAGCTGGTTATCTCACCAATCCTCTTGTTAAGATTTAAGAACTGGGCACTTAAAAATTTTTTTAAAACAATTATTTACTTATTTTGAGAGAGAATGAGAGCATGTGTGCACACAAGTTGAGGAGGGACAGAGGGAGAGAGAGAGAGAGGAAGAGATAGAGAATCCCAAGCAGTCTCTGTGCTACCAGTACAGAGCCTGATGTGGGGCGTGATCCAACAAACTGTGAGATCATGACCTGGGTGAAAGCAAGAGTCGCTAAGTTAACCAACTGAGCTACCCAGGTGCCCCAGGACCTAGGCATTTTCTATCCTGTTGTCCAGTCTACATGATTTTCATTATCAAAGTTATTTCATGGGGAAAAAAAAAACCCCACAAAGTTATTTCATGGGCCAGGATGGCTCCTGGAGCTCCAGTCATTCTATTTGCATTCCAGCCAGCAAGAAAGCAGAGGGTAGAAGGGTATACCTTACATTAAGGACAATTGCAGAGTTGTATGCATCACTTCTTAAATCCAGTTAACTGGATCCTCGTTGTTGGCAAGTAACTGAATGTACTCAAATAAATAGCCAGATTTGTTACATGACCATTCACACAGCATGACCATTCTTCTGTGGAAGAAAAGAGATGTTGAGAGACACCCAGCAGTTGGCCATGTTCCACAATTTAACCCATCAGCTACCTTTTCATCAATATCCCCAATTTGCTCGTCTCCTAGTCCTCTTACACGCTCACTGACAAAACCCTAAGTCTGGATTGATACATCTACTCACCATCTCTACTCTTATACTTAATCCTCTGGAAAAAGCCATACAACTATATGGCTTTAAGTGTTTCTACAAATCCACGATATTTAACTATAGTTGGGCTCTTGACTCAGCTGGCTGACAAAAATTTACTTAAAACAATCTTTAGATTCTTTGATCCATAGCACCTTGTAAGACCTTGGATGTATTTATCACTTAGCTGCTAGCATGTAGTTTTAGTCACTAGAGTGGTCCTCAAAATAAGCTTTATAAAAGAGAGGAACTGGTATTCTGAAATAAGTAACTCAGAACATCGCCTCAGATCAAGAAAAGCAAGGCTGGTCAGTGGAAAAATTCTAAAGAAATAAGAACTGGCACTCAGAATTTTTTAGTCTTCTTTTAAAGAAAGAATACATTATATTAGCTTGTGTCCTACAGTGTGCAAATTCTTTTGGTTGTTTTTCAACCAATACATATGGGAGATAGATTTAATAATGAAGAAAGAATTAAGAAGATGAGATTGCCCCTGAAATAGTCAAATGCTGGTGGCAAAAATGGCAAAATCCGGAGTTTTAAAGAAAATATTATTTAGAAAGTAAAGAAAAACAGGTGGAGAAATGTAATCCCAATTAAAATTAAATCGAGCGCTTGGAGAAACCAGTGCCTTTCTGGTGAGAAGATGACAAGGATGTAAACTGTGGCTAAGAAACAACCCCAGAGAATCTGGTAGTCACTGATTTTGAAGATGTAAAACAGGAGAGAACAGCTATGTGGCTTTTCTTTTTCTTATTACAAAATACTCCAGCTTTTATTAATTAGCATCTTGCATCTTGAAAGAAAAGAGACAAAAGACAGATGAGATAGCAGAGTTGGGAGTGCTCCCTGAATAAGCATCCAAAAGAGAGCAGACGGGGCTCAGGAAGCCATGTGAACAGGGGGAGGCAACACCCTCTGGGAGTGGGTCTGGACCCAGGGGTGCTCCAGGATCTGAGCCAGAGGCAGCTGTGCAGAGGGCTGGTATCTGAGCAGCTTGGAGATGAAGTCCTGGCCTCAAAAGACATTGACGGGGGAAAACCCACTCTTATCCCGGGGAGCATTTGGAGGTCCCAGTGTGTGAGATGCTCTTGAAGGGCGGATTTCTCACCAGCAGTTCATAACAGAGCATTCCAATCCAGATCCACCTTCTCACTGTATACATACATTGTTTCTGGGGTGTTTCTGAGGGCATGGAGTTGTCTGCTCAGGCTGCTTCCTTCCACATCTTAAACTTCTCTTCATGCTTCAATCTCCTACATTTTGGTTTCTACCCTCTCTGTCATGCACAAACTGCTTTTGTCAAGAGTACCCACTTCCATGTTGCTAACTATGGTGACATTTTTGTGTCCTCATCTTACTTGACCTTGACCTCTCAACAGCATTGACTTGGTCCTTATTCCTTCACTTTTCTTCTTCGTTTTAATTTTTAAAAATTTATTTATTTTTGAAGCACAGAGCACAGGCTGAGGAGGGCAGAGAGAGAGGGAGACAGGATCCGAAGCAGCCTCTGCACTGACAGAAGACAGCCCTATGCGGGACTTGAACTCGCAAGCCAGCTGTGAGATCATGACCTGAACCCAAGTCAGATGCTTAGCCAACTAAGCTGCCTAGGCGTCCCCTCCTTCACTCTTCAATGTTTTGTTTTGTTTCTTTGAGATATTTCTCTCCTGATTTTCCTCCTACCACACTTACTGGTCTCTTTTAGTTTTCTTTCTTTCTTTCTTTGTATTTTTTCAGTTTTTATTTAAATTCCAGCTAGTCAACATACAGTGTAATATTAGCTTCAGGTGTACAATATAGTGATTCAGCAATTCCGTACATTACTTGGGGCTCATCACAAGTGCATTCTTTAATCCCCAGCACCTATTTCACCCATCCCTCCACCCACCTCCCTTCTGGTAACCATCAGTTTGTTCTCTACAGTTACCTCTCAGCTTTCTTTGTTGGCTTTTCCTCTTCAATTCAACCTTTATTAAGGGTATTACAGGGCTAGGTCCTGGACCCCCTTCTCTTCTCTATTTGTGCCCTTTCCCTAGATGGTACCATCCATTTCCTTCACTTGAAATACAGTAAAACCATGGTTTGCAAGCATAATTCATTTTGGAAACATGCTTGTGATCCAAAGCACTTGTATGTAAAAGCGAACTTCAAGAACCATTGGCAAAGTCGTGATCATGTGACATTCGGCATCATGTACTAGTTGTACTGCAAGACATCACTCATTTGTCAAGTTAAAATTTATTACAAATGTTTACTCATCTTGCAGAACACTCACAGAACAAGTTACTTGCAATCCAAGGTTTTACTCTACCATATAATCCTGGGGCTCCCTGCTGGCTCAGTCATCAGAGCATGCGACTCTTGATCTCTTGGTCATGAGTTCAAACCCCCTATTGTATGTAGAGTTTACTTTTAAAAAAATGCCGTCTAATGCTAATTTCCAGAGGAGAATTGTTATACCTTCCAAGAAGTCTTTTCTTAACCTTGGTCTTGCATCCAATTTTTTGACAACATTTCTATTCAAATGTCTCCAAATGTCTTACACTTAATATGTCCAAAATAGAACTCTTAATCTCCTGAAATTTCCTCCCAGCCTTTCCCATCCAACTAATGGCAAACCATCTTCCAATTGCCCAAGTCAGAAAATTAGAATTTGTTAATGATTCTTTTTTTTCTTCCTATCCCACATCTAATCCCAAACAAGTCTTAAGACTTCTATCTTCCCCTCCCCCCAATATATTATGAATCCATCTACTTCCCCTACTGCTACCACCTCAGTCAAGGTCATCATCTTCTTTCTCCTAGACAATCACAACAGCTTCTTAACTAGTGACCCTACTTTTTTTTTTTTTAATGTTTGTTTGTTTAGATACAGAGAGAGAGAAAGAGAGAGAGAGGAAGAATGAGCAGGGGAGATGCAGAGAGAGAGAGGGAGAGAGAGAGTCCCAAACAAGCTCTGTGCTGTCAGTGTGGAGCCTGATGTGGGGCTTGATCTCATGAACTGTGAGATCATGACCTGAGCTGAAATCAAGAGTTGGATGGTTAACTGAATGAGCCACCCAGGCACCCCATACTTTTTTTAAAAAAAGTAAACTGTACTCTCAACGTGTGGTTAGAACTTGTGACCTGGAGATCAAGAGTTGCAATCTCCACCGATTGAATCAGCCAGGAACCCCCCTATTTCTGTTTTTTGATACCACCAATCTTTTTGCATCAGTAGTGATTTTTTTTCCCTTCATGCCCTGTGTGGCGCCCAACATGGGGCTTGAACTCACAATCCTGAGTTTAAGACCTGAGTTGAGCTCAAAAACCGGACGCTTAATAGACTGAGCCACTCAGGTGCCCCAGTAGTGATGTTCTTAAAGTACAAATCAAATCATTTCATTTTGTGACTAAATAATCAAGTCTCCTACTGCACTGAGAATAAAACCCAAATTCCTTTTTCTTCTTTTTCTTTCTTTTCTTTAGGCTGTTGGGTAAAGGAATGTTCCTGAACAGGTTCAGAATCACTATATAAATTCTAGGGCTATCAAAAACCAAGAGAAGGGACATATTTTGGCAGAAAGAAGCAGACTAAGAAATTTTGTTCAAATCTTGAAGAGCTGGGTGCAAGTCCAGCCTTAGGCAAAAATGTGAATTAGATGATATTTGTCTTCAGTGTTCCCATCCTCCACTTCTTCAGCCATTCAGGTCTTTCCTTGGGGGCATTTCTTCATCAGAATCAGAAAAAAATACAAAGCAAATATAACTGTACATTTAAGTTCAATAACTTTTTGCATTTTAAACTTATTTCTAATTATGAGATGGTAGACTTCTTTGTTTATTACCAAAGGAGTCTCAGACATCATTTTCAGGGGGATTAGAAAGAACAGAGGATTTAAAAAGTCCTTTCTGGCAGCCTTAAAAATCCCAGCTCACAACCTACCAGCTCTTCTGACTCTAAGGCTAATCCAGTTAGTAGGGTTATTTAAACATTTTTCAAAAGCATGCTGAGAAATGAAACAGAAATATCTTTTCTTGTTCTTGTGTGGTATGAAACTCATTTGCCTTGGAAAGTTTTTTACTCCGTGAATGCTTGCAGTTTGAAAGACCATAATTTTTTTTTTCTTTTTTAAAAATTGGGATGTGGGGCACCTGGGTGGCTCAGTCCATTTGAGCATCTGATTTCAGCCCAGGTCATGATCTCACAGTTCATGGGTTTAAGCCCCACATCGGGCTCTGTGCTGACAGCTAGGAGCTTCAAATTCTGTGTCTCCCTCTCTCCCTGCTCCTCCCACCCGCCCTGCCCCCAGTCTCTCTCAAAAATAAATAAACATTAAAAAATTTAAAAAAATTGGGATGTACAACATCCAAATTATTCTAACCTGCAAGGCAGGCATGATCCCTGAGTGTCCCCCCAGCATTGCTAATCCTTATAATGCAGTCTTAGGCCATCTACTCTTGGCTTATTAAGCCTCAGCTTCTGATTTTTTTTTTTTTTTGCACTCACCAAGCTCTTTTCTGCCTTAGACTTTTAGACATGCCTGTTCCCTCTCCCTGGAAAGTTGTTCCTTCACGTTTAGCATATCCAATTCCTTCAGGTACCTTAAATATTAAGGTGTATATCACTTTTGTAGAGAGATTTCCACTGATCGTCCTGTTTCTGTTTTCTACCTCAATTTTATCCTTGTTTTTTTCCCCCCAAACTTAAAAACACACACATTTATGCTGCTTATTAGGTGTCAGTTATTGTTCTGTTCACAACAATCTCATTATTGTCCCCTCTTTAAGGATGAGGCAACTGAAGCATATACAACTAGTAAGTGGCAAAGTTGGATTTGACCAAGACGACTAGCTTCTGCTCTTAGCTGCTCTACTGTATCCTGCTTATCAATGTCACAATTTGGAATTTTTGTATTAATTTATCTTTTTTGTTGTTGTCTGTTTTTGGTCTGTTTTGTTGTGTTTGTTTGTTTATTCCTCCCAGAACATAAGCTCCATGAGGTCAGGGACTGTTGACCCCTGACATCTTATTGCTCATAGATTTCACAATGCCAACTATTGTTCCTAGGACATAATGGGTACTTAATAAATATCTGCTTAAGGAATGAATGAATGAATGAATGAGAGCAAGAGAAAGCAATATTTATGTAAAGTTGGTGAAAGGTTTGAGGTACTAAGTCACAAAATATAAATTTTCCTAGATATTTGTAAGAAAATTCCCTAATTAATCAGAGTAATTGGAGTTCCCCACTAGGATAAAGAAATATGAGGGAGCCTTAGTTCCAGGAACAGTTTAAGAAATTCTTTTCTAGATACTTGTCAGTGTTATATCTATCTATATCTATATCTATCTATATCTATATCTATATATACATGATATGTATGGCATATATACGAAGAAAGAGAAAGGTAACTGTGCAGTACTGGAAGAGTATGGTGGGTAAGGGAATAAGTTGACTTTCTTCAAGGTAAATGCCAACATATACAGGATCAAAGTTGTAATAAGCAAAATCTTAGTGTTAAAATAGTGTAATATCTCAATGAAGTCAGACTGAATACATTAACAAAAGTGGATCAATCAGCAAAATGCGGCAGGACAGAGCATAGGGAATGGGTGGCAATGGAAACTTGGAAGAAGGAAGATCACAGAGGCAAACTCCATTCTTAGTTCTACCCAAAGGAAAGGGAATCATAGGCAATCTACTCCAAGTGTTATGATTCCTTTGGAAGGGCTCTGCTTATACTTAGCTGAGTTAGGAAAGGCCAAGGGCATCCTGGGAAGGAGGCAGTTTAGCTCCCTGCAATTACAGCTTTCATCTCTTTTCTCTCAGCACTTCATGATCGATTGTTCATCATTGTGATAGGGGATGGGCACTACAGGAGCACATGGGAGGGTCTTCTCAATTGTGGTGTGACCTCAAGGTAGTATAAGTGGAATGATGTGGTCTTGATCACCCCCGCATCTCTGCCAGCTTGCCATTCACGGTTGGTTGCATGTTTCAAGTGTTTTCTCCTTTATTTATTTATTTATTTATTTATTTATAGATTAGTTTATCACAAGAGAATATTCTGTTGTAATTGTCAGCATCTGGAAGGAATCTTTTCT
Organism: Leopardus geoffroyi; assembly: GCF_018350155.1. NCBI lineage: Eukaryota > Metazoa > Chordata > Mammalia > Carnivora > Felidae > Leopardus > Leopardus geoffroyi. The sequence continues at coordinate 64,881,868 of NC_059341.1, forward strand.
GTGTTTTCCGAGGTAGAGAAGATCACATCCAGGCTATTAGTCAAGGCTTTGTAAGACATTGTTGTTTGTTTGCTCTTCCTCCCACACCATCAGCAACTGCCTTTTTTTGTTTACCAGGTACAAAATGAAGGGGAGAGTGGAGTCCTGCTTTCTAAAACGGGAAGCTAGCCAGTGTGTGTGTGTGTGTGTGTGTGTGTGTGTGTGTGTGTGTGTTGAACACCTCCTGGCCACTGAGAAGCAGCTCTCTAATAAGTGCAACCCAATAGAAGAGAGGGAAGGAACTGGTTAGACTTTTGGTCTATGGATCCCACAGCTTCCCTTCCATTTCCACAGAAATCGCTCCTTTTCTGCTCCTATCCCTCCCTTTGCTGTAGGTTCTGTATGCTCATCTCTTCTCTGCTTTTGGTCTTTCACTCTGACTTTGCCTTCACCTCTTTTTGTGACTCTTCATCATCACTCTTCATATTGCTCAAAGTGCTCATTTTAAGAGCATATGATATTTAGTTGCTGGATTTGTATTGTTAATGGAAGGTGAGGCCAACATAATGATCCAGTTTAGGGCTCTGGAGTTAAGATTAAATTTTGGCTTCACCACTTAAGAGTTGCCTGATTTGGACAAATCCCTCAACTTCCCTAGGCCTTTCTTTCGCCACTTGTAAGTTGGGTATAAGGGTTGCTACCCTCCAAGAATTGTCATTAGGACTGGAGAGAATGAACATACTATACTCAGAAGAATGCCTGTCACATGGGCTCAAGAACTATTAGCTGTTACTATTTTAAAAATGTTTATTGTAGGGTATATCGGTGGTACCGTATATAGGGAAATTTCATGCAGTTTTGCTTTATTGAAGAATCAGTAGAGGCATGAAATAATAGTACCCAGAGGCTTACTGGGTGCCTGCATTACAGATCTCTTTTTCGGAACAGATGCCGATCTTGTGGCAAACTGGGCACAGGACCCCTGCGCGAGGGCAAGCAATCTTTAGCGAAGACTCTCTGCAGGGGTAATAAGGCTATTCGGTGACAGAGTGAGGTGAACCAGGCCAAGCTGGAGAGCGGAAGGGAGGGAAGGCGGAGGGGGTGGTGGTGGAAGCGGGCGCCTGGGGGCGCGTCTGGCAGGCACTGGAACCCAGCGCTGGTTTGGGTGCCGGAGGCTGCGAGCCCAGGGGGCGAGAAGGATGCGCGGGCCCCGAGCGCGTTAGTTACTGTTTGCTTTTCTTTGGGGAAGGCGCCGAAGGTCTCTGAGCAGGTCCCTGAGCTTGCGCTCACGTCGCAGCGGCAGAGCAGGGGCGTCCCCGCCACTCTCGGGGGCTGCGCGTCCGCGGGGCAAAGCCGTGCGAGGAACTCCCGCCCGCGGCGAGCCCAGCAGGGAGGAGGCTCCCCCCGCGCGCGTCCCGCCGCCTTCGCCTTGGCCTCTGGCCCGCACTCCCCCCGCCCGTGCAGCCGGCGGCGGCAGCGGCGGTGGCCCCGCGCGCCCGGCGGGAGGCGCCTCGGGATGTTTCCGTCGGTTCCTTCCCTCCCCCCGCGCTGACTCCATCCGCCTCCCCGCCCCCTGCTCGGAGCCGGGGCCAGGCGCGAAGGGAGGGAGCGGGCCCGAGACTGCATCATTCCGCACCGGCTGCAGCACAGCCAGAGGGAGCAGGTGGAGCGAGCGAGCGAGCGAGACGCGAGCCGGAGCGCGCCAGGCCCCGGGGAGACTGCAGTGACGCTGCCCCGGAGACATGGCGGCCGGGCGCCTCTGAATAAGCAGAATCCGGAGCCCCTCGTCGTCCGCGGCCGCCGCAGCCCAGGCCATGCCGCACGGCTGCTGAGCGCACGCAGGGGCCGGCCCAGAGGACACATGCGGCAGCGGCTGCCGCCTCGCCCCTGATCCTCTCCCTGCGTTCTCCATGTTGCATTCCTCCTCAGTTTCTCGGGCTGTGTAGCCGCTGCCGCCGGGAGCAGCAGTCAGGGCATCGCTCCCCTCCGCACGTTCACCCAGCCACACTTTTCCATTTTTACCCTTCCCTCCCCACCGCCTTCACCCTTCCCCCCCGCCTGCCTGCCATCCATCACCCCACCCCGACACCCCCTCCTGCCTCCATCCGCCGGGGCTATGGCCGCAGAAGAGGTATTGCAGACTGTGGACCATTACAAGACTGAGATAGAGAGGCTGACCAAGGAGCTCACGGAGACGACCCACGAGAAGATCCAGGCTGCCGAGTACGGGCTGGTGGTCCTGGAAGAGAAGCTGACCCTCAAACAGCAGTATGACGAGCTGGAGGCAGAGTACGACAGCCTCAAGCAAGAGCTGGAGCAGCTGAAAGAGGTGAGTTGCCTGTCACCTCATCCCTGCTCGGCCCCCGTCCCCCCACCCCCAACGCCCACTCATCATGTACACAGAAGTCGGGAAGGATGCGGCTGGAAGGAATGTTTCTTCATCTTAGGGTCCTTTGTTGATAAGAGAGGATTGAAAGAGTCCATTGTCCCCCCCCCCCCCCCCAGAGAAAAATTGCCCAGGAAATGAATGTATAAGCTGGAATTCGAGAGGCAGTGGCCCTTCAGGCTGTGGGGGAGGGACATTCAGAAGTCTTCAAGTCTTAGCACTCTGAGGCGACCTTCTGCTGGGTTGGAATGTGTAAATCCAACTTCTCAAAACTGCTGTTATTTCAAACCTGGGTTCCAGCGACAATCCCATAATCCACAAAGGCGATGAGTAGGTTTGTGCTGAGGGACCCACAATTTAAGGATGTAGGATCTATGCTACCTCAGCCTTCTGAACGTAACCACTCCTTGATGCAAGAGGGGACTGTTATTAGAAGAACTCCCCGCCAATCCCATTTGACAAAGTCTGGGCAATCTTCATTCTCCTTGACTTTAGTTATTCTTGTCATGGGCTGCCTGAGAAAAACAACTCCGCTGGATGATCCCACTGCCTTGATTTCACTTCTGAGTGAGGCAGAGCCATTCCCAAGCCCTGTAAGGTCACCCTGACCAGGGAGAATTTAAACTCCCTTACAAATGGTCTGAATGGTAGGTAGCAAATACATGGGTGGCTGTCCATATCAGATGAGCCTCTTCTGTTCTAAGGGACAGTGTTTATAAAATGCGTAACACTTGTGCTTTGTAGTCTTTTCGTATTTGGCTTTTTTTAAAGACTGGCTAATGTTTTAGAAGAAAATAATGGCTATGCTTTGATGTCCTGTCAAGCACTCATAAGCATATACATACTGTTGAAGGAACTCAGTCTATTTTACCCGATTCCTGAAGCACTATGGGTAGCAACTCACTGGTTATAAATTTAAATGTACCCACTGCTTTTCAATGTGGCAAGTCTTTATTTTTAGGTGCATTTTGGCATTTAAAGTGTTATTTCTAAATTTAGTATATATTATTATTGAAAATGTTTTCTTATCATGTACTCACTTTTTCAGAAGGCATCTGTTTTATGTTGTTACAGTTAAAAAACATGGTTTATGACCTGTCTAATGAACTTGCCTTCTAACTTAGTACATAATATGGCCAACACTTATACTTTCAGGTATGTCTAATTTTTATTCTGATGCCTAAAAGCCAACTAATAAACATACAGTGAACACCCCAACTAGACACCTGATCTTTGTGTATCAGGCTGTTAATTTTGAGTTCATGTTTTTCTTACCATGGACATGTCTGTTCTTAACAACAGCTGGGCTTACTGGTATTGTCCAACTTAGATTAGGTCTGATGTGTTTAAATTCAGTAATGCTAAACCTTGTGAAGTCAGGAAACAGGATAGTGATTGTAATTCTCAGAGATGTTTTGATGTTTACACCTATCAACACTGCTTTGCCAAGACGAGGAAGTGCAAACCAGGCAGTGGTAAGCCATCACCTCCTTGATAAAGGAGCTAGACTTCATTTAATTAAGTATTACTGTTAACTGACCTTCCTGCTTGATTTAAACAACATTTCTAGGGATGTTTCTGTGTCATTTGCACTTAGCCTGCATAGTAAACCATAATGCAATTGTCTTTGCCTTTACTAGACCATGAGCTCTTAAGGCAAGGAATCTGTCTTAATTTACTTTGCATCTAAAGCCTTTAACAAAGCCTAGCACATAGTAAGTGAGTAATAAATATTTTATGGAAAAATAAATTTATACTGGAAGAAGGTACACCTTTATCAAACATTCACTAGTCAGTATTGGTTAGTGTCAGAGAAAGACTAAGAAAATTAGGAGGTATGGGAACTGTTATTGAAACACTATATTACTATCATCAACAATAATGGGGAAAATGAGAAAAAACATTTTGTGAGCATGGTATAACAGTGGTTTCTTAATAAAGAATGATACAAATAGTAGTTATAAATTTTTTTCTTTAAAAATCCAAGGTGTATTTTGTTCTATATAGCAGGAGGTTAATAAAAAATTTATCATTATTATTTTTACCAAATGATACTCATGTACATATGTATTTTAAGTTGCACTTAGCATAAATTAATTCAGTGTTTTGATTCCTAATGAACTGTCTTAAGCAATTACATACAATTTATTTTAGAGTAATAAAAATAATCATTATATTTGATTGATAGACTAACCTGGTATTTTTATTCTTTAAACATAATGTACACTTTAGTTGGGAATATTATTAAATGAGCTAAATCTGTCTCAATAATATTTCCTGTTTGAAAAGTAAATCCAGAAGAATTGTGCAAACAAAGATATCCCGATGATGATATCATATAGAAACCATTTTTGAAAGACATGTTTTATGAGTGCTCTGATTTTTAAAAGGGAAGTTTTGTTCATTTTCAGGTGCATATAGTAAACAATGTTACATTTTATCTGTAAAGCCAAGTATAAAAATCTTTGGTTTATTTCTAGGCTCTTTCAACAACTATGATTCATTTAAAAATAATTGGTCCAGTTTATGGGAATATCAACAGAGAAAGACTGTACTGTTTTTCGAAGTTGAACATTGGTAATTTGTAGGGTAGCAATATGGCTCAGGCTTTACAGGTCATTTTGTTTTCAAGAGTCAGCACCCAACAATGTTGCTGCCCTCCTTCCCAGGCTGATTACCGCTGTGACAATAATGGAAATGAGCAGCATTGCCTGAAGATGTTCAAAATCAAGACAATGAATTCCTGAATGTTTTTCTAGTTATTTCTTCCCTTAGTCTAGATTGCTTTTTGACCTGGCCTGACATCATGTAGAGCTCTGCCCTGTGCCTACATCACTGTCTACATGACCCAAAAGAACACACTTAAAAAGAAAAGTACTAAGGATATGAAAAAAAGAATGACTTCTGACATCGTCATAATGTTCTCGTTTTAATTATCTTTGGGGAGCTGGACAAGACCACATACCCGTTAGAATACGTGACCATCATTTTATGATTTCACAAGTAATGTTTGCTTCTCAGTGACCTGAGGGGCACCCGTGCCCAGTTATGTCCAGATCCTGCTGATTGTATGTTTGGGATGTGTATAAATCAGCACTGTGAGTGTCATTCAGGCCAAAATAGTGTTTGAAGAAGAGTCATAGTTCTAAAACAATTTTAAAGCTAAAAATATACATACATTAAAAAAACCCCTAGAATTTAAGTTTGTTTATTTGTTTTTTGTTTTGTTTCTTACTTAAAAAATATTTGAAATTTAGAAAGTAGTAAAGTTGAGAAAGATCTCCTCAGAAAGGAATGATTCAGCATTCCTGATGGCGTTTTAGAAAACATCCATGTGACATCTTTAGAAAAGTTTTGCAGCTAGGCTACAGTAGACTATGTACTAAGAATCTCCAGCTCCCTTTTTTTGCTCATGTTCTCAACCCTGACACCAAGGATAGACCCCACTTGCTGAAGAAGCACTTTGTGGGCAATGGGCAGCTTTTCTTCCTGGCACCGATTTTATGATTTTTCAGGGCTATGGTTAAATCATTCAAGGAGTAAACATTGAACTCACACACTTTTTAGAGACTGTCACATTAGGGACCTGAGGAAAGCCATTAAATTACTTTGATTCATCTTTAAACAGAAAGTTTTTTCTTCATATGCTTGTTGTATATTCTAAATCATGAAATCATACTGTGGTGGGAATCCCCAGATTTCACTTCCCATCTATAAATAAACATAGCGAATGTTAATAATTCATTTACCTAAGCTAATATTTTCTTACTCACTGTTTTTTTCAAAAAAGAAATATTTATTTTTATTATCAAATTAATTAAAACATCTAAAATATATCAATGTAGGGTGCCTAGGTGGCTCAGTTGGTTGAGCATCTGACTTCTGATTTTGGCTCATGATTCCAGGGTTGTGGGATCAAGCCCCGTGTTGTGTGCCAAATGTAGAGACTGCTTGGGATTCTGTCTCCCTCTCTTTGCCCCTCTGCCCCTCTCCCCCACTCACGCGCTCTCTTTCTCTCTCTCTCTCAAAAAAAAAAAAAAAGAATGATACTTTAAAAAAGTATATGCACATATATTTTTGGAAAGTATTTACAAACAACCTCAACAAACAACACAACCACTTTCAATCATATTTCTTCCTTTCTTTTTTTTTTGACCTAATTGCTCTAACTTGCACCCTTCTTTTTATTTCAACTCAAAATTTCATCTCTGGCAAAGTTATTTCTCAGATATCATTTAGCAAGTTGTTATATCTTTAATCACACTCATGCTTGTATGAACATGTATGGTAACCACGGTTGGGCAATTTTTTTGGATTTGCATGTTTGTGAATATTCTACTATATCATTCCCTTAAATACAGTTGTACTTTATGGACATCGCATTCCAAATTTGAAAATATGATGGCTACTTGCATGTTGAAATATAGTGTAAAACATAATGTTGTACCTGTAAATATGGCTTTGAAGGAGAGGAAGGCATGAAGAGATGCACTCACAATAATTCATTGTGCTGAAGGAGAAGACATGTGAAGTCAAGTGGCAGGAGTTGAAATTGGAAAGTGGCAGGAGCTACATTTTGCCTTGAAGATGGGGAACCATTAAAAGGAAATGAAAAGAAACACTTTGTAACTGTATTTGGTGCCTTATATCTTATTTGATATTCAAAGTAATTCGAAGACTTACTGCTCATTTTTACAGATAAAAAATAGCAAAAATAATATAGTGTTTAATTATGTACAAAGCTCCATTTAGGACTAGGCATTTTGCATGTCTTATCTCTGATTCTTACAGCGATCTTTTTATGAGGTAGATATTACTCAAATTATGCAGAAGAGGAAAGTAGGTTTTAGGTTAAGGATTCTTCTCAAGGCTGCCAAACTAAGTGGTGAAACCTGGTTTAGGAAGAAGCCCATTTTTTTCTCACTGCACCATACCACCCGGGAAGGTGGTACACGTCCGTCACAAGTGTGGTTTAGAAAGTCCCAGCGTTGGCTCTAGAGGGTGGATTGGAGCTGTGCGGGAACAGTAGGGATGGTGAGGAGGGGGTCACACCTAACAGACCTTCAGGAGGTGTAGGGTGGAACCCAATGCTGGGTGACTAGATGTGGAAGGTACGGGAAAGAATAGAGTGGAGTATTTTCTTAGGATGTGTAGAAGGTGGTTCCATTTACAAAGGAAGGTGCTATGGGGTAGAGCAGTTTTAGAGGGTAAGGTTGATGGCCAAGGCATATGAGTCCTTTTAATTCATGTTTTCTTTGAGGGGAGGCATAAGTTCCATGAGACAATCCAGTACTCAACCCTCAATTTAATAAAACAAATGAGTAATTTGTGCAATTAGTCACCATTTCATTCAGACCTAATTTCCAGAACACGGAAGACATGAACAACTTAACAGTGTTTTCACCAGTTGGTTTGACTGCATTTTGAATTAGGAGATTTGAAAATTAATAAACAATGGGCAAAGAAGCTGGGCTGACACAGCGAGGGCCCAGAGGTCAGCCTACGTTGAAAACAGTCCTTGCTGACCTCTTCAGTTAGAGAGGGGCCTGGGAGAAACAGCTCACACCCCTTGCTGACTGAAAACTTGAAATTGCATTAGTGTTTTGTTTTGTTTTGTTTTTATTTGAGAGAGAGAGAGAGAGAGAGAGAGAGAGAGAGCATGTGAGCAGGGAGCGGGACAGATGTAGAAAGAGAATTCTAAGCAGGTTCCACACTCAGTGTGGAGCCTGACATTGGGCTTGATCCCACAACCCTGGGATTATGACCTGAGCCGAAATCAAGAGTCAGATGCTCAATCGACTGAGTCACCCAGGCGTCCCTTTTGAATTTAAGGTTTTTTTTCCTTTCCTTTTTTGGTGACAAGAGTTGATTGCTCCTTCAGAATTATGATTCTGTAATTACAACAATTTATGGCAATAATCCAAGTTAGGTAAAATCATATACAAATTAATAGTTTCTCCTTTCTCTCCTCCCAATTCTGTCTATATTTCTAATACTTTGATGAGTATTCTTTTATACTTGTTTTAAATGTCTTTAAACATAAATCCATTGACAGGGTTGTTGTTCCTATTCCTTTGTTTTTATAAAAATGGGGTCACTTTATACATATTACTTTGCAACCTGCTGTCTTTCATTTAATACTGTATCCTTTTAGAATGCAGATTTTTCTAGAGCAGGGCTACCTTTTTAAGGCACTGATGTTGCAAGTGTGAAGAAAATTGGACTGCGTAGAGAAGAAAACCAGAGCATCTCAGGGAGGGTGGGTGACTCTGGGGGCTTGGAGGGAGCAGGTGGCCCAGCTTCTGCCCTGAGGATGGCTCTGGTGCTGAAAGAGAGAAAGTAAGTGCAGGCGTGTGTGAAACAAATGGATGGTGTTTGTTGTGTTGTCCTGTGGCAGGCCTGTGTGATAACACCAAGGAAAAAGATGGAAAGTCTTGTGGGTGAATTAGCAGCAGTTTTGATTCTTGTCTTCTTGGCTGACGATGGAGCTATGTGTATCAGCATAATAGATGGCTAGGTTCCATGGCCAGCAAGAGCTGGTCCTGCAGTGTGACTGCATCCTGTCCATACTGGGTCTTGGTGAGAAGCCAAGATGATTCAGACAATTGGGCCTCTTTATGTTCTCCCATCTTTGCCCCGTGATAGTTGAGTTTTGAGATAGTTGGTTAGGCTCTTCCACAGCACCTCGTATTTGACATGTCATGAAGTCGATGGGGATCAGTGGGTACAAGACAGGAGATTGTTTGGCAAAAGTGTTCTTCCTTATTACAATGAAAAAGAATAGAAGAATGACAATTGATACCTTTTCCTTCTGGGATTTAATTATTTTGTCTATAAAATTAAGGGGATGGGATAATTTCTATGATTTTTTGCAGCTCTAAATTTCTGTGATGCTGTGTTTTAGAGTTACCTTGTCTACTTATTTTATCTACCTGTCCTTTACTTTTCAAATTCGTTCTATTTTTTTTTTTTTTTTTTACAAAATACAGAATGATCTTATGTAATTACAGTAATGTTTACCCAGCCTTTAGGGATGTGCATCAGCTGTTTTTGGTATTTTTCGTCCCATCTATTTCTGCTCTGGTCACTCACTTCTAGCCAGGATAATCCACTTGTTTTCACACTTGTATTCTGTCCATTTATTTATTTACTTATTTATTTTTAATAATTCACAGTTTTCCTTTCCTTTGATACCTGGCCCAAACTCCTTTTCCTTCTGGATTCACTTTAGTTCTTTAATCATATCTATATTGTTATAGAACTGATTCATTGAGTTTATTTCATTGACATATTTGTACTTGGCTTCAGAGAGCAGAACCATGGCCCAGTGGGTCTCTGGGAGCCGATTTGGGGCCCAAATCAAGAACTAACAAGTACAGGTGTCCAATAATGGAATGAGGCAGCTTTCTTTAGGAAGTAGTGAGCTCCCTGTCACCAAAAAAATTTAAGGAAAGGCTAGGCAACCACATGCTAGAAACACTGTCTGGAAGGTTCATACTTAGAAAGGAGTTTATGTATCCAAGTTTCCCCCCAACCCAATCTGAGTTTTTTTGATTTTATCATTTCATGTGTTCCAAGTAATTTCATATGTTTATGTGTTTTTAATATGCTCTTCCCCATGACTAGATAACAGTGTTTCCAACTTGGTTACATTTTTCTGTTTAATGTTTAGCATTTTGCTGTATTTCTGACTTTGAATATTTGGAATGTTTTCAAAGTATATCAAAAGTTTATCTTAATTTTGATTTATGTTTTGCTTGATTTTCAGTAGGAAACATGCATAATAAAGAATTTAAGGTGACTACATCTGTAAATTTGGGGTAATATCCATGAAACTTTGTATAGTTTGAAGCTATATGGTTACATTGAGGGGGGGGGGGTCTATAGCCTCTAGAATATTTGTTTTCATACATACACACACAGTGATATATTTTGTCATTTACACTTAGTTCAGTATTTTAAATTTTTTTTTTTTTTTTTTTTTTTTCAACATTTATTTATTTTTGGGACAGAGAGAGACAGAGTATGAACGGGGGAGGGGCAGAGAGAGAGGGAGACACAGAATCGGAAACAGGCTCCAGGCTCTGAGCCATCAGCCCAGAGCCCGACGCGGGGCTCGAACTCACGGACCGCGAGATCGTGACCTGGCTGAAGTCGGACGCCCAACCGACTGCGCCACCCAGGCGCCCCTTAGTTCAGTATTTTATATCTGCACTGTCAACTGTTTTCATTAGGTAGCAATCTGAGTTTTTGTTTTGCTTTAGATTGCCCATGCCTCTTGTTGTGTTTCAGTTATCCATTCAAAAGTTTGTATTGAGTGGCTACTATGTTGGGCACTATGCCACATGGTGAAGATACAGTGTTGAGCAAGACAGACAAGATGGAGGTGCCTGAATGGAGCTTATGTTTCAGACCTGGGAGAGAGCCCACAAACACACACAGTCAGGATGTGAGAAATGCCACAAGTGAAGAGATGGAGACTGGCTAGGGATGGTGTGATCAGGAAAGCCTCTCTAGGAGGTGATGGTTGAGCCCGGACCTGAATGATAAAGGGCCCATCCTGTGGAAGAGGGGATTTTGAGGAAGGGGTACAAGTACAAAGATCATAGAACTCTGTTTGTGGTTGTTAGGGGAAATGATGGGTCACCATGCCTTGTAAGTATAGCCATTCATATTTGAAAAGTGACCGTTTATAAAGTACTATATTATCTTTAGAGTTTTGGATGAGATTTTGGGTCTCAGCATAGGAAGTGTGTAAGCAAAGCCTAAATATGCTCTCTGGGATCTTCTTTTGGAAGAGTTGGGTCAGAATCAGTGACTTTCTACACGGACTACTCATTAGGGTCATCTGGGTGATTTACAAAAATACTGCTGCCTTGACCCCATGATCCCACTCCTGCTTCCCCCCTGGGCAGTTCAGAGTCTTTGGGGGTGAAGCCGGGGCTTTGTTATGTTAACCCTTCTCCCCTTATAGGTACAGTTAGGGCTGAGAACCTCTCCTAGAAACTTCCAACTCTAGGACTAAATGACTATAGGAATAGAAGTGTTCTGTAAGAAAAGCTGGGAAGTTATGAGCTAATATGTAAACCTTAATTGCACAGTCTTTTTACTTCTCCAGTTTCTGAAAACTAAAACACTGTAGGGGCACCTGGATGGCTCAGTCAATTAAGTGTCTGACTTCAGCTCAGGTCATGATCTTGCGTCCGTGAGTTCAAGCCCCGCGTTGGGCTCTGTGCTAACAGCACAGAGCCTGGAACCTGCTTCAGGTTCTGTGTCTTCCTCTCTCTCTGCCCCTCCCCCACTCACGCTCTTCTCTGTGTCTCTCAAAAATGAATAAACAGTTAAATAATTAAAAACAAAAAACTAAAACACTGTAAAGCCTTTCAGAAAACCAACAGATATCATCAAAAACTTGACTGCGTTAGACAGAAATGTATGTTAAATGAGACTGTGTTTATTTTTATATACTCTAGGGTTCTTTAAAGTTTACTTTAAAAGTTGTCTTCTTTGGGGCGCCTGGGTGGCTCAGTCGGTTGAGCGTCCGACTTCAGCTCAGGTCACGATCTCGCGGTCCGTGAGTTCGAGCCCCGCGTCGGGCTCTGGGCTGATGGCTCAGAGCCTGGAGCCTGCTTCTGATTCTGTGTCTCCCTTTCTCTCTGCCCCTCCCCTGTTCATGCTCTGTCTCTCTCTGTCTCAAAAATAAATAAAAAACGTTAAAGAAATTAAAAAAAAAAGTCTTCTTTGTTGAATCTGTTTTTTTTGCTTTATTCTGTTTGCAGTTGCTAATGCAAACTTTACAGGTTTATAAATAGAGAATTAAAAAAGAATTGCTTTGATTGATCTTTAACTTCTGGGGTTCTTTTTTTAATTATTAATGTTTATTTATTTATTCTGAGAGAGAGAGAGTGGGGGGAGGGAAAGAGAGAGAGGGAGACAGGATCTCAGGCAGGCTCCACACTGTCAGCGCAGAGCCTGACATTGGGCTCAGTTTTACGAACCATGAGATCATGACCTGAACTGAAATCAAAAGGATGCTTAATGGACTGAGCCACCCAGGCACCCCTGGGGTTATTTCCAACTGTTCTTTTGGTTATACATGCTCACTGTTTTCAAACAGTATTTTATGGAGAAAAAGCACTCTTCTAAAATGTAATATTTAACTGGTGTGTTTCTGTCTTTAAAATTAGAATTGAAAATAAGAAACCTGTTTACATTTATGGGAAGTACCCGGTGACAGCAATTTCCTTAAGAATGCTTGTTGCAGTTTGGCGTGGGTCTGTAATGGAAGGTTCAGAATGACGGGTCTTTGTTTTTCTCTTGCATACTGCAGACTAATGTGGAATCAAATGCCACTGCTGAAGAGGCCTTATCCATCACTTTTTGAAATTGAAAAAGGTTTATATTATAACGGATGTGTGTTGTTGATAAGCCTTACTGAGTGCCATTCTCTAGAAGGTTTTAGGAGATTTTTTTTTTTAAGTTGACCTCTGTGTGAGGTAACTAGATGGAGACAGGACTGGCCATGACTTCTGTTGTTGAGCTGAAGATACTGTCATCTTGCACATTATCTTTTTGGCATATACAACCATTTTTTCCCGCTTTAAATCACAATGTGGCTTGCTTTCTGCTAATGCTGGTGTATGTGTGCAGAGCTTTTAAACCCAAAACCTCAAGTAAACATAATTAGGAAGGAAAAGCAACCATTACAGAGGAGAAGAAAGGGGTATATTGCACTTGGAAACCAATTCTGAATACCTTTTGAATTGTTGGCTTTTTGGATTATTTAAAAAAAAAAATTGATACTGGGGACTCCTGGGTGGCTCATTCGGTTAAGTGTCTGACTTCGGCCTGGCCAGGATCTCACAGTTTGTGGGTTTGAGCCCTGCATTGGGCTCTGTGCTGACAGCTCGGAGCCTGCTTCGGATTCTGTGTCACTCCCTCTCTGCTCCTCCCCCTCTGGCACTCTGTCTCCCCCTCTCTCAAAAATAGACAAACATTAGGGGCACTTGCATGGCTCAGTCGGTTAATCGGCCGACTTCGGCTCAGGTCATGATCTCGGGGTCCGTGAGTTCGAGCCCCGCGTCGGGCTCTTTGCTGACAGCTCAGAGCCTGGAGCCTGTTTCAGATTCTGTGTCTCCCTCTCTCTGATACTCCCCCGTTCATGCTCTATCTCTCTCTGTCTCAAAAATAAATAAACATTAAAAAAAATATTTAAAAAAAATAGACAAACATTAAAAAAAATTAAAAAAGATATGATACCGGTTCTTAAGTAGTGTTGGTAATTCAGAATTAACTATGGCTTAATGATCTTCTTTTAGTTAATATTTTAAAATAATTTAGGGGCACCTGGGTAACCCAGTCATTCTTTGAGCCTCTGACTCTTGATTTTGGCTCAGGCATTATCCAGGGTTGTGGGACTGAGCCCTGCGTTGGGCTCTGCGATGAATGTAGAGCCTTCTTGGAGCCTCTCTCTCTCTCTCTCTCTCTCTCAAAAAAAAAAAAAAAAAAAAAAAAGTCCACCTCCTTCAAAGAGGGGAGAACACATGGGCATACACACACACACACACACACAAAATAATTTAGAACTAGAACCCTAAGAGACCTCAGGGTGTCTGTCTTAATTACTGTAGTTACAGTTATATGTGCTTTGTTTTTTCATTGTAGCAAAATAAATAAAATACCTTTGCAAGTAACTTTGAAGTGTTTGGGATAATATGAGCTATTATTTGCTAGAATTGAGACCAAGATCTCAAATCCACAATTATATTTTTAGGCAATGGTCACAGTAAGACATTTCAGGGAAAGACAATGAAAAGAACTTTATACCCATGAGGTTTTTGTCATCATTGATCAGTTTGAAGTGAAAAAATTTTAAGTTGCATTTTTATTTTATTTTTTTTTAATTTTTTTTTTCAACGTTTATTTATTTTTGGGACAGAGAGAGACAGAGCATGAACGGGGGAGGGGCAGAGAGAGAGGGAGACACAGAATCGGAAACAGGCTCCAGGCTCTGAGCCATCAGCCCAGAGCCTGACGCGGGGCTCGAACTCACGGACCGCGAGATCGTGACCTGGCTGAAGTCGGACGCTTAACCGACTGCGCCACCCAGGCGCCCCTAAGTTGCATTTTTAAAAAAAAGTTTATTTATTTTGAGAGAGAGGGAATGAGGGTGAGTAAGCAGGGAAGGGGCAGAGAGAGAGGGAGAGAGAGCATCCCAAGCAGGGTCCGTGCTGACAGCGTGGAGTGTGGAGCTCATTGGGGGGCTCAATCTTATGAGCCATGCGTGACCTGAGCCAAAATCAAGAGTCAGTCACTTAACCCACTGAGCCACCCAGGCACCCCTTAAGTTGTATTTTAATTTCTAATACCCATGTGATTTAGAAATTCAGAAAATGGACACCAGAGTAAATACTGTGAGCAGATCATTGCATAAAGCTAAATAATGGTTCATTCATTCTTCCCTACAATAATGATATATTTAGCACCTTCTATGTGTTAGGCATAGAACTGGATGCTGAGGATACACCAGAGAACAATTCCAACAGAAATCTTGGTGATGGAGGGAGACAAGGGGAGGGTAGTGTGGGGACAATAACCAAAATGAGTAAGTAAAATAGAATGTTAGATGGTCCTAAGTGGTAGAAAGAGCAGAGAAGAGGGAGATAGGCTTTGAAGTGGGAAAATGTTACTATTTCCAATAGTGTGGTCAGAGAGAGGCTCCTTGAGAGGGATGGCAAAGAGGCCACCTGACTGGCTGGGATTGAGTGAGGGGGGTGAATAGTAAACGAGGCAGAGAGGGAATGGGGCTTAAATGATGAATCAACTTTGAGGTTGTTACCAGGACTATGCCTTTTGGTCTCAGTGAGATGGGGAAACTTGAGAAGGATTTGGAGCAAAGGAGTCACAATGCTCTTTTTCCCCACATTGAGATAATCTGTGCATACTTTCAAGTAAGACTTAACTTCTTTTTGGGAAAAGGAGTTTAAATTGAACTGGTAGCTCCTGAGATGTGACGCATCCTTTTTTTAAACTCTCCTCCATAGCAAGTATTTAATAGATATTTATGGTATTGCATTGATTGAGGCTGGAAAAAAATGATAAAGTTATTCAGATAGCCAGGTATTTTATTTTCTTTTTAAAGAATATTTATTTAAGTAATCTCTACACCCAATGTGGGCCTCAAACTCAAAACCCCAAGATCAAGAGTCACGTGCTCTACAAACTGAGTCAGCCAGGTGCCCCGGGTAGCCAATTATTTTGAAAAGAGGTTGGATTAGACCACTGTTTTTAAAATAACCATTTGTATCATGTCTCTGCCTTTTGGCTAAGATCAAGTGTAAAAATAGCCATTTGTTTGATTGATTAAACCAGTTCATTAAAGAGACACTGTGCTGACTTTTCTGGTTCCTTGTACCTGAATCTTTAACTTTCTTTTATTCTCTGTCTCTTACTCTAGACCTTATGAACCATCCAGTAGATCCCAGTCGAAGGTGACAGAAAGACAATTTCAACATTCTATTATAGATTCTGTGTTATGGTTGATATCCTACTTTCTGAGGCACTGGAATGGATGCTAGTCATGATTTCATTCATTTGTATATTAAACATTTATTTAATGTTTATTCATTTTTGAGAGACAGAAGGACACAGAGCGTGATCAGGGGAGGGGCAGAGAGAGAGGGAGACACAGAATCCGAAGCAGGCTCCAGGCTCTGAGCTGTCGGCACAGAGCCCGATGTGGGGCTCAAGCTCACACATCGAGAGATCATGAGCTGAGCCGAAGTCAAATGCTTAGCTGATTGAGCCACCCAGGCACCCCTACATATTAAATTTTTTTTAGTTGAAGTATAGTTGGCATACAGTATTGTATAGGTTCAGGTGATTTAACATTTATATACATGGTGAACTGATTACCATGATAAATCTGGCCACTATCTGTTACCATGTGAAATTGTTGCCTATTATTATGTATGTTCTGTACTGTACGATGTACACTGTATCCTCATGTCTTGCTTATTTTATAATTGGAAGTTTGTTTGTATTAAATATTTAGGGAGGATCAGCTGTATGCTAAGCATTATGGTTGTTATATGAAAATGAGGAAGATACAGTATCTATGTATTAAAAATTTTTTTTTAAGTTTATTTATTTTGAGAGAGAGAGAGAACACGAATAGGGGAGAGGCAGAGAGAGAGGAAGAGAGAGAATCCCAAGCAGGCTCTGCACTGTCAGAACGGAGCCCGATGTGGGGTTTGAACCCACAAACTGCAAGACCATGACCTGAGCTGAAACCAAGAATCAGGTGCTGAACCGACAGAGCCACCCATGTGCCTCGAAATGGTCTATATTTTAAAGTTAGTTATTTACTGTTGGTAGCAACAGACATGAACAAAGGTGATTATGACACTTTATTGGAAAGGTCATGGGCTTTTTTTTTAATGTTTATTTCTTTATTTTGAGGGAGAGAGAGCATGTGTGCAAGAGTGGGGGATGTGCAGAGAGAGAGAGAGAGCGAGAGCAAGAGAGAGAGAATCTGAAGCAGGCTCCTCACGGTCAGTGCAGAGTCTGAAGTGGGGCTTGAACTCACAAACTGCAAGATCATGACCTGAGCTGAAATCAAGTCAGACGCTCAAATGACTGAGCCACCCAGGCGCCCCAAGGTCATGGGCTTTTGAGTCAGAGTGCTGTGTGATCTTAACACTTAAAACTCTATGAACCTCACTTTCTTCTTCTGTAAAATAGGGAAAGATATTAACTATGGGTGTTAAAGAAAAATCCCTGTGAGGGATGTAAAAGAGTCCTTGACACATAGTAAACACCTGATAAGTGATGGATGTGTTGGGGATGATGATAATAATAATAAAATAACAATAAAAACAGTAACGTGTTGGCTGTGCTTGATCGGATACTGAAGTGGAGGACAGCAAAGTTAACTTAAAAGAATCAGAGAAAGCTTCCTGATTGAGGCAACATGTGAGAGGGCATTGAAGAACAAGTAGGACTTTATCAGGAAGCTGAGAGGGCAGAGTCATTCAGTAAGATGGAAACCACCTGCAAAGGAGGGAAGGTTGGAGGGATTGATGCTTCTCAGCTGTGGTGGCTGCAGTAGGTGGTGTTTGAAATGAGATAAGAGGTGGGGGGTGAGCCTGGGGAGATGGTTTGGGGCCAGATGGGGAAAGGTCTTCTAATGAGGTTGTCAGTCCCCACCAGCCAAGGCCTTGGTGCTGACTGTGATGTCTGCCATGAGAAGGCTCTGCCAGTGACAGCAGGCTCAGCCACCCTGGAGGAAGGTACCTCTAACAAATCAGGGGGCTGTTTGTATGTGCTCTTTTGGGTATGTTTTAGGGTTTGTTTTAGCCTCATGGCTTTTTGTGAATGTGAGAGTGGCAGCTTCCCGGTCTTTTATTGCCATTGTGGTCAGGTTGCCTAATTGCCTGTTAGTTTGGCCCTCAGCGCCCACTGTCTCTTCACGGCATTGGGCTGGTGCTGCTCCTCATGGTCCTGATCTCTCACATCCCCCTCTGATTCCTGACTCTGTCAGCTCTGAGAGCCACTAGTGTCCTGCAGTCTTGACATAGATCCTTTAACATTTTTTTTTTAAAGTTTTAAATTTTATTTAAACCCAAGTTAGTTAACATATAATGTAATAATGGTTTCACGAGTAGTTGACATAGATTCTAATCTGTTGGTCAAGCCTTTGGATATGTTAAGCTCTGTCCATATCGGACTTGAACATTCTCTGCCATTGGGTTTTGCTAACTAAATTTAATTGCTGTTTTCCTCCTGTTGTCTTTTCTCTCAGTTGCCATTGATTCAGGTTCAACCTTCCTTTTGCTTCTCCTCTGGGACAATCTCTCTTACAGCTTGTGAACAGGAGCAGGTCACTTATGGGGAAGTTCAGGAGCTTAAACTATTCTAATGCTATGAGAAAAGTCTTGAAAATTTCCAAGCAGGAAAATAATATAATTAGTTTTGTATACTTTTAAAGTTTATTTATTTATTTTGAGATGGGGGAAGGGAGTAAAAGAGAAAGAGAGAGAGAGAACCCAAGCAGGCTCCACACTGTCAGTGCTGAGTCTGTTGTGGGGCTCCATTCCACAAACTGTGAGATCATGACCTGAACCCCAATCAAGAGTTGCGTGGTTAATTGACTGAGCCACCCAGGCAACCAGGTTTATATTTTAAAATTGTGATTTTTGGTTTTTGGTTCTGGCAGTACAGTGGTCTAGGACCTCTGACTAACCTTTCTGCTGGAAACAGTTAAAGATACTTGATAACATATAACACTACCCCTTAAAATGCACAAGTGAATTGGCTATTTCGGAAGGATTCTCAGAGGCTAAAACTGAATTAAAGCAGAAACCCTTAGAACTAAGTAGTATATCAAAGCTGACTTTGGCTTTGAGTGCTTTTGCTGAATCAGGTAAAAATGAGCATTATTTTTGTGGGCTGCTTGGGGTAGAGAAAATAGGAGAGAGAAAAAGCTAATGTCCTTCTAAGTTTGAGGCCCAAAGGACTTAATGCTCAGTGTAAGGGACAATTGGATATATTGTCCTTCCCTACCTCCATCACCTGACTACATGAAAAATTGGGTCTTTTTCCTCAGATTTCATATTCCCCACAATTGGTTCTCACCATAGACTGCACATTGTTCACACAGAATGTATGTGTATGGAGGGGATGAAATCCAAAAAATCTTAAGGTCCTAAAGTCAGAATTTAGAATGATTCTAATCATTCCAGGTTGGTCATGCCTGCAGACATCTGTCAGAAGCAAATACAGACCTGCTCTAAGAAACCTACTGACACGATAGGTTAGAAAGAATCAACACAGATAATATTCTAAAAAATATGAAGGGTGCCTGGGTGGCTCAGCTGGTTAAGTATCAGACTCTCGATCTCAGTTCAGGTGTTGATCTCAGGGCCGTGAGTTCAGGCTCCATGCTGGGCTCCACACTGGGTATGAAGCCTACTTTAAAAATAAATAAAATAAAATAAAAATAAATAAATAAATAAATAAATAAATGGCAAAATATACAAGGAGCAAGGCACCTTTGGCTCCACATCTTTGTCATTACCTTTTAAATTTAAATTTATTTATTTTAATTTGAGAGAAAGAGAGGGAGAGAGAGAGAGAGGGAGGGAGAGAGTCATAAGCAGACTTGGGGCTCAATCCCACCACCCTAGGATCATGACCTGAACTGAAATCAAGAGTTGGATGCTCAACCAACTAAGCCACCCAGGCATCCCCTGGTCATTACTTTGTACTGTTAAACTTTAGGATATTTGCCTCACTGGTAGATGTGAAAGTTATCTCATTGTAGATTTGGTTTGCATTTTGGAGATTGTTAATGAGGGTAAGCATCTTCTTAGATGTTTACAAGTATTTATGTTTCCTCATTATTGAAAGGACTTTTTGTGTGTCTTTTGCCCATTTTTCTAGTGGGGTTGTTTATGTTCTTTTTACCCATTTGTAGGAGTATATCTGTGTTGTGTAGACTAAGCCTTCTCAGTCAATAAAGCCGGAAATCTCTTCCTAGTTTGTGCCTTGTCTTTTGACAGTTTCTGGGGTGTCTTTTGATGAGGAGAACTTCATAATTTTAATTTGGTTGACTTATTACTTTTATGTTGATACATTGTGTGTTTTTTAAGTTTATTTATTTATTTTGAGAGAGAATGAGCGAGAGAGCTGTCAGCATGGAGCCCGATGCAGGGTTCAATCTGATGAGCTGTGAGATCATGACCTGAGCCGAAGTCGGATGCCCAACTGACTGAGCCACCCAGGTGCCCCTATAATAACATTCTTAATAGCTGGTGGAATACTTCTTCCTATTTTAGGAAGTCTTCTTTGCTCTCATTGACTCTTTGCTTTGATAGGCTTTCAACGTTTACAAGGAAACAACAAGTGAATGAGGGCAGATCACACCATTTCTATCTCACCAGTAAGTGTTAAGGAGAAGGATGCCAAGTGTTTGGTTGTGGTTGTCCTAGACTTTGCATACATTTTTATAAGCAAAGCAGGCAAGCTCCAGAAAAGGAACTAAATTGTCTAATTAGATGTTACTAGAAAACTTAATGGGATCTGTGCTCTAATTCTTAAGAAGTCACTTGGGAGAAAAATATTATTTAAGGGCTTTTCATAAAGTATTAAAGATACAAGTTTGAATCCCTTTTTGGTTTTTGAGCAAGCACATGCATATTTCTAACTTAAGTATCTGGAATATCTTACTACCTGAAGCTCTGAAAATTCTTCCTTTGGTTATTTTTTTCTCATGACAGTTGTTGGAAAAACAAACTTGTAGACTACTTCCCAATTCACTGGTCTACTTAGGTATAAATAACATCATAATACCATAAAATTTAAAACTTTTATGGAAAGGATCAGGTGAAATATTACTTAAGTAGGAATTAACTTATTTTTTTTATCATTTTACATGATTCCATATATAGTATTATGAAAAATGTAATTGTTCCTCTTAAGTTGAAAAATTCATAGTATTACTTTTGTTCTGATAGTTTTAAACCAATAATTTTCTCTTACGTTTATAGCTTAATTACATTTTCAAGTCACAATACTTGACCTTTTCCCTTTCATAATATTAACTATATGAAGAAGAAAAGTTCAGCAATGCAGCATTATATGGAAACTCCCTCTTTAACATTACAAAATAAGACTTCTCCAGTCCCTTTTTCTACCCAAATCCTTTTCTTTTCTTTCTTTCTTTTTCTTTTCTTTTCTTCTTCTTCTTCTTCTTCTTCTTCTTCTTCTTCTTCTTCTTCTTTTTTTTTTGATATTTTTGAGAGCAAGAGAGAGACAGACAGATAGAGTGCAAGTGGGGGAGGAGCAGAGAGAGAGGGAGACAAAGAATCTGAAGCAGTCTCCATGCTCTGAGCTGTCAGCACAGAGCCAGATGTGGGGCTTGAACCCACCAACCGTGAGATCATGACCTGAGCTGTAGTTGGACATCTAACCAACTGAGCCACCCAGGTGCCCCAATACTTTTCTTTTTTATCTTCATTTATCCCCTCCCTCCATTGACTTTACACTAGAATTTTGAGAATTTAATGAATCGTTTAATGGATCAAATGAACTCTAATTAGGAGAAAATTCCTGAGAACACTTATTAAGTGTCAGTGTGGGGGAAATATTCCTAAGCAAGATTTGAAACTTGGAAACAAAAGACAGGACTGACACATTTGGTTACATAGAGATTTAAAAAAAAAATGTGATAGACATTGTAAACAAAAGTAAAAAACAAGCAGCAGACTGGAAAGAAAATAAAGCAGTGTGGATGATTTACAAAGATTATTATCCCTAAAGTACAGTTCCTACAGGTCAACTGAAAACAACGATACAGTGGAAAAAAGGACAAAGACTAAATAGACAAACAGGAGGATTTGCAAAAAATCAATAAACATCTGAAGACATGCATGATCTTAGTAGTCCATGAATGCAGATTAATAACAGTGAGTTTTTTGGGATGCCTGGTGGCTCAGTGGGTTAAGTCATAGCCTATTGATTTCAGCTGAGGTCATGATCTTAGCGTTGTGAGATGGAACCCCACACTGGGTATGCTGAGCCTGTTTGGGATTCTCTCTCTCTCTCTCTCTCTCTCTCTCTCTCTCTCTCTCTGCTCCTTCCCTGCTTACTCTCTCTTTCTCTCTCTCTCAAAATAAATAAATAGACCTATAAAAAAAGAATAGTGAGTTTTCACTTTTTCACCAATCAACTTAACAAGAGTTAATTTTTTTTTTTTAACATTTATTCATTTTTGAGACAGAGAGAGACAGAGCATGAATGGGGGGAAGGTCAGAGAGAGAGGGAGACACAGAATCTGAAACAGGCTCCAGGCTCTGAGCTGTCAGCACAGAGCCCGACGCGGGGCTCGAACTCACGGACCATGAGATCATGACCTGAGCCGAAGTCGGACGCCCAACCGACTGAGCCACCCAGGCGCCCCCAACTTAACAAGAGTTTAAAATACTGATCGTGTACAGCGTTGGAAAGGGTGTGGAAGTGTGAGCATTCTCCTACATTGCTTATGGGGGCATGAATTGCTATGAGCTTTGAGAATGGCATCTGGCAATCTTATTAGGATATAAAATGCACACAGCACTTGGCCCAACAATCTCACACAAATCCTAGGTCGTTGTATACCAGTCCCCAAATATCTCTTATCAAAGAAAAGCACTTAGCGTTTAGTATCTCCTACTCTAGACCCTATCCAAATATAGGTCATGTATGTGGGGAACATGACAGGAATCAAATTATACTTTCTTCTTTAACAGACTTCTATATGTTTAATTAAATAATGCTTCTATACATTTCATAATTTCATATTATAAAATCTAAATGTAATCCTACATATCCCGCTTATCCCTTCTCCCTTAGTTCATTTCATAGACCTGGTTTGAACATTAGATTTAGTGCTCCTAAACTGTGTTTAAAAAATAATTTTGTAACGTTACATTATTTTTCAACTCTTTTGAGTCCTGAAAATATATTTTGTGAGCACTTTTAACAAAAGGTGATTCTCATTCTCTCTTCTGGTAGATTTGGGAGTTGTTCCCATCAAAGTAAAGGGACTACCACCCACATATTTACTTTTGCCCTTGGAAGTACTTCTCCCCTGCTCTACTGACCATGTTAGTCAGAAGTAGCACATTTACTGTGAGGTTTAGAGAAATATGGTGCCCATAAAAAACCCCCCTTTTACATTCTGTGAAAGAGGTAATTGGTGACTTGGAGCATTAAAAATTTACTGTTACCTCTCTGTGCCGTGGAATGATGGGTCAGTGCCACTGTACGTCAAAATGAAGTTTTGTTCATTCCTGATTCTAAATAAGAAAAGTTATTGTAGACATTTATTCATTTCACAGAAAATTATTGAATACTTGCTATGTTCCAGGCATTGTTAGGTGCCGGGGGTACAAATTCTCTCAGGGGGTTGACACGCCAGAGGGGGAAAAAGCAATAAGAGAGTAAGTAAATAAATAAGTAAATTTTGCATAGTGCTATGTGCTAAAAAGTAAATAAAGCAGGGTAAAAGAAAAAATAAAAAGACTGGCAGGAATGCTGGTAGTCTACTTTAGAAATGAGGGCTGGTCCATCTTCAAAGGAGATGACATCCCGTCCCACGTGTGAGAAAGAGCAAGCTGGGAAGAGATTTCACAGTGTGTTGGGCTGAGTACCTGCAAACGTAAAGACCTTGATGTGGGAATGAGCTTAGTGTTTGTGAAGAGGGCAGCGATACTCCTGGCATTTGGGTACAGTGATCCTTTGTCGTGTAGAACCGTGCTTTTGTTGCGTGATGTTTAACATCTCTGGCCTGCCTACTAAATGCCAGTAGTGCCCCCTCCCAAGTCACTGTGATTACAAAAACACACTCACTAGACCACACGGTGGCTATAGTTAACAGTCCTATATGGCATATTTGAAAGTCGGTAAGAGGGTAGATCTTAAAAGTTCTTCTCATCACAAGAAAAAACATTGTAACCATATGATGGATGTTAACTAAACTCATTGTAGTAATCATTTGCAATATGTACATATATCAACTCATTATGTTGTACCCCCCCCCAAACTAATACATTGTTGTTTGTCAATTGTATCTCCACTTAAGTAAATACAAAGAAAAGAAATGCAAACAGAAAACATTCTCACGTATTTCAAACACTGCTTCTCCCCTCAGGATGCCATTACCGCCCTCCACCTAGAGCCTCTGAAAGCTGGGAGGGAGGGAAATTGGGGAAGGGGATGTTAGAAAGGCGCGAATGGGGAGGTGGGCGAATGGGGAGGTGGAGGGCAACCAGGCCCTTGAGCCCTGGCAAGAAACCTGAATTTTATTTTAAGCATAACAGCCAGCCACTGGAGTGATGTGATCTGATAAATGTTTTAAAAAGATCACTCTGGCTCTTCCTTGCAGACTGTGGACAGAATGAGCTAAGTTAGGAGGCTGTGGCACCAGTTCCCATATTAGATGGCGGTGGCCTGGACTGGGGAGAATTTACCCAGGGAGAGGGCGGGATGATCTGATTCAGGATGTTGAAAGACTTGCTAATTAATTGGATGTGAGAGCAAAAGAACAAGAAATTAGGATGGCGCCCGGCTTTTGGTTTTGTTTTTAATAAGGAGTTAAGAATATAAAGAAATCATATGGTAAGGAGATATGAAAATGAAGGAGTAGGAAATTTCACAATTAAATTTAGGAGATGAACCACTCCATATTTTTGAATTTTCAAATTCTTGTGGACTTCAATTTTGATGCTCTGTTTAAAAAAGAATTTAAAAATGTGTGTGCCAAAAGCATTTAACATTTGGAAAGGATTCATGACTTTGGTAGATAAACAAGCATCATCCTATAGTTATTATGCTCTATGATGTAATTTACTGGACTTAAGTTGGCTCCATTTCATGACACACATTGGGTGTATAGCCATATTTCTTAGTTTTCATTTAAAAGCTAAAATGTTAAATCATTTTCTTCCTATGAAATTAAACTAACCATATACACTCTTAATATTCTGTGAAGCCAACCCCATCTAGTTAACAAAATGGATGTATCTTTTAAACTAAAGATTTAAAAAAATTATTTATAGGACACAATGTGTAAATTCTGGATTAGGAACATGGAGACAAGGGCATAAATATATCCTTAAATTGGAATTATAGCAAACAAACAAACAAACAAACAAACATGACTCGTAGAAAGAACACTTCTCTTTCCCTCTGCTGTGGATCTTTGTTGACTCACTTGCATTGTAGATTGTTCCATAGTCTTGAAGGGCAAGGAGGCAAGTGTACTAGCCTCATGAAACACTGTCTAGGCTGTGACGATAAATGTGAATCCATCTACTCCTGGGATATTTGTGCTCTAGGTATAATGATCCAGGAACAAACGGGTGGCAGTTACAATACAGAGTTCACCTTAATATGAAGAAGGACCTTCCATATGGGGAGACTAAGAGTAGAGTGAAAACTAGCAGGCCTTCTGAAGAGAGAGACTTCCCTGTTGGCTAATGGAGATGTTTAACCAGAAGCCAAAAAGCTACTTGCTAAGGGGGGTCCAGGAAGTGAGTCAGGCATTTGATGGATTTTGGAACAGATGATGTCGAAGTTGTTCTCATAACTGCAGTTCTGTCACTGAATGTGCCTGCCCCATTAATACTGCAGAGTTAGGATAAAATCCTGGTAGCAACAGTTGCACCGTCCACTGGCTTGCTTTGCAATGATTGCTTGGTTGTTAAACTCTAAACTCTACGGGTGAAATACCACAGTGCCGGAGAGCAATGCCAGTCAGATCGGCCACCTGTCATCTAGAGCAGAGATTGCAAACCGTTATCTGATAGGCACAATGCAGCCCAATGATTAGGAAGCATTTGATTTAGGGAGCTTCTTTTTTAAAACATGAGAGTCATGGGGCGCCTGGGTGGCGCAGTCGGTTAAGCGTCCGACTTCAGCCAGGTCACGATCTCGCGGTCCGTGAGTTCGAGCCCCGCGTCGGGCTCTGGGCTGATGGCTCAGAGCCTGAAGCCTGTTTCCGATTCTGTGTCTCCCTCTCTCTCTGCCCCTCCCCCGTTCATACTCTGTCTCTCTCTGTCCCAAAAATAAATAAACGTTGAAAAAAAAAATTAAAAAAAAAAAACAAAAAACATGAGAGTCATAGAAAAAGACTGGATTGCAGAACTCTCTCAAAAAATTGGAAGATTTCACAAAACCCCAGGCCCCCCTGCCCTTCAGAAAGGGCATGAAACTCCAGTTTGCCACAGCCCTCCCCATTCCATGTCGTCCATATCCTCTTACTATTTTCCTCATTTACATCGTCTGTCAGTTCCCTATTGACATTTGAGTTTGACTTCTGATTTAGATGCTGACACTCTCTTGCCTTTCTAGAGAAAAAAAACAAAGGAGAAAGGAAAATCAAGAATGAGAAAGTAGGGGAGGTAGAGAAGCATCATAGTGCCTTACAGAGAGCCCAGGACTTGGATTAAGAGGGCCTCCATTTCATTCTGAGCTCTACCTCTTACGTCTTGAAGCCTCCATTTCTTTATCTACTGAACAGGAGCCGTAAATAGGACTGATACTGATTTTTGAATGAGATAGTATATACAGGAGCACCTGGCATAATCCTTGCTGAAAGTATATGTTCTGGTTAGCTAGTTAGCTGAGGTCGTTCTGTATTGTCCTGTAAAACCCCAGGGAACTATAATGTTCCCTTGTTCGGTGACTCTTGATTTTTGTATCTGTTTTCTATACTAGATTCTTTGTATTGTATTCAACTTTATATCACCAAGCACTGAACTTGACATTTTGATGAATAGACGAATTTTTGAGTGAATTTTGAGAATGGAGGAAAACCGAATAGAGAAAAGGGAGTAACTAGTCACCCCTTGCTTCCCTTTCTCCAGATCCCCCTTTCCTCCTCCTCCAGACCCTCAGGCTCATAGTCTTGCTGTGAACCATCATCTCTCTAGAAGGAAGTCCAGCCATACTGACTTGGACCACTCTGTGCCTGGGTTGAACATTCTTTTTTTTTTTTTTTTTTTCAACGTTTATTTATTTTTGGGACAGAGAGAGACAGAGCATGAACGGGGGAGGGGCAGAGAGAGAGGGAGACACAGAATCGGAAACAGGCTCCAGGCTCTGAGCCATCAGCCCAGAGCCTGACACGGGGCTCGAACTCCCGGACCGGGAGATCGTGACCTGGCTGAAGTCGGACGCTTAACCGACTGCGCCACCCAGGCGCCCCTGGGTTGAACATTCTTAAGAAATGAAGGAGGTAGTTCTTTGCTAAACCTACCCCAGTTCTTTATTTAGGAGCATTATTATCAGCTTTGCTTATGGGTCCAAAAGTGGCCATTGATACACGGTCCTAGAGCAAGCACTGTTTTGGTTTATGAAGACTCTGGTTTTCATTGAATACTCAGTATTTAAAATTTTTTTTTAATGTTTATTTATTTTTGAGACAGAGAGAGACAGAGCATGAATGGGGGAGGGGCGGAGAGAGAGGGAGACACAGAATCGGAAGCAGGCTCCAGGCTCTGAGCCATCAGCCCAGAGCCTGACGTGGGGCTCGAACTCACGAACCGTGAGATGGTGACCTGAGCTGAAATCGGATGCTCAACCGACTGAGCCACCCAGGTGCCCCTGAATACTCAGTATTTTAAAGTTGGTCACTTTACTGACAAGTTATTTTGCTTTTGCGACCTGAACTAATACTATCAAATATTTATTGTAGTGATTCATTGCTTGTATACTTTCTCTATACTTTTCAAGAAGGAAAATGTCCTAGCAGAGAGAGAAGAAGCTAGTGTGTTTGGTGGTGTATGTCCTACCAGGGTATCTGACTGGATTATCGTACAAACTAGAAAGCCTTTGGTGCTCAGTGTTACCCAGTACACAATGCAACCAATGCTACTTTTTGTTACTGTATCATAATAGTACTTGTATCTATTCAATTAAATGGCCTCTTTTGATGTTTTCTAGCAGTGTGGCTGTAGAAAGTGCTCTAAACTTTATCAGGAGACTCGGGTTTTAATTCAGATTCCCTATTTCCTGGCTAGGAGACCAAGGCCAAACATTTAAGCTGTAAAAATCACTAAATTGTGTTTGCCATCTACCGTGCACGGAGTCTTGTGCTAAATACTTTATACTTCTTATTTCACTCTCAATAGCTTGTGAAGTATATGTTTTTATTATTACTTGCATTATATGAATGAGAAAAATTGAGACGCAGATAGATTAACTTGTCTCATGACAGAACCAAAATTTGACTCAGGCAGTATGACTTCAAAACTTGCATTCTTAAGTAATAATAATTAATAATAATAATAATACTAATATCAACAACAATAATACTGTAATGGTAGGAATGATAGCTTGGGCTTCCATAGTGCTGCTTGTGTGTCAAGGAGTTCTCTAAGTGCTTTACATACGTTTTATTCAAACTCATTGACCTGTGCTTTTTTAGTTCATAAAATTGTTATGAGTATTAAATATGAATATATGTACATATTTATATATGTATAGATACATGCTATGGAAATTATAAGTTAACTACATTTCTTAGATGGTATTATTGTATGTTCACACATAAGAATGTAGGATTTTATGGGACACCTGGTGGCTTGGTCAGTTAAGCATTTGACTCTTGATCTCAGCTCAGGTCTCCATCTCATGGTTGTGAATTCAAGCCCCATGTTGGACTCCAGGCTGGGCATAGAGCCTGCTTTAAAAAACAAAAAGAATGAAGGATTTTGTGATTTTTATTAATTCATAGACTTTAAAGGGACCAGGAAGGTAGAATTTTCTGCATTCAGAAAAGCTGCATGTGTATTCATTTTATATAACAGCATAGCAGTAATAGCTTGGTCTTTCCTTAGTAAGTGTGTAGTGCAATTTGTTTTCTTTTTTTATTTTTTATTTTTTAATGTTTATTTACTTTTGAGAGAGAGACACACACAGAGAGGCAGTTCTATCATTAGACAGTGAGCAGGCGAGGGGCAGAGAGAGGGAGACACTGAATCCGAAGCAAGCTCCGGGCTCTGAGCTGTCAACATGGCCCCCAACGCCAGGCTCAAACCCATGAACCGCAAGATCATGATCTGAGCTGAAGTCTGATGCTTAAGTGACTGAGCTATCCAGGTGCCCCACAATTTCTGTTTTCTTGAAAACTTTGTACTGGAGAATGTGCTCAGTGCTCTTATTTAGAAACTATATGACAACTACATAATTGAGGGAGCTAATCTGCCATATGCCCTGTAGTTGCTGTAAAGTGACTGCTTTTAACAACAGTGTTACCTTTGCCTGCTGGATTAGATATTATTGCACCATCTGTGTTTGAGGCTAAGTTTTCTAATGTAGATTCATGCTGTTTCTGTGAATTTGTGTTTGTTGTCGTTTTACAGATTTTAAGGCAGTGCTTTTATGGGCTCTTCTTTTTTTCTTTTTGTGTGCAGCATGATGAAAAAAAAAATCAAAACCTCTTAAATTAAATCAGAGTTTAATCCCTGTCCCTAAACTAGATGGTAAGCTGCTTTAGACCTTTTCCTCTCCCTTTACACAGAGTCATGGCTCAGTAAATACTTGATGATTGATTCTCAAGTTAAGGATTATTTTTATAGTAGCATATGGTAGGCTTTAAAAAAATATTGGTAGTGGAAAACTAGCTGGCATATATCCATTTTTCAGATTTTTCTAGAAGATATCCTACCAGATGAAAAGCAGCAGAACCATCTGTCCCAGTACTTGGGACAGATCTTAGCAGTCCTCCTTTGGGTTGCACTCTTTGTAGCGGATTGCCTTGCTGCACTGTAATTAAGTCAGCCGGTGGGAGTCCCTGTGTTGAAGGGGCCCTTCCCTGCTGGAGAAGCACCACTGCCTTTGTGTTACATGCCATGTTATTGTGGAGTGGGTAATTTTTTTTCCTGCATGGGTCTTGATTTAACAGCAGGATCCTCTGGGCTTCTTCCAAGCAGCATCATGTTTCCCTGAAAATAAATGGTGGATGAATTCTTTCTCGAGATGATGAAAAACTGTTAAATGAAAGCTTTTCTTTTTTTCACGTTGAAAACAATGCTAAGTGTTTATAATTATACTTACAATGAGTTACTTGGTTCACTGGCTTTCTTCCTGTTATGGCAAAGATGGAGTTATTTTTTTTTTTTCCTTTAACACGGCAGAGAAATTTATAAAGATATAGTATTTTTTTAAATGACTGAGAGTCAAGAATATAACAGATTTATATGCCTCTCTGTGGCCTAATAAAAGAAAGACTACATGTAAGACTGTAATAAAATTGATTTGAATATCCTTTATTCCTCTTTTCTCTTATACTTACCTTCTTAAAGCCCTGTGCCCCCTCCTTCAGCCAAGTCTCTTTCTGCTTACCCATTCTCTTACTCTGCACACCCCCCTTATTCTACCTACCCTTCTCCATGGTAAGCAAACTTTTTTGTACCTTAATCTCTTCCTGGAATATTCTTTCCATCTCCTTTTCTTGGCCTTACGTGTATTCTCCTGCAGCCCTTTGTAGGAGACATTGCTCACTCTCTCCCACATCCTTTAACCTAAGACTCCAGAGACAGTGGCATAGTCTCTTTTTTTCCTTCCATATTGTGATGTATAGACCATTATTCCTCTATTGTTGCCACTACTTTTGCTATGTATCCTTGTTTGTAGTCTGTTTAGACTGAATAGCTTAGTGAAAAAGAATAGACTCAAGGGAAAAGGGAAGATGGGGAGATGCAAATGGGAAGTCTGTCAGCTGTGATAGGATGCTGTTACTTTTTTATGAAAATTTTTGATCTCATTCATAAGCACTCAATTTTGACTAAATGGCTGAGTACAAAGCTGCTCCAAGAATGATCATATAAAGTTTGAACATTTAATTTGAGGGTAGAGAAAATATTCTTCCAGTGGTAAGATGCATAATTTCACCAAGAAATGTCTGGTAAATCAAGTCAAAAGGCCCTCAGTTTTCCAAGAAGCATTTCAGGGTACTTTCACTTCTTATGGGATATCTTCCTAGGCATGACCTTGTGAAGAAGTCTGTTATGACTCTGAGGATGTATTAACAGGAGCAAACATGTGATCAGAAACGTAAATTATGAAAAATGCTGGAATTGCAGTCATAAGTGTTATTGACCTGTTACACATAAGAAACAGAAATCTAGGGGCACCTGGATGGCTCAGTTGGTTGAGCATCTGACTTCTGCTCAGGTCATGATCTTACAGTTTGGCTCAGGTCATAATTTCACAGTTTGCGAGTTTGAGCCCCGCTTTGGGCTCTCTGCTGTCAGCGCAAAGCCTCCTTCAGATCCTCTGTCTCCCTCTCTCTCTGCCCCCCACCCCCTCAGAAATAAATAATAAAACATTAAAAAAGAAAAGAAACAGAAATCTATGCCTTCTTTCCCCAAGCCTCTACTTATTGGATAGGTAAAACATGGTATGCCATACATAGTATTTTGAATTTTTAAATTATTAATAAGGGTGAACAACCCTCATGTTGTTTAACCATTTAAAATTCCTTTCCTGTCAGGTGGTTTTTGGTGTGCATATCCATTGCCTTATCAAACCATATGTCACTGCTTCCATTGAAAGAAGTGCCATAGTTTAAGAGGATCTTTATTTTTTAGGCAGACTATCTATTGGATTCAATGTTTATAAGAACTAGGTCTACAAATAAGAAGCAAAATCTTGGGTATTAGTTTCTTTGAATGAATACAATTTCCATATATTTCCTCATTCTTACAGGGTTACATGCTTGAGTGTGTATAGTTTTGGCATTGGAGAGAGCAGAACTGAGAAAAAAGATGTTTGCAACCACATCATCAATATGTTATACAGCAGAGGAAATGTAGTGACTTAAATTCACTAACTGGAAACTCAAAATTTTTCAGTGTCACTGAAATCTTTCTTAGAATGTATATGTTTCCTTAAAAGGAAAACACATTAGAGAAATTTGTATTAGTTACCTTCTATTTCTGTAAAAGTCTTTGAAATTCAAAGTCTCTCTTACCTTTGGAAGGGATAAAAGTTCAGAACCATGGTTCTCTGTTTTGCTTCTTTGCCTTTGGCTGAGTGGTTACCTTTTCTGAGCCCTTGGCTTTCCATCTGTGAACATAAGGCACTCCATCTGCCGTTTTAAAGTGAAAATTTATGATTCAAACAAGACAGTGTTTTGATCTTACACTGCTGTTTTGTAAGTGTCCAACTTAAAATTAAGAAGATGGAATTATTCAAGTTATTATTATCTCATTCATATCGTATTAGGAATTAACATTTCTGACTTATTTTGTCCAGATATCTGCTTTCGGCCAATTTGTTGTGTTTTTGGTTGTAAGCTAAAAATGTATGAAATGGTATCTCAGAACAAAATCCTGTATTTGTAATGCCCAGTGAGAAATCTGATTTAGATACCTCCTGCTTTGGACAGACTTCAATAATACTTGCCATACACATGTCCTGAACATGTTGGTTTTCTTACCTTTTTCTCCCTCCTGTTGTTGGTAAGCTTCATGAGTCCGTGATCCTTGTCTTGTTTTTGTCTCTCTAGGCGCTAGTGCATGGTATGTGATCAACAAATATTTGTTCAGTGTATGGGTTCAATCATAGTCTAGTTTAAAAATAATATCATCCTCATCAGTGTTTTGAGTTTGCTGAACAGAAGATAGTGGGTTCCTTTTAAATAGAGAGGAAAAGTTATTATGAAAAACATACCTTTTCTACATCATGTCCAGCTCTTCAAGCACTGTTAGGCAGGACTGTGTCATAAACAGGACACAGCTTAGACTGCAGAGGTCGCATGTTAGGACAAATCCTATGAAACTGCCTTTTTGTAGCTCAAAAATCATGGGCTGAACCATGTGGAATTTTAATATTCTAATATATTAAACAGAAAGGTGTGAGTGTGAGGGCTTAAAATTTAATGCATTTTCAGGACCTTTGTTACCTGAGAACAGCTACCTACAGAAAAAATAAAATCAGTTCACTTAAAAATTGGGACCAACACTGCATAGTGTAAATAAGCAGGGAAAGAAAAAGGACTGATTGGAATTCTTCCTTGAAATATACAAACATATGGAAATGTTGATAAAAATAACGAATTCTTCAAATTAAAAAATGGCTTATTGTTCTTTATGACACACAGCCTTAACTTCACATCTCAGATCTTCGGATCTCCCATTAAATTTGAAGACTTCGTTAACTTTTCCAAGGCTTTAAAAAGTATGTTATCATTAAAATTTTCTTATGAAGCGTCCAAAATATAGACTGTGTTTTAAATTTTATTTTCTTCAGTGGTTAACTGGCTAACACTTCCAGATACTTATCTATCAGGGACTTTGGGTATCACTGGAACCATCTTTTATGGATTTTATGAAATCTTGCATGCGGCACAATTTGAAATTTCATTGTGCATTCAATTTGCATTGCCTTTTTGTGTCCACAGCAGCACTCCATATGTAGCTGTGGAGATACTGATTTTGTAGGCTATAAATAGTTCTCTCCACTCAACCCATTGCCCTTTTCCTGCCTTATATTTCTTCATGGCAGTTGTTCTCTACTGATGATATTTTTTGTTTGTCCTTTGTTTCCTCCCATCCAGTTTCCAGAACATCTAGTCTTAACCTGTCTGTATAACCTTTTTAAAAAGTTTCTTAAACTGTGAAATATGCCCTTCTGTACAGAAAAAGCACACAAATAGGAAGCACAGTTTAAACACATAACATAAAGCCACTCTTTGTGTAGCCACGACCTAAGCAAAGGGAATAGAATATTATGAGCACCCCAGAATCTGCCTTTGTGCCCCTCCTCCATTGCAGCTCTCCCCACTCCAGGTAATCCATAATTTTGTCATAATAATTGTCTTTTTTTTTAAATAGTTTTACCACTTGTGGTTTAGTTTTTGTCTGGTTTTGAACTTTACACGAATGGAATCGTATTGTATATGTTCTTTCATACCATATCATTTTGTTTAACATTTTTTGTGATATTCTTCTGGTCATTGCATGCAACAGTGGTTGTTTTATTTACTTACTATATAGTACTCCATTGTCCTATTTATCTACTCTTTGGTTGGTGGATTTTGGGGTTACTTTAATTCTTTGGGCTATAATGAAGAGTGCTGCTATGAATAGTTTGCACATATAATCTCATATACAAGTTTGTGAATTTCTACAAGTGTAATTTCTGTGGCATAGTATATGCCTATCTTCAAC
This sequence comes from Leopardus geoffroyi, assembly GCF_018350155.1. Lineage (NCBI taxonomy): Eukaryota > Metazoa > Chordata > Mammalia > Carnivora > Felidae > Leopardus > Leopardus geoffroyi. The sequence goes on from NC_059341.1 coordinate 64,915,951, forward strand.
CTCATCATGTTTTCCAAAGTGATGGTACCATTTTATATACCTCCCAGCAGTGTATGAGAATTCTCACATTATTGGATATTGTCAAATTTTAAAGTTTTGCCAATCTGCTGGGTATAGAATGATAGCCCATTGTAATTTTAATTTGCATTTCCCTAATTACTGAGATTGAACAACTTTTCAAATGTGTATTTGAATTTCCTATTTTATGAAATGCCTATCTAAGGTTTTAGCCCTTTAAAATATTAGGTTATCTGTCTTTTATACTGGGATATAGGAATTCTTTATATATATTCAGGATTCTAGTTCTTTATCATTTATATGTTGCAAATATCTTTTTTTTTTTTAATGTTTATTCATTTTTGAGAGACAGAGACAGAGCGTGAGTGGGGGAGGGGCAGAGAGCAAGGGAGACACAGAATCCAAAGCAGGCTCCAGGCTCTGAGCTGTCAGCACAAAGCTGTCAGAACAGAACCTGACATGAGGCTCGAACTAACAAACTGTAAGATCATGACCCAAACTGCGAGATCATGACCCGAGCTAAAGTCTGATGCTTAACTGACTGAACCACCCAGGCTCCTGCAATTATCTTTTCCTACACAGTGGCTTGTTTTTTCTTTTCATTCTTTTTGTGATGTCCTTTGATAAAATTCCTAACTTTAATTAATGTATGTAAATTTATCAATTTTTTTCTTTATGTATTTTTGTGTCTTAAAAAAAATTTTTTTAGGGGCGCCTGGGTGGCGCAGTCGGTTAAGCGTCCGACTTCAGCCAGGTCACAATCTCGCGGTCCGTGAGTTCGAGCCCCGCGTCGGGCTCTGGGCTGATGGCTCAGAGCCTGGAGCCTGTTTCTGATTCTGTGTCTCCCTCTCTCTCTGCCCCTCCCCCGTTCATGCTCTGTCTCTCTCTGTCCCAAAAATAAATAAACGTTGAAAAAAAAAAAATTAAAAAAAAAAAAATTTTTTTAATGTTTATTTATTTTTGAGAGAGACAGAGACAGAATACAAGTGGGTTAGGGCAGAGAGAGAGGGAGACACAGTATCCGAAGCAGGCTCCAGGCTCTGAGCTGTCAGCACAGAGCCCGATGCAGGGCTTGAACCCATGAACTGTAAGATCATGACCTGAGCTGAAGTCAGACGCTCAACCGACTGAGCCACGCAGGTGTCCCTATGTATTTTTGTGTCTTAAAGAAAGTCTCCTCTTCCCCCTAAAAAGAACATCTTCCCTATTCTGAGGTCTTACATATAATTTTCGTCTAATACAATTAGTTCTTGAATCTTGTATTATTGCAAATATCAGTAAATTGTGACCATCACTGAATCCACAGTAGTTGAATTGCATATATAGAAGCTTGAGTCATAAATGATTCTTTCCAGGTTGACTATTAGCATATCACAATAGACCAATGGCTCTTTTGCTAGGAAAATCTAATATTCTTGTTTCCCTCTCACAAAAACATTTTTGCTAAGCTAGAAAGAATATAGGGGCGCCTGGGTGGTGCAGTCGGTTAAGCGTCCGACTTCAGCCAGGTCACGATCTCGCGGTCCGTGAGTTCGAGCCCCGCATTGGGCTCTGGGCTGATGGCTCAGAGCCTGGAGCCTGTTTCCGATTCTGTGTCTCCCTCTCTCTCTGCCCCTCCCCCGTTCATGCTCTGTCTCTCTCTGTCCCCCCCCCCAAAAAAATAAATAAAAAAAAAAAAAAGAAAGAATATATATAAGGGTATAAATCTGTAGTAGACGTGAATGCCAAAAACTGTACCTTCTTAGATACAAGAAACCTTTGTCAAATAGCCCCTGGCTTCTTCTGGTCCAAGTGAAGAATCACCAGGAGATGTCACATAGTGAAATTAATCCACTTGTGGTAATAGTACTTGGTAATTGCTTGCATTAATCAAGGCAGGTTAATTTCTATTTATTTTCATAACTGTAAAAAAAATCTATCATCTACCAAAGCCTTTTATTTAATAAGCTAAGCTCTTATTTCTTTCATAAAGATTAAAGATCAAATGTTAATCCAAACTACTCAGAATCCCTTTCTTTCCCTCACCTTTCTGATACCTGCACCCCACTCCCCTAAGAGAGAGGCCAAACTACATTATCAGTCATCTCAAAGCCCTCTTCTTTTATATCCAATACTAGGCCATAAATTAAAAAAAAATGTTTTTTTAATGGAAAGATGGGAATGGAAAGATGCATTAGTTAGTATGGGGTGGGGGCCCGTGTCAACATCTCTTACCTAGGAAAAGAGTTAGCTGTCTCCTGATGGTTCAGTAATATGCATGGACATAGAGGGAGACCTGAGTTTTCCTGAAAGCAGTATTCTTTAATTGTTGTCAATTTTAATCAGTACCACCATGTGTATGTTATTTCTGCATATTGTAGTGCTTGGTGTTGAAATGACAAAAAATGGCCGAGGAAAAGGCCATGGAGAGATACAAAATAGGAAAGAAAAGAAAGGATTCACTTTTGCTATAAAAATCCTGTCTATGTTCCCAAATCTCATTTCTTCTTTCTTTTAAAGACAGTGATTTCTGAGTACCAATTAAGTTACAAAGTACTATGTTGAGCCCACTTATTACACAGGAGATCCTGAAAATCTTTGATTAGTTCCTGGTCTTAGAAGAGGGAAGGAAGAGAGAGATGCTAAAATTATTATACTACATGATAATTTGCAAGATACTCAGATAATGTGTAATGGAAGCACAAAAAGCCAGTAACTACACAGAGAAAGCAGTTTTTGGGCTGGATCTTTGAGGACCAGGCTGATAGAATTTGATGATCAGGTAGATTTGAGGGGCTGGGGACAGTGAGTTTTTTGTTTGGCTTAAGACTGGAGTGAATATTATTGTTGCAGGATTTTTTTTACTTCAAAACTCAGGGTTCATTGTCTTGCCGCTTTGAAGAATGAAGAGATGGACACAAAATGAGCAGCAGGCAGAAGTTTATTAGAGTATAAGATCAGAGAGGAAGAGTAGTATGAAAACTCTCTTTCAGAGAGGGGACCTGTGGCTATAGGCAAGGGCCTTTGTTTTACAAGGTTTTGGTCCCCACCTCCCTTCCCTTCCCTCTTGTTCCTTCTCAGGTTCTACCCTTATTGGCTTGGGAGCTCTAGGTGCGATCATTCCTGATCGGCTCAATTCTATCGTATTGGGGGTGGTGTATGGCCGGCCATACCAGTCCTTGAGCGTCAGACGTTTTCTGGTCTACTACTTATTTTCAGTTAGATCTTTTGTCAAATTCCTGAGGGAAACCTGAGGGGAAGTAGGTGGTATCTGTTACATTCTTAAGAGGAACCTTACACCTGAGGGGCTTTGCTGTGTCAGACACTACCAGCATTGTTCCAAAATATGTTTTTCCCTACTCAGGGACCTCAGGTCCTAATCTTTCCCTCTCTGACTATTGAATCCTATCTTTTCCTATCATATTATGTCTACAAATGCAGGGCTTTAAGGAGAAAGGCGTAGGACAAAGTGCCGGAAGACAACAGGTTTCTATTTTTTGTGTACTTATAGATCACGATAATTCATTTATAGACACAAACACTCATCCTCGTGAATAAATTGTTCATATCCTATTTACCTTTACCTGGTCTGAGTTGTCAGATTTAGTCATAGAGAGTACAGAGTCTGCTTCTCCTTCTATGGTGTTTGTGTGGAATGTTTTCAAAGAAGTTCCTCTTCTTGGTTCTTCTTCTTCTTCTTCTTTTTTTGGTCTGATCTTGATTAGACCTCTCTGCTTGTCTCCTACCTTCCTGATCAATTGATACCTAGGAAATTTGATAGCCGACATCTGAGATTTGTTAAATCATTGAAAGGGTCTTTTAAAATGATAAATGACCCTCAAGTCCAATTTAGTTTTGCTGAGGTGAAAATCACAATCAGAATCAATGTCTCTGATTTAGTGAGAAAGAGAAATTTCTGGTTAAATAATGAACTGAAGTCTCAACAGATATGCTGAGAAAATCTTATTCATCTTACTAGATAATTTTTAGTTTCTGTGGTGGCATATATTCAGACTGATATTGTCTGATGAGGTTTAGGGGTGATGGGGGGGGTTCGTGGGTTTGGAACTGACGGCCAAGAAAGAATTCTTGAAGATGTCTTTGGTGCAAAAATGGTGATTTTATTAAAGCATAGGGACAGGACCATGGGCCAGAAGAGCTGCACTGCAAGTGTCGGGGGGTGACCGGTTTATGGAGTTGGGGGAGATAAAGTAATGGAGTTTCCAAAGAGATTTTCACATGTTAAAGACTTACTAGAAGCCTAGCTATTACCAAGCTAAGGTTGTTTTAACTGTAGCAAAACATTAAGACAGTAGGGAGTTCCTGGAGAAATGTCATACATTTCTCAAGTATTTGTCAATGGGATGCAGATTATAAGGAAATTTAATTTTACCTCTCATTTCCTTCTTGCCTCTGCCCCCCACATCACTATGGAGGGGAGGGTGATGCTGGGGTTCCCAGGAAACTGAGTCTACAGTTTACCGGAGATTAGACTATTGATGAGATTGCCTTTTTCTTGTAATTTACTAAGCTATTTGTAAACTGATGGAGACTCTTATCTGTTTAACCATTTGTTTTCTGTCCTTTCCTTTGTCCTTGGGCAGCAAGGAGTATCTGAGGAATGTCAGACATATCCCACCTGGGTGGGGATGCATGTGTGTGCTAGTTTGTATTTTGCTCCCTCATTGTGGTCTATTGGTGTTCTTTGAGTCTGCTTTGATTTTGATAGAAAAACCAAAGCAGAACTCCATTGTTTTCAAAACCAAAGCAGAACTCAATTGTGTTTTCAGTTAATGTGAGCTAATGTGTTAGCAACTATGTAACCATCAAGCATTTACTAAGCACCTACTATAGGTGAAGCACTGTACAAGGTGCTCGCCATACAGAGATAAGCAAAACAAGCATGGGTCCTACCCTCATAGAACTTAATGTTGAGTGGGGAAAGTAGAATTAATAAATTTTCCATATTTATAATTACAAGTGACACACACATACAAATAGAGGTCGCTCATAACCCATTCATTATTCCCTTTCACTCTTCCTAATATACCATCTGTGTAAGTTAACAGTCATTTGTCAGGCTTATTTAGCAAGTAGCTTTGCAATTTTCTCTTGCATATTTTTGTTGACAATTACTGTTAGTTACACAGTCACTCTTACATATTGGTCAAAGTACCCTACAATCACGATGGCTTCTAGATTTTCAACTTGGGAAAGCAGGTGGATGGAGAGGCCATATACTGAAATAGAGAATGCGGGCGAGAAATTCGAGACTAAAGAAAAAAAAATGTTTTGAACACAATTTAAGGGAACTGTGAGATGTCAGAGTGGAGGTATGAAATAGGTCTTGGGTAATATTGGAAACATTGTTGGCCATTGATAAAGATTTTACTCTGTGGTGATGGGCTGGTGCAAATGCACTTCTGAATTTCAAGACTGACTAATGATAAAAAGCAAGAAAATGAACAATGAGGAACCAGTCACATGTGTCTTACTTGGGTTATGTGATATGTGGCTTCAAATCATGTATGTAAGTCATTCCTGAAGTCATGGAGCGAATGAGGTGAAACTAGAGGAAGAAGGACAAGAGTGCTGGTGGAGTCCTGGGGATCACAGTTGTTCAGGGCAGGCAGAGGCAGAGGCTGCAGGGAGAGCCAGAGCCGTGTGGTGGGAGAGCTGTGAGAGCTGTGAACGGGACCAGAAGAGCAGACAAATGGAGACCAACACAGGAAGCGTTTCGAGAAACCAGAGACCAGCACTTCAGAGAGGCCAAGGCAGAGGGGCACTGGACAGCAAGCTGGTTGGGAGGTTCATAGGAACACCTCCGGAGAATTCTGAATTCTGAAATCCACAGGTGTCATTTCATAGAAAGGACAGTGGGGTGATGGTTTCTTTTGTTTTCCTTAGCCACCATTTGGATATTTGATTAATTATCAGGCAGCTAAATTTCCAGTGTCCGGGTAGTTAAGATTTACCAAGAAGAATTTCTATGCTCTTTAAAAGTAAGTGACTTGTGATTAAAATCATTCAAGTTGGTTGTTCACCTCGCTGCTCACTCCATTTCTTTGTTTGGTGTTTTAACATCTACTTCAAGGTTTACTCTCTTTAGAGTCTCTATGGTGATCATTTTTAAAAAGCTTTTTCAGGTTTTCTAGAAACATGCATAGGTGTACAATAACTCAGTGAAAGTGGGCAGTAAGTACCTGGGTGTGATGGTGAAGTGCTTGCTCTGCCCTGAGAAGTAGGGAATAACATGAACAATTAAAGGGCTAGAGTAGAGAAGGAAAAATCTCAGAGACAGAATGGCTCCAGGTCAGCAAGCTTTGTCTACAGTCTTAAGAAAAGAAGTCTTAATACTGTATCAAGACTGTAGCAGTCAGAGGTAGGGTTGTTTTAAAACGGGAAGCAGAGAACAAAGAGAACCCGAGAAGCAGAGGTTGGCAGTGCGCACCGAGCAGGGGCGGGCACCTTGCCTGGCCTGCATAGTGGTCAGCGCTGCCGACAGGCTTGTGCTGTGGAGACACACAAACTGCTTTTCCAGGGCCTGATGGAGTTACATTTGAATCAGGCATATCTCATTTTGATGTTGATTCCATGCTTCTCCAACTGGTGCCTGGTTAACTGGTTGCTGGAGAGAATGTGATTTTCTTACTGATGTCCTTCTCTGACCTCTTGTAAGATAAATGTCTATTCTGGTTTTGTGTATCAGTCTCCTGGGGGTTTAATTCACATGTGAGGGCATCCATGAGCCTGAATGAGTCTGGAGTGGGATCGAGTTTCCTAGTCCCCGGCTCGTGACCAGAATTATGTCAGATTCACCAAGTTAAGCTCCCTGTTAAAGTCTCTTGGCAGGCAGGCACTTTCCCGGTGCAACTCCTCCATATCACCATACAGCCTTCCTCTGGGAGCTTTCAGAGATTACCATTATTTTTCTAAAAATGATAAAATTTAATGTACTAAGACTTAATTCTGTAATTGTAAAGATGTGAAACAGGTATTATCTAATGCGAAATGAATAATTGGTCATTTGCAAGCATGCCATGGTTACTACTGTGTTGCATTCTGTCTCCTGGTGCTCAACTGCCTGGGCCAGACCATTTGTGTATAGCCTGGTCATCTGGCTCATAAACATGTATTAAATATAGATCTTGGGTAATATTGGAAACATTTTTGGGTTTTGGCCATTGATAAATGTTTTTGGCCACCACTGTGTGGTGATGGGCTGCTCTCTTATAAATAATAGCATTATACATCTATATGTTCTTGTATGTTAAAATTCACGTACCTTTATTAATAAGTTACGTAAGTCACAACTTAATCTGGCCTTATATATATTTCACTATGTAGTATAGGAGAAATCACTTAAAAATGTTTTTTTAATTTTATTTTTGTATTTTACATCCAAATTAGTTAGCATATAGTGCAACAATGATTTCAGGAGTAGATTCCTTAGTGCCCCTTCCCATTTAGCCCGTCCCCCCTCCCACAACCCCTCCAGTAACCCTCTGTTTGTTCTCCATATTTAAGAGTCTCTTCTATTTTGTCTCCCTCCCTGTTTTTATATTATTTTTGCTTCCCTTCCCTTATGTTCATCAGTTCTGTGTCATAAAGTCCTCATATGAGTGAAGTCATATGATATTGTCTTTCTGACTACTTTCACTTAGCATAATACCCTCCAGTTCCATCCACGTAGTTGCAAATGGCAAGATTGCATTTTTTTGATTGCTGAATAATACTCCATTACACACACACACACACACACACACACACACACACACACACACATCTTTATCCATTCATCCATCGATGGACATTTGGGCTCTTTCCATACTTTGGCTATTGTCGATAGTGCTGCTGTAAACACTGGGGTGCATGTGCCCCTTCGAAACAGCATACTTGTATCCCTTGGATAAATGCCTAGTAGTGCAATTGCTGGGTCGTAGGGTCGTTCTATTTTTAATTTTTTTGAGGAGCCTCCATACTGTTTTCCAGAGAGACTGCACCAGTTTGCATCCCCACCAGCAGTGCAAAAGAGATCCTCTTTCTCCGCATCCTCGCCAACATCTGTTGTTGCCTGAGTTGTTCATGTTAGCCATTCTGACAGGTGTCAGGTGGTATCTCATTGTGGTTTTGATTTGTGTTTCCCGGATGATGAGTGATGTTGAGCATTTTTTCATGTGTCGGTTGGCCATCTGGATGTCTTCTTTGGAGAAGTATGTCTTTTGCCCATTTCTTCACTGCATTATTTGTTTTTGGGTGTTGGGTTTGATAAGTTCTTTATAGATTTTGGATACTAACCCTTTATATGATATGTTGTTTGCAAATATCTTCTCCCATTCCATCAGTTGCCTTTTAGTGTTGATGATTGTTTCCTTCACTGTGCAGAAGCTTTTATTTTGATGAGGTCCCAATAGTTCATTTTTGCTTTTGTTTCCCTTGCCTCTGAGAAATCATTTTTTTAAGTGTTTATTTATTTTTGAGCGAGAGAGAGATGGAGGGAGCGTGAGCGGGGGAGGGGAAGAGAGGGAGGGAGACAGTATCTGAGGCAGGCTTTGTGGTGTCAGTGCAGAGCCCGACGAAGCAGAGCTCGAACCCCCAAATAATGAGATAACGACCTGAGCCGAAATCGGACTCTGAACCAACTGAACCACCCAGGTGCCCCAAAACCTTTTTTTTCTGAGGTCAAGAAATACATATTGTTTCATACCACAAAATGTGTATGCTTTGTCAAAGAAGCACTTCCAGAAAGTAAGCTGGAGTTGTGAACAATAAAGTTGGGGCTTTAAGATGTTTTAAGTGAATCAGGAAAAAGACTAGCGTCAAAGTTAAAAGCATGCAAAACAAGAGTAAAGGCAAAACATTGACCCTACCTGGCTTGGGAGAATTTTGGTCATGTAACTGTAAGCAGAATAAGTATCCAGGGTTCCTGGGTGGCTCAGTGCATTAAGCGTCTGATTTCGGTTCCAGCCATGATCTCATGGTTCGTGGGTTTGGGCCCCATATTGGGCTCTGTGCTAACAGTGCAGAGCCTACCTGGGATTCTCTCTCTTTCTCTCTCTCTCTCTCTCTCTCTCTCTCTCTCTCCCCTCTACTCCTGCTCTCTCTCTCAAAAATGAATAAGTGAACATTTAAAGAAAAAGAAAAAAGAAGAAGAAGTAACCAGTTTGGGATTTCCCTGATAGTCCTAGTAGGTTGTTTTAGCTTCTCTGAAGGTTTTATCTAGGGAGAAGAAAAAAGCTTTCTTCCTGACCTGGAGAGTTTATTCTGGCTTTGCTGTGTACAAACAGGAAGATCCTAGGAGATGCCCAATCAATTTTTGAGAGGCATGTAGATAAAGGTAGGGATTGCAAGAACTGGGCTTGGGGGCTGAGCAGAGAAAATGATAATCTGAAAGGACACCCAGGTATGATGCTTCTCTTTAGCTGTACAAATACATTGCTTGTTAACATTACTGAATTCACATTGTTGGTTTTCCATGGTAATTTCCAGGCCTGCTGTGCTACATAACTTTGAGGAGTAGTGATGGAAATTGCACCACTGAAGTAATGCAGTGCAGGTCTGCAGAGCCTGACTTAGGTGTCTTGGTTCGGTCTTTGACAGCAGTAAGTGTGTGACACTCCCATATCCTGCTAGAGTAGAGGTACTTTGCTATTTTATGAAATAGATAAGATATGCAGGCTGTTGTTCAGAGATAGTATTCTAAAGAGTTAGAACCCTTTCCATAGGTCAAGAAGGCTGGCAAGATTCCTGGTAAATTCACTGACTCATATAATTGTAGCCCTTCCTTGTAATCTTAATATAAGCTATATTGTGCTTCTCAGCAATTCTGGTAAGTCTTTGTGCTTCAGCAAATACTCCTAAACATGTAGGGTCCACTGGCTTGTCTTCTGTGTAGACATCAAAACAGATGATGGTGACGTTGTTGGAATGTGGTATGAGACACAGTTGCTTAAAGATAATAAGATTGCCTTGATATAAATGACTGGAAATACCTGCACAAGGCAGGTGATGGTGTAGCATGTTTTGAGACAGAAGTACAGGGTCCCGCTCCCCCCAGAGCCGTACAGCTGCCACTCAGAGAAGTTGCACAGATTCCACCAGTGGACAGCCATTCACCTTCTTTCTTAGGCAGTCTTTTTGCCCTGACAGCCCTTCTGACTCTTCTGGAACCTCTGGCTGCCCGCCTGCCTGCTCACCAGGTACAGCTCATTAATTACTTGTATACAGTATGATTATTGGATTATGGTACAGCTTTGCTTAAAGCACATTTTTCATTTTTATTAATTTGGAGAAATGCATATGCCAACCCAAACATAGTAAGTTGTACAATATTTATTGTAAGACTAGATGAATGGGAGGCCATGTTCCCAGGCATCCCTGGGCTTGGTAACTGTACATTATGGTTACTTCATATTGGGTGATGACTAATCAAACTTGATCAGATCCACTCTCTGGGAGTTTGTGAGACACAGGAGAAAGGAGCAGAGAAAGAAAGAAGAGGAGCGGAGCCTGAAAGAACTGAGAGTGCACTGAGTCACGGAGTGAGGAATATCCAAGTAGACTCTGAGGGGTGGAGGGCATCCCTGCCTCTGCCTGCACTGTTTCACGTCTTTCTTCCCTGCCTCTGGTTTTCCTTTTTCTTTTTCCCAATGGCCATGGTGGAAGATGGATGCTCCATGGTTCCTGAGATTACATGTCTTCAGTTTAAGCAGTTAGGAGAGATAAGTGTTTTTAAATCCCAAATCCACCTGCTAGGGAGGGTGAAATTGATTGGTGTACCTGGGGTTATGTGTTCGAAGCTGGTCTATTCTGCTGTAGCCACGGAGACCGGTTTGTGTGTATAAACATGACTGCTAGGGTCCAGCCCAGAGAAGACAGAGATATGAGCTTGTGAGAATAAGTTCTCCTATTTAAGGAGTTATATCTATAGGTGTATAACATAACCTACTATTTACTTGTTTATTCAAAGAAATCAAACCTACTTAATATAGTAATAACATAGTCAAAGAAATACACAGCCACATCTGGTTAGATTTGGTTGCTCATCTGGATCTGAGAGGATTGTTCAGTTATGTTCAAGAGGTTCAGTAGGAAAACTGCTCCTAGCAAGTTAGTCAGCAAGGCCCCCCTGGCAAAAGAGGAAATTAAAAAACATTAAATCAATTAAGAGGTTTATCAGGTTCCCAATAATTGACATCAGAGGGTGGATTCAAGACTCACCCAATTCTAGATTTTTTTAAATGTTTATTTGTTTATTTTTGGGAGAGAGAGAGAGAGAGAGAGAGAGAGAGAGAGAGAGAATGAATCCCAAGCAGGCTCCGTGCTGTCAGCACAGAGCCTGATGCAAGGCTGGAACTCAAAAACCGTGAGATCGTGACCTGAGCCGAAATCAAGAGCTGGACACTTAACCAACTGAGCCACCCAAGTGCCCCATCTCTAAGATTTTTTAATGGGCTTCTTTAAGGTCATTGTGTACCTTATTTTAAACAAGTCAATAATTTTTTTTCAGTATTTTGAACCTATTGCAAATATTTTCAATATTTTACATGTAATGCTTTTTAATTACTTTCCACCCTGGGGCTTCCATGGCACTATTCTCATTCTCCTCTTACCTCTCTTCCTCAAAGGGCCCCGAAATGCTCTGTATCTCCCCACTCTGTGAAGAGGGGCTTGACTTAAGTCCTTTGCCTCTGCTCTTCTTTTTCACTCATTTTCATAAGTTTTTCCAGTATTTTAGCCAAGGAGGCACGTTTCTGCCCCTGACCTCTCACATAACTATTTCTTTGTAGACACATTTACCAGTTGAATGATAACTCAGTGGCTTCATGTCCCACAATTACTAACATTCCCCTAATTTTGTCAGTCACTGAAACTCTCCCATTTACTTAGGTTTAATACCATGAACTCTTCTTTGACAGCTTCTTCTTCTTCATTTTCATTGCTATGACCACAGACCAGATTCTCATTGGGATATCATCATATTCTAAGAGGATTAAAAAAAATTCTTTTTGGCTTTGTTTTGCTTTTTTTTTTTTTTTTTTTTTAAACTTCACCTAATGGTTCATAGCCAGAAATCACACCAGGATTACTTGAATATTTCTTAAACATACACCCTCTGATCTCCATTACAATCACGATCTCTGGAGTGATTTGAAAAATCTCAAAAAATAAAGGCAAGTTCTAGTGTAGAAAGGTTTTGCAGGTGATTCTGATGTGTACCCTGGGTTAAGGATTACTGCTCTTATCTTACCACTGTTAGATCAGTTCTTTAAACATTGCGTAAATCCTCCCTTTTGCCAGCAGCCTCCTTAGGCTTGTCAGGTCAAGGTCAAGGTCAAGATCCTCAGTCTGACATTCAGTGCTCCCCATTCCTCTATGTGAGTCCTGAACTTGAGGCAACTTGTTTTCTTGTCTGCCACATTCATATTCAATCTGTCACTTTACTGGTCTCATTAAAGCAGTTCTGCCTTAACTTCTCATAAGAACCACCTTCTCCACCAAGCATTCCCAATGAATATAGCTCCTGTTCTTTCCTTTGCCCAAATTTTTGTGGTTTACTTATTGTCTATACTGCCTATAACCCAATACTTGTTTAGATACTGTCTTATATGCGTGAAATCTTTTCTATCAAAGTAGATTTTACGTTTTCTAAAAGTAGGAAAAGTCTTTGATATCCTGTACACAGTCTAGGATAGCCTGGTACTTTGAGTCAACTTAATCAAATACTAAATAACATGCATACTGATGCATTGTGGATAAACCTCCTGCTTCATCCTGTATCGAATTAAAATGATCTCATTTCAGGTTCTCCTCTAATTCAAGCATTTTACCCCATATTGTTTCTGCAATTAGGCAGAAAGATGAGCATCTGTGAAATTAACCTTTTTGCTTTTCTTACTCTGAAATGTGAATTTTAAAAACACGCCATGGTTTTAAAATCCAGTGTAGTGAATGATGTTTATTGTTTTTTTTTTTCTTCAGGTAACATATTTTAAAATTTCTTTAATGCACAGTGCAGACAGGATGCTAATAGCAAATGTGGACTTTGTCCGCAGCTGTACCCTATCAGCCACTAACACTCTGATTGCATTATTTCAAAGGCGCAGCAATCATTTACACTTTTTATTACCCAGGGGCATTTCAAACTGTTACTGAAATGCATCCATCCCTGGAGTAGCCATCTGTGAATGTTGACACCATAAGGTAGAATGATGAGAACTAAATCTAATTGATATGCAAAAAGCAGAATTTCAGTTGTCCAGCTATGGAGATTAAAGTTCAGCAATGAGCTAAATTTTTTACGTAGTATCTAGTTCAAGAACTTATTGTATTGAGATTCTCAAGGAGAAATATAGCCCTCTTTATTCTGATAAGAACATCTCAAAGTATCTTCTTTAATACATGCTTATTGTAAGCAAATTCAAACTCTGCAAAGAAAGGAAGTTCTTCTGAAGGCAAGGAGATTGCTGTTGTTGCTATAGGATACCACAATAACAACACATTTCCGTTATACGTTTTCTTGCCCTCCAAAAACAAAAAAGAAAAGAATGCCTTATTTTAATAGTTCAGCTATATTAAAATAAACTATTGGGAGCAACATTTATTAAGATATTAAGATATATTCACTTATATTAAATTGGTTTTATAACAATGGCTTAAGATCTTTGAAAAATTTCTGTCCCTTTATCATGAGATATAATTGTGAAAGGGTCACTTAAATTAGCTGTCTGGCAAGATGTACCATGCCCTCATTCACTTGGAATTACCCAGATATCCTACAGACCAGCTCATCCTTCAGAAAAGATGTTCCCTGGTGATTTATATGTCTGTGTGGACAAATAACACCTTTAAAATGCAGCGAGGTCTTGAAATGGCCCTGCTGTGGCTGTCCATTGAGAGATCACTATTCTCCTGAGGTCCACCCCAACTGCTGGAAGTAAAATAGCAGCTCCTGTCAGTCTGTGACAGGAGTGTGTATTAGCAGACATTTGTAAAGAGACAACAGTGCGGACTCAGGCCTTTCTGCAATAAAATTGCACTTAAAAATGATTGCTGCTCCAGAGTTTTTGTATGCAGTGTTATGGCACGCTGCAGTTCGGGCAGCAGGCAAACAGCTCTCTTTGAATGGCAGGACAAGTGTATCTCTGTGTTTGAAGTGCCTGCGCTTGTCTTGCCTTTTGCCAGGGAGGACACAATAGCGTCGTCTCTTCTCCTCAGCACAGCTCAATCCTGGCTCCTGGGATGAATTAATAAAGGGATGTGGCCAAGGGCAGCGTTAGCCAGGGCTCAGGTTCCCAGCTATCATATTGCTGAAATCTAAGGATGTGCTTAAAGTAATTGAAGGAAAGCACAGCAGGATTTTATTGGCTCGAGATGAGGCACTCTGAGAGAGGTCTGTCACCGGCATTTGGGGAGTTATTTGGCACTGGAAAACTAGATCGTGTCCCCCCAAATTGCAATATTTTTTGGTGTTCTGGGCTCCACATACTTACCATTCTTTTCTGAAGAGCTGCTAACTGCCTGTCAGTTTAAAAGATTACATTTTGAATAATGCTATGAGGATATCCCTGTGCTGTCTTGGTATTATTTACCACAAGCAGGGCATGTATGTGTTTGGATCAACTAGGAGATCTGCTTGGGACACAATTCTAGAGGTGGTCAGGACTGCTTCTTATATTCTGAATAAGTTATTTGAAAATTATTTGTATTCAAGAAAAATTCCAACCATATGGATTTTTCTCTCCAAACAGGAAAATTCTACAAAATTGTTATAAAAATACATATACATAAATATATATATACACACATATGTGGGTATGAGACCTTTTGTTTAGTGTTACGTAGTGTGTGATACTGTGTTTTGTGATGCGTGTGTGAGGTGCGGTGTTGATTAATGTGTGTGTGAGTATATCTCTATTACCTTAAGATTTGACAGTATTGACACTATACCATGTGACCTAAGAATAGATCAGGAAAGACTTAAGTTTTGACTATCAAAACAATTTGTCAAACATGATGGTACTATTTTATACTGAGTAGATACTGGTTATTATAAAAGAAATAATTTTGGCGTTTACAAGTTAAGTAATCTTTTTATAGTCAAGCTAATTCTCTGGTTAGTGCTTTTCTTTTTTGTAAAATGTGTATTTTTTTAAAGTTCTATGCCCAACCTGGGGCTTGAACTCATGACCTCTAGATCAAGAGTCATATGTGCTATTAACTGAGGCAGCCAGGTGCCCCATGTAAAGTATGTATGTTAATAATAGCACCTATCTTTTTTTTTTTAATTTATTTATTTTTGCGAGAGAGAGAGCATGCGATTGCAGGGCAAGGGCAGAGAGAGAGAGTCCCAAACAGGCTCTGTGCTGTCAGCACAGAGCCCAACACAGTACTCTATCTCATGAATCGTGAGATCATGACCTGAGCTGAAACCAACAGTTGGACACTCAACCGACTGAGCCACCCAGGCATCCCATTAATAACACCTATCTTGAAAGATTTTATGTATTTGTCTATCTATACATATTTGTCTCTGTATACATTTATACATCATTCTCCCCAAGCCAAAAATGTGTGATAGAAATGTACGTGTACACCCCCCCCCCCGCCCTGTATATGCATATACAGATTGAATTAGTGTATATCAGTTAACTGGCTGTTAACTGGGAGTAATTTTGCCTTCTCTTCCTCCCTGCCTTGGGGGGCATTTGGCAATGTCTGGATACATTTTTGGTTGTCACTGTTAGGAGTTGCTGCCTGCATCTGTATAGAGGTCTGGATGCTGCTAAATTTACTAAATGCATGAAACAGCCCCCCCAAAACAAAGAATTATCTGACCCAAATGTCAATAGTGCTGAGGTTGATTATCTCTGGATTAGCATAAATTAAATATTGTCAACCTGGATACATTTGTCTGTGTGTGTATACACACACACACACACACACACACACACACATATACATACATGCATGTCATATATAATATATGTATATACTATATACAAGGAGAAAGAGAGACGGAGACAGAGAGGCAGAGACAAACACACATACATACACTAGATGAGTTAGTAAATATAAAACACTTTGAACTGTTCCCTAGAATATAATTGCTGGTACATATGCATACATTATAATTATTTTTCTAAAGCAGTGCTCTGATTTTCTTAGGCTTAAAACCCAATAAACTTGGATGTTAATTAGCATGTTTTAAAAATATTAGATATTGATTCAGCTAATTAAATTCTTTAGAAATTACTGTTGTCTATTATAATTATTTTGAGTCCAGAGTCTTATTTTCAGAGATAAGGACTTGATCCCAGCCTCTGTGTCAATATGAATTTAACTTTTTATGCATATGCTTTTTTCTAGTACTCTTTATATACAGGTGAAAACATTAATGAAGGACCCAGGCCCACTCTGAGGATGCTCAGAAGTTTACCTTCTCTAGAAGAGATGAAATAAATGTTGGTAGGACAGACCTCTTTGCTTCAGAGCAAATGCAGGTGTGTTGTTACAAATTTTGGATAGTTTATATTAACAGATTTTCAGACCCACCCATAAACATTTGGGTGGCCAGGACAAGAGGGCAACTGGAAGGCCACACATTCTATGTCTCAGTATTAAAAGTGATAAATCAAGTGTGCTCTCCATGTTTTTCTGTTTCTTCTGGAAGCACCCAAGATTCCTGAGTGCTCAAGGCTGCCTATTGGATGGAGCCAGGAACCATCTGATCCCAAATTTCCTTGCCATGTTTCTTTATTCTCTCAGCATGACTGTTCATTTCCTAGATATTTTCTTAATCTCTCTCCTTTTTTTTTTCCTGTCTTCATTGGCCGTAGCTTAGTGAATTTCACCTTAGACATTTGCTTTTCCACCTATTTACATTAAAAAAGTTCCCCCCGATGTTCACTGTGGTGTCATGATTAAGAGTGTGTGTTCTAGAGCCCAAATACCTCAGCCAAATCCTCTATCTGCCCTGGGCTGGCTAAGTGATTCTGGGCAAGTTGCCTCCCTATGTGTTAGTCTGTGCATCTGCAAAATGGGGATAATAATAAGAATACTTTTAAGGGTGTTTTGAAGACAAATGAGAACGTACATATAAAGTAGGTAATAAGTGTTTGATAAATGTTACTATTTTTATTGACAGGAAAGTAAATATAATTCTTGCCTTTACCTAAAATTTTTGTCTAACCAGAAGCTCCCTTTGGGATTTTGGGATTTTGATTTCTGGTATTACAAAGGTGTGATACTTTAGCAGCTTTATGAATTAAAGTAAGTTTTGGTGACTAGATAGGGCACTTTGGCCCAATTAATAATATTTGAGGAAATATTTTCAAAGGTAGATTAAGGTTTGGAACATGGCTGTTTTGTAAGTTGGGACTGTGTTCACTGAATTGACAATTGACTGATGCCCTGTCATCTGGGGTAACTGGGGTGGCCTCCCTGATATCTGTGCCTTCACAATTTGAAAGGAAGTCAAGGCCTTTAGCCAAATAAAACATGTCACAAAGTTTATTTAATTTTAATTTGGCCATTAATTATTGGGCACTTTTCTACGTGCTAAGGGTTGGGGCAATAATATAGTTAAGAGGTTAAGGTGTAGGCTTTGGAATTAGACAGCCTGGTTTTAGATCCTGGCTCCCCCACTTACTTAGCTCTATGACCTTTGGCACATTCCTTCTCTGTGGCTCAGTTTCCAGAAGTAAAAGGAAAATAAAAATGATAGCTACATGTTAAGGTTATTGTAAGAACTAAATGAATTAATATGTGGAAAGAACATCTCTGACACGTAGTAAGCACTCAGCCAGTATTAGCTGTTAGCTTTTAAATTCTGTAGGTGGCAGATGTGGTCCCTGTTGTGGTCTTGTAGAGAAGAAACTCCTGCCATGGAATTGTGGAATAGCCCTCCATGACTCTCATGATGGCTTTGCTTCCATTTCTGTGTGGCTTTCACACTTGTGCAGAACTTTCTTAGTCTCTGCGACATCCTGCAGCGTTATGTTTGTATTCCCTGCTCTCCATCCCCACTGGTTTATGAGCTCTTCAGATGCAAGAACATGGTCTTTGGTATTCTTTTCAAAGGGCCTGCACAATGCCTGCCACTCTTGATTAAAAATGCTTAAGAAATGTTTGTTGAGTGAGTGAATGAAAGAATGGGACCAATAATTTGTGTGTAATTTGTACCCTATTAAAAAAGATTGGTTTCCTAGTTTTCTAGTGTATAAATGAACTGGTAACGTGTATTTTTGGAGAGGTTGGGTGGGGAGACTTGGGGAAACTGTCAGGCGTACTGACAGCAAAATGTGACTACTGGTAGGCTACCAGGGAGGGGAGAAAAACTATGAAAAGCCTGAGGTGGGGTGCCTGGGTGGTTCAGCCAGTTAAGCATCCCACTCTTGATTTCGGCTCAGGTCATGATCTCACGGTTTGTGGGATTGAGCCCAGAGTCAGAATCCATGCTGACAGCACAGGGCCTGCTTGGGATTCTCTATCTCCCTCTCTCTCTGCCCCTCCCCTGCTCGTGAGTGTGCATTCTCGCTCTCTTTCTCTCAAAGTAAATAAACATTTAAAAAACTTAAAAGTCTGGTGATGCACAGCTATTTCATGTAGACATAGAGTGCTACACATTGCAGTAGCCCTCTCTGGCATCCCTGTGATGTCATGGTGCAATAACCAAAGTGCCAACTATGCCCTCCCCGTCCTGTTAGCTGTAGCCATTATTATCCTGTTAGTGCAGCACCAACCACTTGGTCCCCAAAGCCAGTTCTGGCAAGGAGCGTTCAGGGAGAATCAGTTAACCAGCGGCGGGATTCTGGAATTGTCTTGCTGCCAAAGACCCACTATTTGATATATCTCTGTCATTACTGGATATGTGTGTCTCCAAGTCCAAGTCCCCATACTAATCTTGTCTTTGACAGAACTCTGGCTTGAACCCTGCCTGTTTACCTGGTGCTTTGACATTCTTCCAGTTTATTTTGCCATTCTTGTTCCTGCAGAGAAAATAGGGCAATTAGTGTCTACCAGTAGTTTGGGACTCTCTTTCAGGAGGAGCCACACAGTTGCCCACTTTGAACACAGAGCTCTCCTTGGATATGATGGGTTGGGCCTCACAGACTGAAGCTCGAATCTAGGCTCCAACATGTCATAGTTGTGAACTCTCTGAGCCTCAGATTTCTTACCCATAAAGTGGGGATGATAATGCCCTGTTGTTACAAGTTTGTTTACTTATTTATATTAAAAATTTTTTTTTGTTTATTTTTAAGAGAGACAGAGCACAAGTGGGGGAGGGGCAGAGAGAGAGAGGGAGACACAGAACCCAAAGCAGGCTCCAGGCTTTGAGCTGTCAGCATAGAGCCTGATGCGGGGCTCAAACTCATGAACCGTGAGATTGTGACGTGAGCTAAAGTTGGGTGCTTAACTGACTGAGCCACTCAGGGACCCCTTGTTACCCGTTTAGATAGCATGTATGTATGACATCTGACACAC
This sequence comes from Leopardus geoffroyi, assembly GCF_018350155.1. Taxonomy (NCBI): domain Eukaryota; kingdom Metazoa; phylum Chordata; class Mammalia; order Carnivora; family Felidae; genus Leopardus; species Leopardus geoffroyi. The sequence goes on from NC_059341.1 coordinate 64,935,433, forward strand.
ACGTGGCACGTGGTTTAGTCTGGCACATATGTCATAGTCAACAAATGGTAGGTATTATCTCTCCCGCTGCCATGTCCCAACTACTGGCTTAGCGCACTCTGGATATTGTCTGGAACCATGTCTGCCTTTACCGGGCAGCTCTGGCTAAATCTCCTAGAGGTGAACCCATAGCATGGAGAATCTCTCCCAGCATGCCCTACACTGCCCCTTTTGACAAGAGGTTTATAATACCCTTTGTAGTTAAAAAAGGTTTTATTGTTAAAAAGTTAAGCTGATGCAAGAAAAGCTATCTTTTAAAAACTATTGTATACTTTATAAATATTTCCACCCCAAAAGGGTTAAAATAAAAATAACCACTCTTATTGAGGTTATGTTCATTTATCTGAAAATAGAACTGCCTCGGGGTGCCTGGGTGGCGCAGTCGGTTAAGCGTCCGACTTCAGCCAGGTCACGATCTCGCGGTCCGTGAGTTTGAGCCCCGCGTCGGGCTCTGGGCTGATGGCTCAGAGCCTGGAGCCTGTTTCCGATTCTGTGTCTCCCTCTCTCTCTGCCCCTCCCCCGTTCATGCTCTGTCTCTCTCTGTCCCAAAAAATAAATAAAGGTTGAAAAAAAAATTTTTTTAAATAAAAAAAGAAAATAGAACTGCCTCACCTTAAAAAAAAATATTGAGCCTCAGTATAGATTTTGGAAAATCAGGAAGTATGAGTTTTTCAATATCAAATCTGGGTAATAAGAGCTAGCTAACTCAAATTACTTAAAAAATTTTGTTTTATTTGAAAGAGAGGGAGAACAAGTGGGGGAAGGGCAGAGGGAGGGAGGGAGAGAGGCAGGGGGGAGAGAGAGAGAGAGAGAGGGAGAGGGAGAGGGAATGAATCTTAAGCAGGCTCCATGCTCAGCACAGAGCCTGTTGAAGGGCTTTATCCCACAACCCTGGGATCATGAGCTGAGTTGGACACTCAACTGACTGAGTGACCCAGGCACCCCTCAAATTACTCTTAATCCTTATAATCTGGTATGAAAATCTGAATCATCTTGAAGTACAGTGGTACCAATTAAAATGGCTCTTCTGTTTCATATTCATTCATGCAACAATTTAGTGTTTATTATGTAGATACTGAGTAATAAACAATGAGATGGGTAGATGCTCCTGTTTGTTAATGGTTAAATGTATTTTTCTTTAATTAAATTTCAGGTATCTCTCTTGTGTACACACACATACATGTATACATATGTGTGTGTTTCCCCTTTTTCTCCTTATGTAATTAAAAGTTAAAACAAGCAAAAGTTGATAATGTTTCAGTTGTACTTAAACTCTATCTAAATCTGCTTTATTTGCAATAAGACTGACATCATTTCATAAATATCTAACATCATTCAATTTTTTAAAGTTTATTTATTTTGAGAGATAGAGAGAGGGCATGTGCATGAGTGGGGAAGAGGCAGAGAGAGAGAGGGAGAGAGAGAATCCCAAGCAGTCTCCACACTGTTAGCATGGAGTCTGACGCAGGGCTTGATCTCAAGAACCGTGAGATCACGACCTGAGCCAAAATCAAGACTTGGATGCTTTACCAACTGAGCCACCCAGGCACCCCACACCATTTATTTAAAAAAAAAAAAACAAAAACATTTTTACAGCATAGGACATAGAGTATATGACTCTATGACCAAAATCTTTATCTTTGGTCTGGGAGTCTGAATGCTACAGTAATACTCAGTGATACAGTAATTGCCCATAATCTGTTCAGATCAGAAAGAAAAATGATTTGAGTGTCCTTATCTTTTCATACTTACTTAAATCCAATCTTTTACATGACTCACTGAGCCCCCCATATGGTAAAAGATCTGAGCCTGAAGACACCCGTTGCCAAATCATTAGCCATCATAATGCTGAGTAGTAATCCTTCCAAGCTGAAAGATGGCATGCTGTATAACAAATGAAAGGGAGCTGACACTAGAAAGAACATTAGTGAAATCAATATTATTCAACCAGAGACCTAGACTCCATTAACAGTATGTCAATATGACCAATTATTTTCTGTAGCACTGACATCATGATTGTATTTTTTTTTTCTCTTTGTCTTTAGCAGAGAATAGGTTTGCTTACCGTAATTGTTGAATTGTAGCCATTTTCCAGAAGAAGGTCTTCTTGGAATTTTTGCACTGTCATCATTACAGGTTCAATTTGTCTTTATTTGGTATCTAAACTCCTGATTGTAACTTACCTTAGTTTGAAGTTAAGATCAATAAACTGAACTAAACGTTCTGTAAGTCAGTATGAAGTCTAGACATTTCTGATGGTATTCACTGCCTTGCAAATAAGAAGAAATGAAAGCAGGCAGAACTTTGAACAATTAGAGTTTGTAAATATTTGCATAATTATTTTTGTTAATTTTGGCTTTCTCAACAAAGCTGTAAGCTCCCTAACTACGGACATGTATATTTTGCTTGTCATAGTGTTCCCACCTCCTAGTAGTGTATTGTGCCTGGCAAATAGAGGGCTCTCAGTGATTTTTTTTTAATGCATTTCTAACGTTTCATGGACTTCTGTTCAATTTTTTTTGACATTGGGAAGACACCAGCTTCAGAATTATACCTCCAACTACTATAGTAAGGAGACTACCATAATCAGGCAATTCCACATACTGTTGCTGGTTCCAGAACCATCCCATGCCTGCTACAGTATATACCAGCCAATGGATGCACCTCATCATGTCCTTCAACACCCATGAGGTGAGGGAATAATCTTTGGTAGCACTGCCCCAGCGAAGGAAGATCCCCGTATGACCATGTTTGATGGCAGAGACAAGCTGTGATCTCAGCCTCCCTTCTCCCCTCTAAATCCCAGATGAGTATGTCTGTGGTGGACTGGAAGTTAGACTCAAAAACCTAGCTGCAAGGAAGTCTAGAAAATGCGATTTTAATATTCTAGCCTCTGCTGGAAAGAAGGCTCATTAGAAAGAAGTTGAAATGGATGTTAAGCACAATCTACTGTATCTGTTCTATCTCCTTAAAAGTCTATATTCCATTAGCAATCTTGTGAAGAAGGTAAGTGTCGGTGATGACTTTGCAATGCCAAAAAATAATTGACGTGTATAGGGTAGTGGGTAAGGGTATGGGCTCCAGGGTCACGCTATCTGATGTCAAATCCTCTTTCTACTCTGTGTGCTCCAATTTCAATACCTATAAATGAGCATAATCTTGTTAAGATTCGAGTTTGAGGAATACATGAGATTAAAAAGTGTGATATGCTTAGCACAGTGCCTAACTAATGGTAACTGACCAATTAGTGTCACCTATTATAATTCTAACCCTTATTCATCAAATTCTTGTTCTCTAATAGGAAGTGAAGATTCTGTTGATTAATAAGTAGAATTTCAATTTTCCATTATAGTAGATTTGTCAAGTAAGAGTAACAAATCTCATTATTTAATTCTTCCTGTTCCCTTTTCATTCATTCATGAAGTGATTGAGGGTTTATTAATATACAAGGTCCTGAAGTGGATTGTACTCTAGTTTTATTGGATTGATTTAAATTCTTTTTTTTTTCTTTTTTCCAGTGCAAAAAAGTGATTTTTTTTTTTAATTTTTTAATTTTTTTTTTCAACGTTTATTTATTTTTGGGACAGAGAGAGACAGAGCATGAACGGGGGAGGGGCAGAGAGAGAGGGAGACACAGAATCGGAAACAGGCTCCAGGCTCTGAGCCATCAGCCCAGAGCCTGACGCGGGGCTCGAACTCACGGACCGCGAGATCGTGACCTGGCTGAAGTCGGACGCTCAACCGACTGCGCCACCCAGGCGCCCCAAAAAAGTGATTTTATTAAAGCACAGGGACAGGACCTGTGAGGCGAGAATGATTATATACTTGGGAGTTGGAGGAGGTAAAGTGAAGAGGAAGTTTCCAAAGGGATTTTCATATACTAGAGAAGACTCACAGGATACTGGAGGCCCAGCTATTATCAAGCTAGGGTTGTTTTTCCCTTTAGCAAAGCATTAACATGAAGACAGTAGGGAGTTCCTGGTGAACTGCCTCAATGGGCTGCAGGTTATAAGGAAATTTATCTGCCATTTCCTTCTGCCTTTGTTTCCCACATCATTCCCCTCTGAAAGATAGAGCACAAAATTTTGACCCTTAAATCTTTAAGGTTGCTGAGGGTAGAAGGTCTCTTCTGTAACTTCTTCCTGCTGAATAGGGGTGTAGAGATGGCCCTACCTATGGGTCAACATTGGTCATTTGGGGTATTGATATACCAAAAATAGAGGCAGCCAGTCCATGGTAGACAATATAGAGGAACCTCCTTGAGTAGAAAGGATCACCTGTCAGCTAGACATAATGACAATGAAGGAGTCTTGTCACCAGGCAGGAAGACACTGGAAAAGACAACAAAATAAGGTGAATATTATGAGAAAGAGAAGCCTCAATAAAAGACCTTTGAGAGTTAATCAGAATTTTCCTCAAGTCCTTTGTTGTTGTTAGAAGAGAAATTTGAGGTCTTCCACAGGTTCACAGGAATAAGAAGGCACATCAGTTTGCTCATTGGTTTCGTGTGAAGGAGATACAGGTTTTATTCTTGATATATGAACCTATGAAGAGTACCCCTCTCACTTTACTGCAGTGGGAGTACGTACCTAAGATGACCCGGTAAGGGCCCTTCCATTTTGGAGTTAAATTCCCTGCTGTATTAGACTTCTAGTCCTTTAGATAAACCATATCTCCTGGGTTTATATTGGATGGGTTGTTAACTGTCACATCAGGTTTAGGGAGGATATGGTTTGCATATTCACTTAGGGATCTATGAATTAACCCAGCCTCAAGTGAATGATTTAATAAGGCACTATAGGCTTTATCTATTGATAGGTCTACAGTGAGAACAGGCTTTTCATATACAGTTGTTGGGGGAGTCCATCCCATTTTCCAGTTGTTCAAATAATTCTGTGTCTATGGGGTCCTGTTACTATCCCCGCAGAATAACAAGCACAAAGATTGTCTATACGTGAGCCAGCTCTCTGAAGTTTACCTCAAGTTGTCCAGCTTAGGCAAACAACAAACATTTAAAGACAATCAGAGCTAGAATTTAGCATCCACAGAGGTGCGTTATTATTTTTTTTTTTTAATTTTTTTTTTTCAACATTTATTTATTTTTGGGACAGAGAGAGACAGAGCATGAACGGGGGAGGGGCAGAGAGAGAGGGATACACAGGATCGGAAACAGGCTCCAGGCTCTGAGCCATCAGCCCAGAGCCTGACACGGGGCTCGAACTCACGGACCGTGAGATCGTGACCTGGCTGAAGTCGGACGCTTAACCGACTGCGCCACCCAGGCGCCCCCAGAGGTGCGTTATTGATACATAATTTGTCTCTCTAGTAACCTTCATTCCCAAAGACAGCCAAGTCAAGACTAATTTGTTTGTAAAACAAGTCCAAGTTTAACAAACTTGGCCTTATTATTTACATAAGCTCAGTAAGAACAGCGATTGGCCATGCGGGTCTTTTAAATTTTGCTTTGCTGGAACTTTCTATAAGGAATCTAGATTGAATGTTTAGTAGCCTTTAGTAGCCAGAAGCCAAGCCGCACCAAGTACTTGTGCCATAAGACATGCCTGCAATACCTGTAGATTTAGGTGAATTCCTCTTCTTGAGGTCCCCCAAACATCCTGAGGTTCCTGCACCTGCCAGGAAGTGACATTCTTTACTCACCTGGTAAGGCTGCTGGGAACTCTGTAAGCAACGTATCAGGCCAACATTTCCAAGGGGCTTTATTGGCTTCCTGCTTCATAAAGCCAATCTTAGTTCCTGAAAGCTGTATGGTCATATCTGAGTCTATGCATGTTGCTCTCAAATATGACATTCCAGTCAAAACTTTGGTAAAATAACCAACATTTCCAATGGTGTCCTGTTAAAAGGAGAAGATTCTTACTGAACTTATGCAAATAACTATGATTGCCATGGAAGAAAGAACTCTCATTGATAGTTTGTTGAATTTCACAGGGTTTAGGTAGGTAGGGATATAAATTCTCAATATATTGTTACTGTATTTGGCATGGTATTGGAGAATTTGACAATAAGAAAGTACATAGGGAACAACATCAAGCTACCTCTAATTATACCATACGGAGATAACTATTGGTAATAAAGTGATATTTTTGTCTAGCTTTTAATTTTAATTGCTTGTAATATTTTATTATGTGGAATATAAAAATTGCTATTTCTAGTGATAGACATAAATGTTTTGAACATGGATTGTAGTGCTCAGAAGATATTCCATGTGCCACTTATGTTTCTTAGCTTCCCTTTTAGTTGAGTTAGGATCCTCAGACTGGTTTAGACAGTGACCTGTGAACAGAATTCACTACTGGCACTTCTTGGCTAAGGCAGTTAAAAGCTAATGTGTTTCCTTTATCCCTTTCTTCCCCTGGTGAAATGAACTTGGACATGGTATATTCCCAATGGCATACCTGAGGAAAGCTGCCCAATCTACTTTGGACTTTACCTGAGTGAAAAACATTTGTTGAGTTAAACTGTTGAAATGTACAGATTTGTCTATTGTAGCAGCTTCTGTTAATTGTCCTAATGATTTGTAGAATTTATCTTGTTTATCAATGGTATTGATTTGCTATTATACTCCCAGTGTTAATGGGCTAGGCTATTATGCACCATTTTTCATCAGTGCACTTAATAGTCGGTTCTTCCCACCATATTAACTGAAGATAAATCAGAATATATGGTTAAGGGGAGCCTGGGTGACTCAGTCGGTTGGTTAAGTCTATGACTTTGGCTCAGAACATGATCTTGCGGTTCGTGGGTTCGAGCCCTGTGTCAGGCTCTGTGCTGACATTTGAGAGCCTGGAGCCTGCTTTGGATTTTGTGTCTCCCTCTTTGTCTCTGCCCCTCCCCCACTCACACTGTCTCTCTGTCTGTCTCTCTCTCTAAAATAAACATTAAAAAAAAATTTAAAAAGAATATAAGGTTGAAAAGTGAAAGATCAAGAAAGTTTACTACCATGTAATTTATTTTTGTCTCTTTTTTCTTTTTTTATTGACATCAAACCAGTCAGTGTTTTAGACTACAAAATTTTTATTGCATGGAGGAAAAGTCAGATGGATTGAGATAGTCCCTATTGTTAAATGAAACTTTATGGTATTTGTTATAGAGGCAATTAAAGTAATTATAGAAATTCAAATATAACCTGTCTTTCTGTCTCAGTTCCTTAGTTGCAAGGTCTAGCCATTGCAGCCTAGATTCAGAAGTCCTTTTCTTTTTATTATTTTTTAATGTTTTATTTATTTTTGAGAGACAGAATGCAAGTGGGGGAGGGTGAGAGAGAGAGACAGAGGGCGGGAGACACAGAATCCGAAGCAGGCTTCAGACTCTGAGCTGTCAGCACAGAGCCTGATGTGGGGCTCGAACTCACGAACCGCGAGATCATGACCTGAGCTGAAGTTGGAACTTAACTGACTGAGCCACCCAGGTGCCCCCAGAAGTCCTTTTCAATAACATATTGATAGTTAAAGACAAAGATTGTTGTTCAAGGGCATGAAAGGACAGAAGTGAATCCATTAACACCATAGATAACAGTCTGACTACTGTGAAAAAAAAATCGGGAGGTAAAATGGATTTTAGAAGGTCACAGGAGCTAATTGTCATTGTTTATGCTGTTCATCAAAATTATTTTTAATGAGCTATGTGAGGGCCGTGCATCCTGACAGTGTAGGTGAAATGGCAAATCTAGGATCATAGGGCGTAATTAGCTGACACTTCCCTGCTTTTGCTGAAAGAGGGAGATCTCTCCTTGAGAAAGATCCAGAGGGGACCATGGTAAGTTAGACAAAGCATTTGGTGAGAGCTTGAATTTCACATCAGAGCTCAAAGGAACTGCAATAGAGATGAATTGGGTTCATGAGTATAAGACAGAATATTATGAGAAGAAAGACCAGAATTACTGGAAGAGATATTTGAAAAGAGACTCTAGGACTGATGGTTCAGATCTATATAAAAGTATTTGAGGAGATGCTCTGTCAAAATTCATTTGTCAAGAGGATTTGGCAAGCTAGCCTCAAGGTGAACACAGTGAAACAATGCAGAATCTCCATAAACTGCAGAGATCCTTCAAGAATCCTAACAGGGCTCTTTATAAAGGAAATCTGTAGGTAATCATTATTGAATTGTTTCTGTGAAAAAGGTCTGTCTTAGTTAATGGTATATGCTAATCAGACTGAGTTTCCAGAGATAGTTACAAGGTTTATTAAACTGCAGTAGTTCTCAACTGGGGGCAACTTTGCACTCCCTTCTCCCTCCACAATGTCTGGAGGCATTTTTGGTTGTCACAACCAGGGGAACACTACTGGCATCTAGTGGGTAGAAGCCAGGGATGCTGCTAAATATTCAAATGTCCTACGTTGCACAGGACAGTCCCCACAACAAAGAATCATTCAGCCAACAATGTCATTATTGCTCAAGTTAAGAAACCTTGAGTTAATAAACCAGGGAACTTGTATTTAAGTGAAAAAATGGAGAAGACTGGAGGAAATGAAAATGAACCATATTTGTTAAGCCTCTACCCAACATAGTGCCTAGGACTATAGTGCCTAGGAAGGATTATAGACAGAGTGCCTGCCTCACGGAGATCATAGGATAGCAGTTCTTTTAGTAGTAGGTTGGAACCTTGGCTGAGGGCAAGTTTCCAGACCTCTCTAAGCCTTAGTTATCAAAAAAGTAGGAATAATAATAACAGTACATGCCTTGTTGGTTTTTGTAAAAATTAAACAAGAAACATAATAAATGCTTGTCACAATGCCTGACAATCTTTAAATGCCCAGTAAATGATAGCTGGTATCAGCACAGAAATAAAATAGAAAAGTTGTATACCACAGTATCTGTATTGGTTATCACTGGGCCATATAAAAACATATTTTTTTAAGTTTATTTTTTTTTTGAGAGAGAGACAGAATGAGTAGGAGAGGGTCAGAGAGAGAGAGGGAGAGAGAGAATCCTACTGTCAGCGCAGAGTGTGATGCGGGATCGAACCCACAAACTATGAGATCATGACCTGAGCTGAAATCAAGAGCCAGGCGCTTAACCGACTGAGCCATCCAGGTGCCTCTATGCCATGACTTTTAACTTAGATTGTATTTAAAAATTTTCTACCATAACAGTCTTATTTTTATGAGAAAATAGTAAACTTGTCTTAAGTCAGTTCAAAAGGAAGCTTCAGATTCCATATTATAAATTCTAAATATTCTCTTCCTTTTAGAGTCAAGTCTAGGTTATCTAGATTACAAAATAGATATTTTCAGCTGCTACCTAAATTATGAGTGTATAGAAAGCTGCGATGCTGGAATGAAATAGGACTGTGAAATAAAATGGTTGTCAATATTCTGTGATTAAAAAAAAAGCAGTGATGTGTTTATGACAGATGGAATGAATTGCAGGATTTGGTTTTGTTCAAGGTATTCACATATATTCTTGTTTTGCTTAGACTTTAAAATTATTTCTCTTTCTATGGGCACATAGAAATTACAGAGAAGTAGCTGAGAGTCATTCTTATTTGACATGGATTTTCTTAATGCCAGGTCATATGTGATTGAGGGAAACCCAGAAAGAGTCTTGTGAGTGGTTAAGAGCACACACAGACCTTGCAGCCCAGCTTCTTTGCATCAAATCCCAGCCCTACCACTCATTACCTTTTTGATCTTGGGGAAGTAACTTAACTTCCTTGTGACTTAGTTCCCCCACTTTTAAAAAGGAAATAATAATGTTCTCATGCTATGAAGGTTAAAAGGAGATGATATACATTTCTGTTTCTATTTATTTGTTGAATGTTGGATAGGTTTTTAATTTCTATATTTTTTTAACCTATTGCAAACACACAACACTAACTTTGGTAAAACAAAGGTAATTTTGATAGCCATTCTTCAGTACATAAATAGTAGGTATCAGACTGCTCTGTATTAATTAGTTCACTTACATTGGATTGTATTCTATGACTTCATGTTATCTGTTACATTGGAAGATCTTATTATTTAGAACTAGCTACTTGGGGCGCCTGGGTGACGCAGTCGGTTAAGCGTCCGACTTCAGCCAGGTCACAATCTCGCGGTCCGGGAGTTCGAGCCCCGCGTCAGGCTCTGGGCTGATGGCTCAGAGCCTGGAGCCTGTTTCCGATTCTGTGTCTCCCTCTCTCTCTGCCCCTCCCCCGTTCATGCTCTGTCTCTCTCTGTCCCAAAAATAAATAAACGTTGAAAAAAAAAATTTAGAACTAGCTACTAATGCATGACTGAGCTTTTCCAAGTTGTGGTTCTTGGTCAAACACCTTCTTCACCTTTCATTCTTTCTCAAGAAAGGCCTTTCATTTATGTTCAGCTCATGAGATAAAAGCTGAGATGCATACTTGTGTGTTCTTGGTGGGAGAGTGAAGGATTCAAGGTCCCTTTCTCCTGGTGCAGTTTCCTATACTTGTTTTCTACTTACGTTGTAACACTTGGCCTCTGTGAGCCTTCTGCTTTGAAAGGCCCCGATGTAGGACTGAGGAGCAAGGCCAGATGAGGATCCAGGGACAAGAAATGGAAGCCAGCTACTCAGGGGTAGTTCTACCCTGGATCTTGAGGAAAGAGGATGGGAAGTGGGGTGGGGCAGTCTTTGAAACTGGTGAGGAGAATTTGGCATTTGGTTGACAGGAGCCAGGTCATGTAACAGAGGTTGGTCACTGATAACATTTGTGCTGAAAGATTTTTAGGCTCAGACTGCCTCAACAGTGCTCAGCAATGTAGAAACTTTGGATGTGGACCAAGCGCTCAGTCAGGTCCTGAGTGAATCCAAAATAGTTTTCTGAGAAGAATCCTGATGTTGTGTGTATCTATTGTGAGGAGATGGGACAGTGTTGCACCTAGATGTGAATCCTGGTCAGACGCTAGAAGTGGGCTCAACAATGAACTCTTCGAAATTCAAGGATCTGGGTATTAATCTACTTCGCAGGCTCTCTCAGGAAATTGTATTGGGAACCATCAATTTTCTCATAAAAAGTTCAACTAAAAAAATTATTTAAAAAAGTTTTTTTAATGTTTATTTATTTTTGAGAGACAGAGACACACACACGCACACACACAGAATGTGAGCACGGGAGGAGCAGAGAGAGGGAGACACAGAATCTGAATCAGACTCCAGGCTCTGAGCTGTCAGCACAGAGCCCATGTGGGGCTCTAACCCATGAACCGTGAGATCATGACCTGAGCTGAAGTTGGACACTTCACCGACTGAGTCACCCAGGTGCCCCAGCTGAAAAAATTATTTTAAAGAAAATTAATATCTAAAACAATATTTACTCTGACACTTAGGAGCACAATACGTAATTGTTGAATTGTTGAAAGTATCCTAGGTATTTGAAGTTTTATTCTCTAGGTTAGTGGCTTTTGAATTTTGCCTTGAGTCCCTGAGGCCTTCTGAGGATGAGAGAGAGTAGAAAGAAGGAAAGGCACAGATTTATTCAAGACCTCTCTGGAAGGTTCTCCTTGAAGAAAAGTTTCCTCCACTAGCCACACTTTGAAAACCACTTTTATAGGCAAATAACATCTTATCTTTGGATAACCTAGGTCATTAGACAGCTTTCATTGGAAAGCTACCTGTGTTGCTTTAGCTTCCCAAAGAAACACCTTCACCAAATTGTGTTTCAAAATTATGCTTTAAAATTATATTTAAGGTTGATATAAAAACCGGCTTTTTCTGTGAAACCATGACTATGGATCCTTTGCACATGTATTCCTCACATGAAACATATCTGATTAAATTCTAAGGAAACCCTTGTTTCTTCTTTTTCTTTTTTTTTTAAGTTTATTTATTTGTTTCAAGAGAGACAGAGACAGCATGAACAGGGCAGGCGCAGAGGGAGGGGGAGAGAGAGAATCTCAAGCAGCCTCCACACGGTCAGCACAAAGCCTGATGCAGGGCTTGAACTCATGAACCATGAGTCCCTGACCTGAGCTGAAACCCAGAGTTGAACACTCAACTGACTGAGCCACCCAGGAGCCTCTGAAAAACTTTGTTTCTTTAGAGAGTAATTCCTCTTCTCTGCCAATGCAAATTATATAATTACTTTGTCTCCAACTTTCCCTTCGACATCTAAAATTCTGGTCCTGATAAAATTATGCACAACCACAGAAATGATTGACTTTGAGGATCGCAATAGTTGTTTACTCTTTGTTCTTTACCTATTTCCCCCTAATTTTCTTATTTTCTTTCCATTTTATTATGTATGCCTCTTTGCAAGCTGCCTCAAATGCTTTTTGGAATAAGGCAGTATATGCATTCAATAAATAAAATATGTTTAGACCACTTATGAACAGTACCTTCTTGGGACAAAGCCTAAACATTGCTTGTATAAAAAGATCACCTGGGGTGCCTGGGTGGCTCAGTCGGTTAAGCATCTGGCTTTGGCTTAGGTCATGATCTTGTGGTTCTCGAGTTTGAGCCACGCGTCGGGCTCTGTGCTGACACCTCAGAGCCTGGAGCCTGCTTCGGATTCTCTTTCTCTCTCTCTCTCTCTCTCTCTGTCCCTCCCCTGTACATGCTCTGTCTCTCTCAAAAATGAATAAACATTAAAAAAATTTTTTTAATATGGTTTCCCAAATTTATTCTTAAAGTAGCCACACAGTGAGAAATTTCCCTTTGAGAATGAGATCAAGATAAAGATGTCTTTTGTCAAAAACAGCACCGTCCCTAAGAGTGCCTCTCTATAGGAAGATTGTGCATTCCTGCCCTGCTGAAGTCAGACATGGCTACTTTATTGTTTGGGCCTGTGAACTATGAGCAGAAGCAACATGTCACTATCAAATAGAAGCCTTAGGAGTGCATGCATGATGTGCCACGTTCACTTTTCCCCTTGCCGGCACGACTGGTAATGTTCCAGGTCCGGCAGGTCTGTTAGCGTGGTCTCAGAGCTACAACCAACCCTTGACAGGGATGTGGTGGGAACTAGAAATGAGCCTTTTCTGTTTTAAAAACATATCACATCAGGAAGTGTGATATACAGTTTTTCTATGAAGAGCAAGATTTTGATGCTTCCTTTACTTTATAACTTAAGGTGTACACATACAACATTCAGTAAGTTTTTCTTCTTTTGTGGGTATCTCAACAAGGGTGATGAAGTTTTGTGGGTGATGGTGGGATGGTCTGGAGCCGACGGTCAAGAAAGAATTCTTGAAGATGTCTTTCGTGCAAAAAGGTGATTTTATTAAAGCATGGGGACAGGACTCGTGAACAGAAAGAGCTGCACTGGGGTCGTGACCTGTAACTCATTATATACCTTCAGGTTGGGAGGAGGTCAAGGGTAGAGTAAGTCTCTAAGGGATTTTGGAAGCAAGGTTTCCAGGGCCTTGAAGGGTTCAATGTTGCTAGGGAAACACCATTTATTACTGTTTAGTAAAACCTCAGTCATGAGACCCTTAAGATGTATATCGGGGGGCCATAAGCTTGGAGTAGGATTACCAGCATATATCATTGGGGGCAGTTGAGATAAAGAAGTTTCCGAAGGAATTTTTATATGTTAGAGTAGACTTACAGGAGCCTTGAGGGTGGGATAATGTTTAGCCAAGATTCTCTTTTGCCCCTAGCAAAGTGTCATCAAAGGAGGTCATTCTGCTGGTTTCAAGGACTTGTCAGTGGATTTTAGGCAGTAAAGGAATTTAAGTTTTCATTTGCCTTAGTTTCCCACATCACCATGGCAAGCACTTAAACCCCTTTCCTTTGTTTTTTGGTAGCCAGGAGTGTCTGAGGAATATCATGCACATTCCACCTGGGGAGCAGGGTGGTGTGTGTGCTGTTGCCCTCAGCTTGCCCCACGCTCCCTCATCAAGGGCACCCTCTGTTCTCACCCATCTGGAGTTAACAGTAAGGCTTATGTCACAGTACTGTTATGATGGAGTTAGCTATATGAATGCTTTTCTTTGTTGTTATTGTTGTTGGCATATTTATATTTTAAAATTATAGTAAGACTGCTGGAGTTGAGCACTGGGCTTTATGAGGGATTTTTCCTTAATTTCTCTCTTATTTGTATCACTTTTCCCCTTCTTTTTCCTGTCCTGCTTTTATATTTGTTTCTACTTTGGACTGAGCACTAATGCATTCATTACTGGATGCTTTTATGTACCTTTATGTATTAAGTCTAGAATGACCAGTTACCCAAAGAAGGAGTTAAGTAGCTAGAGTTAAGGAGTTATAGTTAGCTAGGGTCACCAAGCAGCTGGCATCTTTGTGAGAGGGAGTGAGTAGTTTGCTTTTATACTAGGTACTGGTTACATAGAGATGAAAAGAGAAGGATTCTTCAATCAAAAACCTTAGAATCTAGAAGGGAAATAGACTTATCAGCAAGCTAGTTTGTCTCTTTACCCCTAAACTTACACCAGAATCTCTGATCGTAACACTCTTCTCAGGAAGGACTTTTTCTTCCACATTAAAGGCAGTAAGAGATCCAGAGTCCAGAACTTTCTCCCCTCAGGCTTAGAGTAGATCTGGCTGAATTCACTATCTTCTCACTCACCCTCTACCTAACATTGGTCCTACACACAACTTCAGATCTTTTAAAGTTGTGGAGAACTTCCAAGACTCAGGCCCTCTTACCTCATTCCTGTGTAGGGAGGTCCAAAGTGACTAATCCTCCAGGGCTTTTATAGATCGTGTGGTGTTACAGAAGATTTTAATGTGGGTAGGACAGAACATCCATTCATTCCTTCATGTGCTTACCATGTGCCAGAATTGGGGATCCATTGCTAAATAAGACAGACAAAGTCTTTGCCCTCAAAGTGCCTGTGTTCTATACATTAATATTGTGAATTTCCTTTCATAACATGCCCTATGCCAAGTCATCCTCTCTTCTAGATCTCATCTTTAAACGTTGTTCAGTTGCTAAACCAGCATTATCAGGTAGGGTTATGCCAGTTGATAGCACAACCTACCTAATACCAACAACATAAAATGCCTGAGTTTACCACTTGCCTGTGCTGTTACCTGGCTGGCCAGGGGTCTTGCTCCATTCAGGCAGAGCTTTAATTGACTACCATCAACTGCATTACTCCTAGATTCTAATTTCTGCTTGGATTCCTTAAAGCTATGTGCCACTTACCTGATTGGCTATCTGAATACAAACTGCTGATGAGCTGAGATAAGCATGGTTTTGACTTCTGTCTAAGCTATCCATGACAACTTTAGCTAACATGATCATTTTTAGAAGTATTCTCTTTAGAAACAAAGGGATGGGAGGGAAGGAGAGAGGAAGGAGACCAAGGAAGAAAGGAGGGAAGGAAGGAAAGGAAAGGAGGGAAACAAGGAAAATAACAGCTAGAGTCGTGCTTACCTAGTTTCAACTTTCCAATTTTGCCTCTTTTCTTACCAATGTAATAGCTCAAAAATAGATCAAACACCCTAACACAATAATCCCCAACTCCAAACCTGATTTTTATAGATTTCTTTAGAAATTATTTTAGCCACTTTATTTAGGTTTTTCTCTTTGAAAAATTACTTTAATTTCCATTCAGTTGCCAGATGTATTCATCAAACACTTCTCTAAGAAACTTGCACATATTTGGAATTCAATAAATATTGGTTGGATAAATGAATGTGAACTCTGTAAGAATCACTTATTCCACAAATAGTCTCTTACCAAAATTTCCAGAAACAATTTTTGTGTTAAATCAAAAAACAAAACAAAAAGCCAATTCTGCTTCTTCCCACAGAGTTTTACAATAGCCTTTACAAAATAATCTTGAACATATTTCAGTCTTGTTTATGGTAGAAATAAAAAAGCATCATCACATTTTTCTGTTGGGTATTGTTTCCTCCCATAATTTATAGGCATTCTTTGTCTATTATGATTATAACTTTAAAGCTTTAATCCACTGGAACTACTTTGTTTTTATTTTCTTCCAGTTGGATAACGAATTGTGTCAGCATGATTATACTGTACTGCCCTATGAAATGAATTGCCATCTCTTAACTATATAGACTCCTCTTTTCCTGTGTATCCTGTTCTCCTCCACTGGTCTATCTTCTGTAGTTAGGCCTGTATAATGTTGGAAAACATTGTTGTTAACATAAGTTTAAAAATAGTAGAGATTCTCTTCATTATTGGTTTTCATAATTTTCCTGGTTATTTCCAGATTTTTATTTTCCAATATATGCAATTGTAAATCACTTAGCTCCAAAACCTCATTGGAATTCTAACTGGAATTGCATACATCTTCTGATTCACAGAATCAGAATGTATTTCCATTTGTCTTCTTTTATGCTTTTTAAAATATAGTTTTCTTCATACAGGATTTGTACCATTCCAACAACATTTTATAGGTTTCTTTTTTTGTAAATGGAATTTAAAAATGTTCTTTTTCTACCTGGTTACTATTAGTATAGAGAGAAGTGATTGATTTTTATTAGCCCTTTATTTCATTTATTTGCAGGCATTTATTAATTGACCCTTTTTTGAGGTCTGTTTCCTGTTTTGAAGCACAAGATAGATTATGTTTACCTTACTTACCATTTTATTCCCATTTCAGCAGGTTTGATGAATAAATGAATGAATGAACTTCTTTTAAAAAGAGTTGGAGAGGAGATTCATAATTTTCTCTACTTTCTCTTTTATGTTTATTATAAATGTGTTTCTAACACATACCAAACATTTAACATCCTTGGATTACTGCTGTCAATAAATTGAGAAGATTCTTCAATCTCTTCCTTAACTTTTTAAAAACGACTTTGTTGGGCACCTGGGTGGCTCAGTCTGTTAAGTATCTGACTTTGGTTCAGGTCATGATCTCGTGGGTTTAAGCCCCACGTCAGGCTCTGTCTTGACAGCTCAGAGCCTGGAACCTGCTTCGGATTCTGTGTCTCCCTCCCTTTCCATACCTCTCTGGCTCACTCTGTCTGTGTCTCTGTTAAAGATTAAAAAAACAAAACAAAACAAAACACACACACATTAAATAAATAAATAAATAAATAAATAAATAAATAAATAAAACAACTTTATTGATGTATATATTTTGTATATCTTAAAAATCACTCATTTCAAGTGCACAATTAAATGACTTTTGGCAAATTTATTGAGTGGTACAATTGTTACTATAAATCAGATTTAAAACATTTTGATCCTCCTAATAAGATCCCTGATGCCCATTTATAATTAATCTCTCTTTCTACCCCCACTCCCAGCCCCAAGCAACTACTCATCTATTTTTTTTTTCAATGGATTTGCTTATTCTGGATATTTCATATGAATGGGATCATATAATATGTGACCTTTTGTGACTAGGCTCTTTCATTTAGTATAATGTTGCTAAGGTTCATTCATATTGTAGCATGTATTAATATTTCATTCCTTTGTTGCTAAATAATATTCTATTGTATGATATACATTTTATCTATCTATTCATTAGTAATTATACATAGATTATTTCTACTTCTTGGTTATTATAAATAATGCTGGTGTGAACTCTACATGCAAACCTTTGTGTGGATATATGTTTTCATTTTTCTAGGGTAACATCTAGGAGTGGAATTGCAGGTTCATTTTACTGTATTTGAGAAAATGCCAAACTGTTTCCCCAAGTGAAGAGACCATTTTATATTCATAGCAGCAATGTATAAAGTCTCTGTTTCTCCTCCTTACCTCTTTCTTCCCAATTGATATATGATTGAGATATAGTGTATGTTGAGGTACAACTTATATATGATAAAATTCTTAGATTTTAAGTGTGCAATCCAGTGAGTTTTGACAAATGTATACATGTGTGTATACCATCACTATGTCAATCAAGATAAGGAACATTGCCATCACTCTAGAAAGTCCCCATGCCAGTTGCCCTCAGATGTAATTGCTGTTTTGATTTTCATCATTGTGGATTAGTATAGTCTCTTCTAAAATTTCATATAAACCAACTCATACAGATGTGCTCTTTTGTGTTGACTTTTTTCACTTAACATAAGGTTTTTGAATTTCATCAGTGTTGTTTATTCTCGGTAGTTTGTTCCTTTTTATTACTGAGAGTATTTCAGTGTATAAATGTACCATATATTATTTATCCATTTACTTGTTGATAGACATTTGAGTAATTTTTATTTTGTGGTTATTAGGAATAAAGCTACAATTGAGCATTCTTATACAAATGTTTTGATGGATATGCTTTTAATTTTCTTATATAAATACCCAAGAATGTAATTGCTAGGTTATAAGGTAGTTATATGTTATCTACTGATTTATACCTGATATTGTCAGCTTATGAAATTTTATAAGAATTTGTTTTTGGAGCGCCTGAATGGCTCATTTGTTAAGGGTCTGACTCTTGGTTTCATCTCAGGTCATGATTTCACAACTCGTGAGTTTGAGCCTTGTGTCGGGCTCTGCCCTGATGGTGCAGAACCTGCTTGGGATTCTCTACCTCCCTCGTTCTCTGCCACTCCCATGCTTATGCTCTTTCTCTTTCTCTCTCAAAAATAAAAATAAAAATAAAAATAAATAAATAAGTAAATAAGTAAATAAAGTATTTTATTTATTTTTTTTTATTTTATTTATTTTTTTATTATTATTTTTTTTTATTTTAAAAAAAAATTTTTTTTTTCAACGTTTATTTATTTTTGGGACAGAGAGAGACAGAGCATGAATGGGGGAGGGGCAGAGAGAGAGGGAGACACAGAATCCGAAACAGGCTCCAGGCTCTGAGCCATCAGCCCAGAGCCCGACGCGGGGCTGGAACTCACGGACCGCGAGATCGTGACCTGGCTGAAGTTGGACGCTTAACCGACTGCGCCACCCAGGCGCCCCGTAAATAAAGTATTTTAAAAATATGTCTTTGATTTTTAAACTTTTTAAAAAGTTTATTTACTTATTTTGAGAGAGAGAGAAGAGTGGGAGGGGCAGAGAGAGGGAGAGACAGAGAGAATCCCAAGTAGGCTCTGCACGGTCAGCACAGAGCCTGATATGGGGCTCGAACTCATGAACTGTGAAATCAAGACCTGAGTTGAAATCAAGAGTTGAATGCATAACCAGCTAAGTCACCCAGGTGCCCCCTCATGTCTTTGATTTTTAAAGTAATTGTACAGTCTGCTGATATATATATAATTTTATATTTTATGCTATTTTACTGATTATTTAATTTTCTTGTATAGAACCTATAAAAAATATTTAACAATGATGGTGATATTTGGCATTGTCGTTTTGTTGCTGATATGAATAGAAATGGGTTTTTAAAAAATGTTTGTTTATTTATTTTGAGAGAGAGTGAGGACAAGTGGGAGAGGGGCCGAGAGAGGGAGAGAGAGAGAATCTCAAGCAGGCTCCTTGCTGTCAGCAGAAAGCCTGGTGCAGGGCTCCATCCCACGAACCGTGAGATCATAACCTTGGCCAAAACCAAGAGTTGGACCTTCAACCAACTGAGTCACCCAGGCACACTGAATAGAAATGGTCTTGTTGCATCACCATTTGGTATGATGTTTGCTTTTGGTAAACAGTCTTAAATAAAAAAAAAGATAAAATAAAATAAACCATCTTTATCATACTTAAATTGTTGTAAGCTTTCCCTATTTTACTTAGCTACTGAATTTTGCCCAGTACATTGTGGGAATCTCTTAATGTCTTCTTTTACTTCACTTCCTTTTTTAAAAAAATTTTATTATTTTTTTAATGTTTATTTATTTTTGAGAAGAGGGAGAGAAAGAGAGAGAGAGAGAGGAGAGTGTGTGAGTGTGGGAGGGGCCAAGAGAGAAGGAAACACAGAATCTGAAGCAGGCTTTAGGCTCCAAGCTCTGAGCTATCAGCACAGAGCCCCGTGCAGGGGCTCAAACTCATCGAGGTGAGGTCATGACCTCGAAGTCAGACGCTTAGCCTACTGAGCCACCCAGGCACCCCTACTTTATTTCCTTTTTTTGTTGAGATGATAAATTATGTTCATAGATTTCTTGAACTAATTTAACAATCCTGAAATAAATTTTACAAAAGACCAAAGATAGAAATAGGATTTTATTAAAAAAAATTTTTATGTTTTACTTTTTATATTTGAGAGAGAGAGACAGAGAGCGAGTAGGGGAGGGGCAGAGAGACAGAGACAGAATCTGAAGCAGGCTCCAGGCTCTGAGCTGTTAGCACAGAGCCCGACACAGGGCTCAGACTCACAAACCATGAGATCACAACCTGAGCCAAAGTCAGATGCTTAACCGACTAAGCCATCCAGGTGCCCCTAGAAATAGGATTTTATAGAGAAGAATATCTAAATGACCAACAAACATAAAAAGAGGCTCAACTTTAGTTTTAATGAAGGGAATATATATTAAGGTAACACTGATACACCACCCTTTATTCATAAGATTAGCAAAGAGGGTGATGATACTCAGTACTAGTGAAATTTTTTTTTTTTAATTTTTTTTATTTCAACGTTTATTTATTTTTGGGACAGAGAGAGACAGAGCATGAATGGGGGAGGGGCAGAGAGAGAGGGAGGCACAGAATCGGAAACAGGCTCCAGGCTCTGAGCCATCAGCCCAGAGCCTGATGCGGGGCTCGAACTCACGGACCGCGAGATCGTGACCTGGCTGAAGTCCGACGCTTAACCGACTGCGCCACCCAGGCGCCCCAGTACTAGTGAATTTTAAGAAAAGAACACACTCCTATTTATTGGAGGGAATGTGAATTTCTGTAGGCTTTTGGGAACACTATCTGGCAAATCTTTAAAAAATAATGCATACAATTATTAGATCATATATGTAAGATCTATGATCTAATAGTCATAATCTTGCTTTATGTTGACATAGCCTTATATTTTTCATGAATTTCATGCTGTATAAGAGTTGGATTTTATACTGTGACTGAGTGAGAAAGTCTTTTTTGTTTGTTTTTTAACGATTTTATTTTTAAGGAATCTCTGCACCCAACATGGGGCTTGAACTTAAAACCCCAAGATCAAGAGTCACATGTTTCACCAACTAAGCCAGCCAGGTGCCCCAAGTGAGATAGTCTTGTAATCAGAACATTGAGTTCTTTTTTTTTTCCTTAACTTTTATTTATTTTGGGGCACCTGGGTGGCTCAGTCGGTTGGGTGTCTGACTTTGGCTCAGGTCATGATCCTACAGCTTGTGAATTCGAGTCCTGTGTGAGGCTCTGTGCTCACAACTCGGAATCTGGAGCCTGCCTTGGATTCTGTGTCTCCCTCTTTCTCTACCCCTCCCCCTCTCATGTTCAGTCTCTCTCTCTCTTTCTCTCTCTTTCTCTCTCTCAAAAATAAACATTTAAATGGGGCGCCTGGGTGGCGCAGTCGGTTAAGCGTCCGACTTCAGCCAGGTCACGATCTCGCGGTCCGTGAGTTCGAGCCCCGCGTCGGGCTCTGGGCTGATGGCTCAGAGCCTGGAGCCTGTTTCCGATTCTGTGTCTCCCTCTCTCTCTGCCCCTCCCCCGTTCATGCTCTGTCTCTCTCTGTCCCAAAAATAAATAAACGTTGAAAAAAAAAATTAAAAAAAAAATAAACATTTAAAAAAATAAAGTTTATTTTTTTATTTTGAGAGACAGAGCATAAGCAGAGGAGGGGCAGAGAGGGGAAGAATCCCAAGCAGGCTCCTCACTGCCAGCGCAGAACCGGATGTGGGGCTTGCACTTATGAAACTGCAAGATCATGGCCTGAGCTGAAACCAAGAGTTGTTTGCCAACTGATTGAGCCACCCAAGTGCCCAGAACATTGAGTTCTTAAGTAATAAATGTTACCCGTGATTAGCATGTAAATTTGAAATAACATTATAATAACATTCTAATTATCAAGTCATTATTTCAGTGTATGTAAACATCAGGGTTTTTTTTTTTTTTTCAGTATATGAAATTTATTGTCAAAATGGTTTCCATACAACACCCAGTGCTCTCCTCAATACCCATCACCCACCCTCCCCTCCCTCCCACCCCCCATCAACCCTCAGTTTGTTCTCAGATTTTAAGAGCCTCTTATGCTTTGGCTCTCTCCCACTCTAACCTCTTTTTTTTTTTCCCCCTTCCCCTCCCCCATGGGTTTCTGTTAAGTTTCTCAGGATCCACATAAGAGTGAAAACATATGGTATCTGTCTTTCTCTGTATGGCTTCTTTCACTTAGCATCACACTCTCCAGTTCCATCCACGTTGCTACAAAGGGCCATATTTCGTTCTTTCTCATTGCCCTGTAGTACTCCATTGTGTATATAAACCACAATTTCTTTATCCATTCATCAGTTGATGGACATTTAGGCTCTTTCCATCATTTGGCTATTGTTGAGAGTGCTGCTATAAACATTGGGGTACAAGTGTCCCTATGCATCAGTACTCCTGTATCCCTTGGGTAAATTCCTAGCAGTTCTATTGCTGGGTCATAGGGTAGGTCTATTTTTAATTTTTTGAGGAACCTCCACACTGTTTTCCAGAGTGGATGCACCAATTTGCATTCCCACCAACAGTGCAAGAGGGTTCCCGTTTCTCCACATCCTCTCCAGCAGCTATAGTCTCCTGATTTGTTCATTTTGGCCACTCTGACTGGCGTGAGGTGATATCTGAGTGTGGTTTTGATTTGCATTTCCCTGATGAGGAGCGACGTTGAGCATCTTTTCATGTGCCTGTTGGCCATCCGGATGTCTTCTTTAGAGAAGTGTCTGTTCATGTTTTCTGCCCATTTCTTCACTGGGTTATTTGTTTTTCGGGTGTGGAGTTTGGTGAGCTCTTTATAGATTTTGGATACTAGCCCTTTGTCCGATATGTCATTTGCAAATATCTTTTCCCATTCCGTTGGTTGCCTTTTAGTTTTGTTGGTTGTTTCCTTTGCTGTGCAGAAGCTTTTTATCTTCATAAGGTCCCAGTAATTCATTTTTGCTTTTAATTCCCTTGCCTTTGGGGATGTGTCGAGTAAGAGATTGCTACGGCTGAGGTCAGAGAGGTCTTTTCCTGCTTTCTCCTCTAGGGTTTTGATGGTTTCCTGTCTCACATTCAGGTCCTTTATCCATTTTGAACATATTTTTGTGAATGGTGTGAGAAAGTGGTCTAGTTTCAACCTTCTGCATGTTGCTGTCCAGTTCTCCCAGCACCATTTGTTAAAGAGGCTGTCTTTTTTCCATTGGATGTTCTTTCCTGCTTTGTCAAAGATTAGTTGGCCATATGTTTGTGGGTCTAGTTCTGGGGTTTCTATTCTATTCCATTGGTCTATGTGTCTGTTTTTGTGACAATACCATGCTGTCTTGATGATTACAGCTTTGTAGTAGAGGCTAAAGTCTGGGATTGTGATGCCTCCTGCTTTGGTCTTCTTCTTCAAAATTCCTTTGGCTATTCGGGGCCTTTTGTGGTTCCAACATCAGGGTTTTGTATAGCAACAGAGTAAGGAGTGTGAGTGGCATAAGTATTAAAGAGTGCCATCCTTTAAGAAATTTATAATAAAAAATATATGCTCTTCTAAAATGGGCAGATCCGGGAGTTGATGAGTTATTTGCTTTATAAAAGCAGTCACTATTGCTTAAGTTATAACCTTAAAGTGTTAAGTTTACTACAAATACGTGAAAGTTTTCTTATATTGTATGTTCATGGCTTCTGGCAATAATGCTTTTCAATAGGGAAGAAAAGAAATGCTCTGATTTTCAGAGTTTAACTAGAATAATTTAAAGATAGCATGTGTTCATTATTTTCCCTTACTCTCTCTTTTAAAAATAGTGTAGTTTTTTCTTAAAATGTGCATTTCTCCCAACATACTAGATTTCTATTTATTTAGACTTAACTTATTCAGTAAGAGTAGCATAATGTTTGGATTCAAACTCAAGCTAAATCTTACCTTCTTCAAAATTAATAATGTGTAGCTTTTTTCTACCCATTTTACCCAATAAAATATTTTCACGGTTAAAAAAAAAAAGATAGGATCTATCCCAAAGAAATAAAATTACCAGGATTCAAATATGTATAAAAAGTCAATTTTATATTATTTTGTATAATGTCAAGAACTAGAAAAATCTGAAGCCCATCGTATCATGCGTTCACACCATGGAATTTATACAAGTAACAAAAAGAATGAGTTAGATCTTTATCTGTTAATCTTGAGTTTGTTTTTTTGTTTTTGTTTTTTTTAGTGAAATAAGCAAATTGCTGAGAAATGTACATGGTATAATACAAATTTTATCAGGCAGGTAATAACATATATATATTTGTTTATAATCTCATAGGCAAGGGAAGAGATTCAAAAGATGACCACTGGAACACTGACCCTGGTGTCCTGGCTGAGGTGTGGGAATGTCTAAGGAGAAGTGGAAGGAGTTGAGTTAAAAAAAAAAAAAAGAAACAAACAAACAAACAGGGATAAAAATATATTATTTTGAAAAGAAAAGTATTTTATTTTAGTTTTTAACAATTTTTTTAATATTTATTTTTGAGAGAGAGAGAGAGAGAACACAAGCAGGGGAAGGCAGAGAGAAGGAGGGGCAGAGAGAGGGAGACACAGAATCTGAAGCAGGGCCCAGACTGAGCTGTCAGCACAGAGCCTGATGCAGGGCTTGAACTCCTGAACCAGGAGACCATGACCTGAGCCAAAGTCAGATGTTTAACTGACTGAGCCACCCAGGCACCTTGAAAATTATTTTAAAAGAATATAAATATTTATGTAAAATAATATTGCAAAAACTCTTTATAATGATAAAATTTAGAAATAGCACAAATGATTAACTTAATGAAATTATTTACAGCTGTTAACAATAGTGACATGCATGTGTTTAGTATGTGTATTAAATGACAATTCAGATTGCAAAAGAGTATATATGCTGTGATCTTGTCTACTTTGTGCTAATGTGATTGCGATGATGGGTTTTTTTTTTTTGTTTATTTTTTTTAGGGAACAAGAGCTGAAGTTATTTTTGGAAGTATGAATTACTAAAGTACTTATAGTCTCTATTACTTAAATTATACTCTTCCTGGTATAGCTGTAATTTCATGAGATTTAGTCATATCTTTAATTAGATAGTAGTCTGATTGAGGGGAGGAATCACTTTTTAAGATTCTATGTGTCACTCTCAGCACTCAGAATAATTCTGATTCATAATTTCAAGAGATCACCATTAAATACAGCCCATATGAGAGAATGGGTTCAGCATTAAAAAGGTCAAACCCTGAGTTTTTAAAAGCAGCAGGCCACGGTCAAACTATTCTTCACTTGGCTGCAATGCTGGTGCCTGCCTGTTGCAAGTAACCAGCTTGATCACAATGCTTGCTGGGACTGAAGCTGAAGTTTCTAGGAAAAGGACAGGAAAGTGAGATAGGACAGGAGACTGATCTGTTTGCCAGGTCAGCAAATTAGTCTCTGATATATGGAAATTAGGATTTGCTTAGAATTTGATTAACTGGTTGCTTTGATTCGAGCTGGAGCCTCTACTCCAGGATCTTCTATCTGGTGGATGGGCCATAGAAGCAAGAATCTCAAAAAAAAAAAGGGGGGGGGGGAGGGAACAGGAAGGGAAGGGAAGGATCTTATGTTAATGTTAAAAAGTCAGGTAGGTGGCCACTTGTTGAGTAGTCTCTATAATGGTGTGGAAGTCTGGCAACTGACTGGGTATCTCGGTCCATACTCCCCAGTGCTGATGCAGGGAGTTCCTCTGTCTCTGAGGCTGGCTGTCCTGGCCTGCCGCAAGTCAGACACCTGGGGGTCCCTCACTTCCGCACCTTCAGGCTGAAGGAATGAATGATGCATAAGGGTTTTGTATTATACTTTCATTCAAGGGCTTCGCATTTCATTGTAGGGAACTTAGCTGTTCCTTAAACAGCACTCTACTTGTAACAGAGCAGCCACCCTTTTCTACTTCTGGTAGGGCCAGCTTTTGGAGTATGTCAAATATGAATCAAAAGAACAAGACATACTTCATTGTTCTCTAAGGGCCACCAAAATGTAAATAAATCAGGTTATTCCGCATAGTTGAGGGACCCAGTTTTGTATTTTTCTGTGTAATCTATTTGTGCTTCTGTAGAAACAACAGACCATGCCTCAGGTGATGAAGCAGTTCTGTGGAGAAACCTATGTACGCCAGATTCCGGATGCCATTCCCACCAGAAATGATGCCAAGAAAATACTTTTATTTTGAATAAGTGAGAAAATCAATATCTAGATGAGGTATACATTGCAAAGTAGAAATTTTATATTGTTGGTATATTTATCAATCCCTATTAACTCAAGCTGAACTTGACAGAAAAATATTAGTCCCTCCTTAAAATAGATAAAACACATTTTGAGGTAGGTTGTTTTTCTTTCTATTGTGCTAGCCAGTGTTTAAAATTTAATGGTACAAAAATGTAGGGGAGGAAAAAGTTTTCCTCAACCCTCAACCCTCTTAGGATCCCCGACTGGGTCTGAAAATTAAACTGACCGAGACAGGTTAACAGGAGAAAAGCCTACAAATATTTAACAATAATTTTATATGATATGGGAGCCTTCATAAGGAAATGAAGACCTGAAGAAGCTGTTAAAGCTGAATATTTTTATGCTAAGTTTGATGAAGAGTGGGCATTTGTGGAGACATTTGATAGGTCAGAGAGAATGAGATTAGTGCGGTAAACTGGGAGAGACTTAGCAAGGCCCGTTTGTTCGGATTCTTCTTCTTACTGTCCCTTCGTCGTAGGAGATAAGGATGCCCCTTTCCTCCCTTATAAGGAAGACATCTCTCATATGAAGTTTTTATGACCTGTTTTAAGGGTGAGAGACGGTGCTATTTTCTCAAAACTCTGTCAGTTTAAAATTTTCAGCCTGCCAAGTTGCCATATTTTGAGATAGCATTTTCTGAACCTCATCAATAGGTTGAGTGGTAAAAGAATCTAAATTTCTACCTTTTTTGACTTCCAGAGTGCTTATTTTACTACAACTATGAAAACAAGCAAGATGTTTTCATAGCTGTAACACTGTGTTATTTTAAAAAAATTGGGGCGCCTGGGTGGCGCAGTCGGTTAAGCGTCCGACTTCAGCCAGGTCACGATCTCGTGGTCCGGGAGTTCGAGCCCCGCGTCAGGCTCTGGGCTGATGGCTCAGAGCCTGGAGCCTGTTTCCGATTCTGTGTCTCCCTCTCTCTCTGCCCCTCCCCCGTTCATGCTCTGTCTCTCTCTGTCCCAAAAATAAATAAACGTTGAAAAAAAAAATTTAAAAAAAAATTATGTGAAGATTGTATATTAGGCTAATGTTTAATAAATTATGTGAAGGCTGAAGTAATTCATGTCTTTGTGGTGGGAATAAAGGGGACTTAATGTGGGGGATTTCCCCTCATATAAGGCAAAGAAGCAAAGCCCTATTTATCCACTGAGCCCGAGCCCAGACTTGAACATCTTTCCCCTTATGAAGAGGCAGAGCTAGTGAAGTCTACATGTAGACATCAGTGCTCCTGAGCTCTTGGGTCCCATAATTAGCTTTAAAGCTCTGCCCAAAGAACCCTAAGGATTTCTCCCCAGACCTTGCAGTCACCCACTGAGACGTGTTTTCTTGGTCTGCTTTTCCTTCTTCCTCTTGGATGAATGTCTTCCTTGCCTTCATGAAGAGTCTCTACTTCACTTAGCCTTTCATCTGGAGGCCAACTCAGATGATTTATAATAGGCACCAGGTACATATTCTACTTATATTCTGGAGTTAGGCCTTTCTCTTGATGTTTTTTCTGGTTACGTTTTTTATTTCTTTATCAGATTTCCAAATATACTGCCCCTTGTGTCCTTCATTCTCTTCTGCAAAGGTTTTTCTAGGCAATATTACCCTAGCTCCACTGGAAGTACATGGCTCCCTTGGGGAACCTAAAATATGGGCATACCTCGGAGATATTGTGGGTTTGGTTCCAGACCACTGCAATAAAGTAAATACTGCAATAAATTGAGTGAAATGAATTTTTTGGTTTCCCAGTGTATATAAAATTAATGTTTGTACTAGACTGTAGTCTATTAAGTGTACAATAATATCATATCTAAAACATGATTTAAAATAATTTAAGTTGGGGCGCCTGGGTGGCTCAGGTGGTTAAGTGTCTGACTTCAGCTCAGGTCATGATCTCATGGTTTATGGGTTCAAGCCTCACATCGGGCTCTGTGCTGACAGCTCAGAGCCTGGAGCCTGCTTCCGATTCTGTGTCGCCCTCTCTCTCTCTGCTCCACCCCCAGTCATGCTCTGTCTCTCACTCTCTCAAAAATAAATAAACTTTACAAAAATTAAAAAAAATAAATTAAAATTTAAGTAATTTAAAAATGATTTAATAATATTGCTAAAAACTGCTGAACATCATCTGAACTTTCAGTAAGTCATAATCTTTTTGCTGGTGGAGAGTCTTGCCTCAATGTTGATGGCTCCTGACTGATCAGGGTATTAAGTGGTTGCTAAAGGTTGGGGTGGCTGTTGCAATTTTTAAAATAAGATAATGGCAACAATAAAGTTTGCCGTATCAACTGATTCTTTCTTTCATGAATGATTTCTCTGTAGCATGTGATACTGTTTGATACTATTTTACCTACAGAAGTACTTTCAAAATTGGAGTGAATCCTCTCAAACCCTGCCACTGCTTTATCAACTAAGTTAATGTGATATTCTGAATTCTTTGTTGTCACTTCAGCAGTCTTCACAGTGTTTCACCAGGAATAGATTCCATCTCAAGAAACCACTTTACTCATCCATAAGAAACAACACCTTGTCTTTTAAAGTTTTATTATGAGGGGCACCAGGGTGGCTCAGTTGGTTGAGCGTCTGACTCTTGATTTCAGCTCAAGTCACGATCCCAGGGTCATGGGAATGAGTCCATACGCTGAGTGTGGAGACTCTTTGGGATTCTCTCTCCCTCTCTGCTCCTCTCCCCTGCTCATACTTTCTAAAAGAAATTATGAGATTGCTACAGTTCAGTCCCATCTTCGGGCTCCTCTTCTAATTCTAGTTCTCTGGCTCTTTCCACCATATCTGCAGTTACTTCCTCCACTGAAGTCTTGAACCCTTCAGAGTCATCCATGTGGCTTGGACTTAATTTCTTCCAAACCCTGTAAATGTCAATCTTTGACCTTCCCATGAATCACAAATGCTTTTAATGGATCTAGAAGAGCAAATCCTTTCCAGAAGGATTTAAATATTCCTTTTATGGGCTACACAATGGATGTTATGTTAGCAGATGTGAAAACAACATTAATCTTGTACATCTGTATCAGATCTCTTGGGTAACCAGGTACATTGTCAGCAGACAGTACTATTTTGAAAGGATTCTTTATTTTGGAGCTATAGGTCTTGACAGTGGGCTTAAAATATTCAGCAAACCATGTTGTAAACAGGTGTACTGTCATCCAGGCTTTGTTGTTCCATTTACAGGGAAAAGGTAGAGTAGATTTAGCATAATTCTTTAGGGGCCCTAGGATTTTTGGAAATGGGCAGTGAGCATTGGCTTCAACCTAAAGTCACCGGCTGCATTAGCCCCTAAAAAGAGAGCTAGCCTGTCCTTCGAAGCTTTGATACCAGGCACTGACTTTTCCTCTAGCAATGAAAGTCCTAGATGGCATCTTCTTCTAATAGAAGGCTATTTCAACTACATTGAAAATCTGTTGTTTGTGTCACCTTTACTCATTATCTCAGCTAGATCTTTTGGATAACTCACTGAGGCTTCTACATCAGCACCTGCGGCTTCATCTTGCACTTTTATGTTATGGACACACCTTCTTTTCTTAAATCTCATGTACCAACCTCTGCTAGCTTCACACTTTTTTTCTGTAGCTTCCTCGCCTCTCCCAGCCTTCATGGAATTGAGTAGAAACAGGGCCTAGCTTTGAATTAGGCTCTGGCTTAAGTGAATCTTGTGGCTGGTTTGATCATCTATCCAGACCATTCAAACTTTCTCCATATCAGCAGTAATCTCCCTGTGTTATCATTCAGGTGTTCACGGGTGTTCATGGGAGTTTAGCCTCAAGAACTTTCCTTTGCCTTCACAACTTGGCTAACTGTTTGATGCAAAAGACCTGGCTTTTGGCCTATCTCAGCTTTTAACATACCTTCCTCACTGAGCTTAATCATTTCTAGCTTTTAATTTAAAGTGCGATGTGTGACACTTCCTTTCACTTGAACACTTAACAGCCCATTGTAGGGTTATTAACTGGTCCTAACTTTAATATTGTTGTGTCTTGGGGGAATAGGGAATCCTGGAGGAGACGGAGAAAGACCGGGGAACACCAGATTGGTGGAGCAGTCAGAACACACACATGAAAAAATTTGCCAGAATTACCAAAATGTGACACAGAGACACAAAGTGAACAAATGCTCTTGGGAAAATGTCGCTGATAGACTCGTTTCACACACAAACCTGGGGCGCCCGGGTGGCTCAGTCGGTTGAGTGTCCGACTTCAGCTCAGGTCATGATCTCATGGTTCATGAGTTCAAGCCCTGCGTCAGGCTCTGTGTTGACTGTTATGCCCAGAATTCGTGATCCCCAAAGACCACCAGGGAGCCGAGTCCGATGCAAAAGCAAAAGAGCCTTTATTCGAGCTAGCTCGAGCTCAGTCCCCTACCTGCACCGATGCAGCAGTGAGATACCAGGGAGAGAAAGCGAGTTTCAAAAGCACAAAGGTTTTATAGGGGTCTAGGGGCAGCCGATTGGCTGGGGAAGGGGCGTGGCCTCGGCTGATTGGCTGGGGAAAGGTCAGATACCTGTTACGCAGGTCGCTGGGCGTGTTTTGATCAGAAAGTTTGAATGGGTGAGCGGGAGGTTACTCAAGGGGAGGAGGCGTGGTCTAGGTGAAAGACACAGAACAAGATGGAGTCGGCCGGCGTAGGCCCGCCCTTTCACTGACAGCTTGGAGCCTGGAACCTGGAGCCTGCTTTAGATTCTGTGTCTCCCTCCCCGTCTCTCTGCCCCATCCCCACTCATGCTCTGTCTCTCTCTGTGTTAAAAATAAATAAAACATTAAAACACACACACACACACACACACACACAAACCTTCAGTTTGTAGAAAAAGAAAAACTAGTATCTGCAATGTGCAGTAGATCAAAGTGCAATAAAATGAGGTATGCCTGTGGAGCTTTCCCTTTAATAATTCACAACTCTGGTCTCAGCAGGTTACATTTTCCTCCTAACATTCTGTTTTCTTAGTCCTGGCTTGCCAAGTTGAAACTTTATGCCACCTTCCAAAAGATCACCCGTTGTAGACATTCTGTTGAAAATAAAGATTACCCACTTATTGGATGCTTTATTTTGTGACCTATATTATCTCATTTAATCCTTATAATAATGTTATTGACTAAGGAGTCTTGGCTTTCTCAGGTTTGTGGAACCAGTCACTCTTCATCCACATGTATTCCAGCTTGTGACAGTTGCCTCCTCTCATATTCTCTGGTGGAAAGATAGATACATATTTAATTTTACTGGAGGTTTAAAGGATTTTCAGGGAGAACTAAAAATGCCTATGTTTCCATCTATCTTTACCCAGAAGTTGGAATATTACTTTCTACAGTGAAGTCATGAATTTAGGTATATTTTAGTACTTGGAAAGAAACATAAAAGAACTAAATACGTGTTTTTAAAAAAGTTCCACTCTACTAATTTGTCATATTGAATGCCATGGTGTATAGTAATTCTGACTGTAAAATGAAAATTATTTTTAGACTTGATTTTTTTCTCTGATTAATATTTAAAATCCTTAAAAGTTACTATCAGGAGCCTTTTATTTTGTGCATATAAATGCAGTAAGACAGCTTGTTGGTTATCTTATGCACTTATGTATTATCTTATGAAATATTATATTTTTGCCTATTTCAAGTTCACATAAACTAATGATTCTATCAGAAAACATAATTTTTCACTCACTGGATTTTGGAACATAATTCAGTTTTTTTTTTCAGTAACTACTGTTTATAATTGGAATTTACTTGTTATCATTCTAACAGCAAAATACTGGCCTATGTAATTTGAGTGCAATTATATTTTTCTCTTTATGTCTGTATGTACTTCATCAATTTAGTAAAAGCAATAGCAGAACTTTGAAATTCCTGCACAGCAGATTGCAGAGGAAATATCTGCTGATTTGTCTGCACTGTAAGACCCTGGTTCTGACAGAATTGTGATGGTAATTGCTCAAAGATGTGTTCTGTTTACTAAGACTAATGTCGCATCTGTTTTTAATTAGCTGCTACAAATGATAAACTGCCAGTGTATGCTTGTTAGATTTACTTAAATTTATTCTATTCCAAATAAAGGAGAACTTAAAGAATACTAATATAGGACAGAAAACTGCTCATTGTCAATCAAGTTCAGAAAGGTGGTGGTAAATATCTCCATGCATCTTTTTGATTTTATGGGAAGGAGAAAAACTTGACTTCCTGTGGTACAGGCGATTATATCTCGTGTCTGTTGTAGTTTCCTAATTTTTTCGTATATATGAATTACTGTTTTGAGTAGATGATTCATTTCCAAAGACAAGGCTCTCTGCAGTCTCACACTATCTGCCACTGTGTATAGAAAATGTTTACTGACATAAGGAGATTTGTAGTATTCCTATTCATAAGAGTTTTGAAAGTTGTTTTGAGAAAAAGGGTTGGAAAGGATGGAGAGTTAAAAGTGTTATGATTTATCGTGAAATTTGGTGAATATCATTCACAGTGCTTTATTTATCCAATGGGTTGGAAAAATGTGTGTTAATTTCTTATTTTTTCATAATTTTACAGGCTGTTAAGCCATCTTGCTGTTAGTTTTAAAAGAGCAGTATTGGGGGTGCCTGGCTGGCTCAGTTGGTAGAGCACGTGACTCTTGATCTCAGGGTTGTGAGTTCAAGCCCCACATTGGGTGTAGAGCTTACTTAAACAGGAAAGGATTATGACATGCTGAAAGATGAGATATGATGGTTTAGCATCTTGGGGCACCTGGCTGACTCAGTTGGTGGAGGATGTGACTCTCAATTTTGGGGTTGTGGGTTTGAGCCCCATGTTGGGTATAGAGATAACTTAAAATCTTAAAAAAAGAGCAATGTTGATGATCATAATCAGGACTGTTGAAGAAAGAGGACATTTTAAGTAACTGTAAAGTGTTTAAGTTGTGTTGGTATCTAATGCAGTGCCTTGCAAGGAGAAAACATTTATTGATTTGGTTTCTTGGCATACTGATTCCTTGCTACTGTATGGCCTTGAATAGTCAGTAATTGACTAAGACTAAAATGTTATATGGCAGATGATTGTTTTCCGTCCTAGGTGAGGACCTAATGAGAAGTTGCTTAAAATAGCATCAAAGGAACTTAGACTTCAGAAAAACAAAAGGAGGATAACAGGAATCCTTTTGCAGAGGATTCCTTTTTACCTGAAAGTCTGGAAAACAGGTAAATGAATTAGAAAGTTCAATTTTTATAACTTTTGCTTTCTTGATTTTCATTGTTATGTGCAGTTTATGAAATCTAAATTTTCTTCATGAAATGTGTTTTATGGTTTAATAGAACAGTTAGGTCAAGTTAGTTAAGTTATATCGATAGAGTTATATATTAGAATGTCAACTTTGTTCCTATCAGCTAATTCTGGCAGAACCAATTTGTATTTTTCAATATGATTTGTTGAATTCCAGAAGTTTATTTGTTAGTTGTTACAAACATGTTTTTATATATAAGCTCTGTCCAGATGGAGGTGTTTTTACCTTTGCATGTGCCTGAACTAATAGTGCCAGAGAACTACCCCCAGGCGCCTCGCCCCTTCCATAGCCTTCACTACCTGGCAGCGAAGCAGGGACTTCACGTCTCTAAGCCACTGGTAGAGTCCCTTCCCCAGGACCTGGGAAGGAATATGACAAGTAAAAAAGGCCAAAGTAAAGGTCATACCTAATTTATTTTTTTTTAAATTTTTTTTTTTAACGTTTATTTATTTTTGGGACAGAGAGAGACAGAGCATGAACGGGGGAGGGGCAGAGAGAGAGGGAGACACAGAATCGGAAGCAGGCTCCAGGCTCTGAGCCATCAGCCCAGAGCCTGACGCGGGGCTCGAACTCATGGACCACGAGATCGTGACCTGAGCTGAAGCGGACGTGTAACCGACTGAGCCACCCAGGCGCCCCAGTCATACCTAATTTAAATTATTGCTTTTGTCATATTCTCTGCCAGTCACAAGAATGTTTTATTATTAATCACAAACCAAGGAATTGCTATTCTTAATTTATAATGCTTTTTTTTAAAATGTTTATTTACTTTTGAGAGAGCGAGAGAGAGAGAGTGTGTGAGCAGAGGAGGATCAGAGAGAGAGGGAGACACAGAATCCAAAGCAGGCTCCAGGCTCCAAGCTGTCAGCCCAGGGCCCGATGTGGGGCTCAAACTCACAAACCTGAGATCATGA
This sequence comes from Leopardus geoffroyi, assembly GCF_018350155.1. Classification (NCBI taxonomy): domain Eukaryota; kingdom Metazoa; phylum Chordata; class Mammalia; order Carnivora; family Felidae; genus Leopardus; species Leopardus geoffroyi. The sequence goes on from NC_059341.1 coordinate 64,969,718, forward strand.
CCTGAGCCGAAGTCGGATGCTTAACCGACTGAGCCACCCAGGTGCCCCGTAATTTATAATGCTTCTAAAGAGCCACATCCAATGCTATGGTTTTGATACTTTAGTAGTCACTTTAGTAGTCACTGAAGCTAAGTTATGCTGTGGTAACAAAACACCCTCAAAGTTTCAGGGGCTTGCAGAGGTTTGTCCCTCACGCTCTACATCTGTTATAGGTAACTAAGACTTATTCCATGTCGTTGCCATTCTGAGACATGAGCCACGGGAGCAGCCCCTCTCTGAGACTTTGCTTATCATTTAGCAGAGGGGGAAAAATCCCACAGTGAAAACCTACGGTGGATCTTAAAGCTTCTGCTTGAAAGTGGCACATATCATGCCACACACATTTTACAAACCAAGTCACATGGCTGCTCTGGGGTGTGCAGTTCTGCACAGAGGGGCACCGCAGGTCATGCAGCCAAGTCTGGCGTCAGTGTGGCAGGGGTGTATAGCCCTTCCTTGAGGGGCCACCAATAGTTTTGAATAGCGATACCATCTCCTTATAAAATCTTGAGATTCATCTGTTTGTGTGATGAGGTCTGAGTGTTGACTGACTTTTCACGCAAAGACAGCCATCTGTACTCAACCCATCATTTCATTTCTTCTGGGATTTATAGGAAAATAACCTGTCTCAACCCCTTTGCATCTATGTGGGACCAGAAGACTACTTATGGCCAGGGTATTATGGAGAGAAGTGTTGTGTGGCACTTCCAGACCTAGCTCCCAAACATCTAGTAAAATCCCCCCTCCTCTCATTATTGTTGAGGTGAATTCAGAGGAGCCTACTTCTCTAAATCACAGTTCCAAGGGGATGTAGCCAAGGGAACCACCTGACCAGAAACATCTACTTTGAACCATGGGATAGAACAAATGAACCTTTGTTGTCTTATGACACTAAGATTTCATGGTTGCTTATTCCTGTGTTACCCTATCCTGACTAATAAAACCTTGCTTTATGGTTTATTTAATGATACTCATTTACTAGGATTATGTATATTCTGTAATAGAGTGGCCAAATAAGACATACTTCCAAAATTGCTGAAAGTATGCATAGATTTCTTTTTTATTTATTAATTTTTTTTTAATGTTTATATAATTTTGAGAAGGAGAGAGATAGAGGTGAGTGGGGGAGGGACAGAGAGAGAGGAAGACACAGAATTCAAAGCAGTCTCCAGGCTCTGAGCTGTCAGCACAGAGCCTGACATGGGGCTCGAACTCAAGAACCATGCTATCATGACCTGAGCCAAAGTTGGACACTTAAGACTGAGCCACCCAGGCGCTCCTCTTTTTTTTAAATGTTTATTTATTTTTGAGAGACAGAGCATGAGTGGGGGAGGTGCATAGAGAGGGAGACAGAGAATCTGAAGCAGGCTCTAGGCTCCGAGCTATCAGCACAGAGCCTGATGTGGGGCTCGAGCTCACAAACCATGAGATCGTGACTTGAGCTGAAGTCGGACACTTAACCGACTGAGCCACCCAGGTGCCCCTGCATAGATTTCTACTGTAGAAATCTGAATATGTGACTAAAGAATTGATTTTTAGGTTTTATTTAATTTTTTTAAAGTTTATTAGAGAGAGAGAGAGAATGTGCAAGCATGTGCAGGGAGGGGCAGAGAGAGTAGTAGAGAGAGACAGCAGACTCCATGCTGTCAGTGCAGAGCCTGACATGAGGCTCAATCCCATGAATCTTGAGTTTATGATCTGAGCCAAAATCAAGCATTGGATGCTTAACTGACTGAGCCACCTAGGCACCTCCAGATTTTATTTAATTGTAATTAATGTAAATGTAAATGTCCACATGGGGCCAATGGCTCCCATATTGGACCACAGAGCTTTAAACAGTAGGAAGCTTTTTGACTTTTTGATGTATTATAAATCTTACCACTATTTCATCCATTAAGCATAAAACCAATGTGTTGTCTAAATTAGACACTTACTGAATGACTGAGACTTATAAAAATGAAGAGCAAAAATTAATCACATTTTTATATAGTGTTTCATTGGGGACAGTTTTGACATGGGAGCACGAGTCAGAGTTCTTTACTAGTATGAGTTGACATGAGGGCCCATGTTAATAGGTTCCAAATATAGTGCAGAAGAACAAATGGTTAAATGGACATTTTTGCCAAAGTTTAAGTGTAATCTTTACTGACATAAAATAAATTTAAAATGAGTAAGACTTCACAGTCTTAAGTTTAAAAAATTTTTCACTGTGAAGTATGTAAGATGTGTTGAGTTGATAACTTTGCAAATGCTGTGCCTTTGCCTGAATCTCTGTATTACATTTGTAGAGATGCTTGTGATCCCAGGAACCATTTACAGCTATCATGAAAAACGATCTACATTTCTCTATGTTTAAAGGTCCATTTCAAAGCAGGAGCTGAGTCATGTAATGGAAATAGTATTGGATTCAGAGCAAATATCTATATTCTGTTGTCCACACTCTAACTTGCTATATGAACTTAGGTATGTTATCTAAATTCTCTGGGTCTCAATGTCTTCTACAGTGAATGTATGAGCTTAGACTCCTCACCAAATTCTAAAATTCTATGGTTGAACTTCCCTCTATTTCAATCATGGTTTTTCTCCTTAACCATTTGTTATTTATTTACTATTAGAGAGAGGGGGGAAAGTATGCTCAAGTGGGAGAAAAAGGCAGAGAGAGAGAAACAGAAACAGAGAGACAGAGACAGAGACAGAGACAGAGAGAGAATCTTAAGCAGGTCCCACGCTTAGCATGGAGCCTGATGTGGGGCTCAATTCCATGACTCTGGGATTATGACCTGAGTTAAAATCAAGGTTGGACTCTCAACCAGGTTGGACTGAGCCACCCTGGAGCCCCTAACCATTTGTTATTTACACATGGAATGGGGCATATTAGAACTGAGCCCACCCGTGTCAACATGACTTAACTCTTTGCTCCAGGAAATTATCTTGCTCAGGAAGATTAGACAGTAATTTAATAAATAACTTCACTGTTTGCTTTAGAAAATTCTTGCAAATCAATTTATCAGGACAAACACTTTGCTCATCTGGGCAAACAGCTCTCTTAATAGAACGATATATTGTTCATCTGGGCAAACAGTTTGACAAGTATGGAGAACAATGACATTATGCTTTGGGGTCTTGAAAGTGAATCTGCTGTAAATGCTATCTAATTGGGAGAAAAATATCTTAGTATGTGAGTCTAGGTATTTTTCTTGACTAGCATGAGATTCTACATAGTTTGTATATTGCTGAGGTTAATTATATATAACATGGATAGTGAGAACATAGACATTGGGTTATAACAAGGCAGGTGAGCAAAATCAATTTTCTCTGTCAAACATAGTTTACATCTTTATGTAAACAACAATTTGTTTATAAAATACATTCTAAGAAATTCAGTTTTCTATAACAAACATAACATAGTGTTAAGGTTCGAGGTTAAAGCCCTTATAGTTTGCATCTTTTTTTAGTTAAGTAAGCTCTTTGCCCAATGTAGGGCTTGAACTCAAAACCCCGAGATCAAGATTCTCATGCTCTACTAAGTCAGCCAAGTGCCCCAACTCTTTATAGTTTGAAATAACATACTACAGAGGTTCCCTGACATTACTTACCCAACATTTAAGAGCTACTTATTAGTTTGACAAGAGGCAGAGCATGTGCAAATTTAAACTTAAAGCAGAAATTTCTGCCTGTTGTTTGAGTATTCTTTGTTCAGTGTGCTCTTAAGACTCCCAAATGAAACTACTTCTCAACTTGTCATATTTTTGATCCTTCCTGAATTCTTTTTTTTTTAATTGTTTAATCTTTATTTATCTTTGAGGGAGAGAGACAGAGTGAGAGTGAGGGAGGGACAGAATCTGAAGCAGGCTCCAGGCTCTGAGCTGTCAGCACAGAGCCTGATGGGGGGCTCGAACTCATGAACTATGATATCATGACCTGTGCCAAAGTTGGATGCTTAACTGACTGAGCCACCCAGGCACCCCAATCATTTCCGAATTCTTAAATAACTTCTATCAAAGTTATTTTTCTCAAAATTTCTCACTCAGTACCTTCATTACTCATGTGTTCTCTCTTTAATTTTAACCAAGACTGAATCAAGGTATTTTCAAATTTATACTTTTTATTTCCTCACGAAATGTGGTAGAAAAAGCTTTGTCCTTAGAGTCATAGTTTTACCTTAGGAAATTGAAACATGGATCTGAAAGCAGGTTGTTGAAGATATGGAGTTAGAACTTAGAATATGCCTTTAAGAAGGAATAACCCTGAGAAGAGCCTGTGACATTACATTTTGTTGTTCTGACATAGCCATTTTGTTGTGGGATCATTTGGTGTGTACTAAAAAGGATACCTTGGCTTTCAGTTGAAAGAAATGGCCAAATAATGTGCAAAGCAAACAACCTTACCTTTCCTGAGCCTCATCCTGGTTGGCTACCTGTTACATTCTCTTTCCCTTCCTGAACTCCTCTTCCCCTACTCCCCACCCTGGCCCTGTGGATACTGGATAATGTTGAATTGGGGATGTGGCATAAGGTGAATTGGAGGGAAGCATGAGATGGGCTAATGGTTAAATAATATCTGGCAGGCCAACTGCATATAACTAGGCATTAGAAGTTTTCCAGCCACCCTTACTTATCTCAGGAAAAGCCATCAGTCATTAAAAACAAAGCATCTTTTCCTTCCTGAGATTTTACTTATATCTTAAAAAAAAATTTTTTTTAACATTTATTTATTATCGAGAGACAGACATAGAAAGTGAGCAGGGAGGGGCAGAGAGAGGGGGAAATACATACTCTGAAGCAGGCTCCAGGCTGTGAGCTGTCAGCACCGAGCCCAACGCGGGGCTCGAACTCACAGACCGTGAGATCATGACCTGAGCCAAAGTCGGATGCTTAACCAACTGAGCCACCCAGGCGCCCCTACTTATATCTTTAATGTCTGCATCTCAAATTCCACTCCTCTCATTTCTCCCTAAAGTTTTTTTTTTAAGATTTTATTTTTAAGATCAATACACCCAATGTGGGGCTCAAACTCACAACCCTGAGATTAAGAGTCGTACCCTCCACTGGCCAAGCCAGCCAGATGCCCCTCATTTCTCCTTAAAGTTAAAGGCACTGATGCAGATTGGAATTGGAGTGGAAATGTTTGGGCTTGTGGGAGAAAAATTCATATTAGTTTTGGTTTGAAGAGAAGAATCTACTTGTGGTTATCATATTATTACAGTCAGGCCCAATGGAAGAAACCGAAAAGTCTTGTTTTCTTACTGACTAAGGAATTTAAGGACTTTGCCAAGGATGTTACATATAGAGGGCTGGAGACAGCTTCCTTGACAGCCAATTAGTATGTATAGTTTTGAAGTTTATGACTATATTCCTCAAGAAATAGAATTAGCCTTCTGAAGTCTGGATGTCTCCAGGTAACTTGTTACACATTGGTTGGGACGCTTTTATGATGAAAAGGTACAGAGTAGCCGTAAGTAAGACAGGAAAGAATCTTCACCCGGCACACGGTTAGGATTTGTAGATCTCCAAGTCCTAGGTATTATGGCTGTTCCTAGCCTTCACCTTATCAACTGGCTATGACTACTTGTCTAACACAAATCTCTGAGTAATAAGCATGCATCATATATATTTTTTTCCCAGTCCTTATGTATAATGATGAGTTTGGGGAGAGGACCAAATATCCTTAAAGTTCTATAGACATTTTAATAAATTTTTGAGAGGAGAATGATTATAGGAGTAATATGTATGTTATAAATGCTCTAAAAATACTGAAAAAAAAATAATGAGGAGCCTGAACATTCTTCATAGCCAGGGTCGGGGTCAGGGATGAATGTTGCATGACTTGGTAATAAAACCTGCACCTGTGCGCTTTGACAGGCCAGTCTGAATACCCTGCTTGTTAGTCTGTTTCCCCACCCTCATCTTCCCCATGCTGGTGGTTGAGAGGCACCTCTAGCCTACTTATTTCATGATTTTACTCCTCCCTTTAGTTCTTAGCACCAGGTCTGCTTAGTACTGCACCAAGGTCTGTTTTTCTTAAAATGCCCCCTCGCTCTCATGGCTTCTGATGGTCTGTAAGTAAGTACCATCTACCTCCTTCCTTCTCCCTCAAGGCTTTTTGTGAAACCAGTCACCCTCAACTGGAAGCTTTTTCCACTTCCTTCTTGCCTGTTCACTATCAGTGGTTCCCTTTAAGACCAACATCATAAAGGAGCCTTTAGGTCTGGGCTCTGGTTTCATCAATTACTGGACTGGTGATCCTAGACAAATTTCTTACCTTTAATTTCTCAATATCTTTTTTCCCTTTTATATCACGGCTGTTGACTTTTCATTTACTGTTCATTTCCACCTTTACTGATGTTCCACTGTTTTCTATTAAGAGTATGCTATGAATTCACAAAGATGTGAATAGAAGACTAGTAGGAGTGAACTGCAGAGAAGAATAAATGTGAGGCGGAAAGGCGGTTATTGTGAATTAGAATAAAATTTGTTTATTTTTAAATGTTTTTTTTTAATGTTTATTTTTGAAAGAGAGAGAGTGCAAGCCGGGGAAGGCAGAGAGGGAAGGGGACAGAGGATCTGAAGCAGGCTCCGTGCTGGCAGCAGAGAACCTGATGTGGTGCTTAAAAACTGTGAGATCATGACCTGAGCCAAAGTTGAACGTTTAACTGACTGAGCCACCCCGGTGCTGCTAGAATATAATGTATTAATAGTTCTTGTAAATTTTTGGAAAGTATTGAGGATAATTAAAAGTTAAAAAAATTATATAAGACAGTATATGGGGTACCTGGGGGCTCAGTCAGTTAAGCGTCCAACTCTTAATTTTGGCTCAGGTCATGATCCTAAGTTCATGAGATCGAGCCCCATATTGGGCTCTGCCCTCACAGCACAGAGCTGCTTGGGATTCTCTCTTTTAACCTCTCTCTCTGCCCCTCTCCTGTGCTTGTGCTCTCTTTCTCTCTTTCTCAAAATAAGTAAACATTTAAAAATATGAAAAAAAAATATCTAAGAGACTATATCACTTACAATTTGGCTACATTTTACAGAAAACTCAAGTAGGAGTGGTTTAAACATAAAAGAGGCCCAAAACTAAATAGTTTAGCACTGGTTTGGCAATCCTGTGGTCACAAAGAGCCCAGGCTTCTTCCCACCTTCTTCCTGCTCTCCTTAGTGCTGGCTTACATGCCAAAAGTCTGCTCATAGTCACAAGATGCTCTTAGCACTCCAGCCATCATGTCTGTATTCCAAGCTGGAAGAAAATCAAATGGCAAAAGTGCACATCTGTCAACTGAATCAGCCCCCTTTGAAGGAGCTTCCCTGGCTTCTATCTACTTGGCTTCTGCTTACATTTCCTTGAACTCCTGTAGAAGTCAAGAAAGTTAGGAAAAGCAGTCTTTAAGCTAGGGCAGTATACCCCAAATAACATCAACATTTCTTATGAAGGAGAAAGAGGGTGGATATTGTTTAGATAACTCACAGTCCCTTCCACAACAGCAAACTAGGGTGGGGGTAGCTGGATGACAGTGTCACTTTGGTTTATTTTTATTTTTATTTTTATTTGTGTTTTTAATTAAAAAAATTTTTAATGTGTATTTTTGAGAGAGAGAGAGAGTATGTATGAGTGGGGGAGGGGCAGAAAGAAAGGGAGACACAGAATCTGAAGCAGGCTCTAGGCTCTGAGCTGTCAGCACAGAGCCCAACATGGGGACTCAAACTCACGAACTGCGAGATCATGAGCCGAAGTCGGACACTTAACCAACTGAGCCACCCAGGTGCCCCTATTTTTATTTTTTAAAGTAGGCTTCATGCTAGCGTGGAGCCCAACACGGGGATGGAACTCAGAATCCTGAAATCAAGACCTGAGCTGAGACCCAGAGTCTGATGCTCAACTGACTGAGCCACGCAGGCACCCCAGTTTCACTTTGTTTTAGCCTAATCTTTGCCTAAATTACTTTTGTATTTCCTAACTTCCTATAAGTTCAGAAGAAAAGTCTCATATTATCTTAGTAATGCTTTTTATCAGGTTTTTCATTTTCTGATTTGCTGCAGTTCTGCTCTGCATAGTACAGAATACTTGACGCCCAGGCTCTGGAGTCAGGCCACTGGGCTTTTAATCCTGGCTGTGCCGTTGTCCAGCTGGTGACTTTGGCAGATTACTGAACCTACTATTCAAAATAGTGAGTAATAATACCATTATTTATTTTAAGTAATGTTTTAGGCTGAGGTGGTTTTTAAACATTCAAGTAAAAGATCAGGTTACTTTACATGAAGGCAAGAAGACACCCTCAAAACATTTGGTTCATTCATTTTGTTAACCAATAAGAACATGAGGGTCCACAGACAGAGGAAAAGAAACAATATATCCAAGAAACATTTTTCTTTTCTTATTTGATTCGTAATAAAAGTCACTCAATGTAGTCTCATATCTCAGTCACAACTGAGTTTTAAGAAAATCTAGGCCACATTGATAACTCCATGTTAATACTGCTTTTTTTTATTTTTGCTAATAGCTGCAAAATCAGGAATATTTAAAGAAGAATTAAAGAATAATTAAAGAAGAATTACTTTCTTCTTTAGGCTTTCCAAAAAGCCTACAGTATTTCTTCTCTGAGAATAGAGTGTGAGATAATCTTTTTCCTGAATGAAACAAGGTTTTCCTTTTCTGACTCTGGAACTAGAATGATCTCCTGGGGGATCCCTCTTATCTAGGGCTATTGTAGTGGTCACTCTGCCTGAGCTGATTTCTGTTCACTTTCTTGAGCTGAATCAACTCAATGGATCTACAAGTTGTCCTTTAAAGCACTAGACTTGTTTTTACACAAAACTTGCATATAAATAAAACCCACCAGTTTTCCTAGGTTTTAATGAGGCCTTGATATTCCAGCAATTTGGTACCTAAATGCATAGGTTCTGAATAAATGTTGGAAGGAAGGAAGGATGGCAGAAAGGGAAAAAGGGAAGGGAGGGAAAGTTAGCAAAAAGAAATTGTTTTTTTACTGAATATTGGTTTGATTTTTAGTTGGAAAAAGGAATGTAAAATTTATTATTTTTCTACTTGGAGACCCAGAATATAACTTATGATGACTTAAGAAGTTAAGTTCCTGTTATCTACATCTTAATAGACAAAGACGCTCAATGGATAAAATCCAGAAAAAAATTTTACCTGTATTTTATACATATTTTGTTCAGAAAACAGAATCTATTTAAAGATTGAAGAGTTGTTTTTTTTTTTCTGGTTGTAATACTCATAAAATGTGTGCATTTGAGTTTTGCTCCTGGACAGACATATTCTGCTAAGCAAGCAGTCTTAAAAGAGATTGATTGCTGAGCATGTATGTTTTTCCTTATGCTGATTCTTAAAGTCTCTGTAATTCGCTTGAGACTGTGGATAGGTATAGTAATAAGAGACTAGCTTTTAACCCAGGCAAAGGAGGCTGAAGTGAACCATCAGAAATAAGACTGACTATATACATCAACTAAGGGACAGTGGTTGCCTAACCCTTTTGACCCCAAGATTTTTTATGACATAAATCACCCTGCCAACAACAGAAAAAATACTTAGAACCCAGGGAAAGCTAAGGTAGAGGAAGCATGGGTGATCACCAGCCTGGCCAGATGGAGTCCTTTTGTTGAGCCAAGTTCACCAGGGTAGAAGACCAGATCCTAGCTTAAGGCCCACACTCTGATGAGTAAAACATGTGTTAAAGACTTCAAGGGGCCCAGTGGGGAACAATGAGCAAGATTTGGAGGTCCTGAACTTCCCTAAGTTTTGGGGGTGGGAGGGGAAAGGTGTAACTTTTTTCTTTTTCTACTTTTTGGGTTTATCTATATTTTCCTCAGTAATTCCATATATTACTTATATAAAGGTTTTATATATTCACTGGCTAAATTTCAAAATCAATATGGATTTGCTCCTTTCCTACAAAGTATGACATTTTCATTTAATAGATTGCCATCAGTACTCACGTTCTGTTTGATGCAGATAGTTCAAAGATTAAATAACAATGAATAAAGTTTAGATGATACAAGTTACCCCTTCTTTCTCAGGGGAACTGCCCCTCACTTCAATACCTTAACATCTGTGGAGCATTATAGGATAGTCTAGAGACAGGCACACTTCTGTCAATATGATTTATGATGGACTTGGCACTTGATATCAGCAGGAAAGGAGGGGCAATTCATTACATAGTGCTAGGGATATTGATTATTTATATAGAAAATAATTAAAATAGATCTGTACTTCATTCCACACACAAAAATCAATTTCATGTAGATTAAGGGACTTAAATGTAAAAGGCAAAACTTTTGAACTTTTGGAAGAAAATACAGAATAGCCTTATGACTTTGAAGAAGGGAAGGATCCTAAATGAGACACAAAAGTCCTGGCCAGAGAGTGAGGGATTAGTCACTGGACCTAAAATTAAGGACATTACTTCATCAAAAGACATCACTAAAAGATTGGAGCGGCGGGGAGAGCAACAAACCAGGAGAAAATATTTGCCATACTTATTAGTAACAAATAGTAAGGGAACAGGAACCTGTCCTTTAGAAAATGAGACCTTATGTTTTGAAAAGACACTGTAAAATGTGTGAAAAGACAAACCATAAATACTGGGGGAAGATATTTGCCATGCATATAACTGACAAATTAGTAAAGGCGGGGGCGGGGGGAAACACTCTGTTGAAAAATGAAAAAAAAGCCTTGAGTAGAAACTACACAGAAATGGAAAGGTGAATGGTTAATAAAAATATGAAAATGCATAATCTCATTTGTAATCATGGAAATGCAAATTAAACCACTAGGTGGTACTATTTTACCCTCCCCAAGGTGGTAAAAACTTTAAAGTCTTAAAGTAAACAGTAAGGATGTGGGGCATTAGGAACTCTCGGTCACTGCTGGTGGCAGTGTGAGTTGGTCCAGCATTGGAGTCCCCTGCAGTCCTGCTGGGGCGAGCAGAGCTGTGTGTGATCTGCAACCTGGCCATTCAGCCTCTGGTCTGCACCCCAGACCTGTGGTCCTCAACCCTTCCTTACATTAAAATCTCAAAATGAGTGTGTCAGAAATACTTAGGCGAGGACTTACCCCAGACTTGTGGATACCAAACTGTGTGCCCAGGGTGCCCAGGGGCACTGTGGCAGCCCCACAGAGGACCAAGGGATATTCACATATATTTGTTTGAGGGCAACACAGTGATACTTGGCCTCTGTTGACACTGTGTGAGCTACTAGCTCCAGGTAGTTCAGTTCACAGTTTCAATATCAGATTGGGCTACATTCTTCTTTTTTTTTTTTTTTTAGCACAATATTTTGCAAAGCTGGGTTTTCAGTGGTTGCTAATAAAAAGCAGATGCCATGCGAAAATCAATGTGTAACAGGAAATGAGGGTGACAGGGTCCAGTCTGATTCCAGGTTTGAGAAGTTGTGCAGTGCCCAGTGGATACACACATCTCATTAGTAAATAACTATGGTTATTTAAGAATGACATTAGAATATTATTTTTTCTTTAAATTTGCATACATTAGATTTTTTTTTATGAATGACAACTTTATTTTTTTATTTTTTATTTTTTTACTTTCTGTAATTTATTTGTCTTTTATAATTTACATCCATGTTAGTTAGCACATGGTGCAACAATGATTTCAGGAGTAGATTCCGGAAGCCCCTTACCCGTTTAGCCCATCCTCCCCTCCCACAACCCCTCCAGCAACCCTCTGTTGTTCTCTATATTTAAGAGTCTCTTATGTTTTGTCCCCCTCCCTGTTTTTATATTATTTTTGCTTCCCTTCCCTGTGTTCATCCGTTCTGTGTCTTAAAATCCTCCTATGAGTGAAGTCATATGACATTTGTCTTTCTCTGACTGACTGATTTTGCTTAGCATACTACCCTCTAGCTCCATCCACATAGTTGCAAATGGCAAGATTTCATTCTTTTTGATTGCCAAATTATACTCCATTGTGTATATATACCACGTGTTCTTTATCCATTCATCCATCAGTGGACATTTGGGCTCTTTCCATACTTTGGTTATTGTCAATAGTGCTGCTGTAAACACTGGGGTGCATGCGTCCCTTCGAAACAGCACACCTGTATCCCTTGGATAAATACCTAGCAGTGCAATTGCTGGGTCGTAGGGTAGTTCTATTTTCAGTTTTTTGAGGAACCTCCATACTGTTTTCCAGAGTGGCTGCACCAGCTTCCATTCCCACCAACAATGCAAAAGAGATCCTCTTTCTCCGCATCCTCGCCAACATGTGTTGTTGCCTGAGTTGTTAATGTTAGTCATTCTGACAGGTGTGTAAGGTGGTATCTCATTGTGGTTTTGATTTGTATTTCCCTGATGATGAGTGATGTTGAGCACTTTTTCATGTGTCGCTTTGCCATCTGGATGTCTTCTTTGGAGAAGTATCTATTCAGTGTGACAACTTTATTTTTTACACTTAAAGGCTGATGAAAAACCATTACTAATCCTTTTAAAGAAAATGCAACATCTCGATCAGAAAGGATAACTGTATTTACTCATTAAATACCATTTACGTTTTTTACAACACAACTCGAAGACACTGAACATACATGTTTAATCTCAGTACAGTGGATTCAAGACCAAGTATGAGTGTTAAAGCATCAAGGCCAGATTACAAATTATCATAGTCGTCATTGTCATTGTCATCATCATCATCATCATCTTCTCATTTTCTTTTCAGCGCATTTGATGATTCATTAGCAGTACTTTGTGATGACACCATTTTAGTGGTAATAAGGATGTTTTGGACCCAATTAATGATGGATTAACCAGAATGTTCTGAACTGTGGATGTTGCAGAAATTGATGCTTTATCAGCTCGGGACTGTGCAGTGGGCAGCCCAGGACTGTAAACCTTTGCTCTGTGAGAAACATTGGAGTCCCGAATTTAGTTGACACAGTGTGGGTTTGTGGGTTTGGCATGCCAAGTGTGGGTCTACTAGTCTACTAGTCTACTACATCTTGGTCTGCTAGTAACTAAACCAATACTTAACTGTGGAACTGTTATTCTTCTCACAGAAGTAGATGCCTTTTTTTTTTTTTTTTTTTTTTTAAATAAAGACTGAAGTCTATAGTTTGGAGCAGTGAACGAGTATCTCTCAGGTGGCAACCCGGGACCTGAATATGGCTTGGTTACTGGCAAAGGAGTTTGATTTCTTTGCCTTGAAACGTCTAATAAAAAAATCTCTTGGGGGAGGGGAGGTAAAAGACTGATCAGCATTACATTGGGTTGCCAATCACACATCATTTGCATCAACAGTAGCTTTCTTAGCATGCCTTCAATAAATTTTTGCTTCATCTAGAATTGTGATCACATATCAGAAGGCAAACTCCATCTGATTTATAACTCTTGGCTTATATTCTGTAATGCCCATATCTTCAGGATTTGTGCCATCATCTGTGCATCTTTCAGCGTGCTCTTGGGAGAAGCCGTCTTACCAGACTCCATGATCTCCATTTTGGCTAAATAACCCACATTAATGTATTTCAGTCCTGATCTTGCAAGTTCTTTGCCTAGCGCGTTTTTTCCAACCCCTGGTGTACCACACTGGCTCCAGGAGCCTTGGCTCACGTGCTGTACATACGTTAGTTTTTCAAACACATACTACATTGTTAGGACATAAATACTTATTTAGGAAAGAGTTGTTCAGTAGTTCTTTTGTCCTGGGGTGCCATGAAAACATTATTGAGACACCAGGTGTGCCTTAAACCATGAATGCTTAGGAATCTCTATCCCAAATCAGTTAACTCAGAATATTTGGAGATGGAGTCTGTGTGTCTGTTTTCAAGAACTTTACAGGTGATTCTAATAGGCCACTAGGGCTGTACCATTATAGAGACACTTTTGCACTTGTGATTTAGGATAATGCTATTCAAAGTATATCTGGGGACCAGCACTGTTTGCAAATTATTTTGTGCAGGTCTGTACCAAGATAAATATAGTTTATATTAATCACACTTTCAGTGAGGTACAGTTTTTATAATCCTTTTGTAATCCTCTTTTACTCCTACGTTATGTTTGTTCTGGTTAAGTTTATTGAAATACAATTTTATGTCTCTTACATTTATTAATAAAAAAATTGGTTAAGTGAATGCTGGTGAGGATGTGGAGCACTGTGAACCCCCATGCATTGCTGGTGCAAATGAAAAATGATGCAGCCACTGTGGAAGACAATTTGGGGGTTTCCTATAAAACTAAACATACTCTTGCCAAAGATCTAGTGATCACGGTTCTTGACATCTATCCAAAGGAATATGGATATGAAAACATATCCACAAAAAGCCTGCACATGGATGTTTACAGCAGCTTTGTTCATAGTTGCCAAAACTTAAAAAAAATTTTTTTTAAATGTTTGTTTATTTTAGAGACAGTGAGACAGCACAAACAGGGGAGGGGCAGAGAGAGCCAGAGACAGAATCTGAAACAGGCTACAGGCTCTGAGCTGTCAGCACAGAGCCCGACATGGGGCTCGAACCCACAAACTGTGAGATCATGACCTGAGCTGAAGTCGGACACTTAACCGACTGAGCCACCCAGGTGCCCTGATAGTTGCCAAAACTCGAAAGCAACAAAGATATCCATCAGTAGATGAATGAATAGATAAAAGGTAGTCCCTCTAAACAATGGAATCTTATTCAGTGCTAAAAAGAAACGAGCTATCAAGCCATGAAAAGACTTGGAGAAAACTTATCTACATATTGCTAAATGAAAGAAGCCAACCTGAGAATGCTAAATACATACGTATGATTCCAACTATATGACATTGGCAAAACCACAATGGAGATAGTGGAAAGATCAGTGGTTGCCAGGAGCTAGTGGGGATGAGTAGGCAGGACACAGAATTTTTAGGGCGGTGAAACTGTTTGGTATGATGAAGGTGGTTACATGTCATTATACATTTTTCTAAATCTATACAAAGTACAACACCAAGAGTGCATCCTAATGGAAAGTATGGACTTTGAATGATAATGATGTGTCAGTGTAGGTTCGTTGATTGTAACAAATGTGCCTCTCTGGTGGGGAAGGCTATGCATGTGTAGGGACAAGGAATAATGGGAAATCTCCATAACCTTCCTCTCAATTTTGATGTGTACCTAAAAGTGCTCTTAAAAAAATAGTCTTAAAAAGAATTGAGGCCTATATTTTGTATTTTTCTTCTCACATTTTTAGCAATTTATATTTGTCCAGCTTTATTAAGGTATAATTGACTTGCAACAAACTGCACATATTTAAAGTGAACAGTTTGTTCAATTTTGACATATGCATGCCCCTTGATATTTTCATGCCCCTTGATAATCTCTCCCTTTTGCCCCTCCACACCCCTTCCTCAACACCCCCTACCCCATCTCGGAGCAACCACTCATCTGCTTTCTGTCACTACTGATTCTTTTACATTCTCTAGAATGTCATGTAAGTGGAATCTGACAGTATACACTCTTGTTTTGTCTGGGTTCTTGTACTCAGCATGATTATTTTGCATACGTTGCATGTATCAACGTTCATTCCTTTTCATTGCCGAGTAATGTTCCATTGTATGGCTCTACCATATTTGTTTATTCATTCACCTATCGGTGGACATTTGAGTTGTTTCTCATTTTGTATATTACAAATAAAGTTGCTATAGGGGTGCCTGGGTGGCTCCATTGGTTGAGCATCCAACTTCAGCTCAGGTCGTGATTTCACAACTCATGAGTTCGAGCCCTGTGCTGGGCTCTGTGCTGACAGCTTGGAGCCTGGAGCCTGCTTCAGATTCTGTGTCTCCCTCTCGCTCTGCCCCTAACCCACTCGCATTCTGTCTCCGTCTCTCTCAAAAATAAATATTGAAAAAAATTTTAAAAAAAAAGTTGCTATAAATATTTATGTACAAATCTTTATGTGGACACATGCTTTCATTTATTTTGGGTAAATAAATACCTAGGAGTGGAACAGTTAGGTCATATGGTCGGTGTATGCTTATAGTAATTTATTTTTATTGCATTTTACAAAAGCATTAGTCCACCAAAGATTGGAAATAAAACTGTTCCTCACCACATGTATTTTGAGAAGTATTAGCCTAGGAGATAGGCAGAAGAATATCCAGAGCTACATTGTATATATCAAAAAACTAGAAGCAATCCAGTTATCCATTGTCAGGAGAATAGATTATTAAAATGAGGTAATTGGGCGCCTAGGTGGCTCAGTCGGTTAAATGTCTGACTTCAGCTCTGGTCATGATCTCGCGGTTCATGAGTTCAAGCCCCGCATGGGTCTCTGTGCTGACAGCTCAGAACCTGGAGCCCACTTTGGATTCTGTGTCTCCATTTCTCTCTGCTCCTCCCCTGCTCATGCTCTGTCTCTCTCTCCTTCAAAAATAAACATTCAAAAAAATTTTTAATGAGGTATATATTTATATATTTGTTATTCAGTAGAATATAGCAATGAAAAAAGATGAATTACAGCTATTCCAATTAAGATAGATATATTGTAGGAATGTAAACTTGAGTTAAAAAAGCAAATTACAAAAGAATGCATATGGAATGATTCCATTGCAGGACTTCAAAAACAAGCAATATTGAACAATATATTATTTACAAATACATACATATATGGTAAACTACAAAAAAGGAAATGGTAAATACAGAATAGTGTTTACTTGGGGGGCGTTGGGGTGCAATGAGGGAGATAGGGCAAATAGAAACTTTTGAGACTAACAAATCATGGTCTTTTTTTTTAAACTACAGAAATTAATTTTGATGTTATTTTTTGTGCTTATATTTTGTTATAAATTTTCTTTCTGTATATAACAACAACATTTAGAAAAATCTCTGAACTGGGGCTCCTGAGTGGCTCAGTCAGTTGAGCGTCCGACTTCGGCTCAGGTTATGATCTCACACTTTGTCAGTTGGAGCGCCATGTCGGGTTCTGTGCTGACAGCTCAGAGCTTGGAGCCTGTTTTGGATTCTGTGCCTCCCTCTCTCTCTGCCCCTCTCCCACTCACGCTCTATCTCTCAAAAATGAATAAATGTTTAAAAAAAAAAAGAAGAAAAAGAAAAGTCTGAATAGTTTTAAAAGGCTGCCTGAATAGTTCTGGGGCACCTGGGTGGCTCAGTCGGTTAAGCGTCCGACTCTTGATTTCGGCTCAGGTCATAATCTCATGGTTCATGGGTTTGAGCCCCGCCTCAGGCTGTGTGCTGACAGTGCACAGCCTGCTTGGGATCCTGTCTCTCCTCTCTCTGCCCTGACACTGCCCCGCCCCCCAAATAAATAAACTTAAAAAAAAATAAAAGGGGCTTGGTTTACCAAGACAGAAGGTGCCAATTATAAACCATCAAGAATACAAAAAAAATCTAGGCTTTAAGTAAATATATATGTGAATGATAGGCTGTTAGGTATTACACTTGGAAATATCAGAGGCAATAACTCAAGTTATCATAGATGCCTTGTTTTTCCAAGATGGATGGAATTTACAATGAGATAGGAGTTAGGTTAAAAGTCAGAAAAGATAGGGAAAGTTAAGGAAGAGTTGCAAGTTCTCACTGAGGGAAGATAAAGCTGAATTCTTTGCTAAAGTAAACTTTAGAGCCTAGGCCTTGAGACATTTCTGTTGTTTTTTTTGCTTGTTTGTTTGTTTTTACATTTTGAATGGCTTAATAAGAAAAAGCGTACATCAGAACTCCCTTTCTGGTAAGAGGTTTAGGGTTTCAGAAATGCACAGGGAGCTGTGATCCACGGAGAGAAGAACAGCCCCCTGAGTCATGCACAAGTTCGCAGAGAACCTCGCACCAGACCTGAGACTTCCAAAGGGGAGGTGAGAGGCAGGGGCAGACAGTGTTAAGTAAGCCTCTACTGTGTGCAAGGTATTTTGTATGTGTTTTATACCTCTTCTCTGATACCCTTACCTTTGAGGGCCAGTCTGTTTTTACTTTTAAGGTAGATGGTATTATTCTCATTTATGTACATGTGAGGACTGAGACACAGAAATTCAAAACCTTGCCAGAGATTTCAGAAGAGGCTTATTTAAACCCAAATGTGTTTGATTCCAAAGCACGTTTTCTTCCTCCTGATAATAGCCAGTAATTTTTGAGCATTTACTGTATTTGTACCAAGAACGGTTCCAAGCGATACATAGATTTTCTCTTTTAAGCCTAACAATAACCCTATGAGATAAGAAAACTGAGGTGTAAGATATTAAGTAACTTGTTCAGTGCTCTACAGTTAGGAAGTGGCAGAGTTGCTCTAGCTCAGGAGCCCATGCCCTTGACCTCTTCTGCCTCTTATGAGTACATGTGCCCTTTCAAGGATCAGGCTTGATTCTCACTGTCAAGGATACCCTAGGACTCCTAGTAACTTTTGAGCCATGAGTCATGGAAACCGATTTTTCCCAGCTGGGTACTTTTGGGTTGTCTCACCTCTAGTGAGTCCCTTGTTATTGGATCATACCCTCTAAGATACTTTCCTGCTGGAATAAGTCGTTTGGGAAATGTTTCTCAGTCACTCCTAACAAGTGTAGCTCGTTTATTCCTGTGTGTGTTATGCACACACTTTATGAAATCTTTTGGACCCATTATTTCCCATGGAATGAGTGAATCCTTAGTAGAACTCTCAGTTCTCTTAAACTCTCAGACTATAATCTTTAACATGGGCTTTCTTTAAGGCTTAAATTTCAAAGAAATGGTAATTCAACATTATTTAAACCATTTGATGGGATTATAACTCCTATCCTTTCTACTCCAAAAGTATTTGAAGTAGATTAAAATAAAAGAAGCCCATACCATGGGGGTAAATACAACAAAAACTCAAAACAGTACAGAGAAAACAGGAGAGAGTTATGCCAGAAACTTAAGATATTTTAGTTAATTGCTCTAGAGCACTTAATGCTGAATTTCCTGGCCAGCTGAGGCAACAGAGAAGTATAATTGGTCAGATAGTTTTTATTATATGTTTACATCTTTTTTTTTAATGTTTATTTATTTTGAGGGAGAGAGAGACAGAGTGTGAGCAGTGGAGGGGCAGAGAGAGAGGGAGACACAGAATCCAAAGCAGGCTCCAGGCTCCGAGCTGTGAGCACAGAGCCCGATGCAGGGCTCAAACTCACAAACCATGAGACCATGACCTGAGCTGAAGTCGGATGCTTAACTGACTGAGCCACCCAGGTGCCCCTATATGTTAAAGAAGGTAAAGTTGTTCATTGGAGAGGATGGGTTACAATAATAGGTTAGTTGCCAACCGTTTTTTCCTACATATTAAATCATGGCTCAATATCTCCTGATGCACCCAGATCTTAAAATGCTACATGTAGTAGAGATTTTGAAGGACTGCCATTGATAGTCCTTTATTTTATTTTTTTTTTAATTTTTTTTTCAACGTTTATTTATTTTTGGGACAGAGAGAGACAGAGCATGAACAGGGGAGGGGCAGAGAGAGAGGGAGACACAGAATCGGAAACAGGCTCCAGGCTCTGAGCCATCAGCCCAGAGCCTGACGCGGGGCTCGAACTCACGGACCGCGAGATCGTGACCTGGCTGAAGTCGGACGCTTAACCGACTGCGCCACCCAGGCGCCCCTGATAGTCCTTTAAAGAGGTGCCATGGCACTGCAGTAATTCTTGTTTAGTAACACCGAAATTTAGGCTTGCTGCTGAGGTGAAAAGCCAGATTCTGGCTCACTCTCCCTCCTTTGTTCAGGTTCTGCTCAAAGGTCACCCCCTTCCCTGATGGTGCTGTTTAAATGGGTGGGCACCTGCCTTACTCTCTATCCCTGTTCTGTCCAACATGGGAACCACTAGCCAAATGTGACAATTAAAATTAATGAAATTACATAAAATGAAAAAATTCAATTCTTTGGTCACTCTGGCCACAATTTCAGAGCCCATCAGTCACATGTGGTTAGTGGTTAGTGGACAACATAGATACATCTTTGCAGAAAGTTCTATTAGGCAGTGCTATTCTGTGCTTTTATGCTTGCTTTCATTTTCTTTCTAGAACTTTTCCAACATTATGCCACATACTTACTGATTTATTTATGCTCCACTGGAATGTATGCTCCCACTAGCAGAGATCTTTTTTCTAGAACATTGCAGATCTTCAGTGCTTAAAGCAGTGCCTATTACAGTTCTCTGTAAGTACTTGTTGAGCACTTAGATCAATGAAATGAATGAATAGATTTTAATATTTGAAATAAAAAAGATTTTGTCTGATGTCCTTGGATGATTTAGTATATTGTTTTGCCACAATTTTTAAGATGAAAGAATGAACATTCTGTAACCAAGGACACATATTTTTAAGATAATGTAACATTATTAAATACACTAGCCAAACTTTAATTTTTTTATCATTCATATTAGGAAGGGTAATAAGTATGAAAACTCCACTTAACAGCTAGTGTATTTTCCTGAACATGAAGGTAAAAAATATCAGTCCTCTTTAGGTTAAGAAGTCATGTGAGTAGGATGAGAAAGGAAAAAACTACTTTGTAGCTAACTGGACTTCCATTGGTATGTAATTGAAAGCAACTGTGATTCCATTGTAATGGAATATATGAAGATAATATTCTACAATTAAATCCTAATACATTCCAAAATTGTATAGAAATATCAATTTACCTGAATTAATTTCAAATGAAAATTACCCATGAAATGATTGCAGTACATAAAAGTATTTGCTGTCTGAAAGATAACTAGAGGCATGACTACCCTGGGTTTGCCTATATACATAGACATCGAAGCTAGTTTTGTGATTTCTGCCAAGGATACAGCTTCAATGGCCTTGAAGAAGATTGTCTTCTCTTGGGTCCAGCTTTGTCGGGATATACTTGGAGTAGTGATGGAGGAGGAAGCTACCTGGCAGAGCCAGACAGGTCTGATGAATGCACTTTGACAATTAACCAAATGATAGATGTCAGCTGGTATCCCATCCCATTCTAGTTACTGACAGTTAGGAATTAGGTAAAGTAGGAGTGTTTTCTCCTTTTTTCTTCCTTTCTAAATTGCAGGTATTTTCTGAGTAGAGTTAGCACTCAGTGCATTTGCAAATGTAGATCATGGGGCTTCTGTAGCCTATGCAGCACTGCTATTATTTTTCTATTTCAAGTGAGAAACACCATGGTTAATGTCCTTGGATAACCTTGCATACTTTCACTGGTTTTTAAATCAGGTCCAATGAAGGGCCAAGTTCTTCATTAAAATAATGACTAACTTTGGAAGCCCATATGTTCAGTTAAGGTTCTGAGCTGCAGTAAATGTAAAGAGTCATCAAAATGTTTATATTTGCAATTTCAGTTCTTGATTCTTTTTTGAAATCTGTTCTATGTATATATTTGAAAAATTTTATCTCCTTTGGTGTTGGACCCAGAGTATAATTTTTAAAACTTAATGTCAGGGGTGGAGAGGCACAGTCACTTGCTGTTAAGACTTTAGGGTTTGTTTCAGCTACCAAGAGAGCATTGCTTACGTACTGAGAATAATATGACCCCCATTTTTGAATGCCTAATAAGTCTATTGATTTTACTCAGGAAGAGTAAAGAATATGTCCTCTGGCAGTTTTCTATTATGAAGAAGTGGAAAAATAGGTTGTAAAAAAGAAGGTAGCTGAGGTGCTTGACACAGTTAATGCTAATCGTAAATTTTACTAATGCCTAACTATGTAGTCAGGGTTCCTTTGCTAGGGGGAAGGTAGGTGAAGACTTCACCAGGTCACCATGGGGAAGTATGCTGTCAGACCTCTCCCCTCCAAAGGCTTTCTAATGGGTAATGAATTCAGAATTGCCCTCACAGAATTTGACCACTACTGATGGAAAAGCAAAGTAAACATCACCTCTGAAGATAATTTTTCATCTGCTCATGAGTCTATCTGTTTATTACTACATCTAGAAATTTGGCTACTCAAATAAGAGTTTATTTCTGTTTGGAGACTTAACAAGCCAAACACCAAAATGAATGTTCCACTATGTGCAGATGAACGTCCATCTGTCCATACTGGAATGTTTCCTTCTCAGTTGATGCTTAGGAACCATCTTTTGATTTTGATCTATGTAGAAATTCTAAAGAAGATAGTTTACTGAGACATAGTTTTGCAGGTTATTATTTTTTAGAATTTCTGTTCTATGAGTATAATTTGAAGAAGAGTCTTTGAAATAATGAAATTATACTGTCTCCTCCTAAGTTTTAATGATTTCCCTTGTAATGGATCAACACATACCTTTTCTGCCTTCAGGTTTGTAATGATGTCAAACAATTTTCCAGATTCACTCCAGCCTGTATGAAGTCCAGCAGCATCATTTTACGACATTTTAAATTTCAGAACAAAATTGCATTACATACATAATAAAGCCTCAGTACTATTTTTTTTAATTAAAGCATAGTTGACATACAGTGTTACGTTAGTTTCAGGTGTACAACATAGTCAATAACTTTATATATTATGCTGTGGTTATCACAAGTATAGCTACCATCTGTCACCGTAGAATGCTATTACAGTACCATTGACTGTATTCCCCATGCTGTACCTTTCATCCCGGTGACTTACTCATTCCATAACTGGAAGACTTTGTCTCCCACTCCCCTTCGCCCATTTTGTCCATACCCCCACTCCCCTCCCTCTGGCAACCATCAGTATGTTCTCTGTATTTATGGGTCTGTTTCTGCTTTTTGTTTGTTTTGTTTTGTTTTTGAGATGCCACATATAAGGAAATCATATGGTATTTGTCTTTCTCTATCTGACTCATTTCACGTAACATAATGTCTTCTAAGTCCATCCATGTTGTCACAAATGGCAAAATCTCATTCTTTTTTATGACTGAGTAATATTCCAGGGTGTGTGTGTGTGTGTGTGTGTGTGTGTGTGTGTGTGTGTGTATACCACATCTTTCTTACCCATTCATCTATTGTTGGATACTTGGGTTGCTTTTGTATCTTGGCTATTGTAAATAATAATGCAATAAATATAAGAGTGCATATATTTTTTTGAATTAGTGTTTTTGTGTTCTTTGGGTAAATACCCAAAGTACTTCTAATTAAATATAGTATTCCATTGGTGTTGAAGTACATGTATTCTTTTTTTTTAATTTTTTTAATGTTTATTTATTTTTGAGAGAGAGAAAGGGCACACAAGAGGGGGAGGAGCAGAGAGCAGAGAGAGAGGGAGACACAGAATCCAAGGTGGGTTCCAGTCTCTGAGCTGTCCACACAAAGTCCAACGCGGGACTCAAACTCACAAAATGCAAGATCATGACCTGAGCTGAAGTTGGATGCATAACTGATTGAGCTACCCAGGGACCCCTCAAGTACATTTATTCTTCATAATTCTTTATGCCACTATTTTATCAGATCTACCAAATTCTTTAGGGTAGAAAATATACCTATTTATGTAACTTTTCATTTTGAAATAACTCTAGACATAGAAAAAACTCCAAAAATACTACACTGAATTCCCCAAATGTTAACATCGTACAAAACCATAGGAAAATTATGGAAACCAGAAATTTGCCTTGATACAATATTATTAACCGATATAAAGAATTTATTTCATTTTTGCCAGTTGCCCTACTAATGTCTTTTTTCGGGTCTAGGATCCAATCCAAACTCCCACATAGCATTTTATTGTCATGTTTTCTTAGTCTCACCTAGTCTAGAGGTGTCTTTACTTATTTTTATGGAACTTAATACTTTTCAAGAGTCCTGGCCAATACTTTTGTGGGATGTCCTCCAGTTATGGTTTGTTTGATGCATTCTTATGATAAGAATTGGCTTATATGTTTTTGGCAAGAATACCACAGAAGAGATGCCGTCCCCTCTTATTGTGTTATATTAGAGAGTACATGATGTCAGTATGTTTCATTGCTGCTGATCTAACTTTTGGTCACATAAGGTGATCAGGATTCTCCACTGCAAGTTTCCCATTTTTCCAACTGGAATTTATAAGTATCATGGGAGAAGATACTTTAAGACTATGCAAATATCCTGTTTCTCATCATACTTTTGGCCTATGAATTTTATATTCCATTGATCATTTTTGCCTGCAACAATGATTACTTGGTGTTTGCCAAATGATGATATATTTTATCTCCACCATTCCTACTACACCTAAAAATTAGAGTTCTACTATAAGGAAGAGCAATTCCTTCTTCCCTCATTTATTCAGTTATTTTATCAATGTGGACTCATGACTGTATTATTCTATGGATTATAATTCATTACTGTAATTATTTATTTTATTGACCAAATTATCCCAGATTTGGCCATTGGGAGCCCCTTCTGGTAGTCTCTTGTGTCCTTTGACAGATTCCTATCATTTTTTGAAAGCATTTTGTTACTTACTCTTTGGCACCACAAGATGTATGAAATTCATTTTGCTCTAGTTCAAGAATGGTTATTTCTCCAAAGAGCCCTAGTTCTTTTATTTACTTATGTATTTTAATGTTTATTCATTTTTGAGAGAGCGTGAGCAGGGGAGGGGCAGAGAGAGGGAGGTACAGAGGATCCAGAGTAGGCTCTGAGCTGTCAGCACAGAGCCTGATGTGGGGCTCAAACTCATGAACTGTGATATCATGACCTGAGCCGAAGTTGGATGCTCACTTGAGCCACCCAAGTGCCCCAAGCCCTAAATCTTTTCTTTTTTTAAAAAAATTTTAAATGTTTATTTATTTTTGAGAGAGTGAGCGGGGGAGAGGCAGAGAGAGGGAGATACAGAATCTGAAGCAGGCTCCAGGCTCTGAGCTGTCAGCACAGAGCCTGATGTGGGGTTTGAACTCATGGACCATGAGATCATGACCTGAGCCGAAGTAGGACACTTAACTGACTGAGCCACCCAGGCGCCCCCCGAGCCCTAATTCTTTTAATTGGAGATTGATATGTAGAAACAAAATTTGGGTGCAGGAATGTTCTTGGCTGCTGAGATGTCCTTGCTACTGCGCCTCTCAGAAGGCAGAGTTAGGAAATATGTGCGTGTGTATGCACATGCATAAATGTCTCTCTCCATCTGTTCATCTGTGAATATTTATCTACCTATTAAAGACTGTAAGTTCACCCTGATGCTTCTAATTACAACACAGTGCCACCAGTTTCCTTCCAGAAGTCTCCCTTTCCTTATTTGTAACTTTCTCCAACAGTGAGAAACCTGGCTTCCATTATCGATGATACAGTTATTTATTTGCTCAACCCTAGTGTACGTATAAAGAAGTTTTTAGAATTGTGATCCCATAATCCCTGTGAGAATTTACTAGCTTGACTATAGTAGTTGGGTACAGTTCTTTTTGTCTTTAGCTTTACAGTGTACAGCAAATACACTGATTTCCAAAATTAGCTCTCCACTCCTCTCAGTATGGTTAAGTTGTTCATTTGTAGTACAGCTAGGAACATTGGCTACTTTTTGTGTTCCACATGGGGTCACCGGTTTTAGTTACTATTTGGAAGGTGTGTGAAACGTTACTAGAGTTGTGAGAATCAGGGCTATATGAAAAGGCATGCTCAGGAAAGTGAATATCCCTCATCCCTTGTATCACTTTTCCTTCCTGCTGTTCCCACTCGCCCTCTGTGGCTTACCAGTATCATTAGTTTCTGGTTTATTCTGTATTTCTTTTTTATTCTATATATGTAGATACATATCTTCTTACACAGTGATTACAGTTCTTTTGTGCGTGTGTGTGTGTGTGTGTGTGTGTGTGTGTGTGTGTGTTTAGTAGTGTGCAATTTGAATGCTGTTTGGGGATTTCCTCTCTTCAGGGAGCTGTTCCTAATTGGTATATTCTTACCACTAATGTATTCGAAAGCTAATGAAACTATTATTTTCTTCCTTGAAAAATAATTTTGGGATTGTTTTCTAGAATGAGAGTGAGAACGTGAATTTTGTTGGCCTCGTTAGCACTGAACTGTCTGTTCCTTAATAGGCTTGGTTTAAGAAAATTGTAACATAAAACAAGCAGTGTTTTTCAGGTTTTCTTTAAGTCATTATATATATTTTTAGCAAGACATTTAAAAATTTTCTTTCCCCTTACTAATTGAGTGAATTATTTCAAGTATCAGTGAGAGCAGTTAGACTGTTGCATAAAATGTATTGTTTTGCTCCCAGAAGTCTTGTAGAGTAGCTTTTCTAAAAATACTAAAAACCAAACATTTCCCGGAGTTTGTTTAAATAGTGCTGTGGTGCATTTCATCGGGCACTCTTTTTCTTTTCACATACTCTGCAGGCATTTGGGCAGTCCTTCTCCATCCACCGGAAGGTTGCTGAGGATGGAGAGACCCGGGAGGAAACACTTCTGCAAGAGTCTGCATCGAAGGAAGCTTACTATCTGGGGAAGATCTTGGAGATGCAGAACGAACTGAAACAGAGCCGGGCTGTGGTCACTAACGTTCAGGCAGAAAATGAGAGGCTCACGGCTGTCGTGCAGGATCTGAAGGAGGTAAACAGCCAACTCCCTGTGAGAGATTTGTGGGAGAGAGAAATAAGATAAAATTCTTTCTAGGAGAGAGGAATAAAACACACAAAGCACATAAATACTGATGCTAGTGATTTTTCTTGTTTAGTGAAATGACAGCCTGTTCTAAGATGAGCTTTTGTCTTCTTGTTTGTTAAGAATTGGAAGTCCATTTATTGAGTAGTTGGAAATTGGCCTTGCTTTTCTGCAAAGGTTTTTAAAAAATATTGTGACCTTAGCACTTCCTCTCCCCTTTACCTGTTTTATTTTTATTTTTATTTTTTTTAATATATATGAAATTTATTGTCAAATTGGTTTCCATACAACACCCAGTGCTCATCCCAAAAGGTGCCCTCCTCAATACCCATCACCCACCCTCCCCTCCCTCCTACCCCCCTCCTTTACCTGTTTTAATATGAGGTGGAGAAAAAGCTGGCTGTGATGCTCTGTGTCAGCACTAATTCAAAATGACAGTCGTGTTGGCTCAGGACTCTTCTCACTGGGGAGTGAGACCCCAGGGGAGTGTCTGTGGGGTCGTAGAGTCTGA